>NC_042619.1:160002067-160602067 GCF_901001135.1 Rhinatrema bivittatum
TTCAGTAACAATAAGCTTTCAAAAACACTTACATGAAGGGAACACACTGATTAGTACACCGAAGAACTAGAGCAGTTGTAGGGAGTTTAGTATTTGTTATTGGTTTATTTAAAGCGTAAGTTAGTAGTACAAGAAAGAAGCAGCATTCAGAGAAAAAGAAGAGAAAAGAAGAAGACTAAAGTATGAGAGGACGACATTCTTTTCTCTGACATTGTTTTGGCCAGCAACAAAAAGAAGAGGAAAAACAGATACGTTTAATAACAGAACTTAAAGCTACTATTGCCAGGCCTGAGCTTGTTTATACAAATGTTCTTTTGAGAATAACTACAAACAATAAGTAATAAAAGACTCAAAATATAAAGGGAAAGTAAAAGACTATAACAAAAGTAAAGTTTACTTACCTGAATTAACCAAGGAGAAGAGATACTGGACCTAAATAGGAGAAAGAAAAGAAAAGAAATTACAAAGAATCAAATTTCTTTTATTTAAAAGAAATAATATAAGGAACATTAAAGTTAATATACAAGAAAGAATAAGAACTGTAAACTTATCTGATAAATAGTTAAGTTGGAAGTAACTTGAATATATTCTTTTATAATTGCTTGTTTGTTTATACTTGATAATCTGTGGTAGGAAAAAGAAAAAGGAAATATATATAGCAATGTTTATTAAGAGAATGGTTGTTATAATGTTTAATAATATTAATAATTTTGTTTAAGAATTGTTTTAAATACAAAAAATAATATATATAATCTTATTTATCCTTGCCTCCCCTCTTTACCAGCAAGAGACTGCACTGGGTGGGTGGTAGCAATTTGAATCCCTATGCACCCCATTCCTAAGAGAGACCTAGTAGGGAGGAAGGCCTTGTACTGTACTCTCTTGTAGGCAACATCAGATAATTTGCTGCCTAATTTGTCGACTATATTTTTAATACCATTCACATCAATACCGGCCACGATGGTCTTCTTACCCCACAAGAGAGGCGGTTTATGCTTGCCTAACTCACAGGCCAAGGCCCAAAGCAAGGGCCACAGCATTGGCTTGTACACGATGCTGAGACCTCGACCAAGGCCCCCAAGACAAACTTATCTGATCTATTGTTTATCCATGTAAGCTTCCAAGCTGGTTCTGCCTGAGCCTCAGCAAAGGCCAGATTCTTAACCCTGGTCTGACACTGGCAGCACAAGCTAGAGGCCAGGTCCTAATGCCGAGTCCTTGACTTGGACCCAGGCCTGATACTTAAGCCTAGCCCGGAGGCCAGGTCACAACACATGGGCCTTGGCCTAGGCTGTAGCCCGGTCCCAGCCTCGATGCTGCAGCACAGCTTGAATGCAGGGACTTGATGCATGGGCTTCAACCTAAAACAGGACCTGGGCCCAGGCCCAACGCAGCGGCCTGGCCCAGATTCTAAATCGTCATGCTGGGCTTTTGACCCAGACCCAGGCCTGACATCAGGACCCAGCTTCCATGCTTGGTCCTAGTGTCAGACCTTGGTCCATATAGAAGCTCAAGGATCAGGTACCAACCTCCATACCAGGCCATGGAATCATGCCTGGGTCAATGTTGGGCTTGATCTCATGTTTCAGCCTTGGCTGAGGCCTTATGTAGGCCGAGACCGAGGGTGCTGCAAATTACAATGGTCTCTGCTTAATCAAGGCCATAGTTTTGCCCCGACCCTAGGCCAAGGCCAAGGCATTGAGACCTGACCTCTGGACCAAGCTCTGGTGTCAGGCCTTAATCTGCGTTGCGGACTCGGCATTAGGACTCATTCTTTGGGCATTTTTTTTCACACAGATGAAACAAATCAAACATTCCATGAACCAAAATTTGCCGGGGGGAAAAAAAAACCTTCCAAAATCAAACCAAAAAATGAAAATTATTTTTTTTCCCTGTACATCTCTAGTAAATAGATTGAAGAAGTCTAAGTAGGAGTGATGACCATTTAGGATGCATGCTCAGAAAAGAAGAGATTGTAGCAATGTTATAGAGAAAGAAAGGACACATTTTAATAGTGTTATGAGTGTTTTGAATGTGTGTAAAGAGAGTCTTCAAAGATAACCCTAAGGTTACAGGAAAGGGAACCAGAAGATAAGAGCACCATCTACAGTGACAGAGAAAAATGGAAGAGAGGAAGTGAGTTTGTGGATGAAAACAAATTATGGAATGACCATGTTAAGTTTAAGATTTAGGTGGGAAATCCAGCTGCAAACTCAAGCAGGATGAAATCTGGGACTGGATTCTATGTGTGATTTCTGGTGTAGAGAGGTAGATCTGGGTGTCATAAGCATTAAAATAATACCAAAATCCATGGAAGGAATCAGAACACTGAGGGAAAACAGTATAAAGAGAAAAGAGAAGGGGATTCAGGATAGAACTTTGTGGCACATTGATGAATAACGCTGGGCAACAAATTTTCACAAAAGTCATGTTACGGAAATGAAATTAGTCAATTCTTATAAATTTCCATGTGCTAAACATGAATGTGACTGTGAAAATGCAAAATTGGCTCTAGTTTTTTTGTAATATGCAATAATATAATTACATCTTGAACTGTATGCCAATAGTAGGAAACCTACGGTTAATACCGTTTGAAAAATAAAGTCATAGACTACGTCTTAGATTTCTTTGCTTGTCTCTTGTACAACTGTTCGGGAGCATCTCTGCGGAGGACTGCATCTCTCCACACCATGGGGACTGCAAATGGCATTGATGGTCTTGTGCCATTCAACCACTGTGAAAGCTGTGTTGCACATGTAGCACAGCATATATGCGGCGCCCAAGGCTTGTCTTGGTCGCCAATCTTGCATCCAAAATAAAGATGATATGCCTTCTTCACTTGAGAAGTTATACTTTTCTTCTGCTTCGCAAATGTCACTTCCCCATAAATATAACAGAAATTTTCCACAGTATTAACACTTTTGAGGCATTAGTATTCTGTAATTAATTTACGTACATGGATAAAATAGAAAGTTTTATGCAACAGTAGTTTAAACTGTATCCCACGAAGTCTGGAATATTTCAAATGCTCACCCTTTCTAACTGGGCTTCATATAGTATACTGCTTGCTGACGTCAGCTTACTCAGCAGCAGCATGGCAGTAGAACTGCATTGCATCAGATAATGATGTAATAAACTCTGGATGATGTGTGCATGATGGTATTGTGCAATATGATGCAATATTACATCATTCTAGGCTTATTTAGGATGTTGTTACAGTCCTACTGAATAAATTTACACGACTAAACATAGAAAGTGAACTATATTAAATATCTTCAAAACGAGAGCCAATAAAAACTTTTCATGGTCATATTTGTGTTCAGCACATCAAGATACTACAGAGTAGGACCTTTTTAGGTCAGTAACACTTTCATTGCTGCCCAGTGTAATGGAATAGTAGTGTAATGGTAGAACTGGGATAACAATTCTGTTTGGTTGGACACTGTAGCTTTTCCATTAGATTTATTTTCCAGGGCTTCCTTCTCTTGGGGAAAGTTTCCTTTAAAGGCTCTTTACTTTTCCCATAGTTAAGTCTCTTGAACACAGCACTGACAATGTCAGCATAGAGGATAACAAAGTCATTACTTTGTTTGTTTGTTTGGTGGTTTCCAACATTTCTTTTGTACTTATAAGGTGCCATGATTAATTAAATTTACTGCTGTGTACTTTAGTTTCAAGATAATGCAAACACTTGTAACAAGTTTTTGATTTCTTACAGTATTTCCTAAATTCACATGTTTCTCCAATTTACTTAGTTCTTTTCATTAAGAGATATTTTTTCTCCCATTGGAATACAGGTCAAGTAAGGATGTTTCCCTTCCATAGTATTTGAAGTTTCAAGTTGTACTTTCAAAGTGTTTAGTCTTTTATCTCTCACCTCCTCTTGTAATATCAAGGGTGATACTCACTTACTGATTTTTCTCCCAGTCTTCAGTAGATATGCATGGACTATTTCTGTTGACCATCTTCTTTCCTTCTCTCCCCTTCTCGCCTTCTTCCTTCTTTCAGGATGTCTGGAAGTCATCCTCTCCTTGGATTCTGGTGATCTCACATTCTACTTGTTTTGGGGGGTTCGGGAGGGTGGGGGAAGGTAAGGGGTCAATTTTAAAGGGTCGGGCCTCACTAAAAACAAATTAACGATGTGAATCTGAACCGATTCCGATTCACATCACCACCGATCAGATTTTTTTCTCCCTCTAGCCGAATCCGATCATTAAGACGATTGGGCACACGATTCACATCCCTAGTACCACATGCTAAGTTCATGGAGTGCCCCCTAGTCCTTCTATTATCCAAAAGAGTAAATAACCAATTCACATCTACCTGTTCTAGACCTCTCATGATTTTAAACACCTCTATCATATCCCCCTCAGCTGTTTCTTCGCCAGGCTGAACAGTCCTAACCTCCTTAGTCTTTCCTCATAGGGAAGCTGTTTGAAACTTTGCCAACATCAGCTTATATAGTATACAGAGGAAAAAGCCAGACTAGAGAGCATCCAGAATGGATTGATATAAAAGAAAGTCAACATTCAAAACTCCACTTCCTAAACCAGGTCATAAAGAAGATGATATTACTAAAATATATATGATTATCTATACTGCCTGTCCTTTGGACTCCTACCAATCTGACTTCCAGTCAAACAACAGCACTGAAACTATATAAATCAGCTGGTGAATGAATTCCAGCTGTGCCTGGATCATAGTCAGCAATATTAATATCCTTGGATCCCTCAGTGGTCTTTGATACAATAGACTATAGCCTACTCATCTCCAGTCTGAGTGACCTAGGAGTGGCAGGCTCAGTCATGTCTTGGTTCACATCTTTTCAATCTGACCACACCTAATTCTGTAGCTCTGGAAACAGATCTATCTAATTCTCTTTCTCTCTACTGAACTGTACCATAAGACTTCATCTTTTCCCCTACGCTGTTCAACATCTATGTGACCCCTCGGGCAAGCTCATACTTCTACTGAGCTGATGACATACAGATGCTGATACCGCTTAGGTCTAAACATGCCAAAAACATAGACAATTTAAACAATGGTTAGCAAACTTAGGGGGTCATTTATCAAAATGTGATAAGGTGTTTTCGCATGCGTTAAGGGCTTATCGCATGCAAAAAGCGCCGTTAACGCAAGCGATAAGCCCTTAACGCATGCAAAAATGTGTTAACACATGCGAAAAGGGCCATACCGCACATCGCGATGCAAATTTTAAAAAGGGGAGAAATAGGGGAGGAGTTGGGAGAGGTCCAATGTAAAGTAGGTGCTTCTATCGCTGTTTGCAATAGATTTTGTCCATTATCGCAGGCCATTAACGCTGAAAATAACTACACCTTTTTTATTTGCGCTAAGGACAGATCGCATACAATATTGCTTACCGCGCTATTTATTGCAGTGTTTACCGCATGTGATAAAACCTATAAACAGCTACCCAGCTTTTCTGGACCAATAAAATGCTTGTTTTTAGTAGGTGAACCTTCATGAGACCTTCTGCTCCCTGCCAGGTGTATATATACACGGCTACCACATGCCTCACCAGTCCCGTCACAGACCACAGCATGTGGAAGCAGGACAACATGAACAACATGCCAGGCCACATCGAAGAGATCACAGGGAGTTATCAGCAGTGCAAGCAGAGCCTGCACTCCCGCAGGTCACAGGCCTGGTTGGGGCAGGCCACATGCCAGGGCCCAGGCGAGGATAAATAGGGACCGTATATTCCCTCCACATACGTCCTTGGATGGCATGCCTGAGGACATAGTGGTGAGCAGGTATCATCTCAGCACTCAGGCTATACATGAGTTATATGAAGACATGCGAGTTGATCTGGATCCTGTGACCACAAGGTCCCATGCCATCCCTGGCATGACCAAGCAGCTGGCTGCACTCCATTTCACTGCCAGCGGCTCTTTCCAAACCACAGTAGGAGTTGTGGGAGGAATGTCTCAGAGCACATTTTCACGCTGTCTGGATCAGGTCATTGAAGCAGTCATTGCCCGCATTCATCGATACATATAATTTCCTCGCAACAGGCAGGGCTTGATGGACTTGAAGAGAGCTTTTTATGCCTTGGCACACTTCCCCAATGTTATTGGAGCTACTGACTGTACCCATGTGGCCATCATTCCACCACATGAACGAGAGGCAGCTTACCACAACAGGAAGCTATTCCACTCCTTCAATGTCCAAATGGTCTGTGATGCAGGAATGCATATTCTGGACACGGTGGCCAGGGACCCGGGCAGAACGCATGATTCCTTCATACTAAGGCAATCGGGCCTTTTTGACGACTTTGAGGCAGGCGTCTATGGTGATTAGGGATGTGAATCGTGTCCTCGATCGTCTTAACGATCGATTTCGGCTGGGAGGGGGAGGGAATCGTATTGTTGCCGTTTGGGGGGGTAAAATATCGTGAAAAATCGTGAAAAATCGTGAAAAAATCGAAAAATCGAAAAATCGCAAAACCGGCACATTAAAACCCCCTAAAACCCACCCCCGACCCTTTAAATTAAATCCCCCACCCTCCCGAACCCCCCCCAAATGACTTAAATAACCTGCGGGTCCAGCGGCGGTCCGGAACGGCAGCGGTCCGGAACGGGCTCCTGCTCCTCAATCTTGTTGTCTTCAGCCGGCGCCATTTTCCAAAATGGCGGCGAAAAATGGCGGCGGCCATAGACGAACACGATTGGACGGCAGGAGGTCCTTCCGGACCCCCGCTGGACTTTTGGCAAGTCTCGTGGGGGTCAGGAGGCCCCCCACAAGCTGGCCAAAAGTTCCTGGAGGTCCAGTGGGGGTCAGGGAGCGATTTCCCGCCGCGAATCGTTTTCGTACGGAAAATGGCGGCGGCCATGCGCGTATGGCCGGCGCCATTTTCCGTACGGAAAATGGCGCCGGCAGGAGATCGACTGCAGGAGGTCGTTCAGCGAGGGTTCCGGCGCCTCGCTGAACGACCTCCTGCAGTCGATCTCCTGCCGGCGCCATTTTCCGTACGAAAACGATTCGCGGCGGGAAATCGCTCCCTGACCCCCGCTGGACCTCCAGGAACTTTTGGCCAGCTTGTGGGGGGCCTCCTGACCCCCACGAGACTTGCCAAAAGTCCAGCGGGGGTCCGGAAGGACCTCCTGCCGTCCAATCGTGTTCGTCTATGGCCGCCGCCATTTTTCGCCGCCATTTTGGAAAATGGCGCCGGCTGAAGACAACAAGATTGAGGAGCAGGAGCCCGTTCCGGACCGCTGCCGTTCCGGACCGCTGCTGGACCCGCAGGTTATTTAACTCATTTGGGGGGGGTTTGGGAGGGTGGGGGATTTAATTTAAAGGGTCAGGGGTGGGTTTTAGGGGGTTTTAGTGTGCCGGCTCACGATTCTAACGATTTATAACGATAAATTGTTAGAATCTCTATTGTATTGTGTTCCATAACGGTTTAAGACGATATTAAAATTATCGGACGATAATTTTAATCATCCTAAAACGATTCTCATCCCTAATGGTGATGCTTGGCTTGTAGGGAAAAGACGTCATCTTTTCTCTATTCCATATGTATACCATATTGTTGAAGTGTGTCATATCACCCAAAAGGGAGGCTAACAGTTGTGGGCTTGCCATGGCCATGTTAAGTGTTCCAACCCAGTATACATGGCTTGTCAGGGGACATGAGCAAGTGATAGGCTTAATGTATGCCTTTTGAACATCCTTGTTCACTGTCCTGCTGCCGGTCTGTGGTGAAAGGAGTCAGTAATGGTCTGAAATATGAAGCTGTATCTAGGTGCCTAGTACGGTTCATCTATGTGTCCCTTTTCCTATGAGTCCTTGTGGTGGCGTTCCAATGCCTGCACACTGCACACTGATGCCATACTCCCTGTAAGTGTGATTATATAGCGAGCCATCTTGCCCCTTAGCAGCTACTGTAAATCTGTACACTTGCCCTCCTGTACAGCAAGTATTGTGCCCTGCATGTTGCTGGCCCATGGTATTGCCTTGATAGGCTATTGTGCAACAATCTGCCAGACACCACATCCTGCACTCCTGCAATGCACAATCACCATAACAATATAAGCAATGGCAATCCTTTCACTGCAGGTCCCACAGCTGTAATGTTGGTGTGTGCAGTTGTCTGGCAGCTACACCCCTGTACCCTTTCCTGCATTAGAACGGGCAGTTAGGCCACATGCAATGCTGAACTGATGGACATAGCAACTGCTTAGCGCAATAGGTCACAACTCCTAACTATACTGCAGTCAGGCAACACGAATGAGCCTTTAAGGCCAAGCAATGTTCCAGGCTATCTTGCACTTTATAACTGGATGTTGTGGGTAGCCAGTCAAATGTGGCTATTACATAGCTTACAGTAATGTGTTTCTTATGTCATTGGTACAGGAGATTTAGGTTATGGTTGCCAGCCATGGCTTCTCACCCCCATACACATGCCTAATCCGCCTGCAGAGATGAGATACAACGACACTTTATGTGCTACCCGCACAGTCATTGAACACACCTTTGGCCTTCTTAAAAGCCGCTTTCGCTGTTTGGACAAGATGGGGGGAGCTTTAATGTATGCCCCAGACAAAGCTGCCAGGATTGTCCTCCTGTGCTGTGTTTTCCATAATGTGGCAGTACGTCATGGACTACCAATGGATATATGTCCCGACCTCCCACAGGATCCAGCATGTGTGAATGCCCGAGCCCAGGAGACCCTAGCGACTGGCAGCCAGATTCGCCAGAACCTTATAGTTTCACACTTTTCCTGATGGGCCTGGCCAATGGAATGTGTGTTTGAATGGCATTGGTAGGTATGGCCGGCGAATAAGTGCAGCGCTTCCAGTAATAACTAGTAAATTGGTATGATGTGTATGCCTAGGTATCTGCCCTATTTTTATTACTTTCTGTATTATGGACCCTTGCACTGGCATTGGAATAAAAGCTGTGCTGCCAAGTTTATGTTTTATACATGGTGTAGCTACCTTCTGTTCTACCTGCATGACACTGTAAAAGAGGCTGGTCTGTTAATACAGTCTGTCACCTACCTAGAACCATTTGTGTTGACAGGCATCAGGGTGCACCTCTCACCCATTTTGATATGTCCAAGATACAGCTTTCTAAGAGTTGAAACAGACAACATGTGTAAGCACCATGCAGGGTGGTTCAACATTCGTTGCATGTCTGTGTGTATGTACAAGGCTCTTCCCAGTTAATTGTGAAACCTGGGCTTCCTCACATGACCTTTAATCTCTCACATGCATGACGATCTGCATAACACTTCGCTGTGTACATACAGGTACACATCTGATTCCGTACATATCTACAGGTGTACAAAGTGTGGATTGATGTCACCTTCAGGTGACAGTGCTTCATGTACATTGGAAGTATGTACCATAGGTGCCCACAATACCGCACATATCCCACAGGAGAACCCACTCACCTTTCTTTACAAGCAGGCTGAACGTCTTGGTGATATGACTCTCAGGTTTCACAATGTACATAGCTTTTTGAAACCAGCCTTTGATCTTTCACAAAGCAAGCTTAACTGAGTACATGGTCGCAAGGGCAGGCTATTGGCTGTGGTGGTATCATGCTGATATGACACATGTCCCCTCATATGAACATGTGAATATCCACTTGCTGGACTGTGAAGGCACATGACAGTATGACTTACAGTCCTACTGCTCTCTCAGGTTGCACTTACAGATGTTGTCATCATGCACGCCAAGGGTTTACCATCCTTTCAGCTGTCTTTCACATGATGGCTACCTATTATATCCATATGGGTGCCTTTTCTGACGTCTGAGTCATTACACTGTTTCTGCTGTTATACAGCTTTAACAATGAGCACTTCAGTTTGTTCCTTCATGATAACCATTACAGGAATGGCACACAAACTGAAGTCTACAGGGTATGTGTTATGTGTGAGGTCCTGCAAAGCACATATTCTTGCACACTAACCATATTGTACTGCAAACCACCTAATGCAAAAGCCTTGCAGGCGTACATCATGTGCACCTTCAGCTCCTCCACATATGCGTGGAAGTCTGTGAACAGCAGCAAAGGTGAGCAGTGCTTGTGCTGTTACCTGTCGGCATTTGTAGGATTCTAGACCTGTCCTTTGGTCCTATCTAGTCCATGAAAGGTGGTGTCTATGGCTGTTTCAGCAGCCTACCTTTGGTGAACTGAACATGAAAGATTCATCAGGCATTCTCAGATGCACTGCATACTCATTTGGGTGGTCAACTCCAAACACAGATGTTAGGTGTATATCAGGGTAGATTATGTCCTTTACATGTTGGCATTGTGACAAGCTGCCCTGTACAGTATGTTACAGCATTCTGTGGCACATAATCGAATGACCTGAATAAATACCAACTACATTCCCTTTATATTTTATGCTAATTCAAGACACATCAATTGACCATCATAATAGGCATCATAGTTCAATAAAGAATCTCTTTATTGCTCAGCCTTATCTATAATCATCAGTCAGTCAGTACGGTAAATTATTTTTTTTTTATTTTTTCTTCTTTGCATGTGTCAACAACCACCATAGTTTGTTTAAAACGTTATTAATCTGAACTTATCTTAATATATTTCTTTACCCATGTGGATACTTGCTGATGCCAATGCCCAATTTAAGCTGGTGCCAAATGCCTATTTAAGCTGGTTCCAAATGCCCAACACGGGGCCGTGTTTGGGACACGCAGGTCCTTTTTCAAGGGCTTGTTTTCTTACACCCGGTATATAACTTCATGGTGTTTATTGGCATTTTTTTAAGATGCCGGGTGTAAGAAAACAAGCCCTTGAAAAAGGACCTGCTTGTCCGAAACATGGACCCGTGTTGGGAATTTGTCACCAGCTTAAATTGGGCATTGGCATCAGCAAGTATCCGCACAGGTGAAGAAATATATTAAGATAAGTTAAGATTAATAATGTTTTAAACAAACCATGGTGGTTGTTGACACATGCAAAGAAGAAAAACATTTTTAAAAAAAATTTACCGTACTGACTGACCGATGATTATAGATAAGGCTGAGCAATAAAGAGATCCTTTATTGAACTATAATGCCTATTATGATGGTCAATTGATGCGTCTTGAATTAGCATAAAATATAAAGGGAATATAGTTGGTATTATTCAGGTTATAATTTTCAGCAATTCCCAATATTTGGTAGTACTTGGTACTATTCAGACATAATCAAATGAGCCATGAACGTGATGTGAATATTAGCTGTTGGTGCGGTGCTTTCGGAATGCAGCTATAATTACTGTTTGTGGAGGCGGGAGGTGAGATGAGTGAGAAGCAGGTACAGTTAGTTGTCTATGAGCCCCTTCATCCATAGGTACAGGGGTGCCATTCACAGAGTACCGTTGGACCAATTGCCTGTAAAGGGACAGCAACCTGTACGGGGTTGTCATAACATACATGTGCGTGATACGTATGTTATGCAGTTCTGAGTGCAGCATGCTCACTCTGACACTTGTAGTGTGCGGTTCCTGCTGCTTTAGGCACGTCCGCCTGTATGTGTAGTGAACATAAGGGTATAGCAGGTAATCCGGTTCCATGTTTTTTTCTAACCTATAGTTTAGTGTGCTTTTAGATGGTAGATGGTGTCTGTAGCCCAGGGCCCTCAGACACTGTACCACTATGTATTAGGGTCACTATGGTTTCATATATTACCCTCCATTTCTACTACTAATGACAGCACTCGATGAATGTGCTGTTCATGCAGGTGCAGAGATGGGGCCGGACCCATCCGGTATATTGGCTGAGCTTGCACTAACGACCACAGCAAGGGTTGGTCCGCAGTGTTAGTACATAGTCACATCATTTACTGTTTATGTGCACCTTGCCCACTCCATCAATCACATACCATTGTTATTCATGCTGCCAGTTTCTATACTGAACTGGAAGGCACATGCCTGTGTGCATGTGGTGCAGCCTGGAGAATGTCAGTACATAATGATTATTTTCAGCTTTCACTCAAAATAGTTGTAATAGCCGTATTCCCAGCATGCATGTAGATAGAAAGGTGCCTGATTAGCTTTCTGTGTGTATGGATGGCCATGCACTCACACCCCACACACCGGGATTGTGCTATAGCTGTCACTCTGAATATGTATTTATGTCTGAGCAGACGGTATGGCCATAGCATACTCCACAGCACCACTCCTATTTGCGGCCCTCACATAATCAGCCTACACCAGATCAGTATGGGTTATATGATATAGCGAGCCTTTACAGTGTCATGCTGCAGGTACCCTATGTAAAGTTGTTGAGGACGCCTGGATGTCCCGTTTAGAAAATCTGTGTATGGTATATCATACCTTACACCACCATTGTGTTCAAGTTAGCTGTGGTTGGAGTGAGTGGTCTTACACTGTCTAAACTGCCTTCCCACACATGGACAGCAGGCCTACATCAGTACTGTGTGGAACAACATCTGCTGAGGTGGCAAGTAGCACAGTGGTGTTTTGCTCTGTATCAGGAACACCTGTACAGTCAGACTCCTATGGCTGTGCTGGGCTCCCTTGTGGGTGTGTTATGTATGTTTTTAATAAGGCTTCCCTTATACCTACTGTACAGACTCCCCAAGAAAGGTTGTATACAGATGGCCAGTACCATACTGCATAATATGGAATGTACACCATTATCATGACAACTGCTATGAATTGTGCTGTGAATGAGCACAATATCCCGTGAATGGTATTTAAGCAGTGCTAAACGTAAGGTCTACATTAATACAATGGCATGTGACCTTTGTTTAATGTTATACGCTAATAGCATAGCAGGTTGTCAATAAAAAGCTATCTCTTGGAAAGAAACAGATACAGGTACTACATGCAGTGTAAGGGCATATTGTACACCCATGTGGATCTGCATAGCGGCCATGTTCTTTGTGTACTGGATCGTTGACAGAGAGTTCATGTGCTGTAAATTCCACTGTCATATGAATATTGAGATGGCACACTCCCATGTCCAAAAGGAATGGACAGCACAATTGGCTTTTGACTCATTGAACCTGCCATGTACTAACCCTAGCAAGGTATATATTTTTCTATGCACCCTGTTTGTCACACTATGTCTACCAATGTACAAAGCTCGCAATGCAGTGTGACACACAGCATGCCTTCTTACCAACAGTAGTTTGTTTTACAACAACATTACTTGTATGTTGTGACATACCCTTGTATTGCACATTTGCAACCTTTCACATTATGTATACAGTACCCTCCTTGAAAGTCCTTTATAATTGCCTTGAACACCCAGCAGGTGACTGCACACTATATGAAGTGTTGGCATTCTATGTACACAGCTGTGTGACACAGGAGCTTGAAAGCCTCATAAGCATTACGTCAACCATGTACAACCTTTAACAATCATGAACCACAAGCATAGTATAGACACACGAGGAAACGTTACTAAAGCTGAGTGCATTTTATTAACAGATTGTAGTATTCAACTGCTGACATACACAGCAATGTCTTAGGTAATCAAAATCTGCAAGGACATGTGATGACACATCTTACAATAATTCCTGTTCATTGAACAGCACTGTCGTTATGAACCTGTATAATATATATGGAAACAGCAGAATTACATATACAGGCATAGCAATGTAGACATATATCAGAATCATGGTTACACAAAGGACATGTAGAAACTGGAAGTGGCACCCCTGCTACAGTACTGATGGTAAGAGATAAGGTTATGATGCTGTACAATGTGATTAAAGGCAAAGGCCCCAGACTGTCCATGTTGAAAGAGTGCACTGAAAGAGGCCAGCCAGAGAGAAAGGGTAGCAGAGTTCCAGCAAAGGCCCCAGACTGTCCATGTTGAAAGAGTGCACTGAAAGAGGACAGCCAGAGAGCCAGAGCAGCAGAGTTCCAGCAAAGGCCCCAGACTGTCCATGTTGAAAGAGTGCACTGAAAGAGGACAGCCAGAGAGCCAAGACAGCAGAGTTCCAGCAAAGGCCCCAGACTGTCCATGTTGAAAGAGTGCACTGAAAGAGGACAGCCAGAGAGCCAAGACAGCAGAGTTCCAGCAAAGGCCCCAGACTGTCCATGTTGAAAGAGTGCACTGAAAGAGGACAGCCAGAGAAACAGGGCAGCAGAGTTCCAGCAACCAGCCAGCAGCAGATAGAGCATAAGATCCAGCAGCAGCAGTGATAGAGCAGGTGAAAACACAGCAGCATGGGAGCAGGAGGCCCACGAGGAGACACCCCGCAGCAGGCAGCCAGATCTTGGAGCAGATGAGAAGAGGAGACATCCCGCAGCAGGCAGCCAGATCTTGGAGCAGATGAGAAGAGGTTAGCGCACAATGATTCATTTCCTTCCATCTCCATGGCACAGGAACTCTGTGAAGGGCCCACACAGAGTAACTGGAGGGAACGGGTTATTTGACCATGGGATCAACTTTAGGGCCCTTTGCCACGTGGGCCCTTGCCTCTTGGAGGTGGCATTGTTTTGGAGGGCCGACCCCTGCCTCGTCCACGTCCGGGACTGCTGTGTGGGGTTGACGCCAGTGAGGAGGATTCCAATGCCTGGTAGGGCATGCGCTCCAGGATGTGGCTGAGTACATTGGTCATGGTGGTGAGGGCAGCGGCTATGGTGCTCGCATCCTGGGAACTGGAAGCTATCCCATGCTGCAGGATCCTGTTCTGTCTCTGCATTATCCGACGCAGGTATCATATTTCTGCTCCCAAGCACAGGCCCTGCGAGGTTGTCATGGGCCGATCCTGTGCTGCTGCCGGTGGAGCTTCAGGTGGTACTATAGGGGCTGCTGCCGGTGGAGCTTCAGGTAGTGCTGTAGGGGGTGCAGCCGGTGGTGCTGGTAGTGGTGCTGCAGGGGTGGCTGCAGGTGGGGGGGGGGGGGGGGGGGGGAATATGTCATGTTGGCTGGCTAGATGGGGTTGATATCCCATGGGGCCTCAGCACTGGCATCCCCTCACTGCCTGAGGAGTGCATAGGGCGGCTGGTTCTTCCTCTCCAGCCAGCTGTGTCCTGCATGAAAGTGTCGATATCCAGGGAGACATTCAGGCCTGTGAATGGTGGGAACTCCTGTGAGGGTATCAACTCCTCCTGCTCCACCTGTGTCTCTGCATCGAGCTGTAAGGGATGCTGCATGAGAGGGATGGGCTGGCTGACAGATGGCTCTTGCCAGCTGGGTCCTGGCAATTCCTGGCTGGGACCCGGGCATTCCTGAAGGCAGGCTGAGGAAACAGAATTGAAAATAAAAACATCATAAGTATATATGGCGTAACAAGCTGTCAAGCTGTTTGCCATCAGAGGACCACTTTGTGAGATTACAGAGTGATCATCTAATGGCATTTCTGTGTGGCATCCACTACTGTGTTAGGGTCATTCCATGTGAATGGCAAAAACACATAGTGTTTGTCACAGTAGGTGTGTAGAGTTTCTGGGTGGGCCATTATGGACCATGGGAACTTACCAGCCGCCACTCGTGAGGTGTCCAGCCGTGGCTCCAAACCTTCAAACACGTCCGGGCCCAGCCAATCCAACAACCTCTGCTCCATTTGTGTTATTACATTTGGACAAGGTGACCCTCCACCTGTCTGATGCTGGTACCTCCTGCGTGTGGCAATTTTTTTTTCAGCTGGGCCTTTACATCGCGGTATCTGTGTGATACCTGCTCCCATGTGCGTGGTATGCCACTGTGCTGGGTGATGGTGTCACCTATAGCTTTCCAGAGCTGGACCTTGGCTGCCTTGCTGGTCTTCGCTGCTCTGTTTCCAAACAGGTAGGCAAAGTGCTCCAGCACACCGGCTATCAGCAGCTCGTTCTCCTGGCTGCTAAAGCGAATGGCCCACAGTCTCATGTGTGGTGCTGGCTGGCTGCGTGAGGGGGGTGCCACTTCCAGTTCCGGAGGGGTGTCTTCCCTGCCCTCACTCTCTGTCCCGCTCTCATCTTCCCTCCCTTCATCCCCCCCCCAACTCATCCTGCCCTGGCCTATCCCTTCCCCTCTCTCCTATGTCTCTGACTTCTTCCACTCCTCCCACCGCTCTTACCTGACTAACCCCTTCCCTCTCCCCAACCCTCCTATCCCTTCCCTACTGCCTGTCCCTGCTACTAGCCCTGGCCCTACTTCTACTCCTACTTCTCATTCCACTGCCACCCCTCTCCTCCTCCTCCCGCTCCCTCTCACTCCTCCTCCCTCTACTATCCTCACTCTTCTCACCTCTCTTTCCACTTCTCTCACACTCCATTCTCTCCCATGCCTCCTCCACTCCGCTCTCCCACCACTCCTCCTCCACCACTCCTCCTCCACTCCTCCTCCACTCCTCCACACAAATAGACAGACCGAACAAACATCACTTGCACTCCAACAAATATGACAGAAGACAAAAGGTTCAGGGACACAAGGGACAACAAAGAAACAGTACAACTCACTCAGTAATTGATGAAATGCTCTCCAATAAACTGCACTCTTCTCCTATACCTCCAACCACTAACACACCCTCAAAGGGGAAGGTGCAGGAAGTGTGCTTTTATACTGGAAACATTATCACGAAACGCAATGACGTTTTCGCTGAACGCGACAACGTTTCACTCAATGTGATGTTTCTCTGATCGTGAAGTTACTTCACTATGCGCGAACCTACTTCACTGATGGCGTAGTCACTTTGCTATGTGCGAAACTACTTCGCTGAAGGCGGTCACTTCGCTATGTGTGAAGCTACTTAGCACATTGCGATAAATACCGCGATATGCGAAACTTCTCTTTGCGAAGCAGAACTGGCCTTCATTAACATAGACACACCCATTTTGCTATCGCATACGTTATTGCTGCGACAGTTACCGCATTTTGATAAATCCAGGCCTTAAACAGCTGGCTATACCAAAACAAATGAAGCCTAAACTCTAAAAAAGACAGAAGTGCTCACAATTTGAAAAAAGAACCCAGTTACCACGTCCCAAATATGCTCATCAATGGATCCCCATTATCCTTCAGTTCTCTAGAAAGAAATCCAGGTTTTATACAGGACTCACAACTCATTACCAAAGCCAGGACTGGTGCTAGGCATTTTGCTGCCTTATGTGAACAATGATTGAGCTGCCCCCTCATCCTACCCCTCACCCCACCCCTGTGAACAATTAAGTTTTCCATAAAACATTTCTAATTTTTTGATCAAAAAACTTCTAAGTTTACCTCAATATGTTGCCTGTATATATTATACCGTACAGGCTTCAGAAAGAAGCTGTTTGGCAATGCAAGTATTAAGAAAAGCACTCTAAATAAATTTGAGCTCACAGTCAAACCCAACATGCAGTATCCTGTCTTGTATGTGAGGTTCCTTCATGTCAATGTATGTGCAAGATAAACCCAATATAAATTCTGTACCTCCAGTTCTGTAAATATTAGGGATGTAAATCTTTTTTCTAACGGATGAAAATATTGTATGTTATTTCCTCATCTGTCAGGTATCAGGAGGTCCCCGAAAGCAATAGGAAACCCCACAAAATTTTTGTGTGTTTTCTTATCATTTTTTTGGGGGGAAAGAAAGGGCACACAGAAAAAAAACCCAAATCCACCCCAACCCTTTAAATCTAATTATTTAGAATCCCCCACCCTCCCGACTCCCCCAAAACTTTCCTAAAGTACCTGGTGGTCCAGCAGGGGTCCCAAGAGCGATCTCCCACTCTCGGGCAGTCAGCTGCCACTAATCAAAATGGCACTGATAGCCCTTTGCCCTTATTAAACCGATGTGATATCTCGATCGAATGTCGGTATACAAAAGAAATAAATAATAATAATAATAATTATGTGACAGGGGCTATCGTTGCCATTGGCCGGCCCCTGTCACATGGTAGGAGCAATGGATGGTCCGTGCCATTTTGGACTCCAGTGTATCTTTAAGAGTGAGTATTTTAATTAAGAGTTTATTATTTTATTTACCTATACAAGTCAAGACAAATCCTTTTATTACCATAATAGTGAATTCATTCAACTCAAAGAAGAGAAAAGAAAAAGCTAACAACAGACAAGTTAATGAACCTTCGGCAGATAAGTATTTCTTCACTGAAGATAAAATCAAGTTGCACTGCTTAATATGCAAACATTCAACCGTATTAACTATGAAATTCAGCCTGAAGAGGCATTATGAAATAACACATAAGAGATTGGAAGAATTAATGAGAGAATTGCATAAACAAAAATTGTTTCTTTAAAATGCAGTCTCATGTATAACAATGTTCATTAAAACCAAGAATGAGAGTGAAATTGTGAATGAGCCAGTTTTGAAAGATCAGAGTTAATTGCAAAGTTCTTCCAGTCTTTTGCTATGCTGATATTTGCCCCCAAAAATGGAATATCTATGTCTGAATGATATAACTCTTTAACATAGGATTACTGATATGGCAGAGGATGTTTCAGAATAAAGAAACGGAGGGTGCCCTTTAAATATACACAAAAAAATATTTATTTACCCAAATATTTTTAGGAAAAAACTAGAAAGAAATCAAAAAGGCTAATTCCTACCAAAAAGTATTAAAAATGCAATGGCAGCCATATAATTCATAGTTATTACAAATCAGAATAAAAAAACACTGCAGTTATTGACAAATACAGAAAAATTGCCCAAGCTACAAACACATTTCTCTATAGTGAAAACTTACATAGGGAAAATGTGAGGTACCCACAGCTGGACACATCTTTCTGTGCAAAGTGTTACAAGTGAACCAAAAGTGTTCATAATACCGGAAGATATGCTAGAATTTAAGGATTCTCTCTCTTTGCCTTATTTTCTAAATGTATCGCACGCGGTAAGGGGCGTTTTGCACGCGAAATGTCCCTTTTAGCGTGCGATACCAAAATGGGGGCGGAGTCGGCCCCGGAAGAGGAGGAGTTGAGGCGTCACCGGGGCCGACTCTGCGAAGCCGCCACGGACGACGAAAAGGTAAGGCCCTTTTCGCGTCCTATTTCGCTCCCAATAGCTACACCTCCAATGGTGGCACTATTGGGTACGAAACCGGTAGCAATCGCACTTCGACGGTGTGATCACTGCCGGCTAGCACAGGCCCGCCCCCTGTTTCGGCCCCCGCCCCTCATTTCCTAAAGTATCGCAGGCCTGCGATACTTTAGAAAATGAGGCCCTCTCCTGCCATATATCAATCTATGTAGATCTTTCCCTAACATTTTGCCATAAAGGCTTCATTTTGCCATAAAGGCTTTCTTGAGGGGATACAGTCAAACAGGAGACAAAATGCACCATTATAGTCACAGCAAACAAGTTGTCGAAGAACACAATCAATTAGTCATCAGCACTTACTTTATCTCTAAAATCTCCCTCAGATTCATATGAATGTTATCAGTGATAATACACAGACATTTTAAGGCACATTTAGGACAAGATTCTAAAAAGTATTTATGTGCTTACAATTGGGTTTTAGGGGTAATTTCAAAAAGATATACACATGTAAATGTATCTACTATTGTAGTAATTTTCAAAAGTCATTTATATGTGTAAAGTGCACTTAATGCAAGTAAATCTATGGACAATTCAATGGCATATATTGCAGCAATTTTCAAAAGCTCACTTACATAGGTTAAATGCATTTACATTTACAGTTTTACACGTGTAAATCCTTTTGAAAATGTAGGATTACATGTGTAAATGTACTTTACCAGCATAAGTGGAGTTTTGAAACTTCTACAATATATGCCATTGAATTGTCAATACTATTTACAGGGGTAAGTGCACTTTACGTTTGTAAATAGCTTTTGAAAATTGCTACAATAGTAATTACATTTGCATGTGTAAATCCTTATGAAAATTACCCCTTAATAAGGAACTCTGAAAGTTACTGCAATCAAAGTTAAACAAACATATCAGTAAAATTGATAAAAAAAATATTAAAAATACTTTTAAACTTTAAGAAGAAAATAAATGCTGAAAGGTCAGTGTGCTCTGTGCTGTCCAATTAATTCACAAAGCACATTTTCCATAAATTCAGGAGCAAAAATGTATTTGAGGCTTCACAAAATTGTACAGTTATTAATTAATGACACGGTCAGTTTCCCAACAAGGTTTGTGTTTCATTAGAGGGAGTGCATAAGGAAGAATAAGAAAGGGTGATAAAAACCTCAACCCTCTTTTTTTCTTTAGACAAAATTTGATTTGGAAGTCTTTACTTTGGTTGTTAGATTATCTATTTATTGATGTGTACTGGTTCACTCTGCTTTTTGGATTTTAAGAAGAAAATAAAAACATTTTTTGACAATTTATGAATCAATAGACATAAATCTAATTGACATGTTAATGTTTTTCAGTGGTGATAAACACTTTTTCTAATTTCAGATAAGCTATTGGGCATGAAGTCAATTCATGATCAAACAAAAACTAATTTGCTAAATGCTGTTTTTGAAATGTGACCTAATACAGAACTAGACATAAACAAGCTAGGTGGCCCTGGACAACAGTGAGTTGTCCAGGGCCACCTGGACAACAGTGAGTTGTCCAGGGCCACCTGGACAACTCAGCCCCATAATAAATGGGTAAAACAAGACAAATAAGTCTTTTTTTGGTTCATTTCAAATGAGCTGAAATTGAAGGGGGGGAAATGAAAACAATTTGTTTTTATTTGTTTTTAGCAAACAGCACATACTCTTCATTGAAAATGAAAAAAAAAACAAAACATAAAATAATAAAATAAAATAAAACCAATAGAGCCAAGAAATGAAAAAATTATGATGAAAAATGAATAAATAATGAAAATTAAAATTTTGACTGTGCACATCCCTAATGTCAAGTTTGGAATTTTCGTGGCAACAGTGGCTTATAGTCAGGGCCTTCAAGGGATTCCATGAATCCCGTCTTGATTTATTTATTTGTTTTAGGTTTTTTTTTTTTCTTCTTCTCTAACTGCTAACATGGGTAAAGATTTGGGGGGATAGCCTCCTCCAAACATAACAAGAGCAATGGAGGTGCAGCAGGCCGCTGTGGAACCTACCACGCAATGGGCAAAAATAGAAAGGAAGGCACCGTAGGCTGTCGTAGAACCCTTCTTGCAGAAGCTGAAAGCTATGATGGAGGTTCAGCAGGGCCTAGAAGAAAAGACTCAGAACAGAAAGGGATGCCCTGTGAGTTTGTGTGTGTGTATCTGTAAGGAAGAGGATTTGTTTCTATGATTGTTTTTATTTTTTTTTTGGGGGGGAGAGAGCCTGTCTCTCTGTATGTGTGAATGTGTGTGTGTGTATAAGGCAAGAGAGATAACCTGTGTGTGTATGTGTGTGTGTGTGTGAGGCAAGAGAGAGAGAACCTATATGTGTGTGTGTGTGTGTGTATGTGTGTGTGTGTGTCTATGAGGGAGAGAACCTGTGTATTTGTGTCTGTATGTGTGTAAGGAAGAGAGCTTGTATGTGAGAGAGAGCAAGGGTATGTGTGTTTGAGCATATGTATGTGTATGTTAGAGAGGAGAAAGTTTATGCACCCCCCCCCCCCCACACACACACACACACACACACTCTCTCTGCCAAACCATGACAAAATCAGGGTGGCTGGAAATACAAAATCCCAGGTATGGAGGGTGGGAGATTTGTAATCCTTTTTAGTTTTATTATTGGATGCTATTTGATGAGTCTGCTCTTTTGAAATAATATATTGGTATTGTGGTAAATGTATAAACATGTTTATGAAATGTTAATTATTGTATGTTCTATTAATCAGTTGTTTTGAAATATTTATTATTTGTATTAGTATGGTTTTACTATTATGATATATGTTTTATATTTATTGATTTTAATGATTGTGATTACTTATTCTGATTTTGGTAAGGGTCTGTCTGTGTTCTGTATGTGTGACCAAGATGAGGGATTCTACTAGTGTATATTTGCTGCATTAGGCTGTATTTCTTATTTTGATTGTCTTCTTATGTTTTCATTTTAGGAATTTTCCATTTTTTGTAGACTGACAGGGTTTGAGAGACTAATTTGTATTAGTTTGCTAATGATATTTCCTTTTCTTTTGATGTCTGCATACTGTTTTGTACAAGGATTTTGCTTTGATGAAATAATGAAAATGTTATAAATAAATAATTTAAAAAAATAGATAGCAAGTATAAGCTTGTATTTTACAAAAAAAGTTTGCAAAATGTGATTGAACAATAGGATTAGAAATGTATTAAATCAATAAAAAAGTGATTTGTATCATAGATATTAGGGCTCAATTTACAATTTATTGTGCCCAAAATTGAAAGCTTGTCATTTAAATAATGTAGCCGAATATAAATTATCCGGCTAAGTAACATATCTAGCTGTTAATTGGGAAACTGATGGATGAACTGGTTAAATTGGCAATGGCATGGATGTACGCGCCTTTTAAAATTCCCTGCTTTACACATTAGAAGTGGGATTTACGCACCTATGTGCACATTCTCTTAACATTTTGCACAGATGTGCCTACAGCTTGGCTATTTTATAACATGCGTATGCATGTGTATGTTATAAAATGACCATATATTATGGAACACAGCAGCATGCAAGCACATGTGTGCACCAGTGCACAGGTTTGAAAGTTACAGTCCCTATATACTGTAGATTTCAGGAAAAACATGATTGTGGAATATAAAAAAAATATTTTAAAATAAGAACATAGTTTTTAAAAAAAGAAAACTCTGTTGAATGAGCTACTTTTTGATCTTGAACTTTTTCAATGGCCTTGTTTAGATGGAAGCCTGTAATCCATTGTTTACTTTGCAAACTCTAGTTCTGTGCAAGTGTGCATAACAATAATGGTAGAAAAAAGAACATTGGCATTCAATAGTAAAGTCTTCTTGATCAGCTTTTCTAACTATTTATGTAGAGATATAGATATATAGATAGATATTGGGGATCATTAATCAACTGTGATCTACTATGGCAGAACCAGCGCTAAATTGCCCTGCGCTACTTTGGCATGAGAAATTTTGCTTTAAATGCATTTATTATCTAATGATAAATTAATGAGGCATCGGCAATTGTAGTCCAGATGCAAAATTATTATGGCTTTGCACTGGGGATGCCTTTTGATAAATGAGCTCTCTGGTAGTATAAATTGGCCTTTTCCATTGTGTAAAGTTATCTCCAAATAGTAGGTTTAAGAATCATCTTTAATCCTGATTTTGAGAGTCCTTTGTTTTCTAACTTCTGTTAAACATCTTCCATGTTGTGTGATGCAAATACCTATATATTTATATTCTACCTCTTGCTCCTGTTGTGTTCCATCAATTAAAATTTGGAATTGTTTTTTGCAGACTATGATAACTATTGTCTTCTTGGTGATTAAGCTTATTTCATAGACATTACACGTTATGTAAAACCTATTTATTACCTCTTGCAGTCCTTAGATGACAGTAGTACTGTTTAAATATTATATTGAATCTTCTTTAATTTTATAATATTGATGCTCATTTATTTATTTGCCATATTTGATCTCCCAACTTTTCATTCAAAGAACTCGAAGCTGAGCTACAACCTAATAAAAACAGAGGAATATACAGCAAATTACTATACATGTAGGAGGTGTGTATGCATGCTATAAAATACATGTAACTTTAATGTTAATTTAGCACTTGGACTTTTACCTGCATTTGTATGTGGTTTGTAGCTTTTGTGCAAATTTGAATGTAACATCCATATGCACACTTCCATGTCTAAGAACTTCTGGTTCTTAGGGGTAAGTTAACTGAGCCATGCCTCCACTAGCGAGGCAGCCTAACTTCACCACCAGGGATATCACCTGCCTGGTGTCTCTGGTGATGGAGCAGAAGTGAGATGTCTTCCCCATGCCTGGGGTAAGGTGACAAGCAAATCTGCTGAGAAGTCTGTTTAAACACGGAGCTTCATACTCGTGTGGGGGTGTGAGGGCAGGTTAGGGTGTGTTTTGGGGTTCACTGGGGTGGTTCTAGTGGTGGGGGTAAAGGCAGGTTCAGGTGTGCAAATGGGGCTCAATGGTAAAGATCTAGGGATATGGGAGTGGGGGTGGAGAAAGGTTTAGGTGTGCATGAGGAGTCCCTAAGGTGAGTCCAATGTGGCTTTCAAATAGGGCAAGTGTCAATAGGTATTTATGGATACATTAATAGTAGTATCTTCCATAATTAATGTACATGTGTTGCCAATGTAATATTATGCTTCATAACAGCAGAGCGATTGGTGCTAAGCATATTGGAAGCTTCTGTGGGATGGGGTTGGACATTTGCATACCTCCCAACCTCAATACCAGTAAGCAGAACATTTTATATAGTAAATTCTGAAAAATGTATGCATACAATCATGTATTTTTCCCAGCGATAGTAGGCTGAATTAGCCATGCTGTCTGGGAGCATCGCGACTGGATCAGTAGGCGGAGTTTTCTCCAAGAGTACAGAGTTTTGAACTCTGTGCGGCTGCACGGTGAGGTTCCCGCGCGATTGCCAGATTTACCTCAGTCTCTTTTTTTCCGCGAGCAGGACTGCATGCGGGGTTCTTTCTCCTCACTCATCACTTCAATTTTTTCAAATTTTTTCTCAGTTTTTCTCCCGTTCCTTTGGCAGCGATGGCTCCGAAGCCATCAGGTTTCAAGTAATGCCAATGCGGGAAAATTATGTCCATAACTGATAGACATAATTATTGTTATATTTGTTTGGGCCTGGAGCATGACCCAGCCTCATGCCGAGACTGTGGTCGGATGTCGCCCCGGGCCCGAAGACAGAGCGCCGAAAAAATTGCGCGCCTCCGATCACCACATTCTTCGCTGGGCCCGGCGAAGAAACTCAAGAAAACTCTAGCAAGAAGATCCACATTGCTGGAGGGCACTTCGGCCAGGTCAGTACCACCACCAGGGCTGCGAAAGGAGGTCGAGGCCTCGACTCCTTCGTTAGAAATGTCCACTCATGTGCCATTCGGGTCACAGGGCTCTGTACCCACTCGTTCCCACTCCTTGATGCCAAAGCACTCAGAGCATGGGAGCAAGACAGAACAAGCATACGACGCACGGCGCATCGACGCATGGTGCATCGGCGCACGGCGCTTCAACACCGAGACCGACGCACGGCGCATCGGCGCACGGCGCTTCAACACCGAGACCGACGCACGGCGCATCGACGCCTCAGCCAAGTCACGATGCATTGGCGCACGGTGCTTTGGAATATGACACATCAATGCAGGGTGCATCAGACGGTGAATCTGGAAGAGCTGCATCACTATCTGGGTCATCTCACCATGATATTCGCAAACGAAAACATGCTAGACATCACCAGCATGGTGATGCAAAGCGTACAAAACATCATGACCCACCTACAGCTCCAACATTTGCCTCTCCCCAGGATCCACTACAACACGAACACCATTCCAAACAAAAGGCAAAGAGAAAACATCTCCAAAGGCCTGAATCTCCACGGATGGATTCTGATGTAGAAGTAGTTCACTCCTCTACTAATGTTTCTTCGGAGGCTGATAGTTCTCATTTAGATTGGTCATCTTCTCATAGGTCTCATTCAATCCACCATCCAGAACCAAGCCGTCCTTCTCAGGACTTGTCTCTGGGAACACTGCCCCCACTTTCAGCGCCATTTCCAATGCCTTCACAACATGCCCTAGCATCAAAGGTAATGTCACAAATTTCTCTGGCTTTGAATACATTCTTCCAAGATCTGGAAGCCATTCATCCCCAGATTCCAGGTCCATCTTCTCCAACCTCTCCTCGACGTCTACTCACGGTCCCATTACCAAATAAATGAGAAAAATCAATTCCAGCTCCGGATCGACCAGATTCTCCACATTTGCAATGGTCTATGTCGTCCCCTTCCTCATCTACAGGATTTCCGTCAGATCCCCCGGAGGGCCTTCCTGAACCTTATTCTCCTCCTGAGGATTTATCCTACGCTAAATTCATAGAAAAAGTAGGATCTCTCCTAAACATTGAAACAGGAAAGGTCCCGACCCTCATGCTGAGGTTCTAGGGATTCTAAAGATATTTGAAATGCCTCCAGAGCCAACAGCTCTCCCACCATATGCTGTACTAATCGTGGTTCTACATAAAATGTGGGAAAAACCCTTTACCACCTCAGCGGCCTCAAGGAAGGACTTAAAATACTGAATGAGAAATTCCACGGTCTATGATTCCACTCAATTACCCACAACTCTGTAGTAGTAGAATCTGCACTATTACGTGCCAAAAGATCAAAACGTCATATGAATTCACCACCGGGAAAAGACCATAAATCCCTGGATGATTTTGGTCGTAAGGTGTATCATTCCTCCATGCTGGCCACAAAGATACAACACCATCAATTTTATGTAATCAAATACCTCTTTTAATGTCTACAGAGATTACGTCCAACATGTGTGGCTTCCGGTAATTCCTTACCGCAACCATTTACAGACATGGAGGAAGGTCTTCGACATTTACTCCGTTCTGTTTATGAGTCATTTGAATCATCGGCTAGATCCTCAGCAACAGCAATAGCAGCATGGTGCATGGCATGGTTAAGGGCTAGTTCCATATGGGACGATGTCCATGACAAGTTGGTTGATATACCTTGTCTGGGAGACAATCTTTTTGGTAACACATTTGGTGAAACAGTTACCCTTCTGAAGGAACAGAATACTACAGTTCAATCTTTGACATCATCAGACCCTCATCCTTTTTCTAAAAGATTTTACCCTTCATTCAGAAGAAGACCTTATGCAAGGGCACCTTTCAGGCTGTACAATACTTATAGATCACAGTATAATCCCAATCAGCGTTACCAACCACAAACTCAACCTTCACATGGATGTCCACGCCAACCACAACCTCCAAAACCAACTCCAGCAGCACCTCCAAAACAAACTCATTCTTTTTGAGTTACCCAGAGCCACCCCCACCGCACTATATAGGAGGCCGCCTTCAACACTTTTATGCCAGCTGGGAGGCGATTACTTCAGATTGCTGGGTACTAAACATCGTAAAAGAAGGTTACAGATTACATTTTCTAACTTTTCCCACACTTCCTCAAGTTTTCCCTCTCAGGATCACATGACAACACTCCAAAGACCTACAGGAACAGTTAGTCACTCTACAGTTGCAGAACTCAATTTGAGTTATCCCAATCTCCTTTTACTCCCCATATTTTCTCATTCCAAAGCAATCGGGTGGTCTTCGATCAATCTTAGATTTGCAGAACCTCAACAAACACATTCAAAAAGAAAAATTCAAGATGACATCTCTCAAGTGTATTCTACCTCTTCTGCAACCCAACGACTGGCTATGCTCAATAGACCTGAAGGATGCTTATTCCCATATACTCATGCACCCTTCCTCCTGGCATTACCTTTGTTTCTAAGTTCAGAACAATCATTATCAATTCAAAGTTCTACCCTTTGGCCTTTCCTCAGCCCTGAGGGTATTCATGAAATGCTTAACGGTGGTGGTGGCTCATCTCCAACAGCTCTTGATACAGATTTTTCCCTATCTCGATGACTGGCTGTTGGTAGCCTCGGATCTGACTACCTTAAAGACTCACGCATTCTAAACAATCAATTGTCTTCAGACACTGGGATTCATAATCAATTACGAAAAATCCCATCTACAACCAACACCGGTTCTACAGTTCATTGTGGTGCTCATCAATACTGTGCATCAGAGGGCCTACCTACCAAAGGACAGGATACAAACTCTGTCTTCTCTGGCTCAGCATCTATTCAATCGCATGTATCAGCATGACAAATTCTTCAACTGCTGGGTCATATGGCAGCAGCCATCCATGTAGTCCCATATACAAGACTCCACATGCGTCGTCTACAATGGGGACTCAAGAACAAATGGTCAGAGTTCTGGCAACCACTCTCGACCAGAGTATGCCTTACCAGACAAATGCGTACAGACATTCAATGGTGGATAAACACCAACCACCTGAACTCGGGAGCACCTGTTCAATGCTGCTCCTCCAAGGGGAGGAGCTAGCAATTTGTAATACTCCATAGGCGGAGTTAATGATCTATTGTGGGTTGGCTCCCAGGGAGTGGCAGTCTGTATGATACTGCTCTAGTAGTGTAAGGAATAAACACTTAATGGAAATTGGTGAATCCCTGGGCCGATGGCAGATGACAGCACCCCCAGGAGGATATCCTGAGAGGGACCACCAGCTAGACTGGCGTATGGAGACAAACACAGATAGTTCTTTATTAGGCAGGAAGTAGAACCACCAGAGGTGACAGTAGTGAGCTGATGTGCCCAGCAGGGCTGAAGTCCCTCAGATACTGGAATTGTAGTCTCTGGGTGCTGAGATGTAGAGAGAGACTATAGGTAGTGAGTAGACAGGGTATGCTGGATACATAACCAGTAGCAGATGATACACTCACAATTGTAGATATCTGTAATGGCTTCTATGCAACAGAGAGTCTTCAGTATATTCAGGAACAGGAGCCGCAGGCGAGTACTGGTTCCTATATGCAGTCTGTAATAAAAACTCACAATATCTGTGTATGAGATGGCTTCTGGAACAGAAGAGAGTCTTTGGAGGGTTTTAGGAACATAGGCCCTCATGAAGCGAGTACCGGTTCCTATCTGCAATCTATAGTAGTAATGCACAAGATAAATGTATGTGCTAGCTTCTGAAATAGAAGAGAGTCTATGAAGGTTTTAGGAACATGGGCCCTCGTGGAGTGAGTACCGGTTCCTATCTGTAATATAACTCACAGGGTTCACGTCTGCGATCGCTTCCAGGTAGTAGGGAGTCTTCTGAGCATTCAGGGACATAGGCCCTTGAAGAGCCAGTACCAGATCCCATCTTAGCAATTTAAAATCAAGAAGAGAAGGCGGGGCCCCCGAGGAGCGGGTACCCCTTGGTAAGTTTGTGGAGGCAAAGCAGCAGAGAAAGAATTCCCCTTGCTAACTCGATTCGCAGTTGCAATCAAAGACCTTTTAAGTTGGAAGCAGATGATGTCACTACGGGGGGACGCCCACAAGGTTTGCACCCTTGCCGGTACAAACTCTGGAGTGCGCACGTGCCTTTACATCATCAGGAGCATGGTGGATCCACAGCATCAGGCCAGCCCGGGGATTCCAGGGAGAAGTGGCGAGGAGAAGCCGTGGCAGCATCTGTCCGTCAGACTCGAAGGGAGTCACCACAAAGGTAGAGGGGGTGGAGCGAGGGTGAGAATAGGCATGAACGCAACAGCACCTTTTCAGCAGCCACCTCATCAAGTCACTCTCACCACAGATGCATCCCGGAAGGGCTGGGGAGCCCATTTAAAACAACTTAAAAACTCAGGGCCATTGGTCTCTTTGGGAGTCCAACTTTCAAATCAATCTCCTCGTACTTCAAGCCATTTGGAAGGCACTTCAAACCTTCTCTACCCAACTTTGAGGAAAACATATCATGGTATACACAGACAATCAGGTAGCCATGTTCTATGTAAACAAAGAAGGAGGGTCAGGTTCCTGGATTCTCTGTTGGGAAGTGCTTTGCATACTGACTTGGGCAATATCCAACCAAGTCTCGATACAAGCCACTTACCTTCCCAGTCTAGACAATGTAACAGCAGACCGCCTCAGCAGAATTTTCCATCCATACAAATGGTCCTTGAACCATAAGGTGGTTCCAACATATTCCAACAGTGGGGTTTTCCAAACATGGACCTGTTTGCCTCAGAGAGCAACCAGCAAACACAGGCATTTTGCTCCATCTACACAAGCAAACTTCGTTGCGCTCCGGATGCTTTCCTCATTCCATGGATGGGGGGCCTACTCTATGCTTACCCTCCCATTCCACTAATATCAAAATGATACAAAAATGCATCAGAGATGCAGCGGACATGATACTTATATCCCCAATCTGGCCAAGGCAGCCATGGTATGCGTATCTCAAACGACTATTCATTCGCCCACCAATTCTACTGGAGAACCATCTCCAACTTCTAACTTGGGAGGGGGGATCCCGTCTTCATCCAATGGAGATTGAACGGCACATACTAAATTACCTAGGACTCTCATCTCAACTTGAGGACATTCTCATTGAATCCAGAAAACCGTCCACCAGGCATAACTATGCCGGAAAATGATGTTGTTACTCAGAATGGTGCATACCGAAGAATCTAGACCCTTTCTCTACAATGATAACACATCTTCTGGAGTACCTCCATACTCTTTTTGCAGCAGGTCTAGCATACGCCTCCGTTTGAGTGCATGTTAGTGCAATTGCAACTTTTCATCGCACTCACAACGGACTACCCATTTCCAACCACCCTTTAATCTCCAGATTCATGCGTGGCATTCTGCATCTGAGACCACCGGTTACAAAGCCGCCAGTCCCATGGAATCTCAATATCATAGTGGAACAGTTGATGTTACCTCCCTTTGAACCTCTAGACTCCTGTCATGTCAAATACCTTACTTGGAAAATTGTTTTCTTGGTGGCGGTAACATCAGCACAGAGAGTAAGTGAACTACTAGCTTTAGTTCACTATTTCCCAAACTTAGAATCTTTTCATAACAAGTTCACCCTTCAACCTCATCCTGCCTTCCTCCCTAAGGTGGTATCTGTGTTTCATATCAGCCAGTCGATTATTCTCCCAATCTTCAAGCCAAAACCTCATGAGAATGACAGAGATAAGTTTCTCCACACCTTAGACTGTAAACCAATGGAGGTTCCTATCCTCTGGAACCTCCATTGGTTACCTATCAAATTCAGAATTCTATATAAAGTCCTAACAATCATCCACAAACCTTTCACAATCTCTCACCACTCGATCTAAGTATCCCTCTTTAGCCCCACTCCTCCTCTAGAACAGTTAGAAGTTTTTATAAAGGTACACTCTATGCCCCCCCCAGCCAAGACCTTGGTAAAGAAACGTGCCCTATCTATAGCTGGTGCCCCACAATGGAATGCTCTCCCCCCGGACCTCCACCAAGAACCTTGCCTTCAAAAAAAAACTCATAACGTGGTTATTCAGCCAAGCCTTTACATAACCCTACGATCACCTCTCCTTCTGTAAAACATCCTTTGGACAGCACTCCCTAATGTACTCCCTCCCTCGGTGAATTATCATGATTGACACCTTCTAAAGGTCTTTATTAACGGTTAACCTTTTTCTTTAATTCTTAAGTCTTAATGTTATCTCTCAATCTAGTGCTAAACATTTTTTTGACTGTATTGCAACTCCTTGTTTTTAGTTTTATGTAATCTCAACTCACGTTAATGTTTGTCGCAAATCTTGAATGTTAATGTTTCAGATGTTTGCACCCCCAGTTATTACCCCAGTTGCAAATCCCTTGTTCCTTGTAATGCTATTATCCAACAACTGTTCCAATGTAAACCGACATGATATGTCTTTGCCACATGAACGCCAGTATAGAAAAATGCAAAATAAATAAATAAACGAGCATTGGCTTATTACAGAGAACACATTCTGAATCCAGGCCATCTCAGCTGTTCCTCTCCTTCAACCCAAATTCTCCCAACCAACCTGTCTCCAGGAGAACTCTGGCTAGTTGGTTGTCTCAATGCATTATGTTTTGCTACAATGTGCAATCTGCCATTGAATACGAGACCAAAAGCACATCAGATACGAGCAACTGCAACGTCAGTCGCACATTACAGAAAAGTTCTGCTGATGGACATTTGCAAAGCGGCAACTTGGTCGTCTCACCACACTTTCACAGCGCACTACTGTTTACAACAACAGAGCTCTTCTGATGCAGCCATGGGTTCGGCAATCCTGTCAACCATGGCACAAAAATAAGACTGTTTACCAGTCAGAATTCAAGGGTGGCGTCCTGACCTACATAACAAAACACCTTGACACCCCCCGGGAGCATGGGATTCCCAGACAGCATGGCTAATTCAGCCTGCTATCGCTGGAAAAAGCAAGTTTGCTTACCGTAAACTGTGTTTCCGTAGATAGCAGGATGAATTAGCCATGCAACCCCTCCCTCTGACCTAGACAGTCTACACATATACTGACCGCTCGAGACATCCCCGAGACCCTGGACGGAGTCATAGACCTGGCCGGTAGGATCGACCGCTGATTGCAGCAGCGGTCCTGAGAGGGACGCCTTCCTCGCCGCCCAGTCTCCCTGACTTCCGCGTCCTCCAGACCCCAGGCAAACACCACTGGTCAGGGAACAACTCCCAGCAGCTCGTCCTCGGAAGAGCCGATGCAAATCGGGAGGACACCCCTGACTGATGAGGAGAGACGCAGACGCCACAGCCAGGGCCTCTGTTTGTACTGCGGTAACAATGGCCACTTCTTGGCCAAATGCCCGGAGCGACCGGAAAACGCCAGAGTCTAGGGTGGAGGGAGGAGCTCCCCCTAGGCTGTATTAATGCTGCTCCTCAATGTACAGTACTTATCACGCTGGAGTATCCAGGAGACTCCTTCCAGACGGTCGCATTCCTAGACTCGGGGGCTGGAGGGAACTTCATCCTGAAGGATCTCGTACTACAGCTGGGTCTCACTACGGTACCCAGGGAACCACCCATACGGATTACCTCCATTCAAGGAACGACCCTACCAGGCAGCATCACCGAGTGCACCGAAATCCTGACCTTACGCACTGGGATACTTCACTCTGAGTGGATTTCCTTTTTGCTCTTAGAGAAAACAGTGCACCCAGTAGTCCTAGGCCTACCCTGGCTACAGCGTCATGCTCCAATTATCCACTGGGACTCGCTTCAGATTGCTCACTGGAGCCCTTTCTGTTTCCATAACTGTCTAGAGTTACCTCGTTTGCCTAAACTGGCGGTGTGCCGCACAGCCCTCTCTCTCCCCACGCCATACTTAGACTACGCTGGTCTTCTCCAAGCAAAAGGCAGACATCCTACCGTGCCACCAACCCTTTGACTGTGCCATCGAGCTACTGCCTGGCACCACCCCTCCGCGTGGCAGGGTTTATACCCTGTCAATACCGGAGACCCTCGCAATATCAGACTACATTGCGGAGAACCTTACCAAAGGCTTCATTCGCCCCTCCCACTCTCCTGCTGGCACAGGGTTTTTCTTTGTAGCGAAAAAGGACGGCACTCTTAGACCCTGTATCAATTACAGAGGCTTGAATGCTATCACTAAGAAGGACCGGTATCTGCTTCCCTTGATACCGGAACTATTAGACAGACTGCTAGGGGCCAAAGTTTTTAAGAAACTCGATCTCTGAGGAGCATATAACCTGGTGCGTATCCGCCCGGGAGAAGAATGGAAGACGGCCTTCAACACTCGGGACGGACATTATGAATACTTAGTAATGCCGTTCGGATTGTCTAACGCTCCAGCCATCTTCCAGAACTTAATGAATGAGGTCCTCAGAGAGATGCTGATTCATTTGTCATCGTATATCTAGATGACGTCTTAATCTACTCACGAGATTTGAACACGCATCGCCAGCACGTCAGACGCATACTGCAAGCATTAAAAGACAACCACCTGTTCGCCAAATTCGAAAAGTGCCAATTCGAGTGTGAGTCGCTCCTGTTTCTAGGATACATTGTGTCCTCTACTGGCTTCCGGATGGACCCTGAGAAGGTTTCGGCAATCACTAACTGGCCTCGACCCACGGGGTTGAAAGCCTTGCAATGCTTCTTGGGATTTGCCAACTTCTACAGGCACTTAATTCCTCAGTATTCTCAAAAGGTGGCACCGCTCACAGCGTTGACGCGTAAAGGGGCCAACACCAAAAATTGGCCTGAGGTGGCATGTCAAGCGTTCCTAGAACTTAAGCAGGTGTTCTTAGAGGACTCATGTTTGTACCACCCTGATCCGCAGCGTCCTTTCATCGTGGAGGTGGACGCCTCCAACATCACTCACCCTCCGGCGATCTCATGCCCTGCTCCTACTTCTCCAAGAAGTTCTCCCTGACTGAATGCAATTACGGCATCGGGGACAAGGAGCTCCTAGCAATAAAACTGGCTTTTGAAGAATGGAGGCAGTGGCTCGAGGGAGCCATCTTTCCCATCACTGTATATACGGACCATAAAAATTTGGAATTCCTGGCTCAAGCACAACGGTTGAACCCCCGACAAGCCAGATGGTCCCTGTTTTTCAGTCACTTCGATTTCACTCTCAAGTACCGCCCCGCAGCAAAGAATTTCCGAGCCGACACCTTGTCCCGTACCTCACAAGTAGAAGAGGAGGAGGGACTACAACACATTGTAGACCCAGCACGTGTCTGTTTGGAAGCCACAACGCTGGACCTCACATCCAGAACAGTAGTGCCTAGGAGGCACCGCAAGAAGGTTCTAACCTGGGCCCAAGACTCGATGTCCGGGGGACATGCTGGAAGAGAAAGAACTCTTGACTTAGTAACACTCTTCTACTGGTGGCCAGGCATCAGACGGGATGTGACCCTGTACGTGAACTCTTGTCCGACATGCGCTAGGATAAAACCACTAGTGGGTCCTCTGAGGGGTTTGTTACAACCCCTACCCATCCCTACGGAGCCCTGGACACACATAGCCATGGACTTTGTGGTAGATATGCCACCTTCCCAAGGTAAAACGGTGGTTTGGGTCACTGTGGACCGCTTTTCTAAAATGGCCCACTTTGTGCCTCTGGCCAAACTACCCTCTGCACCAGAATTGGCCTTGCTATTCACCCAGCACATATTCCGAATCCATGGACTCCCTCAGGACATAATCTGCGACCGAGACCCGCAATTTACAGCTCGGTACTGGAGAGCTTTATGTAAGGAATTTAACGTCCAACTCAGCTTCTCTACCGCCTTCCACCCTCAAAACAATGAGCAAATGGAGCGAATGAATCGCTCTCTTAAGGCATTCCTGAGAACATTCACCAATGACAAACAGAATGATTGGGCAGAGCTATTGCCCTGGGCAGAATTCGCTTATAATAACCAGGTACACGCAGCTACGGGGAGCACCCCTTTTCAAGTCGTTTATGGGAAACAGCTTAAACCACCCCTACCGGTACCAGTGCCAATGACCTCACCCGCAGCTCATCTGACCGCTCAGCGTCTGCAAAAACTCTGGACATCAGTACAACAAAGACTCTCGAAGGCTGCCTTCCTTGCAAAGAAACACACCGATCATCATCGCAGACCAGCACCCACATTCCAGCCGGGAGACCGAGTCTGGCTCAGCACTAAGAACATCTACCTGAGGCTACCCTCTAAGAAACTCGCGCCCAAGTACTGTGGTCCCTTCCGGGTAGCTGAACAGATCAGGCTGCTCTCCTATCGACTGCGACTGCCCACCAAGTTACGCATCCATAACGTCTTTCACGTTTCCCTCTTGAAGCCAGTGCTCGTCTCCAAATTCCATCGACAGCCACCAGAGGGTTCCACTACTCCTACGGCTGAGGATCCCACGTTCCAAGTATGCAAAGTGCTCGATATCCGCTTCTGCAACAGATGATGGGAGTACTTACTGGCCTGGGAGGGTTGTGGTGATGAAGAAAATACTTGGGAACCTGCCCGCAATATCGTCGATAAGTCTCTGTTGCAGCAGTTCCACTTGGATCACCCCGACAAGCCGGGTCCTTTGAAGAGGGGGCCTAAAGGAGGGGGTAATGTTGCAGTCCTGGTTGCTAAGCTAGCGACCGGGTCCTTACCTGCCTCGCTGCACCCCGCGCCACCTCGGGACCCGCGGACGCCGGGGCCTACTTGACTGCATGGCTGCGGCCTCTCCCTCGTGGAGACGCCATTGAGGCCCGATCCTGGCTCCTCCCCCTCCGGGGCTACTCACGCGCGTGAGGACCAAGCTCTTAAAGGTCCAGCACCCGGAAGTGCTGAAACTCCTCCCGACTGACATCAGGCGCCGGCAGGATATTTAAGCCGGCGTCTGCTCCTGACACTTTGCCTTGCAACGAGGTCTCTTCCTTGTGGAAGTGCTAGTTGCTGTTCCTGCTGTCTTCGTGGTTCCAGTCCTGCTCCTGCTCCTGCTCCTGTTCCTGTTCCTGTTCCTGCTGTCTTCGTGGTTCCAGTCCTGCTCCTGATTCTGCTGTCTTCGTGGTACCAGTCCGGCTCCTGCTCCTGTTCCTGTTGTCCTCATGGTTCCAGTCCTGCTCCAGATCCTGTTGACTGTCTTCCTGGCTCTAGACCCCGGCTCGCCTCTGACTCTTCTGCTTGCTGCCAGTCCCGACTACTTGTCTGCCCAGACGCCTCTTCTCTGCCACGTACCCAGTCCCGGTGGTCCGGATCCCTACGGGCTCCTCCTGGGGGGTTTCTGTCTCCGCCGGGTGAAGCTCTACATCCGTCTGCTGTGTGCTGCCTCCCGGCCCCAGTCCATCTCGGAGCCGCCGCTCCGCCCGGCCGGCCCAAGGGTCCACCTTCTAGCCCAGAGTGCTAACATCTTATGTATCTGAAACACATGGAAACGTTATGAACATTATCCCAAACAGTGTGCCAGTCTTTATCTGCTAACTGCATATTTAAACCTGCATTCCAAATTTCTTTGAGTTTAATGGTGTAACATAATCATCTCTCAAATCTGACAAGGCACCATATAATACTGATAACAATTCATCATATTGTTTTTGAGAGCTCCACAGCTGCTTTATTTCATTTATTCCTCCAGGTGGTCTATTTATCAATGATATCCTGTTGAGAGCCAACCTTAGCTGAAAATTCAAATACCTAGTATAACTATGCAGCTTGAATGTAGCAGATAATATATCAAAAGCATTAGCAGCTCATTATACCAAAGTAGAATAAAATAAATCAATATATTTGTTCCAAATGGTCCTATCAATGGAAAAGTGCATGATACAATTTGAGAATTTCAATAGACGAATAATTCAGTTTTACAGATTTATTAAAAACTCTCCAAACATTTAATATATATGAAAATTGGGGGGCAGGGTCTACAAACCTTTCTATCTTTGGACTCAGCAGGGTTCACTGTATGTAATGCTCCCACACTGATCTCTACTGCCTGGTATGACTCCAATAGGACCCAGGAATTCTGCTTTTTCACAGCCAACCAATCTGTAACACCTAATACATGAGCTGAATATTAGGGTTTCTGTAAATTAGGCAATGTCCTAGGCTTGTATACAGTTTGCATTTTGATTCAAGGTGTTTTTTGCCAAATAAATCACTTTGGGGGTCATTTACCAGACGGATTGCGTGCGATACCAAGATGGGGGCGGAGTTGGCCCCGGAAGAAGAGGAGTCGGTGCATCACCGGGGCCGACTCTGCGAAGACGCCGCGGACGAAGAAAAGGTAAGGGCCTTTTCACGTCCTATTTCACTCCCAATAGCTACACCTTCTATGGTGGCGCTATTGGGTGCGAAACCGGCAGTGATCGCACCACTGCGGTGCGATCGCTGCCGGCTAGCGCAGGACCTCCCCCCGTTTTGGCCCCCGCCCCTCATTCCCTAAAGTATTGCAGGCCTGCAATACTTTAGAAAATGAGGCCCTTTATCTCTGGTTACAAACATTAACCTCAGAAAATATGTTTTGAGGATGTGACATACTACATATCACACTAAATTTAACCACAAATTCTGGGAGGAGTAGGCTGGAAAAAGGAAGTTAATTGGCTACTGCTAATTTTCAGAGCAAAAAATGTTAACTTACTTTTCTAAACCTAGGTGCAGGGATAGGTGTCTTAAATCTAGCTGGCTATTCCTGTACCTGGTGCTGGCAATCCACACCCTACCTCCTGCTAGATTTAAAAACAAGTCTGCCATGATTCCTTCCCACCTGCCTGATCATGAATAGCAAAAGCCTGCTCCAAGTTTTAAAGATCAAGCTAGGAGGAGGACACAGCCCTACTTATTAGCAGCCTAGTGTACAACTCTAAGGAATCAAACAGCACCATTATTTATGAAAAGGCAGCAATACAAATATTATACCAGGCCCTAGAACAATATACACCACCTACTGGGCAAAAAGAATAAGCCAGATTGCCACAAATCCCTACAGAGAAAATGCACTCTAGCAGAAATCCTGCACCTCAGTCACACACAGGCAGAAAACAGCCCACCCTCAACTAACACAACACAAATTAAAAAACAGAAACATGCAGATAAAACAAAATAGAAAGCCTGAGAAACCAGAATCTGTTTAGTGGAACTCTAAAAAGAGAAAAAAATACAAAAATATAAGAAAAATATGCACATTCCCAAAGATGGCATATTCCAATCACTAAAAACTCAACTTTATTTTACCTTTGTTGTTTGATCTTTTTAATTTTTTATTGAGTTGTTCCTGTTCTTTTTTCCACTTTTCCCTTGTCTGTCTTTACGGAATTCTTTTTTCATGTCTCTTTTCTCTTTCTGTTTCTTCTATATCCTCATATCTTCTTCACTTCCTTCCTCACACACAAATATATGTTCTTTCTTTCACAATCTCTCTTTTCTCACACACAGGCTCCCATTCTCACATCCTCTCCCTTTTCTCTCACACAGATTCTTACACACTTACACACACAAACATACACACTTAGGGGTAGATTTTCAAACCGCGCGATTTGGCGTACTTTTGCTGGCGCATCAGGCGCAAGCAAAAGTACGCGGAATTTTAGTAGATACACGCGTAGCCGCGCATATCCGCTAAAATCCTGGATCGGCGCGTGCAAGGCTATCAATTCCGTATAGCCGGCACGCGCCGAGCCGCGCAGCCTACCCCCGTTCCCTCCGAGGCCGCTCCGAAATCGAAGCGGCCTCGGAGGGAACTTTCTTTTGCCCTCCCCTCACCTTCCCCTCCCTTCCCCTACCTAACCCACCCGCCCGGCCCTGTCTAAACCCCCCCTTACCTTTGTCGGGGGATTTACGCCTCCCGGAGGGAGACGTAAATCCCCGCGCGCCAGTGGGCCACTAACGTGCTGGGACGCGACCTGGGGGCGGGCCCGGAGGGCGCGGCCACGCCCCTGGACCACCCCGGGCCGTAGCCACACCCCCGGGCCCGCCCCCGGAACGCTCCCAACACGCCCCCCTCAGAAAACCCCGGGACTTACGCGAGTCCCGGGGCTCTGCGCGCGCCGGTAGGCCTATGTAAAATAGGCTGACCGGCGCGCAGGGCCCTGCTCGCCTAAATCTCTCTCTCACAAACACACACACACAACCATACACACACACACACACACACAGGTTCTCGCTCTCAGGGTCCCCCTCCCCACCACAGGTTCCTCCATGCTCTATCATACATACACACAAAGGCCCACCTAAGCTCTCAAACACACACACACACACACACACACACACACACATACACACACATACACCAAGCTCTCACACACACACACACACACACACACACATACAAGCTCACACATACTCACACCTACACCCCAGCTCTCATACACACACACACAAACACACAAACACTCAATAGAGATCAGTCTCACACTCACCCCTCAATGCCCCTGTCCCAGCAATTTCACAATCACCCCACACTGCCTACCAATTCTCAGCAGTCTTACAGTCATTCTCACTGCCAATGATGTTCCTGTTCCTTCCCTTCCCTTTCACTCACTCACCCCTTTTCTTCTCTTACTACCCTTCCCTTTCCTTCCATTCACTCCTCCTCCATTCCCTTTCCTCTCACTCACATCCTCCTCCCTTCCATTTCACTTATTCAGTTCATCTCCCTTTTCCTCCCCTCCATTGTCAGAAATAGGGAGAGAAGCAAAAGAAGGGGAGCCGATCGCCAAGGAAGATGGAAACTGAAGGGATGGGCAGAGGAATCTCAGGGAGTGAGATGTTCTCACTCCTCCTACCTTCCCTTTCACAGCCTGCCTCCCACACCTCCTAAGGCCTGTCAATTCACCGTGGTTTTCATCCTGCAGGAGATGTAAACCTTGCAATCTTCATAAGGCTGCTGTGGGCAGGTCTTCACTGTGCTGTGCTTATGTGCTTATTTTTATTTTATTTTATTTATTTAAGTTTTTTATATACCAACATTCAAGACGGTGGTCCCATCATGCTGGTTCACAAGAAACAGGGGTGAAACTTTACCATTTAACAAAAGTGCAGAAAAGCAGTTACATAAAACAAGGGAAAACAATAACTTGGGATGAGAGGGGGGTTAGGATCATCATCATCAGTGCACTGCCACAGGACAGGATTGTCATCACTTTGTCGCCATAGTAACTTCTGCTCATGTGCCTGCGAGGGGGGGAGGGGATCCATACCAGCTCATGTACCATTTTGTTTATATATATAGTTAATAACGCTGTGGCATTTTTTATCCATGCAAGGCTAGGGGTCACTCTGAGGTAACGGGGTGGTGGGAGGTTGGGGATTGAGAAGGGTGAAGATGGGATGACAACACAATCGCAGCTGCTAGAGTTAATACTGACACGACCTGGTGCACATCATGGCCCCCTGCCATGTAAATTTACTTCTGGCTGTGAATGCTGTGTAAGTTAAAATTTAAAGAAAACTATCAGATCTGTGGGGTTTTAAGGATCGGGGCTAACTGGAGGGAGTAAAAGCTATCAAACCTGGGAATTGGTGGACCTATCTCTTCACAGGGTGAATAGAGGAAAACTGTAAAACTGGGTTTGGCACTAGCGCACACCCCTTTTAACATCCCATGATCTACACGATAGAAGCAGGATTTGAATGCACCCACTTAAAATTTGCCCATGTGTGCACAGCCAGGCTATTCTATAATGTGCATGCATATGCATATGCTTGCGTACTTTATAAAATGGCCAGGTACGTGGGCGCGGGCTGATGTATCCGCGCAAATGTATACACATGCACCAGTTTGAAAGTTACCATCCATATCAAAATAGTGTGCACTAAATGAAAAATAAATAAACAAAATAAAACCTAATGAAGCAAAAGAAAAAGAAAATAATGGAAGCGGGGACAAAACAAATCAACATGAAAGTTTGTCGATATATACCCCTAATCTCAAATGGCTGGTCATATTTTAAATCCAGAAATTTAATTATGTTGCAGGAAATCTACTGGGCCAGTACCTTCAGCTTGCTTAGGGATGCCCAAGACCTGTATGTTATTCCTCAAAGTTATATTTATTTTTAAGAGACACTGTTTTTTCAATCTTCCACTGCATGCTAGAGATCAGAATTCACATTTTCTACTGTATCATCACTGATTTTGTTCTTCATCGTAAACATTTCTGCATTACGTTTTGCCAAATCTCAGTGAGTTTCAGACATAGATTCTGAGTTCTCTGATTAAGGGTTAGATTTTAAAACGCCTACGCTCACCAGGCCTATTTTAAAAAGGCCTGAGGACGGCCATTTGCTGCTGTGCTGGGGGATCACGTGCTGGCAGGGTGCTGGCTCACGCAACCTGTGCCTGCCCCAAGGCAGGCACAAACGGTAAGTTAAAGGAATGGGGGGTTTAGAATCAGGGGCAGATTGGCCTATCAGGGGATTGGGCATCCCTCAGTGGGCCAATCGCTCCAGCCATGCGGTCTGCCGTGCGCGGCCGTGACGGAGCCGTGCTCGGCAGACCACGTGATGTGTCCTGGGCCAGCCTGGGCGGCGAATCCACGGGCTGGTCTTCCTCGGGAATCCGCCGCTGGTTAGAATAAAGCTAGGGAGCAGGAAGGTTAGGAGAAGTGGTAGGAAGGATAGAATAGGGGGAAGGGAATGGGTGAAGGCCACGGGCGTCAGCGTGCTCAAAATGCACTAGTGTGCACCTCCTTTTGTGCGCCGACTCCCGATTTTATAACATGCGTGCACCTGTGCACGCATGTTATAAAATCGAGTGACCATGTGTGCGTGCCAGGTAGTGCATGTACATGGATGCCCACGCACAAGTTCTTAAAATCTACCCCTAAAGATTTAACTTGCAGGAGCTAATTTATAATTCCTCGCAATGATTTCTTTGCTTACTTGATATTGGGAGGGTCTCTTCTACTCTTTTCATCCCTTACTGCAATATTGATATTGACTCCCCATTATTAGACTTGCTTGCTGCCATAGGCCTTAGGATATCAAGGTCAGGAGAGCCAAACAGAATGGTGATTAAAGTGAGAAATATAATGATATTAATAAATATCTCAGGAGATAGTTTCTTAAAAAGCAGCCATCTTGTACGATGCTCACTAGCATACCCAAATCTGAATAAATTTTAGCCAGATAAGTGGGAGGCATTTTAGGGGCATTCCAAGGCAGGGTAGAGTTAGTCTATAATTTATTCAGCTAACTCTAATATTTGGAGTTAGTCAAATAAGTTATTCAACTAAATCTAGACGAGGGTAAGAGTAGGATTAAAGATAGATGAGAACAAATTCCTGGATATCTTTAATAGGCTATATTCAAAGTGTTAATGTACTCAGTGGCTTCCAGGGTGTACATATTTAGATTCTTCAATCTCTCCTCATAAATCATTCGATGAAGACTCTCCACCTTTTTGGTCACCCTTCTCTGCACCGCCTCCATCCTGTCTCTGTCCATTCGGAGATACAATCTCCATAACTGAGCATTTACTGTTATTGCTGGTATTAAGCCCTCAGTACCAAGGCTAATGTTTTATAAATGTGACTCTTTATTTTATGGTCGAGGGATAAACCCAACACTTTCAAAGTAATTTGCCAATTTGAGTTTTATGCACATAACTTAAAAAATGTACTGACAGAGAAGAAACTATGAATTCTCAGTTATGCATGAACTTGGGAAGCAAACACCTTAACTAAATATGCCCCTACAAATAACTGTTTATGTTTAAGCAATAACAGAAAAGAAAATGTCTACAAAAGAGCAAAATCATAACAGAATCATAAGAACATAAGAAAATGCCATACTGGGTCAGACCAAGGGTCCATCAAACCCAGCATCCTGTTTCCAACAGTGGCCAATCTAGGCCATAAGAACCTGGCAAGTACCCAAAAACTAAGTCTATTCCATGTTACGGTTGCTAATAATAGCAGTGACTATTTTCTAAGTCAATTCAATTAATAGCAGGTAATGGACTTCTCCTCCAAGAACTTATCCAATCCTTTTTTAAACACAGCTATTCTAACTGCACTAACCACATCCTCTGGCAACAAATTCCAGAGTTAAATTGTGCGTTGAGTGAAAAAGAACTTTCTCCAATTAGTTTTATATGTGCCAAATGCTAACTTCATGGATTGCCCCCTAGTCTTTCTATTATCTGAAAGAGTAAATAACCGATTCACATCTACCCGTTCTAGACCTCTCATGATTTTAAACACCTCTACCATATCCCCCCTCAGCTGTCTCTTCTCCAAGCTGAAAAGTCCTAACCTCTTTAGTCTTTCCTCATAGGGGAGTTGTTCCATTCCCCTTATCATTTTGGTAGCCCTTCTCTGTACCTTCTCCATCGCAATTATATCTTTTTTGAGATGCGGTGACCAGAATTGTACACAGTATTCAAAGTGCGGTCTCACCATGGAGCGATACAGAGGCATTATGACATTTTCCGTTTTATTCACCATTCCCTTTCTAATAATCCCTAACATTCTGTTTGCTTTTTTGACTGCCGCAGCACACTGAACCGACGATTTCAATGTGTTATCCACTATGACACCTAGATCTCTTTCATGGGTTGTAGCACCTAATATGGAACCCAACATTGTGTAATTATAGCAAGGGATATTTTTCCCTATATGCATCACCTTGCACTTATCCACATTAAATTTCATCTGCCATTTGGATGCCCAATTTTCCAGTCTCACAAGGTCTTCCTGCAATTTATCACAATCTGCTTGTGCTTTAACTACTCTGAACAATTTTGTGTCATCTGCAAATTTGATTATTTCACTCGTCGAATCAGGATACCATTTTGAAAAAAAGGGTGTATTGAATGTAAATTTCACGCAAACACCATAAGGTTTGATTAATATTTCTTAGCCTATTTTTAAAGTAAACTGAACAGAGTTTATGCATAATTACCTAAGCTGATTATGGACATGTTACAGATGGCAATACATTTCTTACCTAGTTGAAAAGTGCAAATATTTAATTTAAATTTGCTTGGATAATTTGTTTTGACACAGCATCAATATAATGGTTTATTGAAAGTCCAGATTTCTTCTCAAGGGCTTGGATATTTTCTACTAGATAAAGTGCAAATCTTGAAATGCTTTAAAAATTAGAATGCATATTTGGATATTTTCATCTTAACTAGATGAATACGAGGATATGAGTCATGTAGAAAATGGACTGAATTTAACCAGCTTGAGAATTTTTTACTTATTTTTAAATGTGACTGATGTGTCATTTCTTGGCAACATTAACTATCAGAATCACCCCATTCCTCTCCTTCCCCACTCTCTTTTATATATGTATATACACACACACATTCACACACGCTTACTTTAGAATTACTTTAGACTAAATCTAAGGCAGGCCAGGGATCCGGACAAATACATTCATATGGGTCAGAAAGTTGGGAGGTATATGTCTGAGAGGGAGCCAGTAGCAGAGTGAACTACTGTCATATGTTCTTCCTCGTGCATCCCATTAGTGCCGTCTGTGCGTACACATCGACCAAAATGCCCCAATCTTGCATTTAGTTTTTTAACTTGTTGAGGCAAACATAGGAATCCTTTGAGTCACCCTATTCAGCACCCCAGTTTTGATCTAGTTTACCCATCTTTGCTCCGTTCTTTAATTATAAGCTTGAAGCATGCCGCCTTTAAATGTTGCCTACATTTTGAGTTTTGAAATATGACTTAGCAAATCAAATACAAATGTGCAAATATTTTGTCTTAATTTTAGTGCATATCTTTAGTAATAATAATTTTAATAATGTAAGTGTGTAAAATAAGACAAAAGACAGAAAGGAAAGGCATTAAATAAAAAAGCAAACAATACTCTTTTGTTAACTTGTCACTTTGCAGCGTGATTCCACTTAAAGTTACATCTCCAGTGGAGAAAATAGTGAGAAAAAAATGTGTATGTCAGTACTTGAAGCCACTCTTTCACTTAATAATTAATTGGTGTTGACAAAATGGGTATGAGAAAAACAACAACAACAAAAAATCAGAATGCATATATGTTGTTCAAATCCCAGTAATATTTAATCATTCAGACAGAACTCCCTTGGTGTAAAATTTATAAATCCCAGTTTCCCACTTTAAAACAGTAGGTATCCCCTGCACAAGCTATAACTCTTACATAATTGGGCATTCTAGGACGGTTTCCAAATTTTCTGTGGCAGGTATAATTTTTCAAGAATATTTTTGCCATAAATTGGAAAAAAAATAATGTTAGAACAATTATCCACAAAAACTAAATCATACAATTTTTGAAGTAAATACAATATATGTTAGAATAGGATGGCACTTGCTTTATCCTGTATATATGCTAAAATGTTTTTGCTGATATCAGATTACAATTGCATCCTTTTGTGAATAACAGATTGTGTGAAAAGCTTTCTTAGATGTTTCAGTCTTTCACATAGCACCACTAATTTATTTATAGGGGCATCTAATACCCAATATATCTGTGGTGAATTTTCAAAGAACTTTTCTTCTTAATAAATCAATCCTTATGACCTGTTGTACAAAATGAGGAAAAACTATTCTCTTGCCAGTTCTTGAACTGAAAATAAAGTTATAATATTAGCAGAACATAAAAATGACTTTACCAAAGTTTCATAGTATGAGTCCTAAATTCAAATAAAATAGACATGGAATTAATTGGCTTCTGTGTCTGCTATTTACACATGTACTAATAATGGGCAAGAGTTTTCTTCATAAGTGTGGTTTTTTGCACTGTGACAGATCTATGCTGTCTTTGCCTACTGGCCATGAGGCTCCATTATTTATCCATTATACACTTATGGAGTATATAAGAAAGTTTTTGCACCTTTGAAATTTATTTACCTGGCTTGTACTATTGTTTACTAAACTCTGCCTGGAGTTTGCTGCTTGCTCTTTGCATTGAATTGTTCTTGTGCCATTTCTTGCATTTGTATATGAGTTTTGAATTGTTTGATAGTATTCAATATGTTAAAATAAAAAATGTTTTTGTTATGTGCTTTGTCAATAGGGTTCCATCTTGCATTTTTGTGTGTGTGTGTATATATATATATATATATATTAGGGATGTGAATCGTGTCCTCGATCGTCTTAACGATCGATTTCGGCTGGGAGGGGGAGGGAATCGTATTGTTGCCGTTTGGGGGGGTAAAATATTGTGAAAAATCGTGAAAAATCGTGAAAAATCGAAAAATCGAAAAATCGCAAAACCGGCACATTAAAACCCCCTAAAACCCACCCCCGACCCTTTAAATTAAATCCCCCACCCTCCCGAACCCCCCCCCAAATGACTTAAATAACCTGCGGGTCCAGCGGCGGTCCGGAACGGCAGCGGTCTGGAACGGGCTCCTGCTCCTGAATCTTGTTGTCTTCAGCCGGCGCCATTTTCCAAAATGGCGCCGAAAAATGGCGGCGGCCATAGACGAACATGATTGGACGGCAGGAGGTCCTTCCGGACCCCCGTTGGACTTTTGGCAAGTCTCGTGGGGGTCAGGAGGCCCCCCACAAGCTGGCCAAAAGTTCCTGGAGGTCCAGCGGGGGTCAGGGAGCGATTTCCCGCCGCGAATCGTTTTCGTACGGAAAATGGCGCCGGCAGGAGATCGACTGCAGGAGGTCGTTCAGCGAGGGTTCCGGCGCCTCGCTGAACAACCTCCTGCAGTCGATCTCCTGCCGGCGCCATTTTCCGTACGAAAACGATTTGCGGCGGGAAATCGCTCCCTGACCCCCGCTGGACCTCCAGGAACTTTTGGCCAGCTTGTGGGGGGCCTCCTGACCCCCACGAGACTTGCCAAAAGTCCAGCGGGGGTCCGGAAGGACCTCCTGCCATCCAATCGTGTTCGTCTATGGCCGCCGCCATTTTTCGGCGCCATTTTAGAAAATGGCGCCGGCTGAAGACAACAAGATTCAGGAGCAGGAGCCCGTTCCGGACCGCTGCCGTTCCGGACCGCTGCTGGACCCGCAGGTTATTTAAGTCATTGGGGGGGGGGGGTTCGGGAGGGTGGGGGATTTAATTTAAAGGGTCGGGGGTGGGTTTTAGGGGGTTTTAGTGTGCCGGCTCACGATTCTAACGATTTATAACGATAAATCGTTAGAATCTCTATTGTATTGTGTTCCATAACTGTTTAAGACGATATTAAAATTATCGGACGATAATTTTAATCGTCCTAAAACGATTCACATCCCTAATATATATATGGAGAGATAGAGATACATGCATACACATTCACGTATGGAAAGAGAGAGATACATGTATACACTTATGGCTTATGAGTGGATGCCCTTCCCTTCTTAAGTGAATAATAAGCATGAGACAAGCAGATCACATCTCTGAAGGAATGGTAGGGGCTGTAGAGGTGAGCAATTGGTGTGACTGGGCAGGCTAGATAGGCTATATACCTTTTTCTGCCATCATGACTCTTTTTCATATATTGAACAACCATAAAGGTGAATTTTAGAAGCCCTACATGTGCTAAAACCAGGAGATATGCAAAAATGTTAGGCTGGTGCGTGGCGCACAGATTATAAAAAGCACATGAATAGACTCACTTCTCCTGGTACATGCACAAAAAATATTTTGCAAACAAAGGGCAGAATGTGGGCATGATCTGGTTGGGGCATGGACATTCTTATATCTCTCAACGAAATCTTCATACAAGTATTTACACGCACAAGTGTGCACCAGGATCTCCTACCATGCAACTTTACTTCTGCTATGGATGGCGTCTAAGTCCTGAAATAAAAAAAACTAAAGAGGTTAGCAGGGTTTTAAAGATTGGGACTAAGAGTAAAAGGTAGGCTAGTTAATTAGGTAGTTTAGGAAATTTTTAATTGCATCGGTGTGTGTATGTATCAAAATCTTCCCACTTACATGGTGTAGGCAGCATTTGCATTCATATCCACGTGTCCATATAAAATTGTGTGTACATGTACATATACAGCCTATTTTATATCATGCATGCATATATGCGCTTATGTTATAAAATTGCCATGTCCATTAGCATGAGCCGGCATATGCCTGTACATGTGCGGCCAAGTGACTTAAAACTTACCGTCCCTGTATCTTATGTTTAGATCTAATTCTCAGTGGCAAACAGGACCTGTAGAAAGGGGTAAGGGTGGTCTATCCACTTGGCAATAGTAATCATAATGCAATTAAATTTAACACAATCACTGGAAGGAAGATATAAAATAAAACTTCCACAGTAGAAATAAACCTTAAAATGGGAAGATTATAATAACATGAGAAAATCAATTAGATAAAACTAAAAGGAGTGGTTGCCAAGGTTAAAAGTTTGCATGAGTCGATATTGTTTAAAAATATCATCTTAATAAAATAGAGAATCTGCAAATTATACTCACACATTTGGCATGTTTAGTTACTTTTTTGAAAATTTTAAAATTACAGAAAATTCCTATCTTCTCATTATCAGGCCCCACAACTGTCTTTTGATTTATTGGACTTGATTGCTGCTCTGGTAAGTTTGGGGAGTGAATAATTTGTCCTGCAACATTAATTGTGAATTTTAAACTTTATCCTATAGAGATTGGTTTCTTAGGCTATTTCTACATAAGAGGTTAGCAAGAGAATAATCTGAGAAGGCCAATAAGACTGTGCTTCTCTTCACTTCAATCTGTTTGCAGATAATGAATGTAGTTCATTATACAGAGTCAGATAGACTGATAGACACAAAAAATCAGTGTTCACCAGTACTGCTTCTGTATCTTCTGTCCTCTACCCTGCCCCAATGAACAGTTAGAAAGCAGTGTTTCTGTAACATTGAGAACACTGTGACGGTTGCAGTGAAGATTAGAAAAAACTCTTTGCCAATGCAAAAATTCTTCTCTCTCCTTCTTTTAAACAGAGTTTCTGAAAATGGAAGCTTTCTGTGTGAAATCCAACAGAGAAAATGGAGTTTCTTTGCACATGTTCAGTTTTTTTCAATGGGAGGACATCAGTGTCACTTGATCCAAATGGCAGCTATAAGATATTTAAAAAAATCCTTCACCTTGATTGGTCCTCATTCTCACAACTTGCCTATTTCTCCTGACTTGGATCCAGCCTGACTGCTACCTCAAAATGGTTGTTTGATATATTTACCTGTTAGTCCCTGAAGCTTTCTCAAAATGGCAATTTTCAATGTGTTAGACTTGAATGTCGAACATAAATGAATGAAACAAACATTTTCATTAATATTTATGGGCAGCTTCCATTCACTTTGGTGGGCCATGAATGAAGCAAAATTGGTATCTTCTGTTGTATTTTACCCATTCATTTCAAACAAATATACACCCCTGCTGCCAGCACATATAAATGGTGAGGTGAAAGAGTCAGTTAAAGACAAAAGGACATCTTTCAGAAAATGACAGGCAGCTATGAATGAGGAAATAGAAAAGAGCATTCATAGTTGAAAGTTGTTTGTAAAACATTGATAAGGTAAGCTAAGAGAGAATAAGGAAAAAAATTTGACATGAAGATAAAAAAAAGTAAACATTTGTCAAATGCAGGCAACACAAGAAAACTTTGAGGGACTCAGTTGGATGCTAGATATGAAGAGATAAAAAAGTGGTCAGGGATGACAAGGAATAATCAGATAAAGTAGATGATTCTTTTGCTTAAATCTTTACTGAAGAGGATATTTGGAAAATTTCCACTCTAGAAATGTTCATTGATGGTGATGATTCAAAAGAACTGAAGCAAATCATAGTGAAAATTAAAGATATAATAGAGTGAAATGAAAAACTAAAATGTAACAAATTGTCAAGATTTAATGGTATTCACCCTGTAGTTCTGAAGGAACTCAAATATGAAATTACAGACCTGTTATTAGTAATCTGTCACTTATCATTAAAAACAGCCACAGTAACTGAAGACTGGAGGGTGGCCAAAATACTGCCAATTCTTAAAAGTTCTGATGAGGATACTCTAGGGACTAGACCAATGATCCTAATGTCGGTGATGAGCAAAATGGTGGAATATATTCTTAAAAAAGAATTACTGGTCATATAGATAGGCCTGGCCTAATTGTGACGAGTTAACATGGATTTAGAAAAGGGAAGTCTCACCTTATCAACCTACTAAATTTTTTAACAATATTAATAAATATATTGTAAGGATATACTTTGATTTTCGGATGGAATTTCACAAAACCCCTCATGAGAAACTCTCAGGAAATTAAAAAGTCATAGGATAGGTGGCAAGACCCTATTGTGAATTTGTAACTGGATACAAGACAGGAAGCAGACAGTATAATTAAATGATTATTGTTGCCAGTGGTGAAAGGCAAATATTGAAGTGCCCCAGTGATCTGTACTGGGATTGGTGTTATTTAGCATATTCATAAACAGCCTGAAAAAGGGAGCATTGATTGAAATGATTACATTTGCAGATGAATCAAAACTATTCAAAGTTGTCAAAACATGAATAGATTGTGAGGAACTGAGAAGGATGTGAAACTGGAAGACTGGGCATCTAAACAATAGATATAATATAATTTGGACGTGCAAAGTGATTCAAATTGCTAAATCTTTTCAAATTTTAGATAAATAATGCTGTGTTCCATATTAGGAGTCACTACAGAGGAAAAATAGCATATGCATGTGTATGTGGGTCGTATATAGTTTTACCATAGTATTTTATAATATATGCATATTATTAAGTACACATATGTTTACCCATAATGTGCTCACTTGTAGGTTAATACGCAATTATATTTAATCGTTCGGAACCACGTTTTTCAATGCATTGAATGTGTATATTTTACCCAACAATTTTAAAACTATTTGTGCATATATTTTACATGTGAAAATTAAGTAGGATTTATTCATGTAAATCAGGATTTACATACTTAAATTGGTGTATTTTAAAACATATGCACATGAGTGAAATTACTAGTTTAGAAGTAACATTTAAGACCTTATGAGAGGTCTAGAACGGGTAGATGTGAATCGGTAATTTACTCTTTTAGATAATAGAAAGACTGCATTCAAAGGGGCTTGGACAAATTCCTAGAGGAAAAGTCCGTAAATAAAATTACTATGCAGATTTGGGAATGTCACCACTTATCTGTGACAATGAGCAACAAGAAATGGATCTATTTTATGTTGAATCTGTTAGTACTTGTGATCCATTTTGACCACTATCAAAGATAGGATGCCGGACTTAAGTCTTACTCAGTATGGTATATAATTCACAAGCCCTTATGCTGAAAACAACAGTTAAAGAGTTAATAGTGATCTATCAGAACAAATGGCAGGTGCAAAAGATATAGAAACTCTTTCAGTTAATGAAGGGATTGGTGAATCATAGTCTAATGATTACTCAGAAAATCACAGGACAACCGTTGAGTAGATTATTTTATTTCTGAAACCTGGTTATATAACACAGGCACTGTTCTTTTGAACCAAATTTGTCCACCAACCTACTCTGTGATTTAAAAACTGAGACAAACACTTGGGATGCTTACAGCTTTTAGGAAAGTATTCCTTCCAGCAACTGTGGGCATTGAAATCTGTAAGAATATTAATATTCGCTCCTTAAGATGCACAGACATTTTCCCCCCACTTTTGGGGGAAAAAAGTGCATCTTATGGAGTAAAAAATAAGGTAATGGTGTGAAGCACGATAAAACAACATTCAATAGATTAGTTTATATATATTGAAATGATAAAGAAGATGCAGCAATAGAATGTACATTTTTATTTGCAACAAATGAACACAAAAATCTTTGTTTAAGAACTTATACAGCAGCAGGCAACATAGACTGTACAAATGAGTGACAATTATATATAAGGCTGAGCAAAAAGTGGTAACACAGATCGATATTGCCTAGCATGAAGTTCATTTAATGAATATTAGCATCCTTTTGATACTGTGAGTGATTAGAGGGGAGAAAGAATATTATATTTGTTGTTCATTGAAATCTGTAGCCATCTGACTTGCTGCTGCTCATTTCAGGTACCTGGAGCATTGTTTTATGCTGCTGTTGGCCAGGTCTATTCACCTACAACTGTTCTGACTGCTCAAAGCCCTTGCCATTAGTAATGTTAAATTGAACAACTCATTTATTGATAGTGATTTAAATTGTACATGAATATATAACTGTTTTAAATAAAATGTCTGCCATGGACCTTGAGCAAATGGTCCATTAACTAACTCTTGAAAAAGTCCACATTCTTAATCGGGTCTTTTTTAGGCAAGGCCCTAATAAATATCAGGCTCATATACAGAAGGGGTAATATTTTAAAGGATTTACGCACATAAAATATGTTTTACCAATGTTAAGTACACTTTACTGAGTAAATAGGCTTTTGAAAATTGATACAATATAAGCTATTGAATTGTCATAAGAACATAAGAACATGCCATACTGGGTCAGACCAAGGGTCCATCAAGCCCAGCATCCTGTTTCCAACAGTGGCCAATCCAGGCCATAAGAACCTGGCAAGTACCCAAAAACTAAGTCTATTCCTTGTTACTGCTCCTAGTAATAGCAGCAGTGGCTATTTCTAAGTCAACTTAATTAATAGCAGGTAATGGACTTCTCCTCCAAGAACTTATCCAATCCTTTTTTAGACACAGCTATACTAACTGTACTAACCACATCCTCTGGCAACAAATTCCAGAGTTTAATTGTGCGTTGAGTAAAAAGAACTTTCTCCGATTAGTTTTAAATGTGCCACATGCTAACTTCATGGAGTGCCCCCTAGTCTTTCTATTATCCGAAAGAGTAAATAACCGATTCACATCTACCCATTCTAGACCTCTCATGATTTTAAACACCTCTATCATATCCCCCCTCAGCCGTCTCTTCTCCAAGCTGAAAAGTCCTAACCTCTTTAGTCTTTCCTCATAGGGGAGGTGTTCCATTCCCCTTATCATTTTGGTAGCCCTTCTCTGTACCTTCTCCATCGCAATTATATCTCTTTTGAGATGTGGTGACCAGAATTGTACAAAGAATTCAAGGTGGGGTCTCACCATGGAGGGATACAGAGGCATAATGACATTTTCCGTTTTATTCATCATTCCCTTTCTAATAATTCCCAACATTCTGTTTGCTTTTCTGACAGCTGCAGCACACTGGACCTACAATTTCAATGTGTTATCCACTATGATGCCTAGATCTCTTTCTTGGGTTGCAGCACCTAATATGGAACCTAACATTGTGCATGGGTTATTTTTCCTTATATGCATCACTTTGCACTTATCCACATTACATTTCATCTGCCATTTGGATGCCCAATTTTCCAGTTTCACAAGGTCTTCCTGCAATTTATCACAATCTGCTTGTGATTTAACTACTCTGAACAATTTTGTATCATCTGCAAATTTGATTATCTCACTCATCGCATTTCTTTCCAGATCATTTATAAATATATTGAAAAGTAAGGGTCCCAATACAGATCCCTGAGGCACTCCACTGCCTACTCCCTTCTAGGGATGTGAATCGTTTTTCAACGATTAAAATTATCGTCCGATAATGTTTATATCGTCTTAAATCGTTATAGAACACGATACAATAGAAATTCTAACGATTTATCGTTAAAAATCGTTAAATCGTGTTAGTGCGCACTAACTCGAGTTAGTGCGCACTAACTCCCTGTTAGTGCGCACTAACTCGATTTAGTGCGCACTAACTGAAAATGATACAAATAAACACTTTCCAGGTCACTGAAGGTCAGTTAGGAATGAATATGAGTTCCTATTGGCTGGCTGCCCTCTTATCTATTGATATTACCAAGGTTACCACTGAGGTGATGGTTGGGGGGATGGGAAATGGAAATGGAAACTAACGAACACCAACAGAAAATGAAACAAAGTGTTCACACTTCCCAGGTCAGTAAAGGTCACTTAGGAATGAATATGTATGTATGTATTCCTATTGGCTGGCTGTGCTCTTATCTATTGATGTTACCAATATGGTTGGGGGGATGTGAAATGGAAACAGTTGGAAGCTTGACAAAAAAGTAATGTAATGATCAGCACTCACGTGACTAGAACTTGTTTGTTTATTATTTTTGTTAGCAGGCACCTGAAATGCTAGTGCATGTTGAATTTGCCAATCACTGTGCATTTTAGAAAGGTGGTCCTGGCTGGAACTGTACACAGTTCAAATATATGTAATTGATTGTTGGTAAGTGTATTTTTTAAGTAGCCACACTGGCACCAGTATGTTTACTTTTCCTCCTACTTAACTCACTAGCTCAGCTTTGTAAGAAGGGCTTCTCTGCTTGTGTGTTGTTTTTGTTTGGTGTGAGGAGAGCAGAAACATCAGATCTTTATTCAATCTACTACAGTCATCTCTTACAGTGCCCTATCCCTATTAATACCAGGAGTGTTGTGATCTTCCTGCACACAGTGCCCTAACCCTGATACCAGTCTGAGACAGCTCCCTCCCTGCATTACTAGTGAGAGGCTGGCTTCACAGACAGGGGGGAGCTGCCTGACCCTCACTCCTGACTTCCCCCATGTCCCAGCTAGTGAATGGTGTGTGGGTGAGGGGGGGGGAGGATGGTGAAGTCTGAGACAGCTCCCTCCCTGCATTACTAGTGAGAGGCTGGCTTCACAGACAGGGGGGAGCTGCCTGACCCTCACTCCTGACTTCCCCCATGTCCCAGCTAGTGAATGGTGTGTGGGTGAGGGGGGGGGGAGGATGGTGAAGTCTGAGACAGCTCCCTCCCTGCATTACTAGTGAGAGGCTGGCTTCGCAGACAGGGGGGAGCTGCCTGACCCTCACTCCTGACTTCCCCCATGTCCCAGCTAGTGAATGGTGTGTGGGTGAGGGGGGGGGAGGATGGTGAAGTCTGAGACAGCTCCCTCCCTGCATTACTAGTGAGAGGCTGGCTTCACAGACAGGGGGGAGCTGCCTGACCCTCACTCCTGACTTCCCCCATGTCCCAGCTAGTGAATGGTGTGTGGGTGAGGGGGGGGGGGGGGATGGTGAAGTCTGAGACAGCTCCCTCCCTGCATTACTAGTGAGAGGCTGGCTTCACAGACAGGGGGGAGCTGCCTGTCCCTCACTCCTGACTTCCCCCATGTCCCAGCTAGTGAATGGTGTGTGGGTGAGGGGGGGGGGGTGGATGGTGAAGTCTGAGACAGCGCCCTCCCTGCATTACTAGTGAGAGGCTGGCTTCACAGACAGGGGGGAGCTGCCTGACCCTCACTCCTGACTTCCCCCATGTCCCAGCTAGTGAATGGTGTGTGGGTGAGGGGGGGGGGGGAGGATGGTGAAGTCTGAGACAGCTCCCTCCCTGCATTACTAATGAGAGGCTGGCTTCACAGACAGGGGGGAGCTGCCTGTCCCTCACTCCTGACTTCCCCCATGTCCCAGCTAGTGAATGGTGTGTGGGTGAGGGGGGGGGGGTGGATGGTGAAGTCTGAGACAGCTCCCTCCCTGCATTACTAGTGAGAGGCTGGCTTCACAGACAGGGGGGAGCTGCCTGACCCTCACTCCTGACTTCCCCCATGTCCCAGCTAGTGAATGGTGTGTGGGTAAGGGGGGGGGGGGGAGGATGGTGAAGTCTGAGACAGCTCCCTCCCTGCATTACTAGTGAGAGGCTGGCTTCACAGACAGGGGGGAGCTGCCTGACCCTCACTCCTCCGGGGTATTGTGATCTTCCTGCACACAGTGCCCTATCCCTGATACCAGGGGTGTTGTGATCTTCCTGCATGCAGTGCCCTATCCCTATTAATACCAGGAGTGTTGTGATCTTCCTGCATGCAGTGCCCTATCCCTATTAATACCAGGAGTGTTGTGATCTTCCTGCATGCAGTGCCCTATCCCTGATATCGGGATGTGTGCAAGAAGATCACAACACCCCCGGTATCAGGAATAGGGCACTGTGTGCAGGAAGATCACAACACCCCCAGTATCAGGAATAGGGCACTGTGTGCAGGAAGATCACAACACCCCTGGTATTAGGGATAGGGCACTGTGTGCAGGAAGATCACAACACTCCTGGTATTAATAGGGATAGGTCACTGTGTGCAGGAAGATCACAATACCCCTGGTATCAGGGTTAGGGCACAAGTTCTAGTCACATTGACTGATCACATTACTTGTTTTGTCAAGCTACCAACTGTTTCCATTTCCCATCCCCCATATACTGTCAGTAGGAAACTTGGTAACATGAATAAATAAGAGGGCAGCCAATAGGAATACATATTCATTCCTAAACTGACCTTAACTGACCTGAAAAGTGTCAAATTGTATCATTTTCAGTTAGTGCGCACTAACTCCCAGTTAGTGCGCATTAACTCCCGTTAGTGCGCACTAACTCGAGTTAGTGCGCACTAATCGGAAAAAACGATTTTTAACGATTTTTTAACTAAAAAATCGTGCCTAAGACGATTTTCTTGCCCTGCCACACGATTTCTATCGTTAAGACGATATGGAAAACGATTCACATCCCTACTCCCTTCCACTGAGAGAATTGTCCATTTAATCCTACTCTCTGTTTCCTGTCTTTTAGCCAGTTTGCAATCCACGAAAGGACATCCCCACCTATACCATGACTTTTTACTTTTCCTAGAAGGCTCTCATGAGGAGCTTTGTGAAATACCTTCTGAAAATCCAAGTATACTACATCTACCGGTTCACCTTTATCCACATGTTTATTAACTCCTTCAAAAAAGTGAAGCAGATTTGTGAGGCAAGACTTTCCTTGGTTAAAGCCATGCTGACTTTATTCCATTAAACCATGTCTTTCTATATGTTCTGTGAATTTGATGTTTAGAACACTTTCCACTATTTTTCCTGGCACTGAAGTCAGGCTAACTGGTCTGTAGTTTTGCGGATCGCCCCTGGAGCCCTTTTTAAATATTGGGGTTACATTTTGTATCCTCCAGTCTTCAGGTACAATGAATGATTTTAATGATAAGTTACAAATTTTTACTAATAGGTCTGAAATTTCATTTTTTAGTTCCTTCAGAACTCTGGGGTGTATACCATCCGGTCCAGGTTATTTACTACTCTTCAGTTTGTCAATCAGGTCTACCACATCTTTTAGGTTCACCATGATTTTTCTCATGTTTAGTTCACCATAGGTTTTTCTCATGTTTAGTGCACTTACCCCCTCATTTATCAAAATGCATTAAAGCATTAAGGGCTTATCGCATGTGCTAGGCCCTTACCGCATGTGAACACGTCTTTAACGCATGCGATAGCACCACATCTTATGGTGCGATGCAAATTTAAAAAATAGGAGGAGTGGGCTGTGTTAGTCAGTCTGCAAAGTGCTATCACACAGACTTAAAGTCGATGTTAACTACACCTTTTTCATTAGCATTAAGCCATGCGATAGCTTGCGTTACAGGGCGGTAAGGTTTTTTGCATATCACAATGTATCCTGAAAGGCCTGTTTTAGTAGATTTGAAGGAGAGAGAGAGGGGTGCACCTAGCCAAATACATTGGTAACATGAAGATAGGTTGAGAGAAAATTGCACAAATCTCATCTTTGGTTGAGTTTCCTCACGCCGAAGGTCATCAAATATTCACAAGAGAGCACTGTTCTGTTCGTATGTCTCACTCTGAAAGTCAAAGTGGCCCCTAACCTCTACACTCCTATCTAAACCTCACTTCAAGTAACTAGGTGGGCCACATATAGAGGTATAAATACCTACCTGTATGAGTGCCTTATAGCTAGCTGCTCTCTCTCTCTCCCTCCCGTGGTTGTAGGTAGGAATTGCAACAATTACCACAAAGTGTGAAAAAATTATCACAATTTGTGGTAATACCTATGCGAAGCACTAAGATAGCACACTTTGCGATAAACAGCTTATTACCATAAAACACACCCCTTTTCCTATTGTATGCAATATTTAGAGCATTTGGATAAATCCAGGACAATGTGAGGTAACATTACCCTGTGAATCTACTCCAGAGGTTACAGTAGGCTGGCAGGTACCCTAGTCTGTGCAGATCAGTTTTACGCTCCAAATGCCCAAAGACACCATTGCAGAATTGCTTGTAAAGCACTGATTCTCCTGGAACCCATTCTGTAACATAAAAAGGGCTTGCATTTAGGCCAAGACCTGGGGGGGAGGGGCTGAAATGGGAAAAGTGACTCGCTTGTCTTTACTCACTGCCCACCAATTTTGACCATATTACTTATAACTAGGGGTGTGAAAGGATAAAACTTTGTGTTTTTCTGTTTCTTTTTCGGGAGGGATTTTTTCACACAAATTTTTGTTCATGGAATCTTATTCATTTCATTCATGTGAAAAAAATGAATCAAACATTAAAAAATAAATAAACCCCCAAAATGAAGAAAATAACAAAAATGGAACCTCACGGCCTGACCATCCAACAACCATTCCTCCCACTGACCTGGAAAAATGCAGGACCAGGATCATTCCCAGCCCCACTTACCTAGCCCAATGGGGATCCACCAGTGAGGCCTAGGACAATGCTGCCATGACCTTGATCTCAGCCTATATAAGGCCAAGATTTCAGCTTAGGCAGGATTCTGTGCCCAGGCCCAACATTATGCCCGAAGCATAGGCAAAAGCCGAAAACATTACCTTGCATAGACCAAGGCCATATTTTGTTATTGCAACTGCTGCTTCCACCTATTCAAGGAGCTTGGACCAGGGACAATGCTAATGTCCAGCCCAAAGGCTGGGACCGAACACCTGGACCTCAAGAAGGCCTGTCCCAAGTTCAATTCTGTGGCCAGGTCTGGAGACCAGGTTTCATTGCCAGGGTCTTGCCCCAGACCCAAGTATGATGCCTGGACCTGGTCCAAAGTCCAGGTCATGATGCCTGGGCATTGACCTAGGCTGGAGCCCAGGTCCTTAGCCCAACATTTCTGCTTGGCCTGATGACCAGGTCTCGATGCCAGGGCCTCATCCTGGACCCAGACCTGACGTTGGGGCCTGACTCAGAGAACATATCCTGATGCATGGATCCAGCTTGGAACCAGGTTTGATGCTGCGGCCAAAACCAGAGGCCAGGTCCTGATGCCTGGGCCTCAGCCTTCCTTAGGCCAAGGCCACGGTAGGTGACCTCAACCTTGGCTTCAGATTATACAAGGCTGACACCTCAGCCTCAGCTTATGTCAGACACTGGACCAAGGCACAAAGCTATACATCAAAATGGCATTATCTGCTTGGGTGAATACACCATAGTTAATTAACTCTGGCATGACCCCAAAGGATGATGTCCATTAGCAATAGAAGAGTCAAAGAAAGAACAAATACAAGAGGAACTCTGAGGTCTGGGCTCCATGCAAGGGCCTGACCTTAGGCCAGGGCTCAGGAATCAGGATCTGGCCTCTGGGCCAGGCTCCAGCATCGGACCTGGGTCTATGCAGAGTCTCCAGCTATGGGACCCGGCTTTTGGGTCAGACCATGGTATTGGACCTAGGCCCGGGCTTCTGCATATGTTGAGGTCTATGTCTCGATACCTGGGCTTCAGTCTAGGCATTAGTGTCAAGCTTAGGTCCAGTCTGAGGTCCTGGTGTTGGGTCCTGGCCTCCAGCCAGGGCTGTAGATTTGGGCATGGGCCTGGGCTCCCACCTAGGTCATGGCCAAGGTCACAGTGACCTACTGCAACCTTGGCCTATGGAAGGTCAAGGCCCAGGTGTTGGTACATGTTCTCCATCCTGAAGAAAATAGCACTAAAGAGCCAAATCTACTTTGAATTCATGCAGTATCCTAATAAAATGATAATGCCTCTAGTACAACCTGCCAAAATTCTTATGAAAACTCTTCCCATTGGATTATCATACATGTGAATTTAAATTACTATATCAAAACTATATTTGATGCAATGTAATTTTCTTTGCAACAAGTGTCATGCTTATGGCCTGTACCAACTTCTCAGCTTTATCTACTGGCAATCTTGACTCCATCAACTGTGAACTAAGCTCAATCCTTAAAAATGTGTGCAAAGTACAAAGGCCAAAAGACTTATCTGCAGTTAAAAGAATTGCAAAATTCAAAGCTATCAACCACATGTGTACAAACATCTATTGCCACTAACCCTATAAATAGAAAATGATGTAAATATGGAATTATATTATTACAGTCTGAAGCTTTCATAACCACTCCATGGAAAAATATAGTAAAAGCTTCAAATCAGAAACATGCTTCTGAACACACCCATAGGCATGCATTTATCAAAAAGTACTTAGAATAAAATATAAATACCTATAATTGAAAGGAATCTGGATGAATTTGCAAGAACCTGAAGGCAGCCTCAGTATTAGCTTTGACAGATAAAGCTTCTGAACCACATTACCTGAGCAATATAATGGCCTGATCTAAGGAGGCATAATGCACTGAATAACAAGCAGGTTCAATAAAGTCATTGACACTTCTATCCAAAGGATAAGATAGATTATGAATAAGTCCACATTTACCTATCACTTTTCTAGGTACTAAACCCAAAGAGAGGTCACTCTATTGACCTCCCTTAACAAGGATCCTACAGCCATTGCTGACGTGTCATTTAATGCTGATTTTAAAGATTTTTTTAGACTTGGGAGATTTTAATGTTCACATAGATGTATTGCCACATTCAGAAAGTTGTCAAGTTTTTCTAGCTTCAATGGAGACTATGGGGTGGATGCAATTGATAAATCAAGTCACTCATAAACATGATCATTCTCTGGACCTAATTTTTACCAGAGCAAAGTCAAGGGCCTTTACTGGTACCTCTGTAGTATGTTCAGAGGTCCCATGGTCAAATCATTTGTTAATACATCTCACAATTGAAATTGATAATATAGGCTTGAGTGAAAAGGAGATGATGCCTCTAATTATTAAAGGAAAAGATTTGAAACAAATGTTCTTATTGAAGCTTTTTTTGTACAGATTGAATGAGTATATGCCTGATAGTGTGCAAGACACAGTGAATCACTGGGAATTTTCCCTTAAACAAGTGTTAGAGGAAGTAGCTCCCTTTAGTTCATCTCAACCCAAGAGAATCCATAAGGTGCCATGGTTTACTCATGAACTGGCATTATTAAAATGTTCTCTATGACAACACAAGCATGGCTGGAACGAAAAGCAAGTGGATGATGACAAATTAAACTCTATGTCAAAAATGAATGAGTATCAAATCACAATTGATGAAGCAAAAAAGAATTATGTTGTTGCTAGGATCCAAACTGCCCAGAATCATCCAAGAGAACACTTCCAAATTGTAAAGAAGTTAACCACACAGATGGTAGGAAATAGTTCTAATCCTGTCATAGAACAGGATAAGATATGGAAATGTTTCACTGATAAGATTGATATGTTAGTTTCTAGTCTATGATGGTGATTGGAGATAGAAACCTGGGCAGTCTGAGATGAGTCTGTGGGAAGTTTTTGAGAAAACCTATCCCACTGAGATTTTTACAGTCATAGAGAATATTAAAATCAATTAATGTCCATTGAACAAATGTTCTAACATATCTCTGAAATGCATTAGGAAATAATTATCTCCAGATCTTTGTCACTTGATTAAGCTTTCCTTAATAGAGGGATCCATACCAGAGCCGTTAAAAATGCATCTGTAAAGCACACCCTTAAGAAGTCTAATCTGCTGACTGATAATCTCTCAAGTTATAGATCGGTCTCTAATTTACCCTTCCTTACTAATGTTTTAGAGAAAGTTGTATTAAAACAGTTACAAGACTTTCTAGATAAACACACATTTAGGTGCCCAGCAATATGGATTTAGAGCAGGGTACAGTACAGAAATCTTGCTTTTGTCTCTTTTTTTATTTTATCAGAAGTGATTTTGACTCTAGTGTTGAATTATTCATGGCTTTATTAGACCTTACTGCTGTCTTCAACACAATTGACCATGGCATATTGCTACATAGACTTAGGGAACTCAGAATGAATAAGGTAGTCTTCAAATGGTTCTCCTCATTTTTAGAAAACCATAGTTACAGAATTGTAATTTCTGAAAATAAATCAGCCCCATTCAGATTAAAAACAGGAGTCCCACAAGGATCTACATTGTCTGTAGTCCTATTTAACATTTATCTTGCCTTGATTGGACATATTTTCTATGAGTTAGACACTGAGTATAGAATATTTGCCGATGTACAATTGTTTTGTGAGAGTAAATGTGTCATATGATGCTACCCTGTGGACATTTTCTTGTTGTTTGGAAAGACTAAATGAGTGGTTGAAAGTAACAAATTTTTTTAATTATGGATAAATCAGAGATTCTGTATTTAGTAAGATTTCCAAAGGATGAGATCCCAAAATCCTTAAATGTCAAAGGAAAGTTGATCCCAATCTCCAGAGAGATTAGAAACCTAGATATAATAATGGATAGTAGGGGGTTATCCCTTCAACCCGCAAATTAAGCAAGTAGTTAAATCATCTTACTTTAAATTACAAATATTGAGAATATTACAGCCTTTTTTGAATCTCGCAGATTTAAAAATTGTGATATATTCCATAGCAATGTCAACCATAGACTCCTGTAGCTCCCTTTATTTAGGATTTCCTATGAATACCATGCCAGAATTGAAATGTGTACAGAACTCTGTGATGAGAGTTATTGAAAAGATTCCAATTCATTAACATATTACACCATATCTGATGAAACATCATTGGGTATGAATAAATTGGAGGGTGAAGTTTAGAACATTAATGTTTGTATACAAGGGTATTCAGAGCATTACACCTTGCAATGTGAATGCTGCACTAAAATTGTACTTTCCAGGGAGAAACTTACATTCAACCTCTCAATAAAAGTTAGACGTTTCATCATATAATTTGCAAAGATTAGAAGAATCTAGAGATCTACTATTTTATGTTCAGGGGCCAATGCTGTGGAATATGCTACCACCACAATTAAAAAATGAAGTAGTAATGACAACATTCAGGAAGTCATTGAAAGATTTATCTATTAACATAAGTCTACAAGGCATAATAGGGATGTGCAGCAGGGACGGATTTGTCCCATTTGGTATTCGTTTTCATGGGGAGCCAAATCCATTGCATCCATTCTTGGGGGACCCCGATCCATTCATTAGTTACATATATATTCGTTTCCAAAAAAAACCCCCATCCCAACCCTTTAAATTTAATTAACTACAACCCCCACCCTCCTGACCTCCCTAAGACTTACCAAAAGTCCCTGGTTGTCCAGCGGGGGTCCTAGGACGATCTCCTGCACTCGGACTGTCGGCTGCCGGTATTCAAAGTGACGCCAATAGCCTTTGCCTTCACTATGTCACAGGGGCTACCGGTGCCATTGTTCGGCCCCTGTCACATGGTAGGAGCACAAGATGGCACCAGCCATCCATTGCTCTTACCATGTGACAGGAGGGTGGGGGGTTTATTCGTTAGCTATGTTGTATTTGTGGGGGTTCACCATATGTTTCGTGACCCCACAAATACAACGAATAGGGACATATCTATTGCGGATTGCAAATACGTCAAAAACAAATGCACACCCCTAAGGCATAATAAATGATTGCCCACTGATGCATATGTAGTTAGCAAGGTATGAGTAAAACTGCTATTATGATTCATTGTATCATATTTTATGTTAATTTGTTTATTATTTTATTATGTTATTTTAAATTGTGAATGTGCATTGTGTAAATTGCTTAGGATTATAGATAAGCAATCCATACATTTTTAAATAAATAAATATATAAGTTGTTCTACTGGAAAATATATAAGTTGTTCTACTGGAAAACTTTGAACAGGCCAACAATTCTCCCCATAGCCAATTCTTTATATAAATTCTCTAATAATATCTCTCCTTGACAACACAATTTCTCATTCTGGCAACTTTGGCAAAGTTAAGGTCCAACATAAGGGATTAGAAAACCTAAACTTTTTAAAAACAATTTATCATCAACCCACTTATGATAATGTTCTAACCACCTACCCAAGGTCTCAATATTAATTGGTAAAGAAGCTTAGCTGAATATTTTACACATGGACTCCCTGTCCCCTCCCTTTTATCAGGTATATGAGGTTGACATTTGAATGCTGGTTGGCAACCTCCACAGATTGTGTGCTTGTTTCAAAAATGGCACACTGGCTGCAAACATTGGCCTGCAGTGACATACACACAGGCATTTCCAATCTTTTTCCCCCTCCTTTTACCAGTTCTGAATTTGGAAACTACTGCTCTGGTAGAAAAGACCTGGTTGGAAAGTGGTGAATGAGGGGCCCACTGCCACAAAAGGAGGGGATTGTACTGGATGAGTAGCAAGGCAAATACTACTATTAAAATTTGTTACATGCACTAAACATCTTAGTGTACATTGAAAAATGAAACATGCATTAAGGGGACAATTTTGCAACTACCCATATTGGTGCAAAGTTCATGGGTAGTTTTACCACAAGTATTATTTTTTTTTACTACTTACATTTTAAATTAAATTTTAAATTTTTTTCACCACATTTAAATTTATTTTCAAGAATAACTTGCACTGGAAAATAAAGAAAATATCCAGAAGCAAAGAACAAAAACGTAACAATCTAAATGAAAAAATAAGTATGTTTTAATTGACTACTATAAGGGGGGAGATCCAGGAAACTCCAAAATATAGAACATTAGAAGAAACTGTAAAAAAGAAAAGAGAACTAATATTTGAGGGGCAAGCATCAACATCTTAAACAGGCAAAACTGTAACCAAGACTTCCAAACATTTAACCAATATGACCCCATTTTAGCAGCTGAAAATTTACATGACTATGGAAAATGATTAAACCAACATATCAGATGTGCAGTCCCCCTCTCATTATGACCACACTCCAGCTGTTCCCCTCTCTCAATATCTACCTTCTCTAGTTGATCAAATTGTACCCCTCCCTTAATTTCTAGCCCTCCAGGGAAGCCCTATTGTAATCCCTCCACCACAATCTAAAATGTCACAAAGCTCAAGACACATCCAGCTTTTTAGATTCCAGTACAAATCTAAGTTTTGATGGCTCAAAGAAGTCATATTTAACATTTTGCAACATATGAATACATTTAAATGGAAAACAAACCCCAAATAAGACTCCAAGAGCAATTTCCTCTTCTAAGAAAAATATTCTTATTTTGTTGGTATGTCAAAAAATATCTGGAAACAACCAAATGTTTTGGCCATGAAATAAGTCTTGCCTATTATGGAAATAGAGTCTCATAATGGAATCCCAATCCTAAGGGAATACAGAGGTGGCAAGCAGTGTTCCCCCTTACTAGTTCTTTCTCATCGCCTGACTTTTCCCAAGAGGCCTATAAGATGAAGACTGTTGACAGACAGATGGTTTTCTTATGAGGGCACTCTTGTCTCTATCCCACTTTCCATAAGTGCCACTGATATGAGGGACATCTGGAGGTATTTCCTGAATAGTTCAGAAGGCAACTAGTGCTAATTTTGGGAAAGTTCAAGGCATGGATGTTCAAGTGCCTTGCATATTTCTCCAAATTTTCCACTGTCTAGGTTAGCAACAGACTATCCTGAACCTGATCTGAATGGGTAGTGAGCATCTAGGTGATATGTTGTTCTAGATACTCCATGTGCTTTTCCTGATTGGTCAGGGTTACCCAATACGACTGCATCCACAGATGAATACCCACAATGATAGTTACCAATGAAGATACAGCTTGGTCCAAGGAGGCTAAAACCATCTAAACTGAGTCTAAAGCAATGTTTGGGTGTTTAACATAGATAGGACTGATGTACAGCCCTGCAAGCACTGCAGACATGGAGCCCATTCCAGTGTTGCTTACCCCATAAAGGCCTACAGTCGCTGCTGGCTCTCCATAGCATCAGCTCTGGCTCCCTTTTAGTCCCCTGGTTCACCGCATGGGAACTCCAGCACCATGTTCACACTACCTAACTCTTTGTTATCCTCAGAACTCACAAGAATGCTTCCCCTGCCATTGCTGCTAACAAGTCTCATCATCCCTTGAAGAGATGAAGTCTCTCTACCAGCAACCTCACAATTTAGAAGGAGAAGAGTCTCCAGTGCACCCAGGCTCAGAGATGTTGTCATATCCTACTGAAGGGCAGATCACTGTAGTATTTGCTGTAGAATAGCCACTATATGCCTCTCCCGTTGCTCTAGTATGAAAGTCAACATCTGGAAAATGGGGTTTGCACAGGGAGCAACTGGGTACTTGCTCCCTAACTGTACCCTTATGTTTAATCATGAAAAACAAAGAAGAAAACAAGTCAAAGAAAATTAGTAGACAAGCCTTGATGTTCCAAATACACACAGAATCTCTGCATGCTGTAATCTTTGATCCACCTATGCACCAATTTTCCAAGTGAAAGTAAGCATATTCTTTCACTTTGCAAATTATCTCAGGAAAACTAACCATACACAATTGCACCAAATATTTTATATGGGATAGTTTTCATACAGAAAAAAAAAAGTGCATACTTTTTAAAATTCAAAAATATGCATGTTAGTGTAAGACCCTACTCAATCCCATCCCTGGGAATGCCTTTTTGCATTGCAGATAAGGTAATGCATGTAATGGCATTACACACATAGGGGTACATTTTCAAAAACAGCGCGTGTGCGTACTTTTGTTCGCGCACCACGCACGAACAAAAGTACGCTGGATTTTATAAGATACGCGTGTAGCCATGCGTATCTTATAAAATCCGGGGTAGGCGCGCGCAAGGGGGTGCACATTTGTGCAACCTGCGTGCGCCGAGCCTGGCGCGCGCTGCCTGTTGCCTCCAAAGCCAATCCGAAATCGGAGCGGCCTCAGAGGGAACTTTCCTTCCGCCTCCCCTCACCATCCCCTCCCTTTCCCTACCTAACCCACCCCCCCCAGCCCTATCTAAACCCCCCCCCTACCTTTGTCGGCAGATTTACGCCTACCCGAGGCAGTCGTAAATCTGCGCGCACCAGCGGACTGCTGGCGTGCCATCACCCGACCCGGGGCTTGTCCGGAGGCCTCGGCCATGCCCCCAGACCTGCCCCGAACCGCCCCGACCCCCGGACATGACCCCGGACACGCCCCCTCCCACCCCTTTTACGAAGCCCCGGGACTTACACGCGTCCTGGGGCTATGCGCGCACCAGCGGCCTATGCAAAATAGGCATGCCAGCACGCGAGTGCCCTGCGAGCGTAAATCCAGCCGGATTTACACGCGCAGGGCTTTTAAAATCCGGCCCATAATGGCCATCAATATAGAAAATGACCAAAAAAAGGAAAAACAAAACAACTATATTCTCAGTGCTCACGTTACCCAAAAGCTGATTATATATACATTTTTTAGTGAATTGACCGTATTGGCAAGCCTGGCGATGTGCAACCGCACAGTTTTTTAAAGGGAGCCGTCCGGACTTCTCATCATTTACGGTCAAAATAGGTATTTATCAAATTTCTCAATAGTTTTCAATTTTTATACTTTTGCATTTTTTAAGGCATTTTTAATTTTAGATATCCCATGGACAAAGAAGAGTTGGCTCGACACCCAGCCGATGTTTCGCTTCAGCTTCTTCAGGAGCTTACACAATCAAACCTCTCCCGCCAAAATTTTTAAAGGGACTCTGCTTCTTCTGGAGCTTACATATATAATTCTTGCCCGCCAAATTTTTAAGGCGATCTCTTCTCATTTACTGCCCAATATCATGCATAAAAGGAACATAATTAGGTATATACTTTCAACCATTAGTAACTTATCTTATATGGGAGAGCACCACCGAATGATAAGAAGTCCGGACGACTCCCTTTAAAAAACTGTGGGGTTGCACGTCGCCAGGCTTGCCGATACGGTCAATTCACTAAAAAAATTATATATAATTAGCTTTTGGGTAACATGAGCATGGAGAATATAGTTGTTTTGTTTTTCCTTTTTTTGGTCATTGATTATATTGGATGGAAAAACAGTAGCTCTTGTATCTTTTCTGCATCAATATAGAAACCCAGCATTAGGCTAACAAGGCCATTGTTTTTATGGTTGATGATCCTATAATATCCTCATTAGTTGTGTAATAGAACCTAGTTTTGAAAAATTATTTTTATAGTTCTTGAATTAACATGGAACATATTTTTAAATTCAAGATGCTTCCAAGAGGATTTCTCAATCAAAATATTTCCCCAGGGTAAACCAAAACAAACTTAGCAACAAAAGTTCATTGCAGATAAAGTCCATGAACTATATACTGTCAGTTTCCTTGACACAAAATATTTTAGCAGATGTTCATTCAACCCTTATTTAAAATTAGAAACATTTGAAGTAATATTTTAAAATCTACACAGAAATAAAGGTCAACAAACCACCCACAATGCATTTGTAATTAATTCTAAAGATCTATTGAGCATTCATTCTGCATGGGATTATAGTACTTGAAAACTAGTTACAAATGCATTGTTAGTCCAATAGATATCACTAACAACTTATTTGTTAACCTTTATTAGTTCATATTCAAATGGCCAAACATGGCAAACACACTATATTCAATTTGTATCCACATATCCTTAGGACATTATTTAGTTTTACTGGATTGAAATAGTCACTTTGTACAGTATGAACAGCTTTAAATTTTCCAGGAGTTTCTCACATGCTGTATTTGGTGCAATTTATGATTGCAAGATGCATCCCGGCACAACCCCATTTGTACCATTCTATCAGAAAGCAAATAGCAGAACTACAGTAGAAACACTACAGATGGCCTTATGAATATATTCATGAGGCCAGCTGTTTTTGCTGGGGTAGGGGAGAAGAGAAATTCCTAGGACAGAGGCCTTCTATTGAGAAAAGGTCTCTTTCTTAGGGATTTACAGTGTAGTCAGCTGCTATATGCAAATCACTTGATATATCAGAAACCAACATCTAGATACTTAGGAATATATTTTTTAAAAGCTGAAAAATAAATAGGTAATGGCAGTGATGAAAACTACAAATACCACTTTTTTTCTTTTATAGTGATTCTTTAATTTGACAAGCTAATAAGCCCAATCAATCTTCTATAATTGTATGTTAAGTTTTGTTTCAGGATTACATCAGTAAGTATGAATAGAGTAAAATGGTTTGTGCTGTCTTAGTACATCTATACTTTCTGGTAAGTTGAATTCTGAATATAGGAGGATTTCTTAAAGTATATCTTAATGTTAATGCTCTTTTCTTTGTACATATGAAACAGAGATTTCTTATCTCGTTCTATAGTGCTGAATAAAATAATGCTGTGACTAAGTGTGTCATCACAATCATTGCATATCTAGTTAATGGTGTATTTACTGGATAGTTACAGGCAGTGGCCCTAGGCTCCTGCCTTAGGCATCCATGAATTGTTTGCTCATGGGGGATAAACCTCATAATTAGTTTGTTGACTGACAAACTGCCACAGAATCAATATTCCTAAAATCTTTAATACCTTGTAATTCACTTTGAACAAAGCTGCAAGGTGCTTGCCCGCCTGCCTTCAGTCTCAGCTCTCTCTGCTCCTGCTCTAGCCCCTCCCCTCACAGATGGTCCTCAAGGAATGGAGCCAGGAGGGAGTGGGAATGATGCTATAGCAGAGCAGATGAAGAAGTTAGAGTAGACAAAGCTGTCAGAATCTTTGATCACTCAAACATCTCTTAAACCAAACCAAAAAGTATTTTGATATAATTCCTGGATGTAGGGATGTCCCTTTAGAATAATTTCAGCATTATACAAATGTTCTTGCACATGTGGCCAATCATAAACTATCTACATAGACTTTGTTGAGTTTTAGAAGTCTGCAACTGTTGGTGTCTCACAGCTAGCAAAGAGGACATTAATTTCAATTTATAGAACCTTGATGACTGTAACTACTATTGACAAGTTTCAAGTTTGTGTTAATTCAACCCATTTTTGTGTCTTTTACCATGTGCTCTGTATGAGCACATATCTTATTCACATGTAAGCATATATACATGCATGTGCTGTGGGGTGGAGATTATCACAATTTATAAACCACATATATATATCTTATGTGTGAGTTATAAAATACTTTTTTAGATCTGCATGTGGCCATATAGATGAGTATATACCACACTGTACATTTGTTTGAAAGTTTTCCTCCTGTTTTTTAATATACAAAAATGTGTGTGGAATCCCAACTCCTCCCAAACTCCTTATTCTAGAAAATCTCTCCATGATGTACAAAAAAGTACATGCAAAATTGGATTAAGCACATGTGCATCGGGTCCTAGGCAATTTATAACAGCCATTTATATTACTTAATCATGTTTTATGTATATAAAAGGCTTTGAAAATTCAGCCAATAGAGGGTAGTTTTCAAAGCCATTTCTGCAGGTAAAACAGTGCTTTATGCAGGTAAATGGGCTTTTGAAAATTGCTTCAATTTATGCCATTGAATTGTCCATAGGTTATACAAATGTAAGTACACTTTATGTGGTTAAATAGGCTTTTGAAAATTGCTATGCTAGTATATTGCATTTACATTTTCCTTAGAAAAGTACCCTGTATATGTATGTGTGACTATTTTCTCATACTGTGTGAATCAATGGCTGGATGTAGTGCATAAACTTAACTAGCCAGAAAACTATGTACCAAGCTTTGTCGTTCTGTTTGCTCTGCATGGCAGTCTGCTTGTGCAGTTTAGAGATGAGCTTTGTTTTTCTGTGTTGGGTCGTGTTTCGGTTCGGGCACTTCATGGGAAAAATTTGTTTTCCCGCGGGTCATTTTTCGGCAAAACGAATCGGAAAAAACAAATCGGAAAAACAAATAAAAAAAAAAAAATCGAAAACAAACCACCCCAACCCTTCAAATTTACTTTATTATAACCCCCCCCCCCCACCATCCCGATCCCTCCCCAAGACTTACTAAAAGCCCTGGTCGTCCAGCAGGGTCCCGCGAGCAATGTCTCCCTCTCGGGCCGTTGGGCCATCAGGCCTGCCAGGAATCAAAATGGCACCAGTGGCCCTTTGCCCTTACCATGTGACAGGGGCTACCAGTGCCATTGGTCATCCCCTGTCACATGGAAGGAGCAATGGATGGCCTGCACCATTTTTTAAGATTTTTTGATTCCTGGCAGGCCTGATGGCCCAACGGCCCGAGAGGGAGACATTGCTCGCGGCGTTTCGGGGGCGCTGCCTCCATTCCCTCCTACCCCTTAGGGTAGATTTTTAAAAAATGCGCGTTCGCGTACTTTTGTTGGCGCACCAGGCGCAAACAAAAGTATGCTGGATTTTATAAGATACGCGCGTAGCCGCGCGTATCTTATACAATCCTGGATCGGCGCATGCAAGGCTGCCGATTTTGGGCAGCCGGCGCGCACCGAGCCGCGCAGCCTGCCTCCGTTCCCTCTGAGGCCACTCCGAAATCGGAGCGGCCTCGGAGGGAACTCTCTTTCGCCCTCCCCTCACCTTCCCCTCCCTTCCTCTACCTAACCCACCCCCCCGGCCCTATCTAAACCCCCCCTACCTTTGTCCACGGATTTACGCCTCCCGGAGGGAGACGTAAATCCACGCGTGCCAGCGGGCTGCTGGCGTGCTGAGACGGGACCCGGGGGCGGTTCCGGAGGGCGCGGCCACGCCCCCGGACCGCCCCGGGTTGAAACCATGCCCCCGGGCCCGCCCCCGAAATGCCACGTCCCGCCCCCAAAATGCCGCGTCGATCGGCCCCGCCCCCGACACGTCCCCGACAAAAAACCTCGGGACTTACGCGAGTCCCGGGGCTCTGCGCGCGCCGGCAGGCCTATGGAAAATAGGTGCGCCGGCGCGCAAGGCCCTGCTCGCATAAATCCGGGCGGATTTACGTGAGCAGGGCTTTTAAAATCCGCCCCTTAACATACTGGAATGGTAGGTATTGAGTTCTAGTGCTGTCTTCTAAGGACTGCTTGAGGCCCATTGCATGGCTGGAGGCATGGGATTGTAATCTATATGCATTTCTTCTGATACCATCTCCAGTATATTTTAAACTTTGGATTTTGTTTATGTAATTACATAGTTAATATGCAAATAATTTCCCTCTTTTTAGAAAAAGCAAACAACATCTGAATCAGATTCCAGTTAATGTAGGTTAAATGCTTCATAGAAAAACAATGTCTTCAATGTGTTTTAAAAGATTTAAAATACAGTTGCTACGGCAAACAATTTGGTAATAAATTCCACATAAAGGCACTTGCTACAGCAATTAATCTGTCCAGTATAATATTCAGTATACAGATAATCTACATTCTCACATATAGGCATAGCTGGCCAAGGCACAAAGGACTAGCGTGCATTTCACTAACTGCACCAGTAAGAATTCTATGCATGCCTACTAGGGATGTGCAGGCTTAACATTTTCTTTTGGGTTCCTTTTTAAGTTGGAGGGGGGTTCTTTCTTTCAGTTAGGTTTATTTACCAAACAAAAAAAAAAATCCCCCAAAATATTAAAAACCCCAACCCCACCTCCCCCTAAAAATAAAAGAACAAACAAGCTTTAATGGCCTTCTCCTTCCCCCAAAATGGTAAGTGGATCATGCAAGATTCTGTCTGACTCCCTCATCCCTCCTGCCTTTCTAATGATGACAAGGCACTTGGACCTACCCACCTAGATTTATCCCAACCCAGTCAGAAGACTTCTGGGCCTCTCCAACTACCTGCCTGCACCTAGGATCAACTATTGGGGCTAGTGAAGACCCTGGCCCCCACTTACCATTTCACAGGGGTTCTTGGTACTCAAGTGTCAGATATGATGTCCATTTGCTCCTGCTCTTCCTAATAGTAGTTTAAAAAATGATGCCAAATGCACTGAGTCAGATGCCAAACTTATGTCACTTTGGTGCCTGCCTCAGCTATGTCTAGTGCCATTTTCTTATATAGTTAAGTCCAACTGATAGTCCCAGGACCCTCAACATCTTTTGTGGGGCGGGATTGAGAATGCAATGAGGGTCAAAGTGTACCAGTTAGCTTTTGTGGGGGTGGAGATGGGTTGGAAAGGACCAAGGAGACCCCAATTTTTTTATGTATTTTTTTTTTTTTTTGGGGGGGGGTTGCCAAATGGCATATGGGAGGCTATTTTTAAAACAAATATTTAAACTCCCAAAAATGTTTACGTGTTTTTGTCAAAAGTGTTTTTTGGTTCCTTCCATTTGAAACAAAGTTAGAATGGCCTTATTCTTTGCTTTTTTTGTATTCATTAAAAATAAAAGCATATCTCTAATGCCTATCTCTCTCTGTCAGCACACTGGTGTCAGCTGTCTGAAGCAGGGGCAGACAATCGCTCTATCAGTGGTGGCCCAGCATGATACAGCTGGGCTGGGCTGTACATCAAGGTGATGGATAACAGCCTTACCAGAAACAAGAAAGTTTCTAGAGGGCTGGCAGTTAGAGAAGAGAGTCAGAACTGTTCTTCTAAGGTTTTTGGTGCAGACAGTGGTGGAAATATGAAAAAGGCCTTTGAAGGGACCCATTGTTGTTCAAACCTGCTGCAGCTGGCAATCAGGCATGGCCTGATGCTGGGGACCAAGGAATTTGCCAGTTCACTCCTTAAGGAACTCCTAGAGAAGAACAGGAAAATAGTGAAGCTTTTTTACTGGGGCATGAAGGGTGAGCAGCTGCTGAATGAGAAGCAGCAAGAAGTGTGGGTATTTCAGCAGAAGCTGCTTCAAAATATAGGCATCCAGTGTTATTCCACCTATGTGTATGTGATGCTGTAGATGTAGTCAAGCAGCATAAACACCTTCATGGCATGTCTATGGAATCAGAGATAGCTGTGGATTGCCCCCTTTTACATCATTTGGGATATATGAGGCAGAGGGTAAATGTCCTGAAGCCCTTCAAGAATGCCATGGCAGATCTGAGGTCTAGAAGATCTACCCTAAGAGAGGTCATCCCTGTTGTGAGCATGGGGTGTGGTCACTTGCTCGAGAGAGAGTGAGCCCTTGGATCACAGCGCAACTTCAGAGTAAGGCTCCAAAGTAGACACTGAGAGAGGCATGGTCTGGGCTTGGAAAATACTTGGAACTTGGAATGTAGCTTGGAACTTGGGGCTCTCAGGCCTCTGCTGAACCTGCATGCATGAAGTGAGACCCAACAACACAAAGCTGGTTTCTAGGGTAGCCCTTCATCCACTCTATAGCCCTTTCGAACCTGTGACTTGGGAATGGCGAGTGCATCAGGTCGGATGAAGGCTGAGGACAGGAGATGGCATGATAAGGAACTTGAATGAAAACTTGAAACTTGGATGAAGGTTCTGTCCATGAGGAACATGGACAAAGGCTCAGGTTCAGGAAAGAGTTCAGCTCCATGGGCCACTGCATCTCTGCATGCCCTACACAGCCCCCCGTGGGCTAATCACGGATCATGCTGTCCCACTGCAAGCACTATACAACCTGCCGCAGGTTGGTTGCGGACCACACCAGGAGCGAGACAGGCTCAGTACTGAGACTGGGATGAGGACAGGGGCTAAGATGGCCCTTGGAATGAGAAACATGGATTGGAACGAGGAACATGTTGTGGAACAAATATCAATATATGTTCTTATTAGGGATGTGAATCATTTTTTGACGATTTAAAAAAATCGTCAGATATTTTTTAAATCGTCAAAAATCATTAGAGTCATGATACAATAGAAATTCCCCCGATTTATCGTGAAAAATCGTAAATCGGGGGAGGGCGGGAAAACCGGCATACCAAAACAACCCCTAAGCCCACCCCGACCCTTTAAAACGAATCCCTCACCCTCCCGAACCCCCCCCAAAATGTTTTAAATGACCTGGTGGTCCAGTGTGTGGGGGGGGGGGTCCCGGCGTGATCTCCTGCTCTCGGGCCATCGGCGCCATTTTGGCTGCCACTAAAAAAAATGGCGCCGATGGCCCGATAAAAAAAACCCCACCCGATCCTTTAAATTGACCCCCTTAGCCTCCCCCCCCGACCCCCCCCCCCCCCAAACCTTTTAAAATTACCTGGTGGTCCAGTGGGGGCACGGGGACCAATCTCCCACTCTCGGCCCATCTGCTGCCACTAATAAAAATGGCGCCGATGGCCCTTTGCCCTTACCATGTGACAGGGTATCCATGCCATTGGCCGGCCCCTGTCACATGGTAGGAGCACTGGATCGCTGGCGCCATCTGTGGCTTTTAAATGTTAATTGGACCATTGGGAGATTTCTTCAATTTCAGATCATAGTTTGTAATGATTTTCACCTCTTGTAATTTGGAGGCCCTAAAAGGAGAGCACAGAAACTCATATAAATTTGACTGAGCATAAGAACATAAGAAATTGCCATACTGGATCAGACCAAGGGTCCATCCAGCCCAGCATCCTGTTTCCAACAGTGGTCAATTCAGGCTACAAGTACCCAAACAGTAAGTAGATCACATGCTACTGATGCCAGTAATAGCACTGGCTATTCTATAAGTCAATGTGATTAATAGTAGTTAATGGACTTCTCCTCCATGAACTTATCCAAACATATTTAATCCCTGCTACACTAACTGCACTAACCACATCCTCTGACAGCAAATTCCAGAGCTTAATTGTGCATTGAGTGAAAAATAATTTTCTTTGATTAATTTTAAATGTACTACTTGATAACTTTATGGAGTGCCCCCTAGTCTTTCTATTATCCAAAAGAGTAAATCACCGATTCACATTTACCCATTCTAGACCTCTCATGATTTTAAAGACCTCTATCATATCCTCCCTCAGCCCTCTCTTCTCCAAACTCAACAGTCCTAACCTCTTTAGTCTTTCCTCACAGGGGAGCTGTTCCATCCCCTTTATCATTTTGGTCACCCTTCTCTGTACCTTCTCCATCGCAACCATATCTTTTATGAGATGTGGCGTCCGAACTGTAGACAGTACTTAAGGTGAGATCTCACCATGAAGCAATACAGAGGCATTATAAAATGTTCTGTTTTATTCATTCCCTTTCTAATAATTCCTAACATTCTGTTTGATTTTTTAACTGCTGCAGCACACTAAGCCAACAATTACAATGTATTATGATACCTAGATCTTTTTCCTGGTTGCTAGCTCTCAATATTGAACTTAACATCGTGTAACGAAAGCAAGGATTATTTTTCCCTATATGCATGACCTTGCACTTGTACATATTAAATTTCATCTGCCATTTGGATGCCCAATCTTCCACTCTTGCAAGGACCTCCTGCAATGTATCACAATCTGCTTGTGATTTAACTACTCTGAATACTTTTGTATCATCTGAAAATTTGATTACCTCACTCATCGTATTCCTTTCCAGATCATTTATAAATTATAGGGCCAGATTTTAGGGTTACGCACGTAAATCCTCTGGATTTACGCACCTAACCAGCCTTTCGCGTGTCGGGCCTATTTTTAAAAGGCCAAGCGGCACACATAAAGCCCCGGGACACGTGTAAGTCCCGGGGCTTTACTAAAGGGGCGGTCTGGGAGCAGGGCAGTCTGGGGGCGGGGCCAGAGGCCTCCAACACAGCGGCCATTGCTGCTGTGTTGGAGGATCATGTGCCAGCAAGCTGCTGGCAGGCGCAAAAGGTAAGATAATTTTTTGTGGGTTAGAGTAGGGCTAGGGGGGGAAAGGTTAGGGGAAGGGGTGGAAGCTTAGGTTAGGGGGAAGGGACGTTCTCTTCCAGGCTGCTCCAATTTCGGCCTGGGAAGGAACAGGGAAAGGCAGCGCAGCTCGGTGCATGCCTGGTGCATAATTGTGCACTCCTGTTGCAACCATCCTTTCCCGACGGCTTCACTCCACCTGCCTTTCTTTCTTTGCTCCTCCTCTGGCTGTGGATGGATGCCTGGCTGCCGCGGAATCTGCCTGCCATCCTCTCTGGCGTCCCTGTACCAGCTTGGGTGCTGCCTCCCACCATGCTCCACTAGTACCTTAGGGCGCATGCACCACGCGGCCCTCACTCTTATTTCCTACTTGGCGCGAACCTCAGGGGCATCCCCCTGTGATGACGTCACACTACCCAGATATTTAAAGCCTACACTGTTTGCTAGCCTTTGAGTTAGCAAGGGGATTCTTACGGATGGGATTCGCTTTCCGTACCCAGCTACTCTGCCTCTCCAATCTTCCATTGGACTCTTAATGCTAACAGGGTACCCAGTCTTTGGAGGCCTCACTTGCTTTTCAGGTCGCTATCAGGAAACCGGTACTCGCTCCTCAAAGGCCCATGTTCCCTGACTTGCTGCCTGCTCCTACCTTCTCTTCTGCCTGGAAGGATTCGCTATCTTCAAAACCAGTGAGTACTACCATCTTCACCTCAGAGCTCTTCCCTGGAACCAGGTACTCGCTCCTCGAGGAACTGCCTCCATTCCAGCCCTAGTGCCATCTCCTACATGGAACCGCTGTGTGAGTACATCACCTTCAAGCCTCTCAGCTCTCAGGGATCAGGTACTCGCTCCTTGAGGGCCTGCTCTCCCTATCCTGGGGTTCTCCATACTGGGGCTTGTGCATATTCCACTGTACTCATTATTCTCAGTTCTTTCCATTACAGCACTGCTACCGGAGGAGTCACTGTTCCAGCGCCTGAGGGGTACTAGCCCAGCTGGGCTACTTCTACTGTTCACCACTGCCACCTCTGGTGGCTTCATCACATTGTCTAATAAAAGATCAATCTCTGTGTTTGTGTGTCCTAAGCTGAGCCTGACCTGTGGCCCCTCACGGGACTTTCCCCCGTGGGCGTGGTCAGCTGACACAGTGTCCAAGGGTCCACCCAAACCTCACTAATTATAACAACCCCTTAGCGTGCGCTGACCACTGATTTCAAAACATGCACACGCCGGGTAGCATGCGCACATGTAGGCAGCGTGCACTTCTTTTAAAATCTATCCCATATTGAAAAGCACAGGTCCAATTACATATCCCTGAGGCACTCTACTGTTTACCTTTTTTCACTGAGAAAATTGACCATTTAATCCTACTCTCTTTTTCCTGTTTTTCAACCAGTTTGTAATCCAGGAAAGTACACTGCCTCCTATGCCATGATTTATTAGTTTCCTTAGAAACCTCTCATGAGGGTCAAATGCCTTCTGAAAATCCAAATACACAAAATCTACTGGCTCACCTTTATCCACATGCTTATTAACCCCTTCAAAAATAATGAAGCAGATTTTTGAGTCAAAACTTGCCTTGGGTAAATCCATGCTGACTGTGTTCCATTAAACATTGTCTTTCTATATGCTCTGTGATTTTGATCTTTCAAATAGTTTCCACTATTTGTTACGGAGTGCTCGGAGAGCGATCCCACTTCCTGAGAGAGGTGTGTCCTTGGGCCGCGGCTCGACCCCAGAGGATTCTGAAGAGGGCTGCGGGAAGCGTGGCATGCCCGAGCATGGGTTGGACGGTAGCAAGACTGGAGTGATGACCAGGCGACAGGCCCTCCTCCGGACCTGCACGCTTCGGAAGACCCAACACCGCAATGTTGGTCTTGTGAACAGTCCTCCGACCGTTCCCAGCCCTTTTGGACCTGCAGCAGGGTACGGCACGAAGCGGCAGGCTGGATGGAGGCCAAGACAGCGAAGACTGGAACATCGATTCAGAGGAGACTCAGAAGCAGGGTACTGGAAGTGCAGATGTAGACTCAGAAGCAGGGTACTGGACGTGCTGATGTAGACTCAGAAGCAAGGTACTGGAAGTGCAGACGAAGACTCAGAGACAAGATACTGGACGTGCTGACGTAGACTCAGAAGCAAGGTACTAGGAGTGCAGAGGGTAAACTCAGAAGCGAGGTACTGAAGATGCAGAGGTAGATTCAGAAGCGAGGTACTGAAGATGGGAAAGTAGATTCAGAAGCGAGGTACTGAAGATGCAGAGGAAGACTCAGGAACAAGGGCTGAAGGAAGACATGGGCACTGTCCCTCAGGGCGCCCCGCTCAGACCACCCCCGGGACTGAGTCAAGGGCCGCCCTGTCCCACGCTTCCCCAAAACTGCCTTGGAGGGCAGGTCATGGACCACGCTGAGAACAGGAGAATGCAGGAGAGATCGAGGTGAGGAGAACTCCGATGCTAGGATACTGACATCCGAAGCCCCGTCGGCTGGCAGGAAGGGAAACTCCAAAGCACAGGGATGAATCCCACCTGTTGGCCACTCCAGGGCCCAACAGGCCAGAAGGCTCAGGAACCAGACGAAGACAAAGGGCAGAACATCTGGGACTGGATTAGGAACTGGATCAGGCACCGACATCAAGGCAACAGGGAAGAAGCAGGTTGCTGAACACCGGCAGCCAAAGCAGGATTGCTGCACACCAGCAGCCAAGGCAGGTAACAGGGTCAGGAACAAGGACTACTCAGAGATTTAGAAACGAGGTACATGGCTTGCATCACAGTGGGCCCTACTCAGCCCGCCCCGAGGGCTGGACACGGACCACGACGTGGCTTGCCGCGAGGTACCAGGACATTGGAAGACACAGGATCAAGGTGCTAGCTTTCAAGAAATTCAAGAGCAAGGTACTTAGCTTTCAGGCGAGTTTCAGGATCAAGGTACAAGGCTTGTATTATCTGGGCTGGACCATGGATACCGGATTAGGAATCAGACCTCAAGGCAGGAACAGGAACAAGCAAACATCAGGTCTGGAACAACTGGAAACATCAGGACTGGAACAACTGGACAAGAAGTTCCGATAGAAAACATGGTACACTGGACCTTACAGAAGGCTGGAACACAAGGCAGCTCCTGGAACGAGGATCTCAGGAGTGACCAACTCCTTGCGAAGGCAAAGACAGACTGAACGCGGAGCCCTTTAGTAGCGCTGAGGTGGACAACGCCCAGGGAGGGGTCAGCAGGGGGCCACACCTGGATGACCCTTGAAGAGGAGCAGAGAGGTGCGTGCTCGTGCCCTAGGAGACTGGAGAGAAGAGAGAGCTGGGTCATTGGTGGCGTTCCCAGCCACGTGGAAGCTCAAGGAGAAGCAGATGAACATCGGGGCAGCCCTGCCCTGAAGCTGGAGAGATGGCAGGCTGCTGGAACGGCTCCCGGCCAGGATGACTGAAGCAGGGGAGCAGGAAGGTAAGGCTGGCTGCAGGGAGCTGCAGGCTCCGGCAGGGACAACCTCCCTGCTGCCCAAGGACCTGGGCAGCCGTACAGACACCGGCAGGGACGCCCTCCCTGCCGGCTGAGGACCCCGGGATCGTCGGCAACACGCTGGGGAACACAGGAGCAGCAGCGGGGGTCCTGACCACGAGGGAGAGCTCGCAGGGGGTTGGCCCCGCTGCATAAAGCAGAAGGCAGCCGGGGAGGAGCCCGGATACCACCGAGGGACCGCCACGGCGGCGGCGGCGTCAGCGGCCCGGCTGGCTGCGTGGGGGTAAGAGCCTGCCCGCGCTCCTCGCGGGCAGGATCGTAACACTATTTTTCCCAGCACTAAAGTCAGGCTCACTGTTTATAGTTACCTGGATTGTTCATGGAGCCTTTTTTAAATATTGGGGTTACATTGACCATCCTCTAGTCTTCAGGTACAATGAATGATTTTAATGATAGGTTACAAATTTTAACTAATAGATCTGAAATTTCATTTTTGGGTTCCTTGGGTATATACCTTCCAGTTTCGGTGATTTAATACTCTTTATCTTGTCAATCTGGCCTGCTACATCTTCTAGGTTCACATTGATTTGGTTCAGTTCATCTGAATCATCAACATTGAAAACCATCTCTGGATCCTATATCTCCCCAACATCCTCATTAGTAAACCCAGAAGCAAATAATTCATTTAGTCTTTCTGCAATGGCCTTATCTTCCCTAAGAGTCCCTTTAACCCCCTCGGTCATCTAATGGTCCAACCAACGCCCTCACAGGTTTCTTACTTTGGATATATTTAAAAATATATATATTATGAGTTTTTGCCTCTACTGCCAACTTTATTTCAAATTTTCTTGGTTTGACTTAATTTGGCTATGTTTATGCTTTTTAGAGATGTGCATTCGTTTATCACGAATTAGGCAATTTCAACGAAATTGACTAATTTGTCATGGTTCGGGGATGCCTGTTCTATAACTTCCTTTCCCCTAGAAAAATATATGTTTTTAGTGAATTATTATTTATGCCTTTTTGATGTTTAAATGTCTCTATTATATCCCAATTCTAGCTTTATGATCTCAGTAATTATATTTCTAAAATAGTGAAAACATTGTTTAATTTATTGTGTTTGTTTTAAAGCTTTGCTGCTGACTGCTTTTTGGAAAAAAATAATAAAAAAAGAATGTTCCATAAGTATGAAGAGAGCCCTTATTAAACAGTAGCAACAGTGAAAAGTAAAAAAGAAGGCACTTTTTTCTGGAATGATTCCATTTTAGATAAATCTAGAAGTTCCATACTGAACTAATGGAATTTACTTTCAAGAATACACATGCCTAGGTGAATATGGATAACAATATGTCCGACTCCTCTTGGCTCTTAAGATATCTTCTGAAAATTTGGTGTGGATCTGCTACAAATCTAAAATGTTAAGTTGCACAATTAAGCACAAAAAATATTTCCTTGTCATGCTCATCATAGACCACTCACATCTTCTGAAAATGTGGTGAGTTTCAAATATAAAATAAAAATTTCACCAGGTGACATAATTGCATGCATGTGTTCATGGAATACGATGATCCGAGAAATTCATCTTTCTCATGATCCTTGGGAGCCCTTTAATATGTCTTTAAAATCTGGTGTGGATAGAGTTGTGTAGAAGAAACATTTTTGTTGGATTTCTTCATTCATTTCATAGGGCACACAAATACATTTCATTAATTTCAAATGAAAAAACACAATTGTTTCATTAATTTCATGTTTTTCATTTCCCATTAAAGTCAACATGAAAGCAATACAGCCTATTTTGTGCTCCCAAATTGGGATGTTCTACTCATTTCTAATGAAACTGGTGGGTAGAAAGGTAAAGGAATGCCAAGGAATCAAGACGAAGGGCTTCATTTTCTACCCGGATCGCACGCGATAAGGGACATTTCACGTGTGATACTAAAATGGGGGCAGAGTCGGCCCCAGAAGAGGAGGAGTCGGGGCGTCACCGAGCCGACTCCGCAAAGATGCTGTGGACGATGAAAAGGTAAAGCCCTTTTCACGTCCGAGTTCCCGCCCAATAGCTGCACCTTCTATAGTGGTGCTATTGGGTGCAAAACTGGCAGCGATCGCCCCCTGTTTCAGCCCCCCGCCCCTCATTCCCTAAAGTATCGCAGGCCTGTGATACTTTAGAAAATGAGGCCCAAAGTCAACATGATACCAAAAGTGTCATTAATAGATTAAGGCACTGTAAAAGGGCAAAGGGGTATAAATTTTGGCATAACTTCTCCAAGCTACCGTCAGAGAATCAAAGAAGCAGCAAGATTGGAAAAAGGAAACTAACAACAGTGGAATAAACTCTCAAAGGAAGCATGGGAGGCAAAGTGACATCAAGAATCACCTGATCATCCCAAGGCATCATGAAGAGGGAACGGAGCACAAAAGGTGACAGGAAAAACTCCAAGGCACCAATAAAAGCACAAATCAGCACAAAACGTGGCATCAGCATACCAAGGCATAATTAGAGGTGCAAAGTAGCTCTCCACAGTAGAGATGTGCATTCGTTTTTCATGAATTAGAAAATGTCAACAACATTGTCTAATTCGTCATTGTTCGGCGTGTCGGGGGCGGGGACGAACAATGCGGCATTTTGGGGGCGGGATGCGGCATTTAGGGGGCGGGCTCGGGGCGTGGTTTTGGGCCGGGGCGTTCCGGGGGCCTGGTCGTGCCCTCCAGAACAGCCCCCGGGTGGGGTCTCGGCGCACCAGCAGCCCACTGGCGCGCATGGATTTACGTCTCCCTCCAGGAGGCGTAAATCCATTGATAAAGGTGTGGGGGGGGGTTAGATAGGGCCAGGGGGGTGGGTTAGGTAGGGGAAGGGAGGGGATGGTGAGGGGAGGGCAAAAGAGAGTTCCCTCCGAGGCCGCTCCGATTTCGGAGCGGCCTCGGAGGGAACGGAGGCAGGCTGCGCGGCTCAGCGCGCGCCGGCTGCCCAAAATCGGCAGCCTTGCGCACGCCGATCCAGGATTTTAGAGGATACGCGCGGCTATGCGCGTATGTTGTAAAATCCAGCGTACTTTTGTTTGTGCCTGCTGCGCAAACAAAAGTACGCGATCGCGCTTTTTTTAAAAATCTACCCCTATGTGTATGTCCTTGCGCATTGATATCTGTTAGTGCGCAGTAAGATAAAACAATACTAAATTGACACTTTTCTGTCAATTTAGTGAAGAATATGTATGTTACGAGCGCACGCGGGCGCGGTCGTCGTAAGCGGGTGGTGAGCCCTTGGGCCCCGGCAGGACTCAAGGAGGAGCCCCAAGCCACACCGTGGGAGGTGAGCTGAGCAGGCAGGAACAGAAGCAGGGAGCCCGACCCTCAGCCGGACCTGCATGCCCATGGTAGCCAACACGGGGAAGTTGACTAATGAACGGTCCTCCGACTGTTCCCGGCCCTTTCGGACCCGCCGCAGGGAACGGCAATGGGCAGCAGGCCGGACAGAGGCGAGGGCAGACAGAGTCCTTATACAGAAGACGTCAGACGGGGGCTGAAGCAGACATCCAAGACAGGCTGAAGCAAGACACTGAAGACATCAGGGCAAGGGCTGAAGCAAGAAGGAAAGGTCCAGGCGAGCAGGAACTCCGATGCTGGGATACTCACATCCGAAGCCCCTTCGGCTGGCAGAAGCTCAAGAGCCCGTGGGACGAATCCCTCCTGTTGGCCACTCCAGGGCCCAACAGGACAGAAGGCTCAGGAACCAGACGAGGACGAAGGTCAAGGCAGAGACACGAAGACATCAGGAACATCAGGCAGAGACAGGACAAGGCGCCATCAAGACATGGAGGACCTGGATCAGCTAAGTTACAGGTGACTGTAATGCTCAGATCCAAGGCCGAGACACAAAGACATCAGGAACATCAGGCAGAGACAGAACAAGGCGCCATCAAGACATGGAGGACCTGGATCAGCTAGGTTACAGGCGACTGTAAAGCTCAGATCCAAGGCAGACTGAAGCAAGACACTGAAGACATCAGGGCAAGGGCTGAAGCAAGAAGGAAAGGTCCAGGCGAGCAGGAACTCCGATGCTGGGATACTCACATCCAAAGCCCCTTCGGCTGGCAGAAGCTCAAGAGCCCGTGGGATGAATCCCTCCTGTTGGCCACTCCAGGGCCCAACAGGACAGAAGGCTCAGGAACCAGACGAGGACGAAGGTCAAGGTAGAGACACAAAGACATCAGGAACATCAGGCAGAGACAGGACAAGGCGCCATCAAGACATGGAGGACATGGATCAGCTAGGTTACAGGCGACTGTAAAGCTCAGATCCAAGGCAGAGACACAAAAACATCAGGAACATCAGGCAGAGACAGGACAAGGCACCATCAAGACCTGGATCAGCTAGGTTACAGGCAACTGTAATGCTCAGATCCAAGGCCTCTTGCAAGTGAACAGAAAGTCCTTAAATACTGGAGGTAGAAGGCAACTCCCTGGGAGGAGCTTACCAGGACCGCCCACCACTGGTCCTATAACTGGGGTAGAGAGCTGCAGGCCAGCCCCTAAAGAAACGGGCGTGGCTGGAAACCAGGAAGTCCAAACACAGGCACGAAGCCACAGGAACAGCTAGGCCTCTCAGGCCCTGGAGCAAGTCCCGGACGGTGCGTAGGCGAGGCCCTGGCTTCAGAGCGGCCTCTGGAGGAAGGTAAGATGCCTCCTGTAGCGCAGCAACAGGGGGGATCGCAACAATGTATTCCTATTGGTTGTCTTCTTGTTATTTATTCATGTTTGAAATGTTACTCCTACAGTCACTATTGCTGTTTTATTGTTACTTATTATTGTTATAAACTTGAAACATTTCTGTTGCAGTTGAACTGTACTTCCGTGCTTTACTATATTGCCCCTTCCCTTTATTCCCTGTTATTATGTAATTTCACTACTATTGTTATAATGTGAACCGGCATGATGTTCCTCTACGAATACCGGTATAAAAAAGTTTATAAATAAATAAATAAATAAATAAATAAATAAATAAATAAATAAATGTTACCAAGGTTACCAACAGCTGAGGTGCTGTTTTTTACTGTATTCCCTACGTAAAATTGACCTTGTATGTTGGATGGAATTTACTATCTGATTGAAACTTTTGTCACAATCATAACAAGTAAATGGTCTCTCTTCACTTTGGCTTTCCTGGTATTTTGTGAGATTTGTTGTATTATGAAAATGTTTCTCATATTCTGTAACTGAATTTGATTTTCTGGAATTGCATTAGTTCTTTTTTTCCTACTGAAACCTTTATTACATTAAGAACATGTAAAATGTCTCTCTTGTACATTTTTTTTCTCTTGTGGCTGCATTTATTCCCTCTGAATCTGGATTTTTGGGGATCACACAAGTCAGTATAACCAAGAGAGAAAAATGCTGGAAAAACTAGGCTGGGGGGGGGTTCGGGAGGGTGGGGGATGGTAAGGAATTGGTTTTAAAGGGTCGGGGTGGGTTTAGGGGTTGTTTTGGTGTGCCGGTTTTCCCGCCCTCCCCCAAATAATTCCCGTGCCCTATTTAACGATACAATACAAATGCCCCTGATGATAAATCGGGGGCATTTGTATTGTATCGTGCACTCTAATGATTTTGGACGATTTTAAAATTATCTGACGATAATTTTAATCGTTTTTGAACAATTCACATCCCTATTGAATATCAAATCTGTGACTGACAAATGAAAGGGAAAAGAATGAGCTGGACCTCGGAGACCCATCATGATGGGGTCCATAGCCCCAAACCTGGAATCCTCAGGCGGGACCTCAATGGAGAGCTCCCCCAGAATGACAGGTATCAGCGGTCCCAGCTCATCTCTACGAAACAGGTGCACCACCTTGAGATCATCGCCCTCCACCACCGGGACACCCCCCGGATTGGATGGCTGAGGGTGTAGATCCGGATCCTCCTCCTGCCCATCCCCTGGAGCCGATGGAGGTGCTGGATCATCATCCGACAAGTCTGAGAAGACTCCATCAGCTGGGACCAAGACTGGAGAGGGCGCTTCGCTTTGGGGGCATCCCCGCGCCCCCCCCCCCCCCCCCCCCCAATGGCCTGGAGCATTTTCACGAAGAAGTCTCCCAAGGCAACTTGGAATGCGGCCTCTTCTCTGACTTGCGAGCCTTGTAGAACCTGTGCAGCATCTTCACAAATTGTGAGGAGAATGAAGAAGAAGAATCCTCGGACTCTGGATCTTGGTTGTCTTCTGAAAAATCTCCCTCATGGACATCCAGAACTGTGCCCCCACCAGGAGCAGCCGAACTCGGGGAATGCAGAGGGGTAGAGGACCCCCTCTCCCAGTACCTCCAGTGCTGCTCTTTCCGATCCAGCACCCAGCCAGAAAGAAGCAGAGTTCTTCCCCCCACGATTGGGCCTCCTAGGTTCCTGATGTGGCCTGGAGCTTTCCTGAGGAGGTCTGTGAGGAAAATCCTGTGATGGGACATCCCCACCAGAGAGACAGGCCATGCAGAACCTAGCGCAGGAAATCTGCGCGCGCACACTGCCACAGGCAGAGCAGGCCGCACCACGTAGCATATCCCCGAGCTCAGTTTTTTGGCTCCCCAAAAAAAGAACCACGGTGATCGGACCAATTTTCTGCTCAAAGGACGGGCCGAAGAAGTGGCGAAAATGCACCCAAATACTGTGAAAATGGAGCGAACACCTGGCTGGAGGATTCTGACACCCCAAAGCAAGTTTCCTGAATCTTTTTATACTTTTACCCTTGTTTTTTTTTTTTTTTTTTTTTACCTTGATGAAGTCAGGCAGGCTGAAGGTGAGAGAGCCAAGATTCTCCGCATCACCCTTCACCACGGCAGTTGTAGGGTCCCCAACCCTCTGCTCTACAGCCTCAAGTACCAGGGGGGATGCTCCCTCCAGGACCTGAGAACCCCCTGGGAGGCTAGATGCTGCCTTCGGTGCTTGTCTTTCCTTAATTATTATTATTTTTTTTAATTTAAAGGAACCCTGACAAAGTTCCCCTAACAAAATAACACCAGCGCTAAGCTATGAAAAGCAGACAAAACTACCCCTAACTCAGCACCTCTAAGAGACACTAGGCTTTGCACCTCCACCATCTGCTGGAGAAAGAAGAATACTGGCAGACACTAGTTGGCACCTCAGGGGTATAGGACAGAGTCTGCGAAGTCTTGTTCTGTCTCCATCTGCTGGTGGGGAGGCAAAACCCAGCTGTCCTGGACTGTTCCGGGTACATACAGGGAATGTAAGTTTACATTTGGTGTATAAATTAGTGGTAGTAAAAGTGTTTGCACATTCTTGATGATGTTTGCACCTGCATTTTTTATAAAATGATAAAATATGCACAAGAAGGCTAACCATGCCCCAAAATGCTCCAAACACACCCACTTTGTTCATGTGTACTTTTTCTTGCAAAAGTAAGTGTATGTGCTAATGTTGCCCTTTTTAAAATCATAGTTGAAGCATATGTGTGTATATACCATTTTTTGTGTGCAAATCCTTTGAAAATTGCCTCATTAAAGTATGGACTTATGATATCAACATGACTGTAAAGTTCATCACAAAACAAATGTTTATTGCTTTTAAAATTTGTAATCCTTGGAGAAATTGGCATAAAATATTTGAGAAACTCTTAAATTAGGAACTACATTTTTAAATGGGCAGGCAAAACCAGACATGCTCCAAATTAATTTCTCTAGAGTATGCTTCTCTTGTCAGCTTCACCTAGTACTTGTTGATTTTTCTTCTTTTGCCAAAGCATCTTGATATATTTCTTTTTGTACATTAATTTATAATCTGCCAATTACCAGCACTTCTACTCTGAATGGATTAAAATAAAACAAATAACATAAACAACAATAAAATATTCAATAACACTATAAAACAATACAAAATAAGATAATAAAATCAAAAATTCTTCGCTCACCCAAGTGTAAAAGCTTCCCATAATAAATAATTTTCAAAAAATTCCTAAACACTTAGAATTGGACATGAGACAATGTTGTACCAGAAGGTCTTCCAAATTGCCTATATTAGAGCACCCAATAATCTTTAGTCTTACTTGTACAGAGATTTACTAAGCCAAGATAGTTTATTGTGGGGGACAAATATCATGGGGGGGGGGGCATACCCATGATATTGAGCCCCCCTAAACAAACTATTGAGGAAGTACCAAGGTCCAATTTTCTTATTGCAGTACAAATGTGTGACAAAAAAATAAGACCACGGTAAAGAGCCTACCTGAGCGATGGCAGCCCACCTTGACCAGGGCTGCCATCACTTAAGGGACCTGTAGTCTAAAAATGTGCCCCCCCCCATTAGTCAAAAAATACTTGGGTTTAATGATGACCACCTCCCTTGCCCACATCTCCATCCGAGATGGCTCTGGACACTCAAAAGAAAATAAATATAGAGAATGTGCATGATGATGGGCTGCTGCCTTCCCTTTCCCTTCCCCTTAAGCCACAAAAGTGCTCCCAAATCATCTAAAACCCCACCCTCCCTACCATGCACTCTTCCATTCCAAAAATTAAAATATCCTTGGTATCCAATGTCCCTTCACTCCAATACCTCCAACCTCCAATAAAAAAAATTACCCTGTTTGTCTGGGAGGCAGGCAGACCCCCATCCTACCCCCTGAAAACCCTGTACTTTTAAATGAAGACAATGGTAGTCAGTGGGGGACCTGGAAAGTCCCCTAACTCATGCCCCCATTGATGCCATTTTTCAAAATGGTATTGACCTGACATTGCCCCTGTCAAATGACAGGGGCAAAGTCTGGGGACTGGCTAGATCATGTGGCCTGGCTAAATTCTCTAGATAAGTCTGGGCAGAAAAATTACTACCCTACATTTTCTTGAGTAAATTTAGTCAGGTAACTTTCTGGATATATTCAGAGGCACTTTTACCAACATAAGTCCATTGAATATTCATAAAGTTACCAGGGTAAATCAGTGGGTTTTTGAATAATAAACTCTGTGATTATTTTGTTTCATTGTAGAAAATTTGTTAAGTAAAGATGAAAATTTTGAATGTGTAATGCATAATTACATAACAGGTCTCTTTAATTGCAATATTTATACTACTTTTTTCAATTATTGTCATATAATCTACATTCATATTCTATTGCCATATTTCCATAGTCTCCATAGACTTGCTACATCAGCATTGTGTCTTTATAATTTAACATTGTAATGTGATCTCTTCAGATTTGCTCTAAAATTGTTTTGCCACTATCTAAACATCATAACATCATCTCTGAAGATTTCTATTTGACATTGTCTTGTAATCTCCATAGATTTCTACATGCTGCATTTTGTCTTTTTGACATAGTAATGTGATCTCTGCTAACACATATAGCCATTTTTTCTTAGTTTAATATGATATTACCTCTGTAAGCACATTGCAGCAAAGGAATACTGTAGATAATAAATTGGTCAGCTCATCATTTCACTGCAGAAAAGCAGCCAGAGACTATTAGTTATTTTGACAGACTGGTAAATATAAAAATATGTGCTATTCAAAACTGGAGCAGAGATGGTATGGGAAGCCAAATGGGGTAAATAGGAAGATAATAAGCACAAAATGAATCATTTTGTGTTCACTCAGCTCTATCCTGATGAATGCATTACCTGTCTCATTTCCTTATGTAGGTGCCTAATGGACAAGTAAACTTGTCCAGTGACCTTGGTCTTCTATAGAAACAGGTGAGGAAATCATAAGGAGTATGCTCTGCACTGGGCAACAATGAAAGTGTTACTGACCTAAAAAGGTCCTACTCTGTAGTATCTTGATGTGCTGAACATGAATATGACTATGAAAAGTTTTTATTGGCTCTCATTTTGAAGATATTTAATATAGTTCACTTTCTATGTTTAGTCATGTAAATTTATCCAGTAGGACTGTAAATAAGCCTAGAATGAAGTAATATTGCATCATATTGCATAATACCATCATGCACACATCATCCAGAGTTTATTACATCATTTTCTGATGCAATGCAGTTCTACTGCCATGCTGCTGCTGAGTAAGCTGACGTCAGCAGTGTACTATATGAAGCCCAGTCAGAAAGGGTGAGCATTTGAAATATTCATGCTGGCTGACTACTGCTGGACACTCCGCAGAGATGCTCCCGAACAGGTGTACAAGAGACAATCAAAGAAATCTAAGACGTAGTCTATGACTTCATTTTTCAAACGGTATTAACCGTAGGTCTCCTACTATTGGCATACAATTCAAGATGTAATTATATTATTGCATATTACAAAAAAAAACTAGAGCCAATTTTGCATTTTCACAGTCAAATTCATGTTTAGCACATGGAAATTTATAAGAATTGACTAATTTCATTTCAGTAACATGACTTTTGTGAAAATGTGTTGCCTAGTGAGCTATTGGCATACAGTTCAAGATGTAATTATATTATTGCATATTACAAAAAACCTAGAGCCAGTTTTGCATTTTCACAGTCACATTCGGTTTAGCACATGGAAATGTATAAGAATTGATTAATTTCATTTCTGTAACATGACTTTTGTGAAAATTTGTTGCCCAGTGTAATGGTGTTGATGAGTTCAAGTGAAAATAATCCCAAACCACCTGTCCATGTGTCTTAACATACATTTATATACTCCTTGAAATACTTATTCACTTTTGATTCATAGAAGCAATGCAGAAAACCACAGAATCATGAGGTCAGTATAGTAGTGCTAAAGTCTGACACCACACATCTAATCTCAGTCATAAAAATAAAGTAGAGGCAAACATATGCAGAAAAAAAATAGATAAATAACATTGTTGGGCTATTTGCTTCAACACATGCTAGAACTAATTAAGCACCTTTTAAGAAGAGAGCTTTAAGATTCTTGGAAAATCACAAGAACTAATACACATTTGTTAAGATCTTAGTAACAATGCTGAGGATAGCACCACCATAACAAAAAAGTTCTCTGATTTCCTAGGATAATAGATCAATAACAAAAAAGAGACAAACATGAAATACTAACTGATACTACCAATCTATTGATGAAAAAATGTAGGATTAAGAGGTTTCAGCAAGTTGATAACCCCATCTGGCTAATCCAAAAGCCAATGCTGGTCCTCTTGATCATCAACCCCAAAATACTTTTCATTTTTCACAAATCAGAGAAGCAAGTGTACTAAATCTTTTATCAAGTGACATGTGAGTACAAATTAATCAATCAAACAATTTATGGTCTCTTGAAAAAGTGAGGCGGGTGTCTGACATTGACCACCTGCTACAGATAAGTTGTTTAACATTTTTTCATATGCAGTTAACCGTATGAAACACCATCTGGTATTAGGATTTGGATTTTGTTAAGCATAATCTAGGTAAAACTGAACTATATCAGAGTCAATGGGGGACTGTTATGAAGTGTTTGATTGATTAATTTTTCTCACCTGTCACTTGATAAAAGATATTATACACATGCATCACTGATTTATGAAATAAAATTCTTTTGGGGTTGATGATGAAAAGGACTAGTGTCAAGTTTTGGAATAGCCAGCTGGAGTTAACAGCTTGCTAAAAACATTAGTTCTACATTGTTTCATGTACTTGTCTCTTTTTTTTTTTTTTGTTATTGAGGTTATCACCATACAACTTGCATCTCATGAAACAATTAATATATTTCAGCACCTATCAGTAGGAATATATATATATATATATATATATATATATATATATATATATATATATTTATATATTTTAACCAACCACACTTCATACTTTTTTCTGATGTACTATATGTGTAGGGCAGAGGAAATACATTTAGAAATCCATGACTTCACGTCAAGGAAAAATAAACTATAGTAGCCCAGACCACAGTTAACACTCAGGTTCTGGAGTCTGGAGTAGGATGTTGAGGCATCAAGAACTACAAGTTGTCAACTTCCAAGAACTGAAAAGCCAAACTTCCATCACAGAGAGAGAGAGAGAAAGAGAGAGAGAACCTCTGTAGAAGGCAATATGTAAAATTTACTATTTATATCACTGTAAGAGGGGACATTTTAACTCGGGCTAAGGTTTGGGGGGGTGAGGTAGGTTTGAAGGGGCAGTTTTACGTGCACGGTCAGAGGTACGAACAGCAAAGTTGACATCACTGAAGATTTTCTGTCATTTGGAGTGATGAAAGGTAAAAGAGAAGGTGATTTGTACAGTATACTCTCTACATAGAATGATTGAAGTTAGGTAGAGAGTTCATCAAGTTAGGTAGAGAGTACATTGTACAAATTATCACCTCTTTAAACTTTCAAAGTTCTAAATGAACGAAAATCATGAATGAGGTCAACTTTTCTGTTCATACCTTTTCTGTTCCATACCTTATGTAAACTGCCCCCCAAAACTATTTATTCCCCAAACCTCACCCCAAGTTAAAATCACCCCCTCTTACAGTGGTTATAAATAGTAAATTTACATAGTGGCTTCTACAGAGGTTCTCTCTCTCTCTCTCTCTCTTTTGCTATTTCCACTATATTTAAAGCACTTTGATGAATCTAGTTCATAGTTACTAGAGGAAGATGCTGAAATAAGCCCAAAGTTTCTGTGATAAGAGATAGGTTTCTTCTTGTAAGAGAAGCATGATCTGCATAATGATATGGAGAATGGCCAAAGGTTCATAACTTTCTGCATGTATGTCCATGATAGACAAACTGGCATAGACAATGACATTATGAATGCAAAGAGTGTGCTTAGGAGACTGAATGTTGAATTGAGGTAAAGGTGTAGAAAAATAGAGGATTAGCCTAATGATTAGAGCATCAGGCTGAAAACTGGCAAAGCTAAGCTTCAAATCCCACTGATGTTCCTTGTGACCTTGGGCAAATCATTTCACCCTTCCTTACTTCAGGTACAGATTTTAAGCTCTGGGAGCATAGAAGTACTATTGTATCTAAATGATAATTCCCTTTGAGCATCAGCAAAAAGGCATGAGCCAAATGTAAGTAAATAAATAAATAAAAGCATGAGAGGAAGGTCATAATTGCAAGAATAGCATACAACTGCTGGTCATGGTGGAAGGAGGAAGAAGATAGTCCAGTGTTTAGGTCAAACAGGTACAGAGGGGAAGGAAGTAAGAAAGTCATACATTGTGGGTGGATAATATAACTAATTACTGACCAGTTTCAAACTTAAAAATATTAAGTACAATTGTTGAGAAATATATTTTAGTACTTCTGGATGAGTACCTAGATAGAAAGAATGTTTTGGCTCAGTATCAATATGGTTTTAGGAATGTTCACAGTATCGAATTTTATTATTTTCCTTATTATATATACTGTATGTTCCCCTTGATTGAGGTGATGCAGGGCAGTTAATCCAGTTGAAAAAAAGAAAAGAAAAAAAGAAAAAAAAACAGGGATGGGTTCATGGGCTTATAGGTATTACCAATTATTAGGCTTTTCAATATTTGATGATAGTTAATGTGACTTTCAAGGCATTCTTCACTTTCGGTGCATGTCCGGCATGACTCCTTGCTTCAATGACAGGGGAAAAGAAAAACTGATACTTCACACATTTCCAGCATTGCCCTCTGCTTCATGGCAGAGAGCTATGCTGCCGCTTACCCAACTAATCAAACTTAATATTTCACTTGGAAGCAGCTCCAGCACTGCTCTCTACATTAATGGTGGGGGTGAAAAGGGAATTAGAACATAAGGTTACTAAGAGCCAAGAGAAACAGTTAAGTATGAGAACAAATGTGTGAAGCTTGCTGGGCAGACTGGATGGACCGGTTGGTCTTCTTCTGCCGTCATTTCTATGTTTCTATGTTTCTAATATAAGTTCTGCCTTTGATTCTATAGACCACTACTTGATAATTTTTTGCCTTCAAGAGTTAGGAAGTTGTATTAAGATGGTTTAATTCCTTTTTGTCTGGGAGGTATCAGCAGGTATATTTTGAGGAAAGCTACTCTTCTAGAGTAAAAATTGAGTCGGTATATGATAGGGGTCCATGCAATCTGTGGTAATATTCTATATCTGTATAAGCCCATTAGCAAAGAAATTGAAAAGGATGCGCATTAAACATTATGGGGTAGATTTTAAAAATGTGCGCGATCTCGTAGCCGTGCGTATCTTATAAAAGCCGGGGTCGGCGTGCGCAAGGGGCTGCACATTTGTGTGACCTGTGCGCGCCGAGCCCAGCGCCTGCTGCCTGTTCCCTCCGAGGCCGCTCCGATTTCAGAGCGGCCTCGGAGGGAACTTTCCTTCGCCCTCCCCCCACCTTCCCCTCCCTTCCCCTACCTAACCCACCCCCCCCCCCCCCCCCGGCCCTATCTAACCTGCTAAAAGCAGATGTAAATTTGCGCACACCAGCAGGCTGCTGGCGCGCCATCACCCGACCCGGGGGCTGGTCCGGAGGCCTCGTCCATGCTCCCGGTCCAGCGCCACGCCCCCGGGCCCACCCCCGAAATGCCGCATCATTTCGGGAATGCCCCCTCCCCCGCCCCCTCCCCGCTCCTTTTACGAAGCCCCGGGACTTACGCACGTCCCGGGGCTCTGCGCGCGCCGGCGGCCTATGCAAAATAGGCGCGTCGGCACGCAAGGGCCCTGCGCGCGTAAATCCGGCCGGATTTACGCGTGCAGGGCATTTAAAATCCACCCCTACATGTTTGCCGATGACATCCAATTTTTGGTACCATGTCACAAGGCAGGATGCTTTCCTGATGAAAGCTTTCATAAGATAGTGTAGGAAAAATATAAGAACATAAGAACATAAGAAATTGCCATGCTGGGTCAGACCAAGGGTCCATCAAGCCAAGCATCCTGTTTCCAACAGAGGCCAAACCAGGCCACAAGAACCTGACAATTACCCAAACACTAAGAAGATCCCATGCTACTGGTGCAATTAAAAGCAGTGGCTATTCCCTAAGTAAACTTGATTAATAGCAGTTAATGGACCTCTCCTCCAAGAACTTATCCAAACCTTTTTTGAACCCAAATACACTAACTGCACTAACCACATCCTCTGGCAACAAATCCCAGAGCTTTATTGTTCATTGAGTGAAAAATAATTTTCTCAGATTAGTCTTAAATGTGCTACTTACTAACTTCATGGAATGCCCCCTATTCCTTCTATTATTTGAAAGTATAAATAACTGATTCACATCTACTCATTCAAGATCTCTCATGATCTTAAAGACCTCTATCATATCCCCCCTTTGCCATCTCTTCTCCAAGCTGAACAGCCCTAACCTCTTCAGCCTTTCCTCATAGAGGAGCTGTTCCATCCCCTATATCATTTTGGTTGCCCTTCTCTGTACCTTCTCCATCGCAACTATATCTTTTTTGAGATGTGGCGACCAGAATTGTACACAGAATTCAAGGTGCGGTCTCACCATGGAGTGATATAGAGGCAGTATGACATTTTCCGTTTTATTAACCATTCCCTTCCTAATAATTCCTAACATTCTGTTTGCTTTTTTGACTGATGCGGCACACTGAGCTGACAGTTTTAAAGTATTATCCACTAAGATGCCTAGATCTTTATCCTGGTTTGTAGCTCCTAATATGGAACCTAATGTCGTGTAACTACAGCAAGGGTTAATTTTCCCTGTATGCAACACCTTGCACTTATCCACATTAAATTTCATCTGCCATTTAGATGCCCAATATTCCAGTCTTGCAAGGTCCTCCTGTAATGTATCACAATCTGATTGTGATTTAAATACTCTGAATAATTTTGTATCATCCGCAAATTTGATAACCTCACTCATCGTATTCCTTTCCAGATCATTTATATAAATGTATTGAAAAGCACTGGTCCAAGTACAGATCCCTGAGGCACTCCACTGTTTACCCTTTTCCTCTGAGAAAATTGAACATTTGATCTTACTCTCTGTTTCCTGTCTGTAAACCAGTTTGTAATCCATGAAAGGACATCTCCTCATATCTCATGACTTTTTAGTTTTCTTAGATGCCTCTCATAAGGGACTTTGTCAAAAAACATCTGAAAATCCAAATACACTACATCTACTGGTTCACCTTTATCCATATGTTTATTAACCCCTTCAAAAAAAAAATGAAGCAGATTTGTTAGGCAAGTCTTCCCTTGAAAAAATCCATGTTGACTGTGTTCCATTATACCATGTCTTTCTATATGCTCTATGATTTTGATCTTGAAAATAGTTTCCACTATTTTTCCCAGCACTGAAGTCAGACTCACTGGTCTATAGTTATCCAGATCAGCCATGGAGCCTTTTTTAAATATTGGGGTTACATTGGCCACCCTCGGTCTTCAGGTACAATGGATAATTTTATTGATAGCTTACAAATTTTAATTAATAGATCAGAAATTTCATTTTTTAGTTCCTTCAGTACCCTAGGATGCATACGATCCAGTCCAGGTGATCTGCTACTCTTTAGTTTGTCAATCTAGCCTACTACATTTTCCAGGTTCACAGTGATTTGGTTCAGTTCATCTGACTCATCACCCCTGAAAACCATCTCCAGAACTGGTATCTCTCCAACATCCTCATTAGTAAACACGGTAGCAAAGAATGAATTTAGTCTTTCTGCAATGGCCTTATCTTCCCTAAGAGCCCCTTTAACCCCTCGGTCATCTAATGGTCCAATCGACTCCCTCACAGGCTTCTTGTTTTGGATATATTTAAAAACATTTTTATTATGAGTTTTTGCATCTATGGCCAACTTCATTTCAAATTCTCTCTTCGCCTGTCTTATCAATATTTTACACTTAATTTGACAATGCTTATGTTTTATCCTATTTTCTTCAGATGGATCCTTCTTCCAATTTTTGAAGGATATTTTTTGGCTAAAATAGCCCTTTCACCTCACCTTTTAACCATGATGGTAATCGTTTTGGCTTCCTTCCACGTTTCTTAATGTGTGGAATACATATGGACTCTGTCTCTAGGATTGCATTTTTAAACAATGTCCATGCCTGTTGAACCCTTTTAACCTTTGCAGCTGCACCTTTCAGTTTTTTCTATTTTCTTCATTTTATCAAAGTTTCCCTTTTGAAAGTTTAGTGTTAGAGCTGCAGATTTACTTATTGTCCCCCTTCCAATTATTAGTTTAAATTTGATCATGTTATGATCACTGTTGCCAAGTGGCCCCACCACCATTACCTCTCTCACCAAATCCTGCATTCCACTAACAATTAAATCTAAAATAGCTTCCTCTCTTGTTGGTTCATGAACCAATTGCTCCATGAAGCAGTCATTTATTACATCCAGGAACTTTATGCCTCTAGCAAGTCCTGATGTTACATTTACCCAGTCAATATTGGGGTAATTGAAATCTTCAGCAGACAATGGTGCAAGAACACACTTTAAACAATCCACCTTGTTTTTGAATTCAAGTGCTATTTAATGAATATCTCTCACTCAATGTGGTCGGCAACTCCACAGACATTATGGGATGTTTTTATATAGGTCCCCCACTAAATAAATGCCACTCAATTTCTTTATTTAATCCTTTCGGGCTGATGGTATCCAGAGTGAATATCCATCTCTGCTCTTTTCTTCCCAGCATTCCAGGGTAGTCTCCCCCTCTTGGATGTCGGGGGACCACCTCAAGAACCGAGAAGAGAAGATCAGAGATGGCATGGTTATGCTGTACCCAGTGATTTACCAATGGTTCATCTACTCACACCAAACAAATGTTAGAACAGTGTTCGATAATCCTGGTCTTTACCATGCGAGTGGTCTTACCCACATATACCAGGGGGCATGGGCATTGCACAGCATATATGACACCTTTAGTGGTGCAATCAGATCTTGCACGTAATTGAAAAAATTGGCCAGTATTTGGATGAACATCCCCCGACATCACACTGGTGTGGGTACACATGGAACGATGTCCACATGGGCCATGTCCCCTTGCCGTCCCAGAATAATTATCAAAGCTGGTAAAAGATGCATGGACCAGCTGGTCTCATAGATTTTTACCCCTCCTGAAAGTGAAACGCAGGGAACCGTGCAAAAGATTAGACAATGAAAGGGCTTGCCAGTGTCTCCGGATTACAGATTGTATAGCTTTACTAGTAGTTGAAAAAGGGAGTATACAATTGTAAGAAGCTTCATCCGAACCCGAGGGGGGAAGAAATAGCCAATCCCAATTGGAATATAGCGCTCGCTTGAAGGCTCTCTTCACCACCCGGGCCGGGTAACCTCTCTCCAAAATCCGATTTGTCATGTGATGAGATTGTTTTAAAAAATCAGCCCGAGAGGAAGATAACCGCCGGAGGCGCAAAAACTGGCCTGTAGAGATATTATCTCTTAATGGCTTAGGATGGAAGCTAGTGTAGGACAGTAGGGTATTGCGATCCGTCTCTTTCCTGAATAAAGTAGTATTACATTTTCCATCCCTTACTGATATTAGTATGTCCAAAAATGCTATTTGGACCGGATTGATGTTAAAGTTAAATTGAATGTTGGTGTTAACCGAATTAAGCCAGTCTATAAATACATAAAATTGCACATCTGTTCCCCCCCCAGATTATAAAAACATCATCAATGAACCTTAGCCACAGAATCATCAGTGTATTCCATTCCGAGGGATAAATCCATGAGGACTCAAAATGGTCCATGTATAAGCAAGCTAAACTGGGGGCCATAGTGGCCCCCATCGCTGTCCCTTTAATCTGTTGGTAATATGTAGTATCAAAACAGAAACATTTTTTTGTTAAAGCCAATTGAAATCTCCCATTATTATTGCACTGCCAAATTGGTTAGCTTCCCTGATTTCTCTTAGCATTTCATCATCTGTCTGACCATTTTGTCCAGGTGGATTGTATTATACTCCTATCACTATACTCTTACCCAACACACATGGGATTTATACTCATATAGATTCTACTGAGCATTTAGTCTCTTGTATGATCTTTATCCTGTTGGACTCTATACCCTAAAATAAGCAAACCAAACAAAGACTCAAAATCTAAATTTCCAAGCTGTGCACACCCAATGTGTTACAAGATGTTTCAAAAGTTTTGATGAGACCGCATCAGCAAGCCTCACAACGGCAGTGTGATCACTTGCCGTTCGGACCACTCGTCATTTGCGGTATTTGTTAATCAATTCGAAAATGCATATATCAAAAATGTTTCAAATTTTTTGACAGTCAAATGAATAATGTCTGATCCTCGAAAAATAGTAGAAGAATAATAAGCCCGACAACGGCCGGTGTTTCGCGATCAATATCGCTTCTTCAGGAGTCAATTGCAAAAAATAATGGAACAGATGCTGTTTAAAAACAGAAAGATATGCATGAAACAAATGCAATTTTAAGATGTACTTAACTTCAGATGTCACAGCGCGCAAACCTTTATCCCAGACGATGCCGTCTCCAAAGTTGATAAACTACAGCGGGACAGACCAAACCTCTATACCCTCCCAGACATAAAGTGCCACACCTCCACCAAGTTGATCCTCCCTATCATTGCAATATAATGTGTACCCTGATATAGCACTGTCCCATTGGTTATCCTCCTTCCACCAAGTCTCTGTGATGCCAATTATGTCAATCTCATCATTTGCTGCTATACACTCTAATTCTCCCATCTTACTTCTTAGACTTCTGGCATTGACATATAGACATTTCAAAGTGTGTTTTTTGTTTGTATTAACAACCTGCTTTTCAGTTGTTAGGGATAATTTGGATACATTGCTCTGAACCATGCACTGCTGAGTGACTGTCGGCTTTCCCTCTTTTATAGTTTAAAAGCTGCTCTATCTCCATTTTAAAAGTTAGTGCCAGCAGCTTGGTTCCACTCTGGTTAAGCTGGAGCCCATCCTTTCGGAAAAGTCTCTCCCTTCCCCAAAAGTTTCCCCAGTTCTTTACAAAACCGAATCCCTCTTCCCTGCACCATCGTCTCATCCACGAATTGAAACTCTGGAGCTCTGCCTACTTCTGGGGACCTGCACGTGGAACAGGAAGCATTTCAGAGAATGCCACCCTGAAGGTTCTGGATTTCAGCTTCCTACCTAAAATTCTAAATTTGGCTTCTAGAACCACTCTCCCACATTTTCCTATGTCGTTGGTGCCCACATGTACCACGACAGCCGGCTCCTCCCCAGCACTGTCTATAATCCTATCTAGGTGATGTGTGAGGTTTGCCACCTTCACACCAGGCAGGCAAGTTACCAAGCAGTCCTCATGTCCACCAGCCACCCTTTTATCTACATTTCTAATAATTGAATCACCAACTATGATGGCCAGCCTAACTCTTCCCTCCTGGGCAGTAGCTCTGGGAGATTTGTCCTCAGTGCGAGAGGACAATACATCACCTGGAGAGCAGGTCCTTCCTACAGGATCACTTCCTGCTACACCAGGGTCATGTTCTCCAACTGGGAGACCTTTCTGGTACAAGGCAGCTCTGGGGCTGCCAAACTGGATTTAGGACTTGGCTACTATGTCCCTGAAGGTCTCATCAATGTACCTGTCTACCTCAGCTCCTCCAAATCTGCTACTCTAGCCTCCAGAAATCGGACTCATTCCCTGAGAGCCAGGAGCTCTTTGCACCTAGTGCACACATACAGTCTCTCACCGGTGGGTAAAAAATCATGCATGTGACATTCAATGTAAAAGACTGGAAGGCCCTCTCTTGCTGCTGGACTGCTGCCTTCCTCTTAGTTTTATTGAATTCCTATTTATGTTTAGGACACTATGGGAGTCGGAATGAGAGTACTTTAAATGTACAGGTGAATTTACTAATTAATCACCTAGTGTCCTACAAGGGGATGATTAAACTTTCAATAAGGTCTGGAACAATAGTATGATTTATATAAGACCCTGATTGATTTTTAATGAGAAAGTGTCTCGTACCTAAAAATCAAGGGTTGAGTGAGTGGGAACGACAGACACTAGAAATAACTAGGGATGTGAATCGTGTCCTCGATCGTCTTAACGATCGATTTCGGCTGGGAGGGGGAGGGAATCGTATTGTTGCCGTTTGGGGGGGTAAAATATCGTGAAAAATCGTGAAAAATCGTGAAAAATCAAAAAAACGTAAAATCGCAAAACCGGCACATTAAAACCCCCTAAAACCCACCCCCGACCCTTTAAATTAAATCCCCCACCCTCCCGAACCCCCCCCCCCAAATGACTTAAATAACCTGCGGGTCCAGCGGCGGTCCGGAACGGCAGCGGTCCAGATCGGGCTCCTGCTACTGAATCTTGTTGTCTTCAGCCGGCGCCATTTTCCAAAATGGCGCCGAAAAATGGCGGCGGCCATAGACGAACACGATTGGACGGCAGGAGGTCCTTCCGGACCCCCGCTGGACTTTTGGCAAGTCTTGTGGGGGTCAGGAGGCCCCCCCCAAGCTGGCCAAAAGTTCCTGGAGGTCCAGTGGGGGTCAGGGAGCGATTTCCCGCCGCGAATTGTTTTCGTACGGAAAATGGCGCCGGCAGGAGATCGACTGCAGGAGGTTGTTCAGCGAGGCGCCGGAACCCTCGCTGAACGACCTCCTGCAGTCGATCTCCTGCCGGCGCCATTTTCCGTACGAAAACGATTCGCGGGGGGTCCAGGAGCCATCCCCTGAACTCACACCCTCGGCTGCCGGTTTCAAATGGCGCCGATAGCCTTTGACCTACTATGTCACAGGGGCTACTGTACCATTGGTCAGCCCCTGTCACATGGTAGGAGCACAAGATGGTGCTGATGGCCATGTGACAGGGGCTGACCAATGGTACAGTAGCCCCTGTGACATAGTAGGTCAAAGGCTATCGGCGCCATTTTGAAACCGGCAGCCGAGGGTGTGAGTTCAGGGGATGGCTCCTGGACCCCCCGCTGGACCACCAGGGAGTTTTGGTAAGTCTGGGGGGGGGGTCAGAAGGGTGGGGGGTTTGTTTAAATTGGGTCCTTTAGGCGGCCAAATTATTCGTTGAGATTTGTTGTATTCATGGGGAATCACGATACGTTTCACTTCCCACGAATACAACGAATAAGGCCCTATACATTGCGGATTCCCAATTTGTAGGGAACGAATGCACACCCCTAGCAACTAGCTCACACAATGTGATGACCCATTTGCCAAGGAGTGAATGGAGGGCTGAGCCCTGCCTTTTATGCAAGGCTCAGGTGATGTCATCGCTGGGCGCCACGGAGCTGTTTCCCACCATGGCGCCTTTAAATGTCGGCCCTGTGTGCACGCCTAGGGGCCGACTGCAGGAAGGCATGGTGCGGGCCTCTCGGGACGAGGAGCACTGGAGCAGGAGGTAACCGGGTCCAGAGTTGAGGCTGCTGAAGAGCTTGGAGCCCGAGGGCACAGACAGCTAGCTACATCCACGGGAGAGACCGGGGGAGCAGTGGAGTCTGGGTCTGGAAGGTGGGAAAGGCCAGTCGCAGCCCTAGTGCGGCCGGGGTGCACAACAGCTTTTCCCTATGTGCATTAGTTTGCACTTGTCTACATTAAGGGATCGATTTTAAAAGGAGCACATGCATGTGAACAGCATGTGTACATGGATGTGCTGATTTAATAACATGCGCATGTGCTTGCAGCCCATGACTCGTGCACACAGGAGGGGTGAATTTTAGTAAACTATGTGCAGCAACACAATTGGGCTTCCCCCATTTCCCTCCCAGTCTGCTTCAAGTTACCCAGAAATTTATGCATGGGGGTCTTTGAAACTTTACCTATAAATGTTTATCTATCATTTAAATGAGCAGTCTTCTAGTCTTGCAAAGTCATCTTCTGATTAATTAACTTTGAATAATTTTGTATCATCAGCAAATCTGATCACCTCGCTCATTGTTCCCATCTTTAGGTCATTTCTAAATATGTTAAAAAGTAGTGGTCCCATTAGAGCAGGGGTGGGCACTTCCGGTCCTCGAGGGCCACAAACCAGTCTGGTTTTCAGGATATCCCTAATGAATATGCATGAGAGAGATTTGCATGCACTCTGCCTCAGTTGTATGCAAATCTATGTCATGCATATTCATTAGGATATCCTAAAACCTCGACAGGTTTGTGGCCCTCGAGGACTGGAATTGCCCACCCCTGCATTAGAGATTCCTGGTGCACTCCACTGAAGAATAGTGAACATAAACAAAAACAAGTGAATATTTATAAATGACTGATTTCATGAAGAATTGTGTTTGCTATCACTAGGCATACATTGTCATTTATTCATTCCTTGACAAAAGCAATCAGTTTATATTAAAACAATAACAATATTTCATGTTTTCACTCAGCATTTTCCCCATAAGCAAATAGAAGAGAGAAATCTTTAGAGAGTGTCATAAAATTAATAAAATGTAACCTAAAAAAACTCTGCAAATATCATTGTCAATACAGAACAGATATACTTTTCAGTGCTACTAAATTGTATTTTACTTCTGTTGGCTGTCATGAAGAGAGAAGAAAAACTTTTGAAAAGCTTTGCAACAGAGTCAGAGGTTACTAATAAGAAAATCATATGCAAATAGCAAAACATCTCAGCAAGTCTCTGGGCAGACTATGACCTCAAGAGAGCACCAGAGGCAGTTATGGATCTATTAGCATAGCCAGCAGTAGAATCAAATACACAGTTGTGCTTTCCAAGGACCAGCCAAGAAATCAGCCAAGGCTTTGTGACAGACACAGATGTTACTGCTAAAAAATTTATTTCAGACCTTGGCATCCAAGTTTGTCAGCTGTCAGACATGTCCTTTGTGTGGCCCCAGCTGTTGACTTTGCTACTGGATAAAGCAGAAGGGGAAAGGAACAGGGAAAAGGGAATTGCATTAAAATTGAATGCGTATGCAAATAGGATTCATAGCAGTTTCTAGTTAGAAAAATACTTGCATGTGATGTGTTATATCCTATAATGGTATTAAAAATTTAGCCTGTTAATGCAACTAATACTGTAATTTTCATTTTTTTTTACTAGTAAAATCTATCAATATTTTCATATTTTTTTTTTTACATTTCAAATTAAAAGGTTACAATTAAACTGTTATATAACTCAGAAATATGTAAAATTAAACCAATGGGAGGAAGGGTGTTCTAGTGGTTAGAATATTAGACAATGGCTGAGGAAAATGATGTGATCCATATCTGTTGATAAACCAGGACATATTAAAATCAAGGTCCTCTGAAAACAAACATTCACAGATTCCTTGCAGCAATTTTCTAATACTCATTATTTACTACAAGGGAAAGGAATTCTAATGGGGCAATTAAAAAAAGAAAGTTCCACTTGGAATAATTATATCTATTGAGCAGAAGTATTGCAAGCTTGATGTTTAAGATAAGGGCATTATTGGGGAAATATTAAGATTGCTATAAAGAGTGGTAGCAAAATGTGTGGGGGTGGACTTTATAGCCTGCATGTACTATGGAATATGCTATTTGCCATTTTGATTAATTTCAAATATTTAAACATGCAGCTTATATTTTGACCATCTTTTGGAGATAGAGAACTGTTGATAAAGTACTTGACTTTCTGATTTTCATTTTTTATTATCTGTAAGTAGAAAGGTAAGTGGAATATCATTTTACCTTTCCTGCTAAAAATGAAAAGAAAAATCATAACAAAAGCACAGGTGAATCACAAAATTCATTTCAAAGTGAGTGAATAGAAAAATAATAGCTATGCAATATAACCCACTACACACTGTTACATATATTATTGAAGCCATGTTAAATCTTCTCGCTGGATCTAGCTTGAGAAAGATCATTATTTCATAAGAACATAAGAAAAGCCATGCTGGGTCAGACCAAAGGTTAATCAAGTCCAGTATCCTGTCCCTGAAGGATCCAATCTGGATCAGATGAACCCAGCAGACCCCAAAGAGTAGATCCATTCTGTACTGCTCATTCCAAGATATGGTAGCTTTCCCAACCTACTTGGCTAATGGATTATGGACTTTTCCTCCAGGAACTTGTTCAAAAGTCTTTTTAACTTAGCTATCCTAGATGTCTCAACCATGTCTTCTGGCAACAAATTTCATAATGTACATTCAAGAAAAAAATATTTTCTACGATTTTTTTGTAATCTGTTAGCTGTTAGATTTATGAGGTGTCCCCTCATTTTAGTACTATCTGAAAGGGTAAATATCCATTGCTTAGTTACCTGTTCCACCTAATTCATAATTTTATAAATCTCTATTATATTCCCTCTCAGTTGTATCTTATCCAAGCTGAAGAGCCCTAACCCATTTAGCCCTTCTTCCTAAAGGAGCCAATCCTTCCCTTTGTTTATTTATTTATTTATTTATTTTTAGATTTTTATATACCGGTGTTCCTGTATTAAAATACAGATCACATCGGTTTACATTGAAACATAAAAATTACGCCAAGAGGTGGTACATATAACAAGGTTATAGAACTTGGAAAACATGGAAAACAGGTTCGAAAAATAACATTGAGAAAATTGTATAGTCTCTTTGAGAAACCAAATCATAAAATAAGGCGTAATTGTCTAAGATAAATGTGATCTGCAGAAGGGATTGCGATGGTGAGAAAATCTTGATAGCTGGAGGTAAAAAATAATCAAAGTTCTGGAAAAGCTTGGCTAAAGAGCCAGGTTTTAATTTTATTTTTGAAGGAAGCGAAGCAGATCTCAAGGCGGATGTCTGGCGGGAGCATGTTCCATTGGACGGGTCCTGCTAAAGAGATGTTACAAGAAGTTTTATGATGGAAAGGTTGGGCACTTACCTATTATATAATCAATGTGCCCTTGTGGTAGAAGCCCAATTTGAAAATAGGAGAGTTGGCATTTTGTGTCTACAACTGTAAATCACACATTCACTCTGTCATCTTTCACACTCTGGCACAAATTTAAAGACTCTAGAATAGTATAGATACTGTAGTCATTTTATTGCTGATTTGTATAGGTAAATAATATATTTTTATTTGTTCAATTCCCCATATTGTATGATATGCAATAAGTGCTTTGTAACTGCCCAGTTTCCTCCCTTTTCTTACCACTCCCTAAGTGAAGTGGATCAGTACAGAGGCATTATGATCTTCTCTGTTTTAATACTTTCAAAAAAATTGTTGTCGTCTTCAAATTTCATTATCTCATTCATTGATTCCTTTTCTAGATTATTTATAATATATTAAACAGCGCTACTCCCAATACATATCCCTCAGACACTCCACTATTTACATTTATGAAATGGGAAAACTGACCATTTAGTCCAACTCTGTTTCCTATTGTTTAATCAGCTACTAGGCCACAATTGAACATTTCCAATTATATTACCTTTTAATTTCCTGAGGAAATTTCTCATGAGGGATTTTGTCAAATGCCTTCTGAAAATCCAGGTACTTTATATCAGGGGTAGCCAACTCCAGTCCTCGAGAGTCACAAACAAGCCAGGTTTTCAGGATACCCACAGTGAATATGTGCATGAGACATAAAATGGATGCAGTGTATGCAAATCTTTCTCATGCATATTCATTTTAGATATCCTAAAAACCTGGCCTGTTTGTGGCTCTCGAGGACTGGTGTTGGCTACCTCTGTACAAAATCAATTGACTAACCCTTATCCTCACGTTTATGAGCATCTCAAAATTATCTAATAGACTGATAAGTCAAGAATTTCTTTTGCTAAATCCATGCAGGCTTTTCTCCATGACGCCATATTTATCCGTTTGACCAGACATTTTGGTTTTTAAGAATAGCTTTTATCATTTTGCACAGCACAGACAGCAGCTCACTGGTCTATAGTTTTCTAGATTACCCTTGAAACCCTTTTTAAAATTTAGAACTCAATTGGCCATCTTCCATTCTCCAAGTATTGTGTTTGTGCTTAATGGTAGGTTACAGATTACTAGTAACAGATCTAAAAGTTCATGTTTAAGTTCTTTCAGTACTCTAGGATGAATATCATCTGGTCCTGTTGATTTATTATTTTTTAATTTGTCAGTTTGTCCTAGTTTCATCTTCCAGTTTCACAATGATACTTTGGTTCCTCTGGATCATCCTCAACAAAGAGTTTTTCAGGGGTGAATATGACCCTTACATTCTCCTGAGTAAAGATTGAAGCAAATAATGTTTTTGTTGTTGTTGTTATGGTCTTGATTTTCCTGAGTACCACTTTTACCATCTTGGTCATGTTAAAGTTGAATTTTAAAAGCCAAGCATGTACCAAAATTGGGAAATGCATGCACAATTTGGACTTGCACATGCCCACCTAATTTTCAAACTTCTCCAGATGTGCTTATATCTCCTGCTGCACACACATCTCACTTGATTTAAAAAAGAGGCATGGCATGGGCATGGTCTGGGTGGGACATGGACATTTCAGGGTGTGGCCAAGAGACTGCACATAAAAATGTAAGTGCTCTGCCATACACTGAGGTCCACTGCCACATCACTTTACATCTGCTATGAAAGAGGTGTAACTTAAAAAATAAAATAAATTAGGCATTTCTGACTAATTTAAATTGTCTGGGGTAACTGGGGAGATTGCAGGCTATCAAACCAGGGGTTTGGAGGACCTAGCTTTTAACTGAACAAACTGGTGGATGAACTGAAGAAACTGGAAATGGCATGGATGTGCGCCCGTTATGCAGTTGAATTGAGATTTGTGCACCTAGACACATGCCTACTTAAAATTGGGACAAACGGTGGTAATCGGTATAAGCAGGGATTTTTTATTGGTATTTGCCTGACTCTGGACGAGTTTCACTCCTGCAGGAGCTGCCTCAGGTGCTACTGTACCGATGTTTGCTTGTGTTAACTCATATGACAATATGAGAGCTTCACAACGTATCGATTGGAAATGCTTCACAGTCAGAATGAAATTTGTGTATTTTAAAAAAGGAATACTGCTGCTGGTATGGTGTTTTTCTTTGTCACATAGTTGGAGGAAAAGACAGAGTCGGGCCAGAGTCGGGCAAATACCAATAAATAATCCTTGCTTATACCGATCACCACCGTTTGTCCTGCTTTCCAGCATTATTGATCAGCTTCCGATTTGTTTCTTGGGTCCTACTTAAAATTGGGTACACATGTGCACAAGGCCAGGCTATTTTATAATACGTGCACAAGTTATAAAATGGCTGCATATGTGGGCACGCACCTATGCACACATGCCTAAGTGCACCTGTGCACCAGTTTGAAAGTTACCATCTTAGAACTGGATTCAGCATTCTTTGCAGAATGATTGGAACTCCTAACGGGACTGGAACTCCTAACGGATGAGTATTTAAGTTCTTCTGGTATTTTGAAACATAGCAAACTGTGAGCCAAAGTTGGTGTTAAAAATTTTCAGCAGCACGTTGGTGACAAAGATTTTATTGAATGGACAAATAATATTAAAAAATACATTAAAAAAGTTGTTGTAATAAAAAGTAAGGTGACCCTATACCATATTAGAGTCTGTGGTCAATCACAGACCCTTAGAGTAAGGGGTCTACATATGCAATTTTGAGGTTGGCTATGGAATTGTGTTAAATTGATATTGACCAGTTGAACCACAGTTTCAGAGTTGTGGATACATATTCAGGTTACTGGAATACATTGGTTTTGGGGTAAGAGTTGTGATTGTTATTTAAGAATGCCATCTTGCAAGCCCAGATCAGATATATGCCATGCATTAGAAAAGGTGAAAGGAAAGCTAATTGACTATCAGAATGGTTAAAGGGTGAGGAGAAAGAGGTTCTAATAGCTAAAAGAACATCTTTTAAGAAATGGAATAGGGAATGAAATGAAGAAAACAGGAATCAGCATAAGCACTAGAGATGTGAATCGTGTCCTCGATCGTCTTAACAATCGATTTCGGCTGGGAGGGGGAGGGAATCGTATTGTTGCCGTTTGGGGGGGTAAAATATCGTGAAAAATCGTAAAATCGTGAGCCGGCACATTAAAACCCCCTAAAACCCACCCCCGACCCTTTAAATTAAATCTCCCACCCTCCCGAACCCCCCCCAAATGACTTAAATAACCTGGGTGTCCAGCGGCGGTCTGGAACGGCAGCGGTCCGGAACGGGCTCCTGCTATTGAATCTTGTTGTCTTCAGCCGGCGCCATTTTCCAAAATGGCGCCGAAAAATGGCGGCGGCCATAGACCAACACGATTCCACGGCAGGAGGTCCTTCCGGACCCCCGCTGGACTTTTGGCAAGTCTTGTGGGGATCAGGAGGCCCCCCCCAAGCTGGCCAAAAGTTCCTGGAGGACCAGCGGGGGTCAGGGAGCGATTTCCCGCCGCGAATCGTTTTCCGTACGGAAAATGGTGCCGGCAGGAGATCGACTGCAGGAGGTCGTTCAGCGAGGCGCCGGAACCCTCGCTGAACGACCTCCTGCAGTCGATCTCCTGCCGGCGCCATTTTCCGTACGGAAAACGATTCGCGGCGGGAAATCGCTCCCTGACCCCCGCTGGTCCTCCAGGAACTTTTCGCCAGCGTGGGGGGGGCCTCCTGACCCCCACAAGACTTGCCAAAAGTCCAGCGGGGGTCCGGAAGGACCTCCTGCCATGGAATCGTGTTGGTCTATGGCCGCCGCCATTTTTCGGCGCCATTTTGGAAAATGGCGCCGGCTGAAGACAACAAGATTCAATAGCAGGAGCCCGTTCCGGACCGCTGCCGTTCCGGACCGCCGCTGGACACTCAGGTTATTTAAGTCATTTGGGGGGGGTTCGGGAGGGTGGGAGATTTAATTTAAAGGGTCGGGGGTGGGTTTTAGGGGGTTTTAGTGTGCCGGCTCACGATTCTAACGATTTATAACGATAAATCGTTAGAATCTCTATTGTATTGTGTTCCATAACAGTTTAAGACGATATTAAAATTATCGGACGATAATTTTAATCGTCGAAAAACGATTCACATCCCTAATAAGCACTGGCAAGTTAGTTGCAAAGCATTGATAAGGAAGGCAAAGTGTTATGATTCAATGAATTGGTGAACCCTTGGGCCGCAATGACAAGGTAAAAAGGCTTAAAGTGGTTTCTTCTTGGTGGGATTGAACCTCAGGGCCGGCAGCCAGAATTACCAGCAGGGCAGTAGTATAAACAGTCCAGAATCAAGGCAGGCATCAAAGAGACAAAGTCCAGTATCCAAAGCAGGGTCAGAGACAGGCGGCAGGCAAGGCAAAGTCCAGTATCCAAAGCAGGGTCAGAGGCAGGCAGAAGGGAAGCAAAGTCCAGTATCCAAAGCAGGGTCAGAGGCAGGCAACAGGCAATGCAGAGTCCAGTATCCAAAGCAGAGTCAGAGGCAGGTGGCAGGCAAGGCAGAGTCCAGTATCCAAAGCAGAAATCAACGCAAGGCAAGCAAGGTAGGAGACACATCAAACTGGACCTATTGCAAGGCACTGGCAATCCTTCAGAAGCCTCCTTATATATTCCTGGGTGAGGAAGTGGCTCCTGGGAGCCTGGAACTACTTCCTGTTGCTGCTCCTATAAGTGGGGGAGGAGCCAAGCACCTGTGTCAGATTGGGGCTAAGGCTGCCCCTGCGGGAGCCATGCTGCTGGCTCCCTGCTGCCTTAGCTGATGATGAGGACCGTGCAGAGAGTACCGAAGAGACCCGCCTCTGCCACTGCCGGTAGGTGCGGTCGGCCTTGGGGGTCAGACCCTGCCGATTGCAACAGTGCCCCCTCCTTTAAGACCCCTTCCAGGAGGCCTAGGTTTCTCTGGGTGATTGGCATGAAAATCCACAAGGAGTGTTTTGTCGAGTATATTCTTCATGGGCTCCCATGAATCTTCCTCTGGGCCATACCCCTCCCAAGCTATGAGAGATTCCCAATGTCTCTTATGATGGCGAACATTCAGGATCTCTCTGACTTGGTACGTCTCCTCCTCCATGGAGATTTCCTGGGGAGTGGGCGGTTTTCGTGCAGGCCACGACAGTATCACTAGTTTCAAAAGTGAAACATGGACAATATTATGGATTTTAAATGATGGAGGAAGACGTAGTTGATAGGTGACAGGAGTGACCTGTCTCAAGATTGGAAAATGATTCACTTAGTGAGGGGCAAGCTTCATGGAAGGCACACGTAGACCTAGGTTGCGAGTGCTAAGCCAATCCTTTTCTCCAACCTTAAGGTGAGGTGCTGGCCACCGATGCTTGTCTGTAGTATTCTTTGTTCTCTGGGCAGCTTTGCTGATCATGGTTTCAATCTGAGTCCATAGCACATGGAGATCCTGTGCTGTCATCTGAGCAGCTGGGGACAGCATGGATAATGGTACTGGAAGGGGAGGGAGTTGTTGTCACCCATAGACACAGAGAAAGGGGGAGGATCCTGTAGCTGTGTTGGCATCACTGTTATGGGAGAATTCTGCCCATGGGAGAAGGTCGGTCCAATCATCCTGTCATTCATTCATAAAAGCTCTTAAAAATGTTTAAGGTACGGTTAGTTCGTTCGGTTTGTCCATTGGCCTGGGGGTGGTAGGTTGTAGTAAAATCCAGTTTAACCCCAAATTTGTTGAACAAAGACTGCCAGTATTTGGCAGTAAACTGGGTTCCACGATCAGACACAATATGGTGAGGTAGTCCATGTAATAAAAAAATGTGTTTTATAAACAATTTGGCCAAGTCTGGAGCAGAAGGTAGTGTTCAGAGAGCGAAAAAGTGGGCCATTTTAGAAAAACGGTCAATGACCACCCAAATTACTTGATTACCATTGGAAGCAGGTAATTCCACCACAAAATCCGTGGCAATATGAGTCCAAAGCTCCTTGGGTGCCAGCAGAGGTTGTAATAAGCCCCAAGAACGTCCAACCAGAGTTTTCTGCCGGGCACAGGTTGGGCATGAGTCTACATAGGCTTTCACATTCTGGTACATCTGTGGCCACCAATAATATCTTCTGAGGAGTGAGAAAGTTTGAGTTCAGCCTGGGTGTCCTGCTACTTTAGAATCCTGGCCCCATTTCAACAAGTATTGTTGTAATCGTTGGGAACGACAGTCTTCCCTGGGGGAACTACATGGGTAGTAGCCATCAGGATTCGTGTTGGGTCGATAATGAACCTCGGTGGGTGTGGAAGATTTTGGCCTCAGAAGCAAGAGAGAGCATCTGCTCTGACATTTTTGGTGGCTGGCCTGTATTTCACCAGGAAATTGAAACAGTTAAAAAATAAGGACCAGCACACTTGACGGGGGTTTAGACGTTGGGCTTTTCGGAGATGTTCTAGATTCTTTTGGTCAGTATAGAGCATAATAGTGTGTTGAGCTCCCTCCAACCAATCTCGCCAGGCCTCAAAAGTTAGTTTTATAGCCAGGAGCTCCTTATCTCCGATACCATATCCTTTTTCAGCTGGGGAAAATTTATGAGAAAAATAGGAACAGGGGTGAAAAACCCCCTTAGTGGAAATTTGACCAAGACAGCCCCAGCGGCAGTGGAAGAGGCATCTACTTCCAAGACAAAAGGACGTGCAGGATCTGGGTAGTAAAGGCAGGTTTCAGAAAGGAAGGCCTTCTTAAGCCTGGAAAAAGCATCCAACGCCTCCACAGACCACTCTCTGGTATTGGCTCCTTTGCGAATTAGTGCGGTCAATGGAGCAACTAATTGAGAGTAATGAGGAATGAAGTGTCTATAAAAATTGGCAAAACCCAAAAATCATTGTAGGGAGCGCAGACCGGAAGGCTGGGGCCATTCCCGGATGCAGGCCACTTTATCCGGATCCATTTGGAACCCGGTATTGGAGATAATGTATCCTAAAAAAGGCAAGGACTCCGCTTTAAAAATGCATTTTTCCAATTTTACATAGAGCTTGTGGGCTCTCAAGCGTAGCAGTACTTGTTGGACATCACTGCAGTGAGACTGCAGATCTCGGGAGAATATCAACGCATCATCCAGATAGACTACTACTTTATTATATGATAGATCCGGAAACATTTAATTCATCATGGACTGAAAGACTGCAGGTGCATTAAATAGTCCGAAAGGCATTACTAAATATTCAAAATGTCCATCTCGAATATTAAATGCAGTCTTCCATTCGTCACCCGGCCTAATGTGGACTAAGTTATGTGCCCCTCGTAGATCAAGTTTCGTAAATACTTGGGTGCCCTGTAACTGGTCCAGTAATTCAGGAATGAGGGGCAATGGGTAGTGGTCTTTCCTGGTTATGGCATTTAATCCTCAATAATCTATACAAGGCCATAGTGTGTCATCTTTCTTGGCCACGAAGAAAAAACCAGCTCCAGCTGGTGAAGTAGATGGGCGAATGAATCCCTGGTCTAAATTCTCCTGGATATATTGGGCCATGGCCTGAGTTTCAGAGAGAGATAGCGGATAAACCCTTCCCGAGAAGGTATGGTCCCGAGAAGCAGGTTGATGGCACAATCAAATTGTCTATGTTCAGGAAGAATTTCTGCATTTTCTTTTGAAAATACATCAGCAAAACTGACATATTGTGAAGGGAGGTCTCCTGAGGTGGTACCAAGACATACAGTAAGAGGACATGACACTGGAAGAAGGCATCGCTGTTGACAATGTGAGCTCCATTTGGTTAACTGAAGCATTTCCAAGTTGATCGCAGGGGAATGTTTTTGGAGCCAAGGCATTCCTAAAATGACCGGATCAATGGCTTTGTCAATGACGTGAAGAGAAATATCTTCCATATGTAGTATATCAGTCCTTAGGTGCAGTAGAAGAGTAGTCTGAAGGATTCGTCCAGGGAGCGGGTCTCCAGATATTGAAGAAAGTAACAAAGGTGTATCTCGCGGCATGGTAGGTAGACTAAGGTGTTCGACCATATTACTCATAATGAAATTTCCCCCCTGCCCTGGAATCCAGATGGGCTAATGTCGAGAATTCTTGCTGGATTTGAATTATCATTACCGGAAGGATGAGCTGAGAAGCAGAGCCGGTACAACCTAGAGCCATCTCCTCTGTTGGTTCTAGACTCTGGAGTTTCCCCCTTTCTTGGGACAATTGGCCAAAAGATGTCCATTGCTAGCACAGTATAAACATAAACCTTGGGTTTGGTGACGCCGTCTTTCTTTAGTCATTAAAGGACTCCTCCCTAGTTGCATTGGTTCTTCCAGCTGAAGTTCATAGCCGTTGGTTGAGAACCCGTCCGAGGCTGAGAGAAGGAGGGTGCAAGAGTGATTGGTCTATGTGGTTCGCGCAATTCTCTGGCACGTTGCTGAAGACATCGATCAATTTTGCCTGCTAGATCAATCAAATCATCCAAAGAGTCAGGGACATCTTGAGCAGCTAACTCATCTTTGATGCGGGCGGCTAGTCCTTCCAAAAAAATGCTTCGTAAACTGTCTTCTCGCCAATTCAATTCAGTAGCCATTGTCCGAAATTCAATGGCGTAATCGGATAGCGTACGACTACCTTGGAGTAAATGAAGAATGTCTGACCCAGTGGCCGCCAAACGCCCAGGATCATCAAAGGTTCGTTTAAAAACTTGGAGAAAACATTGAAGGTCCTGAAGAATGGGGGTCTCCTCTTTCCCATTATGGAGATGCCCAGGCCAGAGCCTTGCCATCTAACAAGGACAGTATAAAGGTGGTTTTATCTGTATCTGAAGGAATCTGTGCGGGTTGCAGTGAAAAGTGCATTGAGCATTGGTTAAGAAAACCTCGGCATTGTCCTGGATCACCTGCATACCAGGGAGGGGATGGTAGCCGCACAGGAGAGGTATTGTGTGCCGGAACAGTGGGTGGTCCACTGGAGGGCCCAGAAGCATCTAGCCGAGAGTTCAGACATTGCAGAGATGCCGCCAGGGAGTCCAGGCATTGTTGCTGCTGCTATATCTTTAATGCTAGGCCTGGAATAGCCTACAGGCCGGAGAGATCAATCGGGTTCATGGCCTTGCAATCTGTTACGATTCAATGAATCAGTGAACCCTTGGGCCACAAGGACAAGGTAAAAAGCCTTACTGTGGTTCCTTGTCAGCAGGAGATGAACCTCAGGGTCGGCAGCCGGAGTTACCAGTAGGGCAGTGGTATAGAGAGTCTGGAATCGAGGCAGGCAGCAAAGAGACAAAGTCCAGATTCCAAAGCAGGTTCAGAGGCAGGCAGCAGGCAAGGCAAAGTCCAGTATCCAAAGCAGGGTCTGAGGCAGGTGGCAGGCAAGGCAGAGTCCAGTATCCAAAGCATGGTTAAAGACAGGCAAAGTCCAGTATCAAAAGCAGGGTCAGAGGCAGGCAGCAGGCAAGGCAGAGTCCAGTATCCAAAGCAGAAATCAATGCAAGGCAAGCAAGGCAAGAGACACACCAAGCTGGACCTATTGCAAGGCACTGGCAATCTTTCAGAAGCCTCCTTATATATTCCTGGGTGAGGAAGTGGCTCCTGGGAGCCTGGAACTACTTCCTGTTGCTGCTCCTATAAGTGGGGGGAGTAGCCAAGCACCTGTGTCAGATTGGGGCTAAGGCTGCCCCTGCGGGAGCCATGCTGCTGGCTCCCTACTACCTTAGCCGATGATGAGGACCGTGCAGAGAGTACCAAAGAGACCCGCCTCTGCCACTGCCAGTAGGTGCGGTTGGTCGTGGGGTTGGCCCCTGCCGATTGCAACACAAAGAGAGAATTTGAAAAGAATTTGCCATGGAAGAAAATATTGATAATAAAAACATTTTTTCAGGTATATTCAAATTTAAAAGCCTGTAATGAAGTGAGTTAGATTATCAAGGGGTAAAAGGGAAACTTAGGGATTATAAATAGTAGAGAGACTAAACAAATTATTTGCTTCGGTCTTCACTGAGGAAGATGTAAGAGAGATATCCATCAAAGCAAAGAACTGTGTGGCATTCAATACATGTATCTACAACTTTGTTAGGCCAATAGCAGAAAATCTAGTTTTATAATGTACACTTTTTATTAGATATAAGAGCCCCCTCACAGCCTTGTTTCGCGCCAAGACTGTGTCATGGGGACCGTCGGGTAATCACATCTACAAATGAAAACAGTATTGAACAATATTGAACAGAAGGCAGGCAAGAATATATTACAATGTTTCAAGTATAATACAAAAATAGAGGATCACTAGAGCATACCAAGCAGGGAAAGGACACAGTGTGTAGTTCCTGGGACATCCCAGAAGCGCTATGCTGTTTGAACTGCATGCAGACTCCACAAAATAAAGGAACAACATTTCAACTACGGGGGCAGCAACAATGGGGGAGGGGGGAGAGGGGCTTGAAGCTCCACTGGTCGCGCACTGGCTGCCTTCCAACTATGATGTTATGTCACTTACATTTTCTGCACTTGAATAGTTGGTTCGCCCCGCGCAGTGGCGGCAATTTCTTTGAAACCCTGGTTCAGAAAGAACAATGGTGGATTTTTGAATTAAATTCCATAGCTTGAAAAGTCTTACTTGGGGGACTGAATGGCCTTCTTTCTTTTAATGTGAACCACCTGCCCTTTCATCTTGCGGTTCTTTGAGCGCACTCCTCTTCTGCCCAGCTGTCATTTAGTTCATCTCCTTTGACATTTCCCATCTCTCCCCTTTCACATTTTTTTGGAGATGTCTTCCCAACTTTCCCTTCCTCCTCTCTCCTTCCCCCCTCCCTCTCCTGCATTCCCCCTTTCCCCCTTCCTTTCATCTTTCCTCTTCCCCCTTCCTTGTTTCCTTATTTCCTATCCTCCTTCCCCCCACGTTCTTCTGTAATTGGTCCCGTGCCCTTGGGTCCCCCTCTTCGAAATATATTTCTTGCTCCGACTCCGTTCATCACACTCCTTGAATTGATCATCACGTGAGTGAGCTTGGCTTGCTTCTCCTCTTTATCTAGTCCTAAAGCTTGGACCTCTTTGGTTTATTTTGCAGATTACTGCTGCAGTAATTGCTGCCATTGCAAGTATCTCTAAAGTAAGTGTCTCTCCTTTTATTCATGATTTCAGCTGCTGTTGACTTGCCCTCTTACAAGTAACTTTTTTTTTTTTTTATACAGTCCATATTGTTAGTCTCCGTCTTCCTTAAGGAAAGTGTTTTTCCTGTGTAAAGGTATTTACATGCAACAGTTTTATGTTTACTTTTTGATCATATAAGAGCACTTTTTAAGTTCCCGTCTCTCTGTTCCCTAAAATCTCCTTTCTTAAAAGATTGACTTTCTCCTTTTTTTCCGATCACTCTAAATCTAAGTTCATGCCATTTTGAACACCGCGGCAGCGTGGCTACTGTGGCTTTCTCCCCTGCTTCATCTAGGAGCTTCTTATTTAAATGTATTCAATTTCTTGCTATCTTTGATGGATCTTTTTCTTGTTCCCCCGCTTCAGTGGCATAGTAAACCTTAAATGGGCTAGTCATGGTGCTATCATGTTGGACATTTACAAGTTTTCCCTGGTACTGCGATCTCACAGTGGACGAATGTTGGCACCTGCAGAATAAGCCCATGATAGACTGTAGGTTGCACCATTTGCTCTTTATATATGAATGTTTTTATTTCTTCTCCTCACTTGTTAACTTCTTAAACACCTTTTATCGCTTTCTCCAGCATATTCAATTCTATCCCTTTGAGGTGCCCCCATGGCAGATCATGCATATCTGCTTTATTGTGAGTTTTGCTTTATTGTGCTTTATTGTGAGTTTTGTTTTGTCTTTTTTTTTCTGTTTCCCTTAATTCACCTGTCTAGTTTTTCAATTATAATTTTCTTCTCCTCTACCTCCCTCTTTCCCTCCCGTTTTCTTCCCCTCTCCCCCTTGTCCCTTTCCTTCCTTCTTTCTTCTTCCACCCCTTATTCCCTCCTAACCCCTTCCTACCCCTTCCTACCCCTTCCTTCCCCTACTTTTTTTCTCTTTCCCCCTTCCCCCTCTCTCCCCTTCCCTCTCCCCTCCCCCTTTTTTGTTTCCCCCATAGTTCAAATATTGTTCCTTTATTTTGTGGAATCTGTATGCAGTTCCCACAGCAAAGCACTGCTAGGTTGGTCCAGGAGCTACACACTGTGTCCAATCCCTTCTTGGAGTGCTCTACTGATCCTCTACTTTTGTATTATCCTTTAAACATTGTAATATTTTCTGTGCCTGCCTTCTTTTCAATACTGTTCAATATTGTTTTCATTTGCAGATATGATTACCCCTGTCACAGCCTTGGTGCAAAACATGGCTGGTTCGGGATTCTTATCTCTAATAACATTGTAAAACTATATTTTCTGCTGTTGGCCTAATAAAGTTGTAGATATATGCATTGAACAACCATACATATGTACTACACATTTCTTTGGTTTGATATTTATTTGTATGTGTGTGTTGTTTACTCCACATTGGTGGTGTGCATTGCCCAGAGAGATATCCATGCCAGAAATGATATTCAAAGGTGATGATTCTGCAGAACTGAAACAAATCAAAATGAAGCTGAAAGATGTACTAGGGAAAATCAACAAACTAAAGAGTAGCAAATCACCTAGACCATATGGTATAAGTCCCAAAGTGCTGAAAGATCTGAAAAATGAAATTGAGGACCTGCTATTAGTAATTTGTAAACCATCATTAAAATTGTCTATTGTACCTGAAAACTAGAGAATTGCCAATATAACGCCAATTTTTTAAAAGGGCTTAAGAGGTGATCCAGGAAACTACAGACCAATGAGTCTGACATCTATGCCAGGTAAAATGGTAGAAACTATCATAAAGAACAAGATTGCTGAACATATAAATAAGCATATAGACAAAGCCAACATGGATTTAGTCCAGGGAAGTCTTGCTTCACAAATCTGCTACATTTTTTGAGGGCATAAATAAACATGTGGATAAAGGTGAGCCAGTAGATATAATTTATCTGGATTTCCAGAAAGCATTTGACAAAGTGCCTCATGGAAAACGTCTTAGGAAATGAAAATGTCATGAGATAGAAAGTAGTGTCTTATTGTAGATTGGGAACTGGTTAAAAGATAGAAAACAGAAAGTAGGGCTAAATGATAAATTTTCCCACAGTAGAAATGTGAATAGTGGAGTGCCCCAGGGATATGTTCTGGGACCACTGATTTTTAATATATTAACAAAACAACCTAGAAATGGGAACAATAAGTGCGGAGATCAAATTTGCAGATGACATAAAATTATTCAAAGTTGTTAATTAAAAGAGGATATTGAGAATTTGCAAGAGGATCTTGCAAAACTGGGAAACTGGACATGCAAATTGGAAATGTAATTTAATGTGGACAAATCTAAAGTGATGCATTTAGAGAAGAATAACCCAAATTACAGCTACACAATGCAAGGTTCCACATTAGGAGTCACTATTCAGGAAAATGATCTAGGTATCATCATTGATACACATTGAAATCTTCTGTTCAGAGTGCAGCAGCAGCAGCAGCAAGAGAGTAAATAGAATCATCAGGAAAGGAATGGAGGAAAAAAAAAAAAGAATATCATAATGCCTCTGTATCACTCCATGGTATGACCTCATCTTGAATACTGCATGCAGTTCTGGTCACCACATGTCAAAAAGATGTAGTACAATTAGAAAAGGTACAGAGAAAGGTCACCAAAATGTTAAAGGGATGGAATGATTTCCCTATGAGGAAGGCTAAAAAATCAGTACTCTTCAGCTTGGACAAGAGATAGCTGAGGGAAGATATGATAGAGGTCTATAAAATAATGAATGGACTGGAACGAGTAAACATTAATTGGTTGTTTACTCTTTCAAAGGGAGTACAAAGACTGGGGAAACACAATGAAGATACTAGGTCATACATCTATATAAATAGAAATGTTAAATAGTTTGGACAAAATCGCTAATCTCAGAAACCACTGAACCGATTGCTTTCAAATTTGGACACAACCTTTATTTGGCATACAGGAAGGTTCTTCTGTACTTACATTACAGATCTGTCACACCTGTGACAGGTAAAATAGGTTTAATTTTTTTTTCAAGAAAACAGCGACATCTGCTGGACGTAAGCGCCATCTATTACACCTTACACTAACACACGCTACACTAATCATTTCAAATTCACATACTCCCATCCCTCACACATCACATTCACACACAGCCATCACATTCACACACCCATCCCCGACACATCCATGCCCCACATCACATTCACACAAACCCATCCCTCACACATCACATTCACACACACCCATCCCTCACACATCACATTCACACGCACCCATCCCGCACACATCACATTCACATACACCCATCCTCCATACATCATATTCACACAAACCCATCCCCCACACATCACAATATAAATAAATTCACATACTCCCAATCCCCATACATCACATTATAAATAAATTCACATACTCCCATCCCTCACACATCACATTCACAGACACCCATCCCCCACACATCACATCTTCTATATAAATAAAAATGTTAAATAGTTTGGACAAAATCGCTAAACTTATAAACCACTGAACCGATTGCTTTCAAATTTGGACACAACCTTCATTTCGCATACAGGAAGGTTCTTCTGTACTTATATTTCAGATATGTCACACCTGTGACAGGTAAAATAGGTTTAACAATGTTTTTGAGAAAACAGCGACATCTGCTGGGCATAAGCGCCATCTGTTACACCTTACACTAACACACATTACACTAATCATTTCGCCAGTCCAGGTCCACGTTTCACTTCCATTTTAACACATCCACGCACTTTTTTCGCCGGAAGATAACTATTTCCTTTACAGATAAAATACACCCACCACCCACCACCCTCCTCACGCCCCCCCCCCCCCCCACACACATGCCAAATTGATTTACTTCCCACAGCCTCCCAACACACATAAAACCACCCTCCTCACACCCCCAATACACATGCCAAATTTATTTACTTCCCAGGCCCTCACAACACACACAAAACCTGACAGAAGTCCGGGAGGCTCCAGCAGGGGGCCAGGACCTGTCCGGGACACATTTCCTGCACTACTGCCGTTGGCTGCCAGCACTTAACATGGCGCCGACGGCCCTTTCTCTTACTATGCCACTCGGGGTCACCAATGGCGGCAGTAGCCCATGTGACATAGTAATGGCGAGGGCCCCTCGGCACCATTTTCAGGACTGGCAGCTGGCGGACCTTTGCCCTTACTATGTCAGAGGACCTACCACTGCCATTGCTCCACCCCACTGACATAGTAAGGGCAAAGGGCCGTCGGAACCCGTTTCAGTGCTCATAGCCGACGGACCAACGCCAATACATCGCTCCCGGACCGCTCCTGAACACCCGCTCCACCGACAGACATTTTTATCAGGTCTCGGGGAGTCTGGAGGGTGGGGGGTGGTAATGAATTTATTTCGAACATTTTGGGGAGGGGTCATGGAGGGGGCAGGTGAGTGTGGGGTGGTTAGTTTAAGAGAACTTTTCTCATACGGTTGTTTTTTGGGGGAAGTGGGAGGTTCACACACAAATACATACACTAAACTTGCACGATCTCGGGAACGCACCAAAATAGCCCTCCCCAGACCACAAAACAAATTTGGAAGTGCAAATTTAGTTAGGCACTCCCCTATTTGACTACATAACGCGCACAGATGCCCAGGGACAGACCACATGTAGCACCAACAATTTTAATTTCCCTGGTCTTGGGAGAGGGCAGGAGGGTGGGGGGTTATTATTTGATTTAAAGGATTGGGATTAGGGTTTCTTTTTTTGGGGTGGGGGGGTTCCCACAGAAATAGAAAGACAAAGGTTTTCTGATCTGAAGGGTAGGCAGTAGGCAGGGGGAGGTGACAGTGAGGGGAGGGAGAATGAGGGGGGAGGTGAGTGTCAGGGGAGGGAGAATGAGGGGAGAGGTTTGTGTGAGGGGAGAGATTTGGAGTGGGGACAGGGGAGGGAAGGGGGGTGAGTGACCAAGGGGGAGGAGGATGAGTGACTGAGGTAAATGAGCAAGGGGAAGGGGGAGGGAGGGTAAAGAACCTGACTCTGCCACTGCAATGCGTGGCTGGGTACCGCTAGTTTAACTAATAAGCGAAAATATGTTTTACTCATAAGAACATAAGAACATGCCATACTGGGTCAGGCCAAGGGTCCATCAAGCCCAACATCCTGTTTCTAACAGTGGCCAATCCAGGCCATAAGAACTTGGCAAGTACCCAAAAAATAAGTGTATTCCATGTTACCATTGCTAGTAATAGCAGTGGTTATTTTCTAAGTCAACTTAATTAATAGCAGGTAATGGACTTCTTTTCCAATAACTTATCCAATCCTTTTTTAAACACAGTTATACTAACTGCATTAATCACATCCCCTGGCAACAAATTCCAGAGTTTAATTGTGCATTGAGTAAAAAATAACTTTATCCGATTAGTTATAAATGTGCCACATACTAACTTCATGGAGTGCCCCCTAATCTTTCTACTATCCGAAAGAGTAAATAGCTGATTCACATCTACCCATTCTAGACCTCTCATGACTTTAAACACCTCTATCATATCCTCCCTCAGCTGTTTCTTCTCTAACCTGAAAAGTCCTAACCTCTTTAGTCTTTCCTCATAGTGGAGCTGTTCCATTCCCCTTATCATTTTGGAAGCCCTTCTCTGTACCTTCTCCATCGCAATTATATTTTTTTGAGATGCGGCGACTAGAATTGTACACAGTATTCAAGGTGCGGTCTCACCATGGAGCGATACAGAGGCATTATGACATTTTTTGTTTTATTCACCATTTCCTTTCTAATAATTTCCAACATTCTGTTTGCTTTTTTGACTGCCGCAGCACACTGAACCGACGATTTCAATGTGTTATCCACTATGACGCCTAGATCTCTTTCTTGGGTTGTAGCACCTAATATGGAACCTAATATTATGTAACTATAGCATGGGTTAGTTTTCCCCATATGCATCACCTTGCACTTATCCACATTAAATTTCATCTGCCTTTCTGATGCCCAATCCAGTCTCACAAGGTCTTCCTGCAATTTATCACAATCTGTTTGTGATTTAACTACTCTGAACAATTTTGTATCATCTGCAAATTTGATTATCTCACTCATCGTATTTCTTTCCAGATCATTTATAAATATATTGAAAAGTAAGGGTCCCAATACAGATCCCTGAGGCACTCCACTGTCCACTCCCTTCCACTGAGAAAATTGCCCATTTAATCCTACTCTCTGTTTCCTGTCTTTTAGCCAGTTTGCAATGCACGAAAAGATATCGCCACCTATCCCATGACTTTTTACTTTTCCTAGAAGCCTCTCATGAGGAACTTTGTCAAATGCCTTCTGAAAATCCAAGTATACTACATCTACCAATTCACCTTTATCCACATGTTTATTAACTCCTTCAAAAAAGTGAAGCAGATTTGTGAGGCAAGACTTGCCTTGGGTAAACCATGCTGACTTTGTTCCATTAAACCATGTCTTTCTATATGTTCTGTGATTTTGATGTTTAGAACACTTTCCACTATTTTTCCTGGCACTGAAGTCAGGCTAACCGGTCCTTAGTTTTTCGGATCGCCCCTGGAGCCCTTTTTAAATATCAGGGTTACATTAGCTATCCTCCAGTCTTCAGGTACAATGGATGATTTTAATGATAGGTTACAAAGTTTTACTAATAGGTCTGAAATTTCAATTTTTAGTTCCTTCAGAACTCTGGGGTGTATACCATCTGGTCCAGGTGATTTACTACTCTTCAGTTTGTCAATCAGGTCTACCACATCTTCTAGGTTCACCATGATTTGATTCAGTCCATCTGAATCATTACCCATGAAGACCTTCTCCAGTATGTGTATCTCCCCAACATTCTCTTGAGTAAACAGTGAAGCAAAGAAATAATTTAATCTTTCCGCAATGGCCTTATCTTCTCTAAGTGCCCCTTTAACCCCTTGATCATCTAACGGTCCAACTGATTCCCTCACAGGCTTTCTGCTTCAGATATATTTTTAAAAGTTTTTACTGTGAGTTTTTGCCTCTACGGCCAACTTCTTTTCAAATTCTCTCTTAGCCTGTCTTATCAATGTCTTACATTTAACTTGCCAACGTTTATGCATTATCCTATTTTCTTCTGTTGGATCCTTCTTCCAATTTTTGAATGAAGATCTTTTGGCTAAAATAGCTTCTTTTACCTCCCCTTTTAACCATGCCGGTAAACATTTTGCCTTCTTGTCAACAAATAATTATGTTATGGAATTCTTTTCCAGAGGGTGCAGTGAAAGTTATTAGTGTAGTTGCATTTAAAAAAGGTTGGACAAGTTCCTGGAGGAATAGTCCATAAATTATTATTACTTTAGTGTTGCAAAAATTAAAATCTTATTCCTGAAATAAACAGCATGGAATCTGTTTACCCAGTGGTATCCTGCCAGGTACTTGTGACCTGATTTGGCCACTGTTGGATTCAGGTTACTTGGCTTGATGGATCTTTGGTCTGACCAACTATGGCAAGTCTTATGTCCTTATAAGGAAGAGTGGCAGCAAGATTCCCAAAGTGTAGCATCAGGGGCATGGATGTCAGCCAGGCAGAGTGGCAGCAAGAACCAAAGGTGTAGTATAAGGGATAAATGAATATGGAACAGTGGCAGTAATACTACCAATAAGTAGCATACGGAGTATAACAGCAAGGCAGAGTGGTAACAAGTCTGGGTAGGGCAGCAAGTCTGAGTAGTAGCAATGCCTCCAAAGTGTATCATCAGAGTCAGGGCTGCTTCACCTTGATTGTTACTCCATCCTATCTACTTGGCTTCTTTTACCACCTTGGCTCTGCCTGGCTGATACCACACTCCGGAATATCATGGTTGCTCTACTTACATACTGCAGCAGTTTTCAATTGGCCATGAATCAGAAATATAAGCAAATTAAACTAATGTTTTTAATTGATACATAGGCACCATCTGTTCCTTTTTGGGGTCCATAAATGAAATGAAAATGGTCTCATTCATTCAATTTTGCCAATTTTTATTTAACTCAGATGAACATCCCTAGAAGACATAGAAGTCAAATAATTTTCACAGTATGATGAATGAGGATATACATCAACATGTAGATTTAAATCTCCAGTGCTTATGGACTTATTGAGATCATTGTTACTAGTATGAGTGTGCATTAGGTCCCTACATATTGGCAATCCGCAACGGATGTTGCCATATTTGTTGTATTCATGGGGAAGCGAAACATATCGCGATTCCCTACGAATACACGAATATTTGCCGAATTATTCAGCTGCCTAAATAAATCAGTTTAAACAAACCTCCCACCCTCATGCCCCCCCCCCAAGACTTACCAAAACTCCCTGGTGGTCCAGCAGAGAGTCCGGGAGCCATCCCCTGCACTCTCACACCCTCGGTACTGGTTTCATCATGGCGCCAATAGCCTTTGACCTACTATGTCAAAGGGGCTACTGGTGCCATTGGTCAGCCCCTGTCACATGGCCATCGCTGCCATATTGTGCTCCAACCATGTGACAGGGGCTGACCAATGGCACCGGTAGCCCCTGAGACATAGTGAGGGCAAAGGCGATCAGCGCCATTTTGAGTACTGGCATCCGATGGCCGGAGTGTAGGAGGTCGCTCCTGGACCCCCGCTGGACTTTTGGCAAGTCTTCTGAGGGTCAGGAGGCCCCCCAAGCTGTCCAAAAGTCCCTGGGGGTCCAACAGGGGTCCCGGAGTGATCTCCTGCCCTCAGGCCATCGGCTGCCAGTAATCAAAATGGCACCGATAGCCTGTGCCCATACTATGTCACAGGGGCTACCGGTGCCATTGGTCAGCCCCTGTCACATGGTAGGAGCACAAGATGGCACCGATGGCCATGTGACATGGGCTGACCAATGGCACCGGTAGCCACTGTGACATAGTAGGTCAAAGGCTATTGGCGCCATGATGAAACCGGCATCGAGGGTGTGAGAGTGCAGGGGATGGCTCCCGGACCCCCCGCTGGACCACCAGGGAGTTTTGGTAAGTCTTGGGGGGGGTCAGGAGGATGGGGGGTTGTAGTTAATTTTAATTTTAGCTGGGACACGAATAAAAATCGCCGTATTAATGCATCGGGGCGCCATACGACCGAATGCAACGTATCTGCTCCCCGATGAATCTGAATTCTGAATGCAACATTTGGCGTCCCTCTGCACATCCCTAGTTACTAGTAGGAAAACCTTCAATCAAAGTGGAAAAGGTATGTGCAAGCAGCCCTGGTGGGCAATAGCATAGTCTAATACACCAAGAGGTACATTTTTAAAGGGCCATGCGGGTGTCCATGTGCACATGGTTTCTGATTCGTGCACATGGATGTGGTGATTTTATAATATGCCTGTGTCTACGTGTGCATGTTATAAAATTGGCTACTTGTGCATGCCCAATTACATATCGGCACACACATGTGCATATGAGCTCTGAGTCGCGTGCAAGGGGGGTGGTATTTTATAAAAAACATGCAGTGACGCAATTGGGCTTTTACCCAGTTCCCTATCTCTCTAACTAACCGTCTTCCCTTTTCCCCTCTCCTCCCTGACCCATAAACCCAACCTACCTACCCTATTTTTTTTGTAGTGGAACTTACATGCTTTCCTGAGTAGTAGTAAGTTCCACATTCTAGCCAGCTGCCGGCACATGCTTCCCCAAGACAAGGCCTAATGGTGCTGTCCTGGTCGGCCCCTACCCCACACCTGCACAGACCCTGCCCCCAGCCCGCCCCTTTTAAAGAACAGGGCATTTCCACATATATCGTCAGATTATGCACTTGGCTGGGCCTCTATGGAAATGTGTGCGTGTGCGCGGCCTGGCCTCATGCATAAATGTTGGTATTGGCACGCACCAGGGAATTAAAATTCGCTCACAAGTGTTCAATGTAAGCAATAATAGGTCAAATGGCTTTTCTTAAATACAGCACCTCCACCTCCACATCTACATTCTCACAACTTATATAATAAAGAATAAGTTAGTGGACAGAGCAGATTTAGCAAACCACATTTGTTTCATGTAACCAAATTTCACTTCCACATTTTCAGGTGAATTTTCAAAGAAATTATCAGGCCGATACAGTAAGGAGCAGTCGGAAGAGGTGCATTACGGCTGGGCGCACCCGCGTTTGCCGCACGCACAGTTCGGATTACCTACCACTCGATACTGTATTGAAATAGCATGCAAATGCAAGCCGCATCTGAGAAGCGTCCGTGAAGCGTTAGGCTTCCAGCAGCCCCCACCAGTGAAGGTGAATGAATGTGCGCCTGTGCGTGCAATTTGGTCGCTCAAGGCGTGACATCACGACGTTTGGCGTCATGGCGTGTGAAGTCGGCGTTCGCTAATGCACTGCCTTGAGCGCCCAAATTGCATTCATTCATCTTCGCCGGCGGGGGCTGCTGGAAGCCACTTTGGCTCCCCTGCCCCCGCCGGCGAAGGTGAATGAACGCACGCCTATGTGTGCAATTTGGGCGCTCAAGGCAGTGCATTAGTGAACGCCAACGTCACACGCCGTGATGTCAAACGTTGTGACGTCACGCCTTGAGCTCCCAAATTGCACGCACAGGCGTACACAGGCGTGCATTCATTCACTGCCGGCGGGGGCTGCTGGAAGCCACTTTCGCTGCCAGCTCCCTCCGCCTGGATGAATGCACGCCTGCTGGCTCCCTCCACCTGGATGAATGCACGCCTGCCGGCGAAGGTGAGTGAATGAATGCACGCCCACCGGCTCCCGCTGCGTACGGGCGTGCGTTCATTCACTTTAGTCCGTACGCTTTCGCCAGCCACTTTCGCCTGTACGCTTTTGCCCACCTGCCCATACACTTTCGCCTGCCGCTTTCGCCGCCGGCTGCCCCCCGGAGGCAGGGGAACCGCAGTGCCTGCCTCGGTAGGAGGGGAGAGAGGACTGCTCAAACAGCTACTAAATCAAATGGAATTGGTTATAAACATCGACAAAACTGAATTCCTACACCTTGAACGCAAAAATATACATCCTATACAACCTACAATCAAACTCAAAAATAATCAAGCCGTGGAATTAGCAATAAAAGTACGGAATCTGGGAGTAATAATTGACCCTGAATTAAACATGAAACAGCACATCTCTCAGAAATTAAAAGAAGGATACGGTAAACTGATGACACTGAGAAGACTAAAACCCCTGCTAACGATAAACAATTTTCGCACAGTTCTACAGGCAATGATATTAGCAAGTACAGACTATAGCAATTCTCTGATACTAGGGCTACCACAATCAATGATTAGGCCACTGCAAATATTGCAAAATTCCGCTGCTAGAATTTTGACTGGCAAAAAAAGAAGTGACCACATTACAGGAACACTGGCCGAACTACACTGGCTTCCAATTGAACAAAGAATTCAATACAAAGCATTATGTATAATTCACAAGCTAATCCACGATGAAAAAGCCGACTGGCTCACTGCAGCACTACACGTACACATCCCAAACAGAAACCTGAGATTTGCTAATAAGGCTCTACTAACCGTCCCCTCTGTTAAATCAGCACGCCTTACTCAAGTGAGAGAGAGAGCACTGTCACTGGCTGGTCCTGTGCTATGGAACACCATGCCATTCGAATTGAGACTACAGAGAGATTTTAAAATATTCAGAACCAACTTGAAAACATGGCTCTATAAACAAGCTTTTTGTAAAGACAAAGAGAAGGAGAAATACAGCTGAGTGAAAAGGTCGCACCAAGCAAATAATTTGTTTTTAACCTTAAAATATATCATAATATTAAATTTGAATCACCAATATTTCTTAAAATACAGATAGGTTTAATTTATACACATAGTTTATTATTATAAAAATGTTACCGTACTTTGATGGCACATGGTTAACTTGTAAATCTATACCAATCATATTTTACTTTATGGTGCCTCTATGTAAACCATTGTGATGGTTACCTAACTTAACGACGGTATAGAAGAGTTTTGAAATAAATAAATAAATAAAATAAATGCAGTAAGTTTACTTTTATTACACTTTATTTACTTTTGTTTTAATGACATGTCGAGCCGATTTTCGCCCTGCGCCCTGCTCCTTGCTTCGGGAGGGGGGGATTTTGACCGGAGCCTGCCTATTGCTGTCACACCACATTAACGCCAGGGTAAGGGTCCCGGGGGGTGAGGGGGTCGTTTGCCCATGAAATTTCGTCTCTCTGACCTGACGCTCCACACTAACGCAGTGGTAAGGGTAGGCGGTAAGTTAGCAGGATAAACGTGCGGCAAAACTACAGGTTAAAAAGGAGATAATCGGGGCGCATATTGCTGTATGGGAGGGAATAGCTAATCGGAGCATTTACATCTCATATACATGCTGCGGGCGGAAAGGGTTTCCGGTTGATTTAAAGAAGCGGTAAGGATGAGTTAAAAGGGATAGTGAATCGCGGGTTGGACTTACACGGCCAAATTGTGAGTTAGAAGCGGGTTAGAAGCAGGGTAACCGCGGCCGCGCTTTACTGTATCGGCTTGTTTGTGAGTAAATGTAACATACTCGCATAGAAATTTTCAAAAGCTGTTTACTAAAGTGCACTTGCATGAGCAAATCCAATGGACAATTCAATGTCATACATTGTAGCAATTTTCAGAAGCCCACTTACTCGAGTACACTACATTTACATGTGTAAAACCCAATTTTAAGCATGTAAATGCTTTTAAAAATCAGGCACAAAATATCAGGTTCATTATCTCTTAAGATATAAAAAAAAATTAATAGTTTTGTTGCAAATGTACAATGAATTTTTCAAAATTATTGTTAATTTTACATCCATTGAGGTACTATTTACAGACACTTTCAACAATGGTATAATAAACCTGTTTGCCAGCCTGGTTCAAAAAATTAAGACCTTGTATTTGCCACAACCCTATATTAATGGGATTTGAAACAATTAGTTAAAATTACAGATTATCATCATATAAAATTTGAGGCATTCATTTGAATCAGACAATATTTTCCTTCAGGCCAATATGTATGACAAAAGGATTAAACAAAGCAAGACCTCATGGTTAAGTTATTAACATCTCAAGTCATAATATTTAGGCCCAGAAAAAAAATAATTATTTTTCAGGTGCACTCCTTGTCCATGAAGGAGCACACAAAGGAGCAGCTTCTTTATAAAGCTCCTTCAGGTATGTAATAGAGTGCATGTACACCCAAAGTGCACTGACAGCACCCCATGTACCCTCCCTGGCCGCTAAAAATCCATGTTCCCTGGTGAATTCATCAGGGCTAGGAACAACAAGTAGTCCAACTTTGCGGGAAGGGTTCAGCTAAAGGTGGTAGGCCATAGCTCTGGGTGATGTAAATTGGGCTCAGCAGACTTATTGAAGCAACACTGGTTTGGATGAATGCAGAGATGGTTTGTATATTGACAGGTGGAGTTCTGTCCTGTGAAAGGCTATCATCATGGCACAGGTCCACACCAAAATTCATATGACATATAGAGACAGAAACATATTTTATTATGCACTGGGAGACTTTTCCTCAGTGAGAGAGGTCCTTGCTATAGGATCAATTCCTGCTACACCAGGGTGATGTACTCCAACCGAGAGAACCTTCTGATATAAGGCAGCACCGGGGCTGCCAGACTGGATTTGGGACATGGATACTATGTCCCTGAAGGTCTCATCAATGTACATCTATGTCTGTCTCAGCTCCTGCAGGTCTGCCACTCTATCCTCCAGAGATTTGATTTGTTCTCTGAGAGCCAGGAGCTCTTTGCCCTGAGGGCACACATACAATCTCTCACTGGCTGGTAAAGAAATCATACATGTGATACTCAATGCAAAAGACTTTAAAGAACCCCTCTTGCTGCTGGACTTCTGACTTAATTTTAATTTTGTTGAGTTCCTAGATATATTTAGGTTACTAAGGGAGTTGGAATTAGAGCACTTTAAATTTACAGGTGTATTTATTTATTTATCTTTTTATTTACATTCTTTTACTATACCGATATTCAAGACGAAGGTCTTATCGTACTGGTTTACAATAGAACAGGGGGGAAACCAATTAACAATTTAAGTAGAAGGAAAAGTTACATTAAACAGGGAGCGAAAAACCTGGAAGATGGAAGACAGGAAAGATTTTAAACGATAACAACTGGAGAGTGATAAAATAATCATCGAAGAACAATAGAGTAGCGAGACAAAAACAGAGATTTTTTTTTTGAATTTTGAATATTGAATATTTTTGAATTTTGAATATTGGCAATACGGCCCGCGTGCAGGAGGTCGTTCCCAGACCCCCGCTGGACTTTTGGCAAGTCTTGTAGGGGTCAGGAGGCCCCCCCAAACTGGCCAAAAGTCCCTGGGGGTCCGGGAGCGATCTCCTGCACTCGTGACGTTGGGTGCCAGGAACCAAAATGGCGCCAGCTCTACCTTTGCCCTGTCATATGATAAGGGCAAAGGGCCACCGGCACCATTTCTATTAACGCAGCCATGGCCAGAGAGCAGGACATCGCGCCGGGAACCCCCTACTGGACACCAGGTAATTTAAAACATTTTTGGGGGTTTCGGGAGGGTGGGGGATTTGTTTTAAAGGGTCGGGGTGGGTTTTAGGGTTGTTTTGGTGTGCCGGTTTTCCTGCCCTCCCCCTCCCCCGATTTACGATTTTTTAACAATAAATCGGGGGAATTGCAATTGTATCGCGGCTCTAATGATTTTTTACGATTTAAAATATATCTGACGATTGTTTTAAATCGTCAAAAAATGATTCACATCCCTATTATATATAACCACATTTCACATGGTTTTGGATCAAATAATGGCCCTCTGGGATAAAAATGTTACACTTTTTTGAGGGGAACAAGACTGGCTAGAGAGTGCATCAAGCTAGTTAGACAGTGCATTGTACAAATTTACTTCTTTTTTTTAACTTTCATTGTTCCAAATGACAGAAAATCAACTTTGCTGTTCTTACCTCTGACTGTGTATGCAAAACTGTCCCCTCAAACATACCCCACCTCCCCAAACCTCACCCCAAATTAAAAGTGCCCCTCTTACAGTAATATAAATAGTAAATTTATATATTGCTCTCTCTCTCTGTAATAAAAAAACATTTTTGGGCACTATGCATGTTAAAACCCATGTTACTCTATCATATTTGCTGTTAAGAGCTACTTATTACAATTAAGGTACAGAGAAGGGCTACCAAGATGATAAGGGGAATGGAACAGCTCCCCTATGAGGAAAGACTAAAAAGGTTAGGACTTTTCAGCTTGGAGAAGAGACAGCTGAAGGGGGATATGATAGAGGTGTTTAAAATCATGAGAGGTCTAGAACGGGTAGATGTGAATCGGTTATTTACTCTTTCGGATAGTAGAAGGACTAGGGGGCACTCCATGAAGTTAGCATGGGGCACATTTAAAACTAATCGGAGAAAGTTCTTTTTTACTCAACGCATAATTAAACTCTGGAATTTGTTGCCAGAGGATGTGGTTAGTGCAGTTAGTATAGTGGTGTTTAAAAAAGGATTGGATAAGTTCTTGGAGGAGAAGTCCATTACCTGCTATTAAGTTCACTTAGGGGCGGATTTTCAGAGCCCTGCTCGCCTAAATCCGCCCAAAACCGGGCGGATTTAGGCGAGCAGGGCCCTGCGCGCCGGTGAGCCTATTTTATATAGGCCTACCGGCGCGCGCAGAGCCCCGGGACTCGCGTAAGTCCCGGGGGTCTCCGAGGGGGGCGTGTCGGGGGCGGGCCCGGCCGTCGCGGCATTTCGGGGGCGTGTCGGCAGCATTTTGGGGGCGGGTACGGGGCGTGGCTACGGCCCGGGGCGGTCCGGGGGCGTGGCTGCGCCCTCCGTACCCGCCCCCGGGTTGCGGCCCGGCGCGCAGGAGGCCCGCTCGCGCGCAGGGATTTACTTCTCCCTCCGGGAGGCGTAAATCCCCGGAGAAAGGTAAGGGGGGGGTGTAGACAGGGCCGGGCGGGTGGGTTAGGTAGAGGAAGGGAGGGGAAGGTGAGGGGAGGGCGTTAGAGGATTCCCTCCAAGGCCGCTCCGATTTCGGAGCGGCCTTGGAGGGAACGGGGGTAGGCTGCGCGGCTCGGCGCGCGCTGGCTATACAAAATCGATAGCCTTGCGCGCGCCGATCCAGGTTTTTAGCAGATACGCGCGGCTCCGCGCGTATCTACTAAAATCCAGCGTACTTTTGTTTGCACCTGGAGCGCAAACAAAAGTAGGCCTATTCGCGGAGTCTGAAAATCCGCCCCTTAGAGAATAGCCACTGCCATTAGCAATGGTAACATGGAATAGACTTAGTTTTTGGGTACTTGCCAGGTTCTTATGGCCTGGATTGGCCACTGTTGGAAACAGGATGCTGGGCTTGATGGACCCTTGGTCTGACCCAGTATGTCATTTTCTTATGTTCTTATGTTCTTAAACTCCTCCCACTTGCATAACTAATGTGGCATATGCATATTAGCAAGAATTAAGGTCCCAACGTGAAATGATAAATGACCCAGTTACTTTGATGGCATTCCAGAAATTAAATTTTAAAGTTACAAATTTTGAACCAACATGAGGTTAGATATTTTGTGCAAGATTTAAATTTCCTGCCAGTATCTCAAAATATTTCTGCAATTACTCAGAACTGTTTATGTGGGGAATATACAACATAAAATTCTTAAACACTTTTCTCTAGGATTACTTTCTTCAAATAACTGCAGATTAGGGTATGAGAACCATTATACATGTCTTTCTATTTTGCAATATGAACAGGTTGATATCATAACCAGTTTGTTTTTGTTGGCATACTTATTAACTGCTCTGAAATATGCAACATCAAACAGATTAATCACCACTTCTATTAACTGTGCAACAATTTTTAAGCTAGAAAAGTAACACTTACACCCACCAATAATATTGCTGCAAAGTTCTAGCCTCTTGCACTTCTAAACATGTTTATGCAAGTCATTTTTGTCAATAAATAATTCAATAAACCTTCATGGAGCAGTCATATTACACAGAAGTGTGTCACAATCAGGTGGATACAGAACGGTGCGCAGGTAGGTGTTAATTTCAGAAGGCAACGGGTAAGTGTACAGAAAAGCAGAAAAAACTGCTTTTCTGTTCACCCTCTGTCTTAATATCATAGCGATATTAAGTTGGAGGCCCCAAAAATAAAAGAAAAACAAAACTTCTTAAAAAAAAAAAAAAATCTGCCCGCCAGCCTGCAGGTTGGAAAATGGATTCTCAATTTTGCCGGCGTCCGTTTTCCAAACCTGTGGCTGTCATCGGGTCCGAAAACCGACGCTTGTAAAATTAAGCGTCGGTTGTTGGACCCATGGACAGCCTCTGCTTCCGCTAATAAGGAGGCACTAGGAATGCGCTAGTGTCCCTAGCGCCTCCTTACTAGCGCTGACCCTAATTTAAATACTGTATCGCGTGCCCAGGAGAGGTGCCTGGGTGCGTGTCAGGAGAGAGGGCGCTTGCCTCGGAGCGCCGGCTCTCCCACAGGTTTTTTTGAATTGGCCTGAATGTTATATAAAGGTACCTAATTAAAAAAAAGCACAATTTTTTATTCTGCAATGACAAAAACTGTTTTCCCATCGATAAAGTTACAGAGACAGTGTACTAAAGAAAACCATGAACTGCCTGGCTACACTGATCCCTATGTATGAATAAAATAAAGAACAGCATTTGGCATGATTATACTCTAGATAGAAAGGCCTGCTTTGTTTGGCAATACCTTCAGTACATGCTTGCAATGCCCTCAGGTGTATTTCTTGGTTGTTTGCAGACCTAATGCTTTATACATTTTCCTTGTGAACAAGATGAAATACATGCATAATGGTAGATCTGTTTATCTTCATTCACATTGGTTGTCCTTTTTTAGGATTTTTTTTTTTTTTGGTATTGCTTGTATTGTCTTGGAAAAATATGTCTTTTGAGGCCAAAATGTCACATATGTGTAAGAAGAGTCCTATTACAGAGCATCAGTATTGAAATGTTTTTCATCTGCTCTCCTTTATCAGCTTATAGCCTGGGGCAATAAAAATGAAGTTTTGCTATGATTTCTGTCATTTTCTATAAGGATTCAAGTTGTTGAAAGTTATAACACTACGCCAGTGATAAGCACGTTGATACCATATGGTGCAAGAAGATGGGTAGCTAAAAGTTTCTATGCAGTTCTGGGGTCAGTCTTGGCTTCTGGTGATGAATATGAGTTCCATTTATGTGATTCCATATAAAGCAATGGAGTTTTCTGTGTGAACTCATCACCTGCAGATTTTCCATAGATTATCTGTAGGAATATATAGCTTTAAATGGCTTGTACTTCTATTTTTGTCATCTGTAAACAAACTTGGATTGCTATAATAAATTATATACTCTATTCAGTGATTTCAGTTTATATATTTTACTAGCAGAAGTGACTAATACCAGAAAATAGCATTTGCTAAAAAATTTTCAACATAAGAATATACACATTTTTTTCTATTTTCAAATAGAGGAGAACTGCAATGTGTGTCATGATAGCACCACATATTATTAACTACCATAGGGCACAATCTAAGAACTTATAACTTGAGCAATCTTCTTTTAAAGTCAATATTGAAATCCTTTGTGCAGTTAGGCATGCAGAAACTGAGCTGTAAATACTTCTCCCCACCAAATACATTCATTTTATATCAACAATATTTTTGGACAAAGAGGGATATCAGTGAAGGCACTTTGGGGATGGGGAAAAACTTTAGAAAGTGAGTGCACATATTAGGAAATCCTAACTTTATCTGGCTAAAGTTATGTATATAAATGTATCTAAGTATATTCAGCGGGACACATGTATGCATAAGGCCCACTGAATAAGCAGGAAAATTTACATGCAGAATTTTCCCCAGATAAATTTGTCTCTTGCTGGATTTCTGCATATTTATTTATTTATTTATTTATTTTTTAAATTTTTATATACCGATGTTCCTGTATAATATACATATCACACCGGTTTACAAGGAAATAAAAACCGTCGCCTCATGGGCGACTTACATTGAAACTTACATTGAAATATTAACCTTAAAATTGTAATGTGGAAAAAGATGCATCACTGACAACTTTATGCAAAGCAATGGTCCAACAATTAATTGAAACTGTTTTTGAATGACAAAATAATTGTGGTTACAATCTGGGGTTTTTGTACAAAGTAATACTGACACTCATGTATTTTCTAGAAATCCAGATATGGAAAAATGCAGTATGAGTTTCAGACATCTGAAATCTGTCAAAAACAATTAGAAGCTAAAGCGTCATCACAATGTATGAAAATAAATGATATCAAAGGTAAACTAGAGGAACAAGTAGCGAAATCATTTAGAGACTGTCATACATAGTAGAAAAGTGGTCAGTGGGGAAGGAACAGAATTCATTTTAACATATTCAAGCCCAGATTATAATAGCTGCTACCAATTTTTTAAATTATGTCAGCCCCACAAAATGCAAAAAAAATGAGCAAAAATATTGAAGTATATAAAAACAGATTTAAGAATATGTTGTAACAGAATATTTTATATATGGTCAAAATTCTTTTTGAGAAATTCTTAATTATGATGTTTCATTTTAGATAGATGATTGTATCGAATACACTGGCAGCGTAAAATACTGAACTGAAAAAAGTTTCACTTTGTAGTATATTCTTGCCAGTAGGAAGGTATATTTAGATTTTTTATTTCATACATATAAAATGGCTCTAGACTAAGAGTTTTGGTTAATGACAATTTATATGGTATTTTTTCATAGATACCCTTTATGAATTTGAAACCCTCTAGTATAGGCTCATATGGAATAAGAATGGACCCTGCCTGATGGTTCTTAGCACTGTGAAAAAAGGATTGCTTCCATAACTTATCAATGAATTCATAGTGTCCCCGGAAGAAGCCTTGTTTAGGCAAAAAAGATGGGATCCAGAATCTGTTGGGACTGATTCAGTAAAATATTGGAGTTGATCTAGTGAAACATGAGTCTATATGAGTTTTATTTGGTGGTTTAATCAGAGTGAGTAAGGATCATCAGACCACTATAAAATAATTTTTCATTTAAATCGATGTTTGATTTCTAATTGTTACGCCGGTCGGCCACAGAGGCCGTGGTTGACCGAGCTCACCTACCACAGCTATGGCTTGTCGCTCTCCAGGGCCCCGACGCAGAACGCGGAGGCACACTCGCTCATCCCGAGGCCTGCTCTGGCATTGGGAGGCCTCTCTACGTGGCAGGAACACTGCCGCCACTGAAGTCCCACCACCGACATCTCTTTCTTAAAGGGGCCAGCGTGGGAAACCTTGGACAGCTCCCTGGATGTTCTCCACGCTCACCAGGTTATTTAAGGTGCTAACTCAGTTGAAACCACTGAGTTAGCAAGGACTTTGGTTTTAACTACTCTGACTGCTCTAAGCTGCACACTTAGATGCTGCTTTCACTCCAAGGGCCTTGCTCCTGTAGAAGCTCTGGATACCAGCTCCTCGGTGGTCTCTCGCTTCCAACTACCCTTCGGGGTCTTCTCTAACTAAGACAACCGCTCCTCATGGGTCTTTCTCTCTCTTCAGGATATCGGACCATTGGGTACTCACTCCTCGAGGGTCTACCAGCCATTATATCCTGCACCACGGACCTTCGGTCCCAACTTTCCACCATCAGAAAGACACCATCATTCCTGTGAGTACCTCTATGATCCGGTGCTCCCGGACATTACCCGCACTGTGGGCTTCCACCTATCGTGAACATCTGGGTGAGACTTCACATCTGAGCCTGTTGAACGTACTGGCACTTCTTGGATCAGTGCCTTACCTTCCTGCTTTCACCATCTATCTACAGCAGTACAATAAAGCCTCTATCCATACTTTGTCTGCTATCTGAGTTCAGCCTATCGCTGTGGTTCCCCATGGGGCCCCTCCCCGTTGGCAGTGTCATCTCCACAGCGACCAAGGCTCCACAACCCCACAAACACAACACTAATATTGTAGGGAGGTGTATATGTGTGAGTGGGTTGAATGTGTTTAAGTTACTTAGTACAGGGTGGAATATGGTGCAATTTCTCATTAATTTATATGTAACATATATCATATGTATTATAAGTTTTGTAATTTGTTTATTGTCCAATACTGTATAACACATTTTACTGAATTTATTATTATATATTCCAAATAGATTCCTTCAAATAGATTCTCTATAAATGTTCCACTGTAGAGGGGCACTTTCAATCGGGCTGAGTTTCAGAAGATGGGAAAGGGGTTGAGAGCTGTTGTAACAAACATGTTGCATCCATTGTTGGACATTATCTCTTTTAAGATTATTATTTATTGTTTCATATATAGATTATGGTAATAGTGTATGTGTGTGCTTACCTGATTGGCTCACAAACACACTAGAAATAGTCCAGAATACCAAAGAGAGAGTTAGAGGCATCCGAGGTGAGTTAGTACAATACCGTTGTCACTATCCCCCCATTAGCTCCCAATCAAAGTCTAGGATGAATTTAATCTGCTATCCTTTGGGGCAGATTTTAAAAGCTACGCCTGTGGCATACATTTGTGCACACTACCCAGCGCACACAAATGTATGCCCGATTTTATAACATGCGCGCGCAGCCGCACCCATGTTATAAAATCAGGGGTCAGCGTGTGCAAGGGGTGCCCTCAAGGAGACCAGCTGGCTTTCCACATTCCCTCCAAGGCTGTTCCGAAATCAGAGGCAGGTGTAACTTGCGCATGCCAGCCAAGTGCCAGCGAGTGATCCCCCAGCACAGTGGTCATGTGGAGGCCTCTGGCCCCGCCCACCCATGAACCACCCACACCCTGCCCATTCCCCGCCCACAACCCCACCTCTTTTGCAAGCCCTGGGACTTACACACGTCCCAGTGCTATACATTCACCGCCGGGTCTTTTGAAAATAGGACCGGCTCACGTAACCCCCCTACATGCATAACCCTTTGAAAATCTGCTCCTTAGTTTTCCATGGGCTGAAGAAAATTTGTCCTAGGTACTTGTAGAAGTAGTGAGCTGGCATGTTCTAGGGTTATAGCTCTGCTTAAATCAGGCTACATTGTATGGAGTTCCCAGGAAGTGAGGAAGAACCAAGTTAAAAGTAAGGCCTTCTTGACTCAGTTATGGAATAGCTCACCTTAGGAACAACAGCTTGAATTTAATTCTGACACATTTAGGAAAATATTAGAGATGTGACTTTTCTCATATCCCTGAGATATTTAGCTTAGAACAACTATGGTAGTTTCCTGGAGAGAGAGAGATGTAAGATGGATGTATTTGGTTTGGTTTGGTTTTATTGTTTTTTATATACCGTCACATCGGCAAAGCCTTCACAATGGTTTATAATCAAATAAAATAGAGAAATACAATAATACAATAAATAATAGCTAAAATAATTTAAAAGATAAGTACAAAATTTACAGTTTAGCTGTGAAAATAGAAATTAAAATCTAAGACATACTGCATTACTATTCCTAAAAGAAGTTAATAAGAACACATAAAACATTGGACTACGGTATTAATATCATAAATATAAATTAAAACATAACAAAAGAGAACAAAAGTTATGCCTATGTGTGCCTGTTACTCGTTTTCTGTGAATACGCATTTCAAAAACCATGTTTTAAGCTCTGCCTTAAATTTCTTCTTGTCTACAATTGTGTTGGTAGTGTATTCCAAAATTTCGGTCCTGCTATTGATATTGCTCATTCCCTTACTTGACTAAGTCAGGCGGAATTTATTGTCAGAAGTCCTTTGCTGATCTCAAAAGTTTTTGTGGGATGTGCAATCGTATAGCTGTGTTTAACCATTTGGTTCTTTTGCCATAAATTATGTTATGTAATATACATGCCATTTTATATTGTATCCATTAATTTATCGGCAACCAGTGTAATGAAATTAAAGTTGGTGTGATATGATCACATTTTTTATTGCCAGTAAAAATGCAGGCAGTGGCATTTTGTAATACCTGGAGGGGTCTAATAGTAGATTGTGGTAAGCCTAAGAGTAGGGCATTGCAATAATCGGTATTTGCAAATATTAGGGCTTGGAGAACTGTTCTGTAATCATATGGTTCCAATAATGGCTTCAGTCTTCTTAGAGTTAATAATTTAAAATATCCATCTTTTAATTTGGTGGTGATATGTTTCTTCAGACTAAGGCCTGGATTCACCATTCTACCACAGAATGGTGAATCCAATGAAAACAGGGGGCAGGGGAGATGAAGGGGGGGTGGGCCTGCAAAATCCTGCAGCCATCACACCACCACAGTGTTATTGCTGCCAGCTTTCACACCCAATAGCGCCATCATGAAAGGTGGTACTATTGGGCGCGCTACTGGTGACGATAATGGTGCTTACCTTATCACCGCCAGTGAAGACATCACAGCGTCCACCTGCTTTCTGCCCCAAGTCCTCCCCTCGCCACCACAACTCTGCCCCAACTCCACCCCTGGCAAGCTATCACACGCGATAAGCAATAGAAAATGACCCCCTAAGTTCTGTATCTATTATGATCTCAAGATCTCTCGCGACAAAGGATGGTGTTAACTTGACATTATTTTCGAAAGTCAAAGCTGGAATACTATTATAACTGCATTTTCTTTCGAGTAATATTATTTCTGTTTTTTCCATGTTTAAAATCAATTTCATGTGCTGTAATAATTGTTTTATGGTGTATAAATAAACTTTGATAATTTTAAATGTGTGCTTGATTGTGGCTTCGATGGGGAACAAAAATTGTATGTTGTCTGCATATATATAAAAATTTAAACTAGTCCTTTGAGAAGTTGACAAATTGGTAGTAAATAAATATTGAAAAGGGTGGCTGAAAGGGTTGACCCTTGCGGTATTCCCATTTGTAGTGGAATTTTGTCTGAAATAGAATTCTTTATTTTTACTTGAAGGGAGTGATTATTAAGGAAAGAGGTAAACCATAAGAACATAAGAACATAAGAAAATGCCATACTGGGTCAGACCAAGGGTCCATCAAGCCCAGCATCCTGTTTCCAACAGTGGCCAATCCAGGCCATAAGAACCTGGCAAGTACCCAAAAACTAAGTCTATTCCATGTAACCATTGCTAATGGCAGTGGCTATTCTCTAAGGGGCAGATTTTAAAAGGCGTGCAAATAGCCTACTTTTGTTTGTGCTCCAGGCGCAAACAAAAGTACGCTGGATTTTAGTAGATACGCGCGGAGCCGCGCGTATCTGCTAAAAACCTGGATCGGCGCGCGCAAGGCTATGGATTTTGTATAGCCGGTGCGCGCCGAGCCGCGCAGCCTACCCCCGTTCCCTCCGAGGCCGCTCCGAAATCGGAGCGGCCTCGGAGGGAACTTTCCTTTGCCCTCCCCTCACCTTCCCCTCCCTTCCCCAACCTAACCCACCCACCCGGCCCTGTCTAAACCCCCCCCTTACCTTTGTCGGGGGATTTACGCCTCCCAGAGGCGTAAATCCCAGAGGGAGGCGTAAATCCCCGTGCGCCAGCGGGCCTCCTGCGCGCCGGGCCGCGACCTGGGGGCGGGTACGGAGGGCGCGGCCACGCCCCCGGACCGCCCCGGGCCGTAGCTACGCCCCCGTACCCGCCCCCAAAATGCTGCCGACACGCCCCCGAAATGTCGCGACGACTGGGCCCGCCCCCGACACGCCCCCCTCGGAGAACCCCGGGACTTATGTGAGTCCCGGGGCTCTGCGCGCACCGGGAGGCCTATGTAAAATAGGCCTCCCGGTGCGCAGGGCCCTGCTCGCGTAAATCCGCCCGGTTTTGGGCGGATTTACGCGAGCAGGGCTCTGAAAATCCACCCCTAAGTGAACTTAATAGCAGGTAATGGACTTCTCCTCCAAGAACTTATCCAATCCTTTTTTAAACACAGCTATACTAACTGCACGAACCACATTCTCTGGCAACAAATTCCAGAGTTTAATTGTGCATTGAGTAAAAAAGAACTTTCTCCGATTAGTTTTAAATGTGCCCCATGCTAACTTCATGGAGTGTCCCCATTTTAATGTTAGATCTGTGATACCTATTTCTATTAGGCGGTTGTTTAAAATGTTATGGTCGGTATCGAAAGCTGCCGACAAATCAAAGAGAACTAGAAAGTAACTTTGTCCTGTATCAAAACCTCTTAAAACCATGTATTTCAGTGCAATTAAAAGTGTTTCAGTATTAAAATTCTTCCTACAAACTGGTTGGGAAATAAAATATTGTTAGGCTCTAAAAAATTATCAAGCTGTTTTTGAATAACTTTTTCTAAAAGTTTTGCTATAAAAGATAAATTTGAAATGGGTCTCAAATTACTTAATTGTGTGATATCCAGGTTTGGTTTTTTAGGGACATCCGGAAAGATACCTTCTGTTAGAGATGAATTAACTATTCTAGCAATAGGGGATGCAATCGTGTTGGTAATGGTCTTAAGAGTAGTAACCAGGATGGCATCGATTAGATGCTTTGCTAGGTTTAGTTTTTTAATAAGTGATTCAATTTCTAATGCTGAGGTAAATTCAAAGCTGCTCCAGTTTATACCTATTTTGGTGGTATAATGTTTTAGAAACATAGAAACATAGAAACATAGAAATGACGGCAGAAGAAGACCAAATGGCCCATCCAGTCTGCCCAGCAAGCTTCACACACTTTTTTCTCTCATACTTATCTGTTTCTCTTAGCTCTTGGTTCTATTTCCTTTCCACCCCCACCATTAATGTAGAAAGCAGTGATGGAGCTGCATCCAAGTGAATATCTAGCTGATAAGTTAGGGGTAGTAGGGGTAGTAACCGCCGCAATAAGCAAGCTACACCCATGCTTATTTGTTTTACTCAGACTATGTTATACAGCCCTTATTAGTTGTTTATCTTCTCCCCTGCCGTTGAAGCAGGGAGCTATGCTGGATATGCTTGAGGTATATGTTAGAGTTAGTATATCTATTTTCTTTTTGAAGAATAAAGCAATCTCATTGCATTTATCTTCTGGCAATATATTATCTTTTTCAGATTGGTTTTTGGTCAAATTTTTTACCATCAAGAATAATGTTTTAGGATTGTGAATAAATTTCTCAATTTTTTCTTTAAAAATCTTTTTTTGCTCCTTCAATAGCTTTTTTGTAATGATTTAAAGCTGATCGATAGATCCCTAAAGACTGGGCAGTTTTGTTTCTTCTCCAGTTTATTTCTAACTTTTCTATTTTAAAATGTTTGTTATACCATGGGTTTTGTGTGGTTTTAGGTTTAATTTTTTTAGTCCTTGACACAATTTATTTGCTGTATTCTTGGACTCTCATATCCATGTTAAAGAAGCATCAGTTGTATTTTCTATTTTGATATTTTCTGTTAGATTTTGAAATTCATAGAGTAGATCTTCTAATTTAGGATGAGATTGAAAAGTTATGTATGTGACTTCTTCATTATTTTGTTTTAATGGGAAAGTAAATTCTGCTTCTGCATGAATTAAAAAATGGTCTGACCACGGGACCTGAGTAGTATTGGTAGTAATAATTTTACATAGTTTAGACTTGGTAAAGATTAGATCGAGAGAATGGCCTGCTTTATGTGTGGGAGTGTGAGAGGAGAGTTCATATCCTAGTGCTGACAGTGATTCCAGTAAAGTGAAACATGTATTATCTAACGGGATGTCATCCATGTGTAAATTAAAATCACCTATGATAATGGATGGTTTATTTGGATTAAGTGATAATGTCAAAAATTCAATGAGAGGAGAAATGTTATGATCCAAAAGTCCAGGGGGACAATACAGGAGACTGATTTGTAATTGTTCGGATTCAAACAGTGTTATTTCATGTGGTTGAAAAATGCTAGTTGGTACAATTTTGATTTTAAATTGTTTCTTTACTATCAGCATAATTCTACGTCCCCTGCATTGCATCCGGGGAATTTAAAATATGTCATAGTTAGAGTTTGCTAGTTGATTAATCAATACATTATCCATTGATTTTAGCCAGGTTTCAGTCACTGCAAAAAAGTCCGGGGTTTTTTCATATAATAGATCTGTGATCAAAGCATTTTTTTTCCTAAAGCCTGTATATTAATTAGGAACAAAGTAAGAAATAAACAGTTTGTTATAGTAATGTTGTTTCTGCATGGAATATTAATAAGTGTGTGATTGACATTTGATCTTAATAGTTGTTTAATCCTACCTTTTGGCATCTTGTTCATTGATGGTTTCCCGTTTTTTCCATGGTTGATGCAGACGGTAATCTGTTGCGAATGAGAAATTAATCCTGAAGCCATTGTAGCTAAATTGGGAGTGCTTTAGATTAAATGGATGAAATAGTTGCTGAGATAAAATCCATATGTGCCTTAGGTGGGCCGCATGAAGGGGCACACAAAGGGGCGTGCCCCATTGTCATGCTCCTTCGATGCGCGATGCCCGGCATGCGACACCTGGTCCCGGCGCCTGTGCTTTATGGCCCCCATGGGGTTCTCAGTGATGATGCCCGTGGGCAAAGCTAGGGTTGGGGGGGGGGGGGGAACAAGCGCAACGTATGCACGGGTCCTAGCAGAGCAAATGGAAGAGGTGACTTTTACAAGGTCCCTTTAGCCTCCACTGGACGTTGAGACAAATAAACAGGCAGCAGAACAGAAGACAAGACTTGGAAAAGGCTTTGACGACTAGTCCTGGCACCTGTGCTTTATGCCCCCCCCCCCCCCCCCCGCCCGGGGCTCTCAGTGATGACGCCCGTGGGTGCAGCTAGGGTTCGTGGGGAACAAGCACGGCGTATGCACGGGTCCTAGAAGAGCAGATGGAAGAGGTGACTTTTCCAAGGTCCCTTTAGCCTCTGGTGGACTTTGAGGCAAGTAAACAGGCAGCAGAACAGCAGACAATACTTGGTTGACCAATGTGGGGTTTGGTATTTCTGGTAGTTAATCAATCTATGAACTGAAAATTGTATTTGTCTATTCTGTTGGTCTGTTTTAAGTGCTTGTCTTATTGAGTTTTGTTAAATGCATTGCAATTTTTATTATAGTTGTATGCTGTTTTGGGCAGTCTTTTAATTTGAATTTTTAACAAATAATTAAATATTTATTTCAATATTCTTCTTTATCCACAATGCAGAAACCATCATTGAAACTGAAAACCTCTGCATAAGACCCAAGATTTTAACATGAGATACATTTTTATTTCACTGTTATTTCCTCCTGATCAGTTCTCTCCAGTTATGTCCCTTATAATGTGGGGGTATTTTGAAAAAGGATTTATGAACATAAAACTGGGTTTCACATATGTAAATATACATTACCTGTGTATGTGTGATTTTGAAAATTGGTCCAATATATGCCATTGAATTCTCCTGTAAGTGCACTTTATTCTTGGAAATGACTTTTGATAATTGCTAACTTAGGGGGTCATTTATCAAAATGTGATAAGGCATTGCCATGTCTCCTGTAGGTCCTATTTCAGGTGGGTGAGGGGGAGGGAGAGAGAGAGAGAGACTGGCCATAATGTTATGGCCCATAGGTAGGTATTTGTATCCCTATGGTAGGCCCACCTAGTAACTCGAGGTGGGGTTTAGGTATTTTATTTATTTTATTTAAAAGTATTTATATACCGCTTTTTAAAATAAAATTTTATCAAAACGGTTTACAACATATTAAAATAAAGTAAAAATAAAATATAACTAAAATAAACTTAAAATACATAAATTTAACTAAATAGCTAGATAAAGTTAGCTAAAACAAATTATTAAATAACAAAAATAATAATAATGGTGACATGCCATGGGTAAAGAGTAGGGAGGGTAAAAGGGATGGAGGGGGGGGGGAGAGGGGGGGAGAGGGGGGGAGTAGCAACTTATCGGATTGTAATGTCCTGGATGGGATAATAGAAGAGAGACGATAATGTAATATGTATCTGATGAGAGAAATTTAGGGGATGGAGTTTCATTTTTAATCGGGGAGATGTTTAGTGGGAATGTTAAATGCTTGTTGAAAAAAGAATGTTTTTAAAGCCTTTTTGAAGTGGTGAGGATTTGATATTAAGCGGAGTGGGTTGGGTAAAGAGTTCCAGAGGGATGGTCCTGCAACTGAAAAAGCTCTTTTCCTGGTGATATCTAATCTGGCCTGTCGTGGTGATGGAATGTCTAAGAGATTTTGAGTAAGTGATCTTAAGTGTTGAGTGGGTTTGTAAATGCGGAGTAAGGTGCAAAGCCATGTGGAGGTAGAGTTGTAAATTAAACTATGAATGATTGAGATTACTTTGTATTTTATCCTGTATTTTATGGGTAACCAGTGAAGGGAATGTAAGATAGGTGTAATGTGATTGCGAATGGAGGTACCGGATAATAAGCGAGCTGCACTATTTTGAACTAATTGTAGCGGGTGAATTGATGAGTCGGATAGACCTAGATATAGAGCGTTACAATAGTCTAGACCAGAAAATATAAGAGATTGTAGAACAGTCCTGAAATCATGATAGAAAAGAAGAGGACGGAGACTTTTCAGAAGCTGTAACTTGTAGAATGATTTCTTTGTTAGGGAGGAAATTTGTTGTTTCATAGATAAGTCTGTATTTATGGTTACACCTAAATTTATGGCATGGCAGTTAATTGGGATGGTTGAGCCATTGAAAGTGAAATGAGATGGTGGACCTATAGAGGAATCTGTAATGGATGTTAAATGGACTAATTCAGTTTTTGATGGATTTAATTTTAAACGATTATGAGATAGCCAAGAGTTAATGGTAGAAAGAGTGAAACTAAAGATAAAGTATCGGACCAGGAAGTTTTGTAGGGGACCAGAAATTGAATGTCGTCTGCATAAATTTTGAATTGTAGGTTGAGTGATGATAAAATATGACAAAGCGGAAGAAGATATATATTAAATAATATGGGAGATAATGAAGATCCTTGGGGAACACCGGATGGGATTGTATAGGGGGTAGAGGATTGATGGTTAATATTAACTTGCTGAGGACGATCTGTGAGAAAAGAAGAAAACCAACTTAATACTGTTCCAGTGATGCCTATTGCTTGTAGGCCTGAGATGAGAATTTGGTGATCGACCGTATCAAATGCTGCTGAAATATCTAAAAATACTATAATATAATCTGTATATGAATCAAATGCCCGGAATAATGTGTCAAAGGTAGATAGGAGAAGTGTTTCTGTAGAGTGTCCCTTTCTGAAGCCGTGCTGGTTAATGTGGAGAGTGTTATTTTCGGATAGAAAGTCAGAAAGTTGACGTAAAACTGCAGATTCTATTAGTTTAGCTAATGATGTGAGGGAGGCAATAGGTCTGTAGTTATTGAGATCGGCTGTACCTTTTGTTTTTGATTTTAGAATTGGTAGAATGGATGTTTTTTTCAGATTAGATGGAAATTGTCCTGTTTCTAATGATTGGTTAACTAGGCTACTGAGAAAAGAGTATGCATGATGACCAATAGCTTTGAAGAAGACTCCTGAACAAGGGTTGTAAAGTGAATTTGAGGGTTTTTGTTTGCTAATTATAATTTGAATTGAGTTGTCTGAAACCGGACTAAATTCGGACCATTGACAATTAGGTTCTTTCTTGACACAGGTAGAGAGTCCATCAAGCTAGGTTGAGAGAACCTTGCCCAAATCTCATCTTGGAGTGAGTTTCCTCACTCCGAAGGCCAGCAAATCTTCACAAGAGACCACTGTTCTGTTCGTAGGTGTCACGTAGAATGTCAAAGTGGCCTCTAACCCCCTACACTCTTACCTAAACCCCACCTCGAGTTACTAGGTGGGCCTACCATAGGGATACAAATACCTACCTATGGGCCATGATGTTATGGCCAGTCTCTCTCTCTCCCTCCCTCCCTCAGGCAAATTGTGATAAATGCTATATTAGCATAAAACATGCCCCTTTTGCTATCACATGCGGTACTTACCGCATTTTGATAAATTCACCCCATAGTATGTTACATTTACACATATACATTTTTTGAAAATTCACCTAAGAGCTTACTCTGGATACTGAAAGCTTAGGAAATGTATGTGAGTGAATGCAAGGAAAGAATACTTCCACTCTTAATTTAGATTTATTTCTTGCAATGTTGTGAGAATATTAGAGATGTGCATCGTACCGGTAATCGTTTCTGGTTTTGTTTTTGTAGAACCTCGGGAAATTTTGTTTCCCGTGGTTCTGACCATTTTTTTTTCAGCTGTCCCGATCCAAACCCCCCCACCACCCCGATCCTTCAGATTTAATTATTTACAATCCCCCACCCTCCCAACCCCCCAAAAATACTTGCCTAAAGTCCCTGGTGATCCAGCGGGGGTCCCGGGAGTGATCTCCCACTCTCGGGCCATCAGCTGCCAGTAAACAAAATGGTGCAAGTGGCTCTTTGCCCTTACCATGTGACAGGGGCTATCGGTGCCATTGGCTGGCCCCTGTTACATGGTAGGAGCAATGGACGACTGGCACCATCTTAAAAAATGGCATGGGCCATCCATTGCTCCTACCATATGACAGGGGTCGGTCAATGGCACTGATAGCCCCTGTTACATGGTAAGGGCAAAGGGCCATCAGCACCATTTTGATTAGTAGCAGCTGACGGCTCGAGAGGGGGACATCACTCCCAGGACCCCCGCTGGACCACCAGGGACTTTAGACAAGTTTTTTGGGGGTCCGGAGGGTGGGGGATTGTAAATAATTAGATCTGAAGGGTTGGGTTTTTTTTTCTGTGTGACCTTTCTCCCCCCCAAAATGATAAGAAAACCTCACAAAATTTTGTGGGGTTTTCCTATCATTTTCGCCCCCCCTCCCCCGAACTGTGATGAATGCAGATCCCTAGAGAATATAACCATTTTTTATGTGCTCCAATGTTTCCAAAGATGGTAGGGGTAGGGTTGGGGGAGATAAGCTAATGATTACAGGGCACTACCTGGCATGACTGTAAATGCTTTAAATGGACTGCTACAAGCAAACTTCTGTGCAGCAATATTATTTATTTATTTTTGTATAAATTGCTGTGTTGTTGTAGAGCTCAGTCAGTTATTTTTTTTATATAAAATTATTAATCCTATAATGTACCTGTTTATTACTAAATTGAAATATGATTAATACAGTTATTTTAATATACTACGTACTTTCTATTTGTAAAGTTGTAAATGACCTTTTTTCTTATGCTGCTATTTCTAATATACTGTAAATTGCTTTGAGTGAATTTTGCATTGAAAAAAGTAAGTAACAAAGCCAAATAAATAAATAAATGCATATCAAGCAGGAATGAGACCTTGGTTTAATATTGTCTGATGATGTCAAGGTATTGAAACAATGTGATAAGAAAATGGTCAGAGACAGAGGGATGCTAGAAAGCATTGGGAGAAACATACTTGGCAGAAAAAAAAAATGTATTTATGTCTCTGTATAGGTCATTGGTGAGACCTCACCTAAAATACTGTGTTCAATTCTAGAAGGCATTCTGTATCACCAAAAGAAATAGATAGGTTAGAATCAATCCAGAGAAAGGCAAGACAAATGGAGTGCAGTCTGTACTAATAGTGAAATAGAAATTAAATATTTATGCCCTAGAAGAGAGGAGATGTGTGTGTGTGTGGGAGTGTGTGTGTATAATATAGACATTTAAATGTCTGAAAGGTATTAATAATTCACCAGTAAACTGTTCTTGATGGAAAGGAATATGCAGAACTAGAGGTAATGAAATGAAGCTCCAAGAGGGTAAATTCAGAGCAATGTCAGGAAGGATTTTTTTTTCACAAAAAGGTTTTTGGATGCCTGGAATACCCTCATGAAATCAGAGGTAGAGGTTAAAATGGTAATGGACTTCCAAAAAGGCGTAGGAGAGATACACAGATGACCCTTACCTTCAAAAAGTGAAGGAATAGTAGAAGCATGAACTAGTGGCACCACTTGCTATGGGGATAGCAAAAAATGGTGATGTAAAAGGAACAGCAGTTATGACCCCCAACAGCAGTGGTATGAGTACATTGGATTTCAAAGAAAGCATTAGGGTAACCTGCTCAATATTGCAGGTATGATCTTAACATTTGTGGTAAGACTATACCTGGCTTCCAACAATGAAATGATGTAACCTGCAAAGACCGACAGTTACAACTCTGACAGTAGTGGTATGGTTGCACTAGATTTCTAAGAAGACTGGAGTAACCTGAATGATGGGACCAACCATGCTAAAATCACATATTTCAATGACAATGCGGAGGCCAGATTTTTTGCAGAATAATGTTGCTGGTTTTGATGGCTGTTTGGATTATTAGAAAGCTTAATGATAACACATAGAAGAAGACCTGGGTGTTGGATTAAGTGTTAAGACTGATATGGTGGGCAGTGGTAGAGAAAGTTTTGTAGGGATGGGTAAAAGACATTAGTCGTTGTGCTGAGGAGGGGTAGTGGGGGCTGGTGTTGGGTTGTGTGTTTCGCTTTTAGAGGTTTGATTTTCCATGAATTTCATTTCATCATTGTCTGAAAACAATAAAAAAATCTCAGAAAAATGGCTTGGAGTCCAGGAAAGATCTCCATCCCACGCACGCACCTCTACCCTCCCAAGTATATTCCCTTCATCAATTACAAATACAAATTTGAAAATGCCACAGGGCGGAACAATGAAAAATATAGGACTTATCACAATCACAGCTGCCAGGGAAAGAAAATAAGATAGAGATCAAATGAAGAAGCACAAGCACATAGAGTTACCCATGCAAATAAAGGCCAGGATTTATCATTCCGTGCGGAATGATGAACCCTGTACTACAGGGGGGTGGGGGGGAAGGGCAAAGCAGGGGCAGTCGGGCGATTGCCTGCAGCTGGCTGCACTACGGCGGTGCAGTTTCGCCTGATGCAGTGTGGCCGGCTGCAGACTATAGCGGGCATAACACCTCCATAAAAGGTGGTGCTATTACCCGCACTACTGCCGGCAATAACGTTTGAAACATTATCGCCGGCAGCGGTGCTGCCACCAATTACCATAATTCCCTCCCTAACTCCTCCCCGACTCCTCCCCTCCCCTTAATTTAAATCTTACTGCTGCGATAAAGCCCTTATCGTGGCTTGGAAAATAACCCCCAAAGAGAGATACATGGAAGAATTTCATATTGATAGGTAGCAAGGACAGAGCATTGATAATCCACAGTATTTTAATGTTCTTAACAAATGCCCAGATACTCAAATGTCTACATATTACTTTAGATGCCTCACATTCATCTGTGAATATTGCCTTGCACTATATTTTCAGGATGAAAAGACCAGTGGTAGATACAAAATATGTTGCCATAATTGGAAAGTGTGTTTAAAACAAACAAGTTATCATTTAAAAACTGATATCAATGTAAATCTTTCATCCATATAATTCTTGACAGACAAAATAAATTAACAGCTGAAACTATACATATAGGTGATCATAAATTGTCTTTCCATAGTACTGCATTGCAAAGTTGGATTTGATGTAAAATGGAATGGAATAAGAGAGAGAAAGAGAGAAGAGAGAGTCAGTCTGACACTCTCTATGTATTTACCACTTTAGAGGGGTACTTTTAATAGGGGTGGGTTTTGGAAGGTGGGGAGGGGGAATGAGGGAGATGGTGTTACAGAAACAATCTGAGGTATTCATAGTAAAATTAACACCACTAAAGATGTGTAGTCATCATAATAATATTTTTACCATATTGCAAGCACAACGCATCCAAAAAATAGATATAGTTATTTTGCATATGCATTTTCATGGCGTTATTTATCGCATGCATTAGGGCATTAACGTTCATGATAACTGTTAGGAAAGCTCTGTGTTAGAGCTAGTAGTTAGCAATGATGAGATCTGATGCCTGATGGGCGGAGCAATCAAATATTAATGGCTCCTAAAGGAGGAGGAGTCAGCAATCATATAGTGTCTCAGATATCGTCTTGCTAAGGAGTAGCAATCTGTAATGAATCTGATATAGTTGTGGGTGGATCCCTGGGCCGGTGGCAGATGACCACACCCCCGGGAGGATATCCTGAGAGGGACCACCGGCTAGGCCTGAGTATGGAGACAGACACACATTAGTTCTTTTATTTAACAGGTTTTTGAAACCACCAGAGGCGGCAGTAGTGAGCTGATATGCCCGGCAGGGCTGTAATCCCTCAGGTACTGGAACAGCGATTCAGGATGGCTGAGAAACTCTAGAAAGTGAGTAGCCAGAGTAGACAGTGTTCATGATCAGAAATAGATGACAAAACTCATGTAAGGTCTCGAAGAAGCTCAGGAGCTGGAAAGGTTAAGGCCCTAGAGGAGCAAGTACCTGGTTCCAGGGGAAGCTCTGAGATTACTGGCAGCCGTTGGCCCGAGTGCAGGAGATCACTCCCAGACCCCCACTGGACCATCAGGGGCTTGTGGAAAGTCTTGGGGGGACCCTCCTGACCCCCACAAGACTTGCCAAAAGTCCGGGAGCAACCTCCTGCACTATGGCTGACTGCTGCCAGTAATCAACATGGCTCCGATAGCTTTTGCCCTTACTATGTCAGAAGGGCTACCAGTGCCATTGGTCAGCCCCTGTCACATGGTAGGAGCACAAGATGATGCCGGCCATCCATTGCTCCTACCATGTGTCAGGGGCTGTCCAATGGCACCGGTAGCCCCTGTAACATAGTAGGTCAAAGGCTATCGGCGCCATTTTGAATACCGGCAACCCAGGGTGTGAGTGCAGATGGCTCCCGGACGCCCCGCTGGACCACCAGGGAGTTTTGGTAAGTCTTGGTGGGGTCATGAGGGTGGGGGGTTTGTTTAAATTGGCTCCTTTAGATGGCCAAATAATTCGGCGAAGATTTGTTGTATTCGTGGGGAATCGCGATACGTTTCGCTTCCCCACGAATACAACAAATATGTCCCTATACGTTGCGGATTGCCAATTCGTAGGGAATGAATGAACACCCCTAGTGTGGGTATACAGTCTCAGAAGAACATAAGAACATAAGATATGCCATACTGGGCAGGCCATCAAGCCCAGTATCCAGTTTCCAACAGTGGCCACTCCAAGTTTCAAGTACCTGGCAAGTACCCAAACATTAAATAAATCTCAAGCTACTATTGCTTATTAATTAATAGCAGTTTATGGATAAGAATAAATGGTGTATTCCTCTGCTACATAACTGGACAATTTAAAAAGCCCTATGCATGCCAAAGCCAGGAGATATGCATGTGACTTGGCCTGGTGCACGCTGCACAGTTTTTAATACCCAAATGGGTATGTATGTGTCTTCCGGATACATGCATAAACAAGTTTTCTGAAAACTGGTGGGGAATGGGCCTAGCTTGATGCACTCTCTACCTGGCTGCTATCAAGCTAGGGTGAAAGTACATTGTAGAAATCTCATCTTTTTGTAGCTTTCCTAATTCCAAATCACATCAAATCTTCAAAATTTATACTGTGCTGTTTATACATCTGACTGTTCATGTAAAACTGGCCCCCAAACCCTAGACCAACACCAAAACCTTACCGCATGCACGTTACACCCGAAAAGCTGCCCCTTCCACCCCCTGTGCGCGCCAAGCCTATCTTCTGGTGTACGGTAGCAAGGCAGAGTGGTAAGATAGGGACGCGCGTAAGTCCTGTTTCTTTCCTGGGGGCGTGTCATGGGCGTGTCACAGCCGGCGCATCACCGCGGGGCATTCCGGGGGCAGGGCTGAGGGCATGGTTTTGGCCCAGGGGCGTTCTGGGGGCATGGCCTACCGAACAGCCCCCGGACCGGAACATGACGCACCGGCAGCCAGCCAGTGCGCGCAAGTTACGCCTGCCTCAGGCAGGCATAACTTGTAAAATAAAGGTAGGGGGGGGATTAGTTAGGGCTGGGGGGTGGGTTAGATAGGGGAAGGGAGGGGAAGGTGGGGGGGGGGGGGAAGGAAAGTTCCCTCTGAGGCCGCTCCGAAATCTGAAGCAGTCTGAAAAGACAGGACAGTTAGAGACACATCTTCAAATGGGAAAGAAAAGTAAATCAGAAGGAACAGAAAACACAGGGAAGTTTAAAAATACAGTCTTGATATGGTTGGCAAAGAATTAGTTAGTATCAAGCTAGCAGTCATAGAAAGATGTGCTACTAATTGTAAGACACAGCTAAAATTAATTAGAGACTGCAGGGAGATTAGCATGACTCTTAACACTGCCCTTCAGATAGAGAGACAAAATGGCTCACCCAGACGAGATGTAGAAGTGCCAACGGCCTGCACCTAGGAATTTTGGATCTGCAAACATATACAGGTGGTAGTAGGTTCTATATAATCCTAGGAAATTAGGCTGGACTCCAGCTGTTGACTAAATTATCTTACTGGGGAAATCAGGCAATTAACTGACAGTTAAGTGGAAAGTGAACACTGATATCTGCAAGAAATTGATTTTACTGCAAATGGCTAACACTGAGCAATGTGTTCCAAAAACTACCAGTGACTCATGCAGGGCCTAGGCAGCCATTTGTGATACTTCTCTGCAGGATCTATTTACTAGCAATGTATAGCACATTATTTTTAGTTTGATTCATTTCACTTATATTTGGGCAGTTATTATTTTTTTTTATCTAATTTCATTTTGCACTGATAATAGCTGCATTTTTAATCTCCAATGTCATATTCACTTTTCTTCCTGTCTATGCCAGCTTGTAGGTGATCAAACTCAGACTCCGGTGACTGTTCCCTGGTGCCATGCTCTACCTGTTCAACCTCCCTTTACACTATAGGGATGTGCATTCGTTTTGAATGAATGAGTAATCTGCAATAGGTCCCTATTTGTTGCATTCGTGGGTCCGCAAAACGTATGGTGAACCCCCACAAATGCAACATATCATTAGTTTTATAAGAACATAAGAACATAAGAAATTGCCATGCTGGGTCAGACCAAGGGTCCATCAAGCCCAGCATCCTGTTTCCAACAGAGGCCAAAACCAGGCCACAAGAACCTGGCATTTACCCAAACACCAAGAAGAACTCATGCTACTGACGCAATTAATAGCAGTGAGTATTCCCTAAGTATAATTGATTAATAGCGATTAATGGACTTCTCCTCCAAGAACTTATCCAAAACCTTTTTGAACCCAGCTACACTAACTGCACTAACCACCTCCTCTGGCAACAAATTCCAGAGCTTTCTTGTGCGTTGAGTGAAAAAGAATTTTCTCCGATTAGTCTTAAATGTGTTACTTGCTAACTTCATGGAATGCCCCCTAGTCCTTCTATTATTCGAAAGTGTAAATAACCGAGTCACATCTACTCGTTCAAGACCTCTCATGATCTTAAAGACCTCTATCATATCCCCCCTCAGCCGTCTCTTCTCCAAGCTGAACAGCCCTAACCTCTTCAGCCTTTCCTCATAGGGGAGCTGTTCCATCCCCTTTATCATTTTGGTTGCCCTTCTCTGTACCTTCTCCAATGCAACTATATCTTTTTTGAGATGCGGCGACCAGAATTGCACACAGTATTCAAGGTGCGGTCTCACCATGGAGCGATACAGAGGCATTATGACATTTTCCGTTCTATTAACCATTCCCTTCCTAATAATTCCTAACATTCTATTTGCTTTTTTGACTGCTGCAGCACTTTGAGCCGACGATTTTAAAGTATTATCCACTATGATGCCTAGATCTTTTTCCTGGGTGGTAGCTCCTAATATGGAACCTAGCATCGTGTAACTACAGCAAGGGTTATTTTTCCCTATATGCAACACCTTGCACTTGTCCACATTAAATTTCATCTCCCATTTGGATGCCCAATCTTCCAGTCTTGCAAGGTCCTCCTGTAATGTATCACAGTCTGCTTGTGATTTAACTACTCTGAATAATTTTGTATCATCCGCAAATTTGATAACCTCACTCGTTGTATTCCTTTCCAGATTATTTATATATATATTGAAAAGCACCGGTCCAAGTACAGATCCCTGAGGCACTCCACTGTTTACCCTTTTCCACTGAGAAAATTGACCATTTAATCCTACTCTCTGTTTCCTGTCTTTTAACCAGTTTGTAATCCATGAAAGGACATCGCCTCCTATGCCATGACTTTTTAGTTTTTGTAGAAGCCTCTCATGAGGGACTTTGTCAAACGCCTTCTGAAAATCCAAATACTCTGCATCTACCGGTTCACCTTTATCCACATGTTTATTAACCCCTTCAAAAAAATGAAGTAGATTTGTTAGGCAAGACTTCCCTTGGGTAAATCCATGTTGACTGTGTTCCATTAAATCATGTCTTTCTATATGCTCTACGATTTTGATCTTGAGAATAGTTTCCACTATTTTTCCCGGCACACCATTTGAAATAGAAGGCCATCTGAGAGGAGGAGTGGATTGGCCTATTGGGAGATCGGGCTTCCCCTGGTGGGCCGGACTAGCGGATCATGTGGCCTCCTCTGCTCCGGGCCATTGAGGGTGCCGGGCCGAAGAAATGAAGAGACCAGGCCTGCAGGGCCGAAGAAAAGAAGATGGCCACTGCCAGCCGCAGCCGCCGCTGTTGGAGAAATGAAAACCGGCGCAGTCAGCCACCGACAGAGAGCAGGCTGGCAGGGCTGAAGAAAACAAGATCGGTGCAGCCAGCTGCCTACGGAGACCAGCTGTCCAGCTGGGGGCCTTTGTGTGTATATGTATTTGAGATCGGAAGGGTGCTTCTTTGTATGTGTATGTGAGAAAGGAATGGTGCTTCTGTGTGTGTGTGTGTATGTGGTATGTATGTGAGAAAAGAATGGTGCTTCTGTGTGAGAGACAGGGAAGGTGCTTCATGTATGTGAGATAGGGAAGGTGCATCTGTATGGTGTTTATGTGAGTCAGGGAGGGTGCTTGTGTGTGTCAATGTGTGCGTGCGAGAGAGAAATGGAACATGTTTTTGGCTGGCTTGTGGCTGTGAGAGAGGGCATGTGTGTGATTGAGGGCTTGTGTGTAAGTTAGAGAGAGCATGCGTGTGATTGAAAGCCTGTGTGTAAGTAAGAGAAAGCAAGAGCATTGTGTCTTTGAGGGAGACTGGCCAGAGAGGTGACGTGTGTATATGTGAGAAAGACTGATCAAGGAGATGACTAGTGTGTGTGTGTGAGAGAGAGTGAGAGAGAGAGAAGCTGGTTGGGGAGATGATTGGTGTGTGAGAGACAGAAACTGGTCCTGAGGGTGTGACTGGTGTGTGTGTGTGTGTGAGAGAGAGACAGAAGAGACTGGTTGTGGTTCCTAAGGAAGAGGACAGTGAGGACAGCTTCAGCAGCTACTGCTGCTTCTGGTGCAGCCTGCAAGGGAAAGGAGTAGGAGAACTGCTGGAGAGGGTAAGTAAAGGTGTCTTTTTAAGTTCATTTTTCTTGATTGACTACCATTTTAATTATTGGGTACTATGTGATGTGTCTGCTGTTTGAAATATTTTATTGGTGTTTGGTAAAGCTTTCAAAATTTGCATGAGTCTTTAATTATTGGATATTTTATTCATCAGCTGTTTTGAAATTATTTTATTTGTATGATTTTACTATTATGATTAATGATTTATATATCTTGATTTTATTGATTGTTTCATGAGGAATGGTGACATTTTTGTTTTTCCATTGTTACATTGTATAGAGTCTGGCGAGATGCGTTTTACAGTTCAGTTTTTGTCTGCACATTTCTATTTATACTTTATGTGGCTTTATTCTGTATTTGGTGAGGGTTTGTGTTCTGCATGCAAAGACTGAGATGAAGCATTCTTTTAATATGTGGTTTCTCTGTAGGGATGTGTAGTAGCTTTAGCTTGGCTTGTTCTGTTTTCCTGATAGGAGGTGTATTGATATTTTAGATTCTGGTGTAATATTTGTGGTATTCTTTTTCATAGGTAGGGTTGTTATTCTTTGAGTGTTGGCAGAAATATATCACAATAGGTATGATGCCATATGAATTCCAAGATGCAAAGTTTTCTTGTTGGCATCACAACAGTGCATGAACTTATCACAATAATGTATATATTAATTTTACCTCAGAATGTCAGTTTTCATGTAAAATATGTGTTAAATGCCTAATTTAAAATTGTGTATGGGGAGGTGGGGGTATGGCACCAGGCTGTAAGGTTTGCCTAGGGTACCTAATACCCTTGCACTGGCCCTGTGCACAGCAGCAATGCTCCACCCCACCCAGGCATAGTTCATCATGTTTCAGGTCCTAGCACACGTGTTAGACTCCATGGTCCATGTTTCAAGTCAGGTCGGGTGGACAGTATGCCCCGGTTGACCGTCGCGCCACATACTGAGCCTCGTCTTGTCTTGCCTTCTTGTCTTTCCCCTATCAACACCACAGTGACCTGACTACCTCCGCTCTGCCAGTCTGTCTAGCCCCTATCAAAACCACAGGGACCAGACTACCTCCGCTCTGCCATCCTGTCTTGCACCTATCAACTTTCTACCACTCTGCCTTGCTACCATACACCAGACGATTCTACTCCTTGTGGTGTTCTTGCCACTATCATGGTTCCTCAGTGTGTTGGTGCTAGTCTTTCTACTGCTTTGTCCCTTTATCAGCACCTCTGTTAAAGTGCTCTATCTGTTCCTGGCACCCCTTTACAGTGCCTTAGGCTATTCATGCCACTTTGGTGCCACTTTGCAACAGTCTTAGTACCTTGGAGCTCTTTTCTTGTTCTGATGATTGCTCCCCAGAAGTTTCATCAGAATTGATAAGAAAACCCCAATTCTGCAGCCAAAATTAGGCTGCAAATACTTCCCCCATTGACTTTAATGGGAAAATGGAAACAAATAAAACAAATCAAACAAATTGGTTTTTCCCCCATGAAACGAATGCAACACATTTGGGTCCTGGTAAAACAAATATGAATCGAAACACATTTTTTCCTTCTGCACATCGCTATTACACTACTGCTTGACTTGTTGAACCCTCTTTCTATCATCACTATTATCAACTTTGTGGAAGATATTATTATTATCTATAAAAGTTTTCCTACAATTTCCTCTGAGTCTCCTCTATGAAGATACCTTCTCTATGCTGACACTCAAGGAATGCACCCCACTTAGCTTGTTGGTATTTAACAAATGTTTCATGGGCATACATCTGTGACACAGAAATGTTTTCTCTATAGATAGTGGTTTTGTTGTGATTTGGAAGGTGGACCCCTGTTCCGAGGTAGAGTGAATCCTACCAAAGAGAGAGTCAACACTCTAAGGTAACTACCATCGGAGGGCAAGCCAGGTGAATCAGCAGCTAGATGAAGACTTTGCCTTGGAAGCTCATGATCCCCCCAGGAGGAGCCTGTAGAGATCCGGCTGCTGGGACTTTATGAGACTCACTGAAGATGGAAGATAATCTGGAAGCAGGTGCCTCCTGCAGGTCGTGAATTCCAGATAGTTGAAGACTTCACCCTGGAAGCTCGTGATCCCCCCAGGAGGAGCCTGTAGAGATCCGGCCACTGGGACTTAGGAGACTCACTGAAGACTAAAGATAGTCTGGATGCAGGCGCCTCCTGCAAGTCATGGATTCTAGACAGCTGGTGCCTCCAGCAGGTCATAGCCAGTCCAGGAGTAGAGCTGAAGAATGGTGCACAGCCAGTTGTTAAAAAAAGACGACCAAATCAAAATATGTTTAAAAGAACAACTCTGATTTTATTTTACATTATTATTCTTTATCATAAATCATATACTGCGTATAAACAAAAATGGATACACAGGAAGCAAAAGTATACTTACATAATATACGGAGCACAGCGCTGGCTCTGGAACAGATTTTGCTTAAAAAAAAACTGCTACATCCCAGCTACATCCCAGCTCTACTTGTATAGGTTAAAACAGCAAAGTAGGCAAGCCATCTGGTTTCTGCTTGTATGTTTCACACCACAAACTTTATTGCTTTGTTTGCTTTGCCTCCCCCTTATCTCTCTCCCTTCGCATTCCTTCCCACAGATTGTCTGCTTCGTACCCCCCCAGCGCTGTCTCCTGCTTCATCCTGTGTCTCACTTTGTTGATTCTGCTGTTATCTATGAAGTCCTGCAAGAATGGTTTATAACTTTTTCTCCAGAGCCTGGCATTCACGGTCTCCGGTATTTTCTGGTATTTTGCTATCAGCAAAACTTGCTGGCAAGCAGAGACTGCACAGTCCAATGGTAGATTCCAGAAGGGGGTTGAAAGCCAGTCGAGGAGCAAGTCAAGAGAATGGTCCGAAGCCAGTCCAGGAGTAAGCCAGGAGAAGTGTCGGAAGGCGGTCCAGGGTCAAGCCAGAGAAGTACGGAAGTCGGTCCAAGGATCAGAAGCCAAGAGTCGGTCCAACGAGGGAGAAGAGCAGGAGTGGGACAAAGACCAGGACCGAAACCAGGAATGAAGACAATGGACCTACCAAGCCAGAAGCCTCAATACCAAGGCAAGGTCTGAGGAGAAGAGTGATCGACTAGATTTGCATGACTCTGAATGGAGATGCCTGGAAGAAATAGTGAGTGAGAAAATTCAGGTCCTCCAGGAAGTGGTAAGAAAAGAGATCTGAGATGTTTATTATACTATTAAGGCCCAGACTAAGTATGGATGGAGATGCTGCAGAGATTGACTCCCCTGGCAGCTACTCCCATCACTATCTCCCCACTATGGAATGCCCAACTGGATATAGCTACTGTCACTGTTTGCTGCACCAACAGGCTGGATGGCCCCTCCTTAGGCTGGACTTCTACCTTCACCAGTTCACTTCAACCTGTTACTCCATTTACTTCCATCGCCCTACCATCTCCTCCTATAGGACTACCACCACCAGCAGCAACTCCAGGCATGCAACCTGTAGAATCACCAGCACTGCAACTAACTCATCGCCCCCTGCATGAAGCAAGATTTCCTGGTGTCCCCTTGGAGGTCACAGTCAGTCCCTGATACACTTCCTTTCACCCAATGGCCTACTCCTGAGGCCACTCACCAAGAAAATATCAATTAATTATTCCTCTGAGCAGATGCACTTTTATTTGTAAATGAGCATTAGCAAGTGTACATGCATATTTGTGTTGACATCCATATGTATGCCACTTTTAAAATAGGTTATTATTAGGGATGTGAATCATTTTTGAACGATTAAAATTATCGTCAGATAATTTTAAAATCGTCCAAAATCATTAGATACGCGATACAATACAAATGCCCCCGACTTATCGTCAGGGGCATTTGTAATGTATCGTTAAATAGGGCGTGGGAAAACCGGCACACCAAAAAACCCTAAAACCCACCCGAACCTTTAAAACAAATCCCCCACCCTCCCGAACCCCCCCCCAAATGTTTTAAATTACCTGGGGTCCAGTGGGGGGGTCCCGACGTGATCTCCTCCCGCTCTCTGGCCACCACTGTGTTGAGAAATGGCACCAATGGCCCTTTGCCCTTATCATGTGACAGGGCAAAGGTAGCACCGGCGCCATTTTGTTTCCTGGCTCCCGACATCACGCGTGCGGGAGATTGCCCCCGGACCCCCGCTGGACCCCCAGGGACTTTTGGCCAGCTTGGGGGGGCCTCCTGACCCCCACAAGACTTGCCAAAAGTCCAGCGGGGGTCAGGGAGCGACCTCCTGCACGCGGGCCATATTGCCAATCTTCAAAATGGCGCCGGTGCTACCTTTGCCCTCATGCCTGGTGCGCGAACAAAAGTACATGTGCGTGCTGTGTTTTAAAATGTACCCCAGCATGTGTAAGCCTGAAAAGATAGACAGCATGTGTGTAAATGTATAATTAAGAGCCTATATAAGTGAAAAAGAAAAAGCACATGTATATGTGAGCGGATGAGAGCCAGTGTGTGAGAAAGAGAGAGAAAGAGAGGAGAAAGTTGCAAGCAAACCATCCCTCTTCCTGCTAATTCAAAACAATCTCAGGGCACCTGGATATCAAACGTTCCCAGGTATGCAGAGCAAAAAATTGTTTGTATCCTTATTATTTTTCATTACTGGATCTTTATGTTTATTTATTTATTTATTTATTTAAGGGTTTCTTATATACCGAGGCACGTTTGCAAAACATCACCTCGGTTCACAATGTAACATAACTTAGCAACAAGCTTTACAATAATAACATTAATACAATAATAACATTAACAGGTAGGGGTTAACAGGGCAGGAGATGATAATACGAGGAGATGATAATACGTATATATACAAATGTACATTTTAGTTTTAACAAGCTAGTTAAATAATACAATTAGGAGAAAACCTATAGAGGGAGGGGGGTGGGAAGAGAAAATAGAGGAGGGCGAGGGTCAGTTGGGGTAGGGAGAGAAGATAGAGAGGGAGAGGGTCAGTTGGGCGGTCAGACGGCGGTCAGTTGGCCGGTCATGTCGCATCTTAGGGGAAAGTCAGTTCGTTAGTCTGCTATTTTGAAATATTTTATTGGTATCTAGAAATTTTTTATATGAGTTTTTAATTATTGGATATTCCATTCATCTGCTGTTTTGAAATAATATATTCTTTTTGTTAGTATGGTTTTACTGCTACTGATTTTATATTTCTTGATTTGTTTTAAAAGGATGGGTGATGTTTCTTTTTTTCCTTTGTCATACTGCATACAGAGACTATGGCTTGTTGCGGTTTCCAATTCAGTTTTTGTCTGTATGCTTCTAGTTATACATTTTGGTCTCTTTAGTCTTTGTTAGGTGAGAGTCAGCACATGTGATTTAGGTGAGGTTTTCTGCTGGCTTGTAGTTTCCGTGTAGGGCTCTATAGCAGCCTGACTTGGTCCGTTTTCCTAATAGAAGATGTACTGGTGTTTTAAGGCCTGGTATAATATTTTCAGTGTTGCCTTTTCTTAGGTAAGGTGGTTACTGTTAAGTGCTGGAAATTGGTGCTGTTTTGGTGTGGAATGTTTACTGTTTATGCAATTTCTGTTGAGACAGAATACGTTTCTTTTTCTTGTGTCATTCTTAAAAATAAAAATAATACTGGACCTTTATTTTATATTTCCGTCATAAATTGTATCGAGCAATGTGTCACACATGTGAGCATGGTCTGTCAGGTGTGTCACGATGGGAGAAAGGTTGAGAACCACTGCTGTAAAGCATAGTAAAACGCTTTTAGTGATAAAAGGTGTAATCCTCACCCTTACCCCTTCATTGCAAAATCTAACTCCTGGAGACTAGAAGGCTATGTCACCCAGCCCGCCTAATCCTCAATTAAAAAAAAAAAAAACAATGGCCTCAAAGACCCACCCTGCTGGCCATCTCTCTTGCACAAAAAAAGGACCTTGGGATCTAGAGGCCCTCAACCCCCACTCCTCACATTAATCCATCCCCCAGATGAACCCTTACTTATACAAACTGCATTATTGGTGCAGTGGGGCCTGGAGTGCCTTCTAGATTCTAGAGTTGGGCAGCGACCATTTTCCAAAATTGCACCACCTGGCCTTTGCCCTATTTTAGAAAATTGCCACTGCCCAGGCCCAGAGCTTAGGGGGGCACTCCAGGCCCTCACTCTACCACTTAAGCAGATTTTGCATGAAAGGGAGAGGTCTGGGAGGTGGGCTAGTGTAGAGAGTAAGGGTGAAGGGGCCACTAGACCCCATGAAGATTATTTTATTTAAGGGGGGATATGGGCAGGAGGGGGGTTGTTTGGTCTACTGGATCATCAAGGTCATGTCTTTTTCAAAAAATTGGGGGATCCATGGGGGACTAGGATGGGGGAGAGGGTCTTGTCTCCCAGCCTCTGGGGGCTGCATTTTGCAGTGAAGGGGCAGAGATGGAGGATGTGGCTTCCATCTTTATTACTAAATGTTTTTATTACATTTTACAGAACTGTAGGCCACCTTTAAGGTTGGAGGAGGGGTGGGACAGGGGGTCTAAGCAGACACCCAGTGGTTTTTACAACTTGCAGAGGCAGCCCTACAATATCGGGCACATTCTATAGGGGGCTTTTTGTTGCCACTGCCTGCAAGGTAATTTACCACCACTTTGTAACTCCTGCAAATATTTTTCCCTCAGGCAAAAATACCGTACTTTATTGAATGATCCTCAAATTTTGTCTGGCTAGATTTAGCTAGACATTTAGTCCAAAAACTAACTTAGTAAATTTTGACTGAATATCCATCTAAAACTAACCACATAAAATTTTACAAATATTTTGCCCACTCAATGAGTTGTTAAAAATTGACATCTTATAAACAGTCAATTTACCACATTTTAAATATTTTCCTAAAAAGCTCCAAAATAAGTTATTGGTAGATAAAAAACCACTTGGCGAACCCATTCTGAACAGTTACCCAACTGCCCCGCCTGCTGTATAAACAATTATCCTACTCATTTTCCAGTTATTTTTCTCTCTTGTCCTTACCACTGTTTTATGTATCTGTCCTAATAATCTATATTGTAGTTTCTACCCCCCCACTTACAGATATTTCTAGTCATAAACTACTCAATAATGAATTAGCTCACAATTTTGCCCTACTATAGAAAATCACAGTGGGAACTGGTATTCTAAAGATTTTTTTTCCAAAGATGCAAAGTTCACTTCTCCTTTAAGAATTGGTATATAGAAATAATGGTCAGAAGCAATTTGAAAGTGATACCTTTTGATTGGACTAACCATTTTATTAAAGTAATGTAATGTTTGTGACTATATTTCAAGAGCTATGTTCTCTTCATTGAGTCACTAACAAATTTGTTCATTTTACACTGACTTGATAAAGAGTTCTCAAAAGATTGCTGATCTTTATTTCAGTATATCCAAGTAAAGTAAAATGGTATACACACACACACATTATATAAAAACTTAATTCTTTAATTGTCTAGTCAAACATTAAAATATAAGTTAAACAAATATTTATTTATACTATTATATCACATAAAGGGGTAGATTTTAAATATTTGCGCGATCGCGTACCTTTGTTTGCGCACCAGGTGCAAACAAACGTACACTGGATTTTATAAGATACGCAAGTAGCCGCGAGTATCTTATAAAATCCGAAGTCGGCGCGCGCAAGGGGGTGCACATTTGTGCAACCTGCGCGCGCCGAGCCCAGCGCGCGCTGCCTGTTCCCTCCAAGGCCGCTCCGATTGCAGAGTGGCCTCAGAGGGAACTTTCCTTCGCCCTCCCCCCACCTTCCCCTCCCTTCCCCTACCTAACCCACTCCCCCCCCCCCGGCCCTATCTAAACCCCCCCCTTACCTTTATTCCATGATTTACGCCTGCAAAAAGCAGATGTCAATCTGCGCGCGTCGGCCGGCTGCCCCGCTCCGTGTTCCGGTCCCGGGGGCTGGTCCGGAGGCCGCGGCCATGCCCCCGGAATGCCCCTGGGCCGAAACCATGCCCGCGTCGCCGCCCCCAAAACGCCGCATCTCGCCCCCGAAACGTCGTGTCATTCGGCCATGCCCCCGACGCGCCCCCTCCCGCCCCTTTTAAAAAACCCCAGGACCTACGTGCGTCCCGGCGGCCTATGCTAAATAGGCGCGCCGGCGTGCGAGGGCACTGCGCGCGTAAATCCGCCCGGATTTACGCGCGCAGGGCATTTAAAATCCGCCCCAAAGGATACAGTAAAGTACATAATCACATATACCAAAATAAATAGGGGCGGATTTTAAAAGCCCTGCGCGCCGGCACGCCTATTTTCATAGGCCGCCGGGACGCACGTAAGTCCCGGGGCTTTCGAAAAGGGGCGGGAGGGGCCGTGTCCGGGGGTGTTCCCAAAACGACGCGGCATTTCGGGGGCATGCCGCGACTTTTCGGGGGCGGGCCCAGGGGTGTGGCGCCGGCCCAGGGTCATGGTCGAGGCCTCCGGACCATCCCCCGGGACCGGAACACGAGCGGGGCTGCCAGCTGGTGCGCGCAAAGTTAGGGGGGGGTTAGATAGGGCCGGGGGGGTGGGTTAGGTAGGGGAAGGGAGGGCGAAAGAAAGTTCCCTCCGAGGCCGCTTCGAAATCGGAGCGGCCTCGGAGGGAACAGGCAGCGCCGCTGGGCTCGGCGCGCGCAGGTTGCACAAATGTGCACCCCCTTGCGCGCGTCGACCCCGGATTTTATAAGATACGCGTGGCTACGCGCATATCTTATAAAATCCAGTGTACTTTTGTTCGCGCCTGGTGCGCGAACAAAAGTACGCGATCGCGTATTTTTTAAAGATCTACCCCAAACTGTACTAATCTATCTGATAGATACTTTACTGTATCCATTGTGTGATATAATAGTATACATATATATTTGTTTAACATATATTTTAATGTTTGACTAGACAATTAAAGAATGATATTTTAATATAATAAATGATTCCTTCATTTGATATATATTTCTTGATTTTAGAATCCATTTTCCCTACTTTGTCTATTATACAAACACACACACACACAATTTTATTTATCAGTTGGTGAAATTCTTTGATTTTATATTTTGTTACATATTTTTAAGAAGTTTATCAAGTGGTAAGGTACAGAAATGGTTAAGCGAATATTATAAATGATGTTCCAGTCTTCAGCAAACATGTTTTGCATATCTGGAAACTTTTTAAGTTTATTTAAATGAATAATGTAAAAGTAATTGCTGAATGTACAGAACCATCTGGACCATGGTAGCCTGTGATTTGGCTGGTTCACTCCTGGTTTGTACCTTGGAACTGAAAATGCAAATAATGGGAATGATGAATCTATGATACTTAACTGTGTAGGAGAAATTAGCACATCCACTTTCTAATCTGAATATGTAAACAACAGTTTGGTAAAATGGCTAGAAAAGCATAATATGCTGCAATGTGCATGGAACTTGTAAATAATCAGGAGAAAATGCATTAACATATATTTGGCTTGCTCTGCTTTTTTGGAAACTATTGGCATAAGTAGAAGAGATATGAATTGCTTTTGAAGGCTTAATGGATCAAATATACTTTTTAATATTTTTGACAGGTTTTATAGTGCCAAGCATTTAAAAAAATACATCAAAGGTCATAAGCCATACACATTGTTCATGTAGACTACAAATATGTGATCAGAATCATGATGTGTACTGCTGTTTGAAGCTTCTTAACACTAAGTATCTTCATGACTAATGAGTACCGTAATGAGCAGAAATTACTTTGTCAGATTTACTTAGCAGGAAAGATCATGAAGCAGCTCTTTTAATTTATATTTATTTATATTTATTTATTTAATGCTTTGGTTTTGTTTTCTGTGCCTTTCAATGTACCTTTTTCAGATTAATGTGTGAAAAAGTACAAACCATAATCCATAGATTAATGCGTCTTTGCTTTTTTTGTCTTCCTCAAATAAAATGTTTTAAGAACAGGAGAAAACTATCTTTAATGACCACCTACCATTATGAAAACAGGGAATAGATACACTACAAGAAAGGCTCTGGGACAAACTGGAAAATTATAGACCATTAAGCCTAAGTTGGTACCAGACAAAATACTATTGAACCAAATTTCTGGACATATAGATAACATAATGTGGAAGAACAAACATTGATTTAATAAAAGGAAGTCTTGCTTTACCAATCTATTATAATACTTTGAAGGTGTGAATAAGAATGGATAAGAGCAATCTGTCAATATAGGGGTAGATTTTCAAACAAGGCGCGTTGGCGTACTTTTGTTGGCGCTCCAGACGCCAACAAAAGTACGCGGGATTTTAGTAGATACGCGCGGAGCCGCGCGTATCCACTAAAATCCTGGATCGGCGCGCGCAAGGCTATGAATTCTGTATAGCCGGCGCGCGCCGAGCCGCGCTGCCTACCCCCATTCCCTCCAAGGCCGCTCCGAAATCGGAGCGGCCTTGGAGGGAATCCTCTAATGCCCTCCCCTCACCTTCCCCTCCCTTCCTCTATCTAACCCACCCGCCCGGCCCTGTCTACACCCCCCCCTTACCTTTCTCTGGGGATTTACGCCTCCCGGAGGGAGAAGTAAATCCCCGCGCGCCAGTGGGCCGTACCCGCACCCAAAACGCTGCCGACACGCCCCCAAACGCCACACGGTTCGGGCCCGCCCCCGACATGCCCCCGACACGCCCCCCTCGGAGAACCCCGGGACTTACGTGAGTCCCGGGGTCTGCGCGCGCCGGTGAGCCTATGTAAAATAGGCTCACCGGCGCGCAGGGCCCTGCTCGCCTAAATCCGCCCGGATTTGGGCGGATTTAGGCGAGCAGGGCTCTTAAAATCCGCCCCATAGTGTACTTAGATTTTCAGAAGACTATAGACAAAGTTCCTGATGCAAGTCTCCTTAGGAAATTAAAAAGTCAAGGTATAGGAGATAACGTCTTATTGTGGGTTGGTAATTGGTTAGTAGAAAGGAAACAGAGTAGATCTAAATGATCAGTTTTCCTAATGGATAGAGATTAATAGTGGAGTGCCTCTTGAATCTTTACTAGGACAAGTGTTTAATTTATTGATAAATGATCTGGAAAAAAGGAGCAATTCATATGGTGGTCTAATTTGAAGGTTTTTTTCTTTACTTATTTTTTTAAATGTCTTATATTCCCCCCTATTTTATATCAATCATACTAGGCACATTACAATAAAACATAAAGCAATATTATAAAACATAAAATAAAAAGAACAACAACATATAACCTATGTATTTAGTACTTAATCTTAATTGCAAATTATATTAGCTTTAACATTTCATGGACAGGCAAACTGAAAAAGATAGACCTAACCCTTAAAAGTCTGCTTATCTAATTTTTTAGTTTTTGAATTATACACCATCCACAGGAGAAGTAAAGTTACACAACAGGGGACCCCAGCGCACACCTGTGCGCATAAGTATTTATGTGCTAATTTGAAGTTGAAATCCAGGAATATCCATGCCCTGCCTAGACCACACATATGTCCTATATTTGTGCACACAATGGGAGATATGCATGAATTGGGCAGCTTTTAAATTTCGCTCTGCATCCACCAGCCTGACATATTTGTGTATCCCCTAACTGATGTGTTATGAGCCCCGCACGCGGCCGTCCCTCACACGGGACCGCTCAACTGCATAGTTCCTCAGCGGGTCCTGGGACGACCTCCCTCGCGGTGGTTGCTAGTCCAGCTAGGCCCCGGCTGTCCACGGCGGTGGTCGCCGGGCTTTCCACTGTGCACCAGGCCTCACGCCGAAGTTCGGCGCAGCCTGCCCTGAGACTTATAGGGCCAAGGGCCTCGCGCAGTTCGCGGCCAAGGGCAGGACCGGGTTCCGCAGCACACCGTGATTGAGCTACGATTTAAGGTAGTTCTAGACTGCACTTCCTTGCCTTGGCAATCGGGTTAGTACTTTGCTAGATTGTCTTCGCGTTTGTTCCTGCTTGTTCCTAGTCTCGTTCCAGGATCCTTCTGTTCCAGTTCCATTCCTGACTTGTTCCTGTATCCTCGTTCCTGAGTCCTGTCTGTTCCTGTGTTCGTCTATCTGCCTTCCAAGGTAGTACCCTCAGACTGACTTCTGGTACTGACCTCGGCTTGTTCTTGACCTGCCTGCCTGCCTGCTGCCTGTCTATGACCCTCGCTAGTTCCTGACTCATCTGTCTGCCGCCTGCCTCAAGGACCTCAGCCTGTTCTTGATCTACTCACCTGTGTATCACCTGCCTCTAGACCTCTGCTTGCCTCTGACTACATCTGACCTCCGGTATCTGACCCTTGCTTATGTGACCACTACTCAAACTGATCTATGGACATTGACCTTATGCCTGCCTGACCACGCTTCCAGATTCTGGCTCTGTTCCTTGCTTTGTCATCATGAACTCTGTTCTGGTTCTCCTTGCTCCAGCTCAAACCTGAAAGTGCTCCTTCTGTGTCTGTGGGCATGCCGGACTATCATTCTCCCAGGAGACCCTGCGAGACCCACCTAAGTCCAAGCGGCCCAGGTCCCTACGGGCTCCTTCCGGGGGGGGGGGGGGGGGGGGGGGGGATGGGACCTTGGGCTTCCAGTGGTGAAGCTCTACTTAGCCTCTGTCTCCTACAGTGCTCTGCCCCCCTGGTGCCAGTTACCTCCTGTATCCTTTCAGGAGCCATTCCACCCTTGCCCCAGGCCAAGGGTCCACCCCCAAGCACGACATGATGCACATATCGGGCTTTTAAAATTTACCTTTATAGGTACAGAATGTTGGGCTCCATATTAGGAGTCACCAGCGAGGAAAAGGATCTTGGAGTCATTGTAAACAATATACTGAAATATACAGCTCAGTGTATAGTAGGAGTAAAAAAAAAAACATTGTGTATAGTTTTGGCTGCCACTTCTCAATAAATATATAGCAGAACCAGAAAAGGTAAAGAGAAGGACAAAAAAAATTATAAAGGGGATATAATGGCTCTCTTATGAACCTAAGAACATAAGAATTGCCATGCTGGGTAAGACCAAGGTCAATTGAGCCCATCATTCTGTCTCCAAAAGAAGCCAATCCAGGTCATAAATACCTGGCAGAAATCATAGAGTAGATCTCTTATTCACTCCCAGATCTATTCTGCCCTCTTCCTGTGGTAGTGACCTTACCACAGTTGGTGGCAAACTATGTAAACAAGGAAATTCTGATGTTCTCTGTGCAAGGAAACTAGTTGTTATTTTCACAGGGGTAGTAGATAGAAAGCTTGCCTTACTTCAGAGTCTCTAATGAAGAAATGTGTTCTGGAACCCATTCAGTTTATTTTCCTTGGGAAGGCAGGGTTAAATTGAATCAGATGGAATAATTAATTATTGTCTGCATCTTTTTTATTTTAGCTAAAAGATTATGAGCTGGAAACAAATACATATCTAAGAAATAACTTAAATGCAACAATCCTAAATTAATAAAGACTTTGGAATTTTTCTTTTTTTTTAGAATCGATTCCTGCAGCAAAATGGAGAATTTGCTATCAGATAAGTATTTTGTCTTTATATTTCAACATCAGCAAAGTTGTTAAGCTGATTTAGTGTTCTGTTTTATTTTTTTTCTTTAACAGATGTTTCTGATTTCTAAAGATGGTATTGAAGGGTAAGTATGATGTAGTTGATTTTATTTTTTTTCAGTTTGAAAGATGGCACCGGCAGCCAGTGCTCCTACCATGTGACAGGGGCCGGCCAATGGCACGGATACTCTGTCACATGGTAAGGGCAAAGGGCCATCGGCGCCATGTTTATGATTGGCAGCCGACGGCCCGAGAACGGGAGATCGCTCCCGGGACCACCACTAGAGCACCAGGTAATTTAAAAATGTTTTGGGGGGATCGGGAGGTGAACCAGAGAGCAGGAAATTGTGCTTTGGGAGATTCCCCTAATTACCCCTACTGTTTGTAAGGAGCCAAATGCCAGGAAATGCAGAGTGGCCAATAGTTTGGTGAGGCCAGGTATAGCATGAGACTATTCCGTGACTGGATCCAGATCCCCTCTGATTTCATCATATAATTCCATGACGGCCCATGAGGTGAGGCGATACCTGCATACCACATAACCTTCTGGAATGGCCAACAAAGGCATTTGTGGAGGGAAGATGCACTTCCTGTATCTCCTGTGCCATGACTGCCTGCGTGGTAAACACTGTCATGGGCCATTGGCCATGCTCAGGTATTGGGACTTCCCAAGGAGAGGCTGATATTCACGTTCCTTTTCTGGTTGTTGTTGTTCTTCTTCTTCTTGGTGTGGTGATCCCCCTCAAGCATGCTGTATCACCTCACAAGTATGTTTGCCACAAACAAAATGGGTCTAGAAAGGCAGGCCAGGTAGTTACAGCTGTTTTTATCGGCCTAGGAGGGCCTGGTAGGTGCATTTGCAGCAAAGTCCCAAATTATTGCACAAAGTAATAGCCATGACCTGCGGTAATGGCCAAACGTGCGATAAATAGATTTTTCCCTATAGCATAAAATATTTCCGACATTAAATCCTGCTTCATTGTGCATTAATCAGCCACAGGAAGTGTTAGAAAAACTTCTTTTGCATTTACTCCTCCCTCTCTCCTCCCACTTGCATACTGAATTGTAGATTCGCATATACATTTGCATTGTGGTATTTATCACATGAGTTAGGCCATTATCACACTTTTTAAGGCCCTATTAATAAATGACCTGGTAAGTGTGTTCCCTGTAGTGAATGTACAGATGACTTGTTGACCTTTTCTCTTGCTAATTAAAAAAAAAAGATAAACAATTTCCCTACTGTGAGGTGTTATTTTGAGGGAACACATAACATATGGTCTTAAATTTAGGGTTTTCATTCATACTCATTCTCTTCAGTGTGTGCTTATTCCCTCATTGTTGGGGTTTGTTTGTTTTTTTCACTTTAATTTGACATAGACTGTCTCTCTGACAGATCACAGCAAAACACATCTGCTTAATTCAGTGTCAAACATCACTGCTCTCAACAGTTTAAACTGTAACAAATCTTTCATTATGGTGGTATCCTTTGATGTTGATTATAAAATAGTGTCAGTCATACATGCACTAGGTGTGTGCATTCGTTTTCGCCGTATTGGCGATCCGCAACGTATATTATACTATTCTTAGTATTAGTGGGGAAGCGAAACGTATCGCGATTCCCCACGAATACACGAATCTTCCCCGAATTATACGGCCACCTAAATAAAAATTTAAACAAACCCCCCACCCTCCTGAACCCCCCAAGACTTACCAAAACTCCCTGATGGTCCAGCGAGGGTTCCGGGAGCCATCCCCTGCACTCACACCCTCGCTGCCGGTTTCATCATGGTGCCGATAGCCTGTGTCACAGGGGCTACCGGTGCCATTGGTCAGCCCCTGTCACATGGCCATCGGTGCCATCTTGTGCTCCTACCATGTGACACGGGCTGACCAATGGCACTGGTAGCCCCTGTAACATAGTATGGGCAAAGGCTATCGGCGCCATTTTGAGTCCTGGCATCGGACAGCCGGAGTGCAGGAGGTCACTCCGGGACCCCCGTTGGACCCCCAGGGACTTTTGGACAGCTTGGGGGGGCCTCCTGACCCCCACAAGACTTGCCAAAAGTCCAGCGGGGGTCCGGGAGCGACCTCCTGCACGCCGGCCGTCCGATGCCAGTACACAAAATGGCGCCGATCGCCTTTGCCCTCACTATGTCACAGGTACCGAGGTCGGCCCCTGTGACAATTACCCAATTATTTATGACTGTAAGATGTTCCTTAGTCATAAGTTGGAAGAAAAATATTTCTGTTAAAGAAATGTATTTTTTAAAACCTAATAATTTTGTATACATTGTTAAGTATTGAAAATGTCTTTTGATGGATTAAATGCTGCAATGACAAGGTCTAAAATGATGCATAGGTATTCATAGATCAGCTTGATAAAGTTGTGATGAAAATGTGAAATATATTGCTGAACTAAATCTTAAAATATTTGAAGTGACAACTTTCTATTGTAATCAAATCTGTTTTGCCTTTAATGCATTTCCCTTCGCTTTAGTCTAATTCAAATTGTATGCAGTTATAAGGAGGCGACCCGGGCTTGTCCCGCAGGTCGCCGAGAATAACGCAGGATCGGGTGGGAGGCAAGGCAGACAGAAGGGAAGGGGGGGGGGGGGCGAGTAGGAGAGAGGGGGATGGTGGGACCAATGGCAGCAGGCAATTTGAAAAGCCGCGCTGCTATTGGACAGTGGGAGCATGGTAAGGCGCAGGGCTAGTCGAGGGCAGTTAGTGAGGCATTCGGCAGCGAAGAAAGCGGAGGCGATTTTGCTTCCCCTTTGTTTGCTGTCGGAATCCTCTGTACGCCCGGAGGTCCCATAGCTGTTTTTGTGGCTTGGTTCCGTTCAGCATGCGGCGCGCTAAATCTAGGGCAGCGAGCAGGATGCAGACGGGATCGCGAGCACACCCGCCTGCGAGGTCCCGATCGGCGCGCGTTGCGGCCGCGACTGCCAGCTCTAGCCCCATCCGCGTGAGTACAGCGGCGGCTCAGGGTACTTCAGGCACCTCCCCCTCGCTCCCGGGGCCCCCCATTCCCTCGCTCCTCCCGTACCTCTCCGATTCCGGTGAGAGCGGGCCCGAGGCTGATGCTGGGCCTTGCCCCAGCCCTCCTGCTTGCGTCCCTCCGCCCCCCCCCCCAGGACCGGTCGCGACCGCACTAACCTTTACTTTCCTGGACCACGAGCACGGCGCTCGGTCCAGTCCGGTTGCCGGCTGCTCTACCTCCCCCCTGGTACGCGCGGCTTCAGTCCCGGCCGTTCCTGCCTGCCCGCGGGTCCCACGTGGTCCGCTCCACCCTTTACATATGCGGTCTTCCCGGCCATCGGCACCCGCCTGCGCGCGCGGGCGTGGAACTGCACGTTCCTCGGCTTCACGCGCTAAGCCCCCCACTAGCCCCCCCTGCGTGTCCACGTGGCGCCGCCCGGCGCCTACCACTGCCGCTCCAGACAGCAGGCGACGAGGTGGTATGGCGAATGCCAGGCCTAGATCACGCCGCCCCCGCGAGAGCAGGGCAGCCGGGCCGTCCCTTCCCCCCGGGCACCCCCCTTCCCGGCCCATCTCAAGTGCCCCCATGCTGCCTGACGCGCTCGCAGTCCCCAGCACTCCCCTGCTCCCAGCCGGGCTCACATCCACACATGCCCCCCTGCCTCCTGGGGCGTACGCGGCCTCCTGTGCCTCCCTCATTCCTGCGCCATTTAACAGCGCACATGAAGCTGCTGCGGTGGCCGCCTTCCTAGAGCGGATGGCTAGGGCCGGATATGGGTTCGTCCCAGTTACCGAGTCTCCCCATCGGGACAGCCAGGGTTTCGGGACGTGGCACGCCGGACCTGCTCCCCCCCCCTCGGGTGGCCTCCTGTTTCCTCGCAGCGAGGAGGTGGACGGACCCGGTTTACAACGAGTTGGTCGGCGCCAGGGCGGTCTGCATGTCGGGGCCGCAGGGGCTGCGGGCTATTTGGAGGACGAGCGCCCTGGTCCGTCCACTAGTGAGGCCTGGCGTGAATATGAGCCTGCGGCGAACTTCCTGAACCCTGACTGCAGTGTTTTCGGTGGAGGTACATCGGCAGGTGTGTCTGCAGCGACCCCAGGTGTTTGGAGCGGTGCTGTTGCCCAGGTCGAGGGGGCTGCAGGTAAGGTGCTTACCCCCCTGGGGTTACCGGGGTCAGGGCTCGGGGTAAGAGGTCCCGTCCCACCTCTCGTTCACCTTCCTCCTCGTCGGCCTCTGGCTCTAGTGCCCACTTGGCGCGCACGCGGTTAGCCGGCGACGAGGGTCCGAGGTGCGATGTTGGCCATCCAGCTTTGGCATCCCTGACCGAATTATGGGAAGAGGTGCCCAAGCGGCTGGTCAAACGCATTCGAAAACGGAAATTTGTAAACATTTTCAAGTTGTTGGAGGGTCGCCGGGGGGGGAAGAAAGGCTCCAAGAAAGCCAAGAAACGTACGAGGCAGAGAGGTACTGGACCTCGGATTGCCAAGAATATTGTTAACTGGGTACGCGGTTTCCTTCGGCTAGCCAGCGTGGTTAGTCATTTTGATGCTTCCCAGTACGGCTCATTACTGTCCTACGCGGACAGTATACTCGGCGCCTTCAGGGACTACGATGGTTGGGCTTGGCTCAACTACGACGAGAAGTTTCGTGACAAAATGGCGGGTAACAGGTTCATGTCCTGGGGGTCCCAGGACATACACTTATGGCTCACGCAAATGACTAACAAAGGCGTGCAGTCCATCCGGAGTGGCCTGCGGGCGGGGGGAGCGGGTGCTTCGGCGCCCCAGGATCCCACAGTTGTCACAGCGGCACAGTCCTTTCGGACCGGCCCCGGCAAAAAACAAAATGACCCTGGGATTAAAAGTTCGGGAGGAGGATCCGATGTATGCTGGCGGTTCAATAAGCTCACGTGTCTCTTTCCCGCCTGCAAATTTCGACATGCGTGCGCCACGTGTGGCGGAGCTCATTCCGCTCTGCGATGCACCCAAGGGCAGAGCACTGGGGCCGGTAAAGGCGCTAAATGATCGGTCCATTTTTAGCAAAGCCGATTCTCCGATTATCTTGGGAGCGATGCTTGCATCCTTACAACTTTACCCGGATCGTCGGGCAGCTCAGTTTCTTTCCGATGGTTTTCGTTATGGTTTTCATATTCCGTATGGGGGTCCAGGTTATGGGGGGCGGGTGAGGAATTCACGTTCAGCGTCTCGGTTGGCTTCGGTGGTTAGGGACAAGTTGGCGGACGAAATCGCATTAGGACGCATAGCTGGTCCTTTTTTCAGTCCGCCTTTCGAAGTCATGCATTTGTCGCCATTGGCGGTTATACCCAAGAAGGCGCCGGGCAAATTCCGGCTCATTCTTAACCTGTCGGCCCCGGACGGTTCGTCTGTAAACGACTTCATCCCTTCGCAAGACTGTGCCGTTACGTATGCCTCCTTTGACGATGCGGTAGCATTGGTTCGCGCAGCGGGTCCTGGGGCCCTTCTTGCAAAGGCTGACATTGAGTCAGCCTTTCGCTTGCTCCCTATTCACCCACTTAGTTTTCCGCTCCTCGGCTTTTACTTTGACGGTCATTACTTTGTGGATCGGTGCCTACCCATGGGATGTGCGGTATCGTGTGCCTTTTTTGAGACCTTCAGTACCTTCGTACATTGGGCTACGAACACGCACAACGCTTGCAAGGCTTCCGTCCATTATCTAGATGATTTTCTTTTCGTCGGCCCGGGGAACGACGATGCCTGTCGGCGTCAACTGAATGGTTTCCTTCTTACAGCAGAGCGTTTGGGCGTCCCTATCGCACATGACAAAACGGAAGGTCCGGTAACCCGTCTGACCTTTCTGGGTATAGAGCTGGATTCTGTGGCCATGGCTTGCCGGTTGCCAGTCGAAAAGCTGGTGCAGCTGCAGGGATTGGTCGCTATCGTTAAGGGGTCGGCGAAAGTCACATTAACCCAGCTACAAGCCTTAATTGGCTCCCTCAACTTTGCTTGCCGGGTCATACCTATCGGGCACGCGTTTATTCGCCACCTTTCTGCGAGGACGGCAGGGGTGCGGGCCGGTCATCATTTTATACGTGTTACCAAGGCGGTGCGTGACGAGTTGACTATTTGGGATGAATTCCTTGCATCCTTTAATGGGGTGTGCATTATGCAAGCTCCGGAGGTTTCTAATGAGGAACTGTCCCTCTATTCTGATGCTGCGGGTGCGTCGGGTCTTGGTCTCTACTTCCGGGGTAACTGGTGCGCGGAACGGTGGCCGGTGACTTGGGTTGCCGATGGCACGGTTAAGAATATTACCTTTCTGGAACTCTTCCCCATACTGGTGGCGTTGACGCTGTGGGGAGAAGAATTGGCTAACAAACGCGTGGTGTGGTGGTGCGACAACTTGGGAGTCGTGCAGGTGGTCAATAAGCTGGCGGCAAGGTGTCCAAAAGTGTCGGCTTTAGTGCGGGAATTAGTCATGCTATGCCTCCGCTGGAATGTTACTGTTAAGGCGAGACATGTGCCTGGCACTCTAAACCTCATTGCTGACGCTTTATCTCGTTTTAAGTGGGACGTCTTTCGAGCAGTGGCTCCGAACGCCAGACCAATTGGGGATCGGGTTCCAGCATCCCTTTGGCAGCTCGGCACGTCGTGACGTCGGACCTCCTCCAGCGCTCGGTGGCGCCTGCTACGTGGAAGGCTTATCTCTCCGGCAACCGATATGTGACCAGTTTTCTGTTTTCTTCTGGGTGGCGAGGGGGCGCGGTGCGGGAAGGCGATGTTGTCCGATTTATCCTTTGGGCTAAACAGGCGGGGTTCTCCGTCGCCTTGGTGCGGCGCAAGTTGGCAGGTTTTGCCTTCTTCCGTAAGCTAGCGGGGTTCGATAGCCCGTTGCGTAGTTTTTTGGTATGCAAGCTCCTGGCTGGGTGGGGTAAGGGGGCGGGCCGCCAGAGGGATCGGCGCTGGCCTATTCGTCTCCCTGACCTGCTCCAGATTGCTGGGGCGTTGCCCAGTTTCTGCCGTTCGGGATGCGAGCTAGCATTGTTCCGGCTGGCTTTCGCGTGGGCTTTCTTTGGAGCTTTTCGGCTTGGGGAGCTGGTGGCGCGGTCCAAAGGGGATAGGGGTGAGGCGGGGTTGTTAGTTCAGGACGTCCGTTTGTACGAGCATAGCGTGACGCTTCGCCTTCGGCGCTCCAAGACGGATCAATCTGGTCTTGGAGCGTGGGTGTCCTTACCTCGCGCCTCCCATGCCCTGGTCTGTCCGGTCAGCGCAGCACTGCGATATGTGGTGTGGCGGCCTCCGACTGGGCGGCATTTTTTAGTGCATGCGGACGGTACTCCGCTCACTCGTTTCCAGTTCACGGCGGTCTTACGGCAGGTAGTGACTTTCCTAGGGTGGGAAGCGGGACGTTATACCTCGCATTCCTTTCGCATCGGTGCGGCAACGGTGGCGGCCGAGTTGGGGTGGGCACCGGCACGCATTCAAGCCTTGGGCAGGTGGAAGTCGCCGGTGTTCCGCAGCTACGTCCGGAGGGGCAGGGGTCGGGGGACAGCCTTCGGCGGCCTTGAGTGGTAATAGCTGTTTTTCCTCTTTCAGACCAGACCGTTTTTGCGACTGCAGCGTTGCCCCGGGATTGTGCTTGGATCGTGGGCCACTCTTTCGTTCATCGGGCTCACCGTCGCGCGCGGCGGCGCCCATACGGGGAGAATCTTCACGTGGCTGCACTGGAGGATGGCGTTGTGCGCTGGCTGGGAAGAGGGGGCTTGAAATGGGATGCATTATGTGACTTCCTGCAAGGCAATGTAGAATTATTCGGCCTCCCGCGCTTATTGGTTATTCATTTGGGTGGGAATGACGTTGGGCAACTCACATGCCGTGAGTTCATTAAAATTATCCGCAAGGACCTCGCGTTTCTCCTGAATCGCTTACCTGGTACTAAAGTGGGATGGTCGGACATCATCATTCGTCTGCGTAACCGTGATGAGCCTCTGTGGCGCCACGGTGTCAAAAAATTGAATCGCCAAATTGGCAAATGGTTGGTGCGGGAAGGGGGGTTTTGGATCCGACATGACTGGTCTTGGGACGTTCTGGAGGGATATTTCTTGGGTGACGGGGTTCATCTTTCTGACATTGGGCTGGACCTCTTTAATAATGCCTTGGAAGAAGCCATTCATTCGCAGTTGCGATCTTGGCCGCAGTGGGGGAACAAGGGCAGTTAATTGCCTTATTGGGCGGCAATTACCTGCCTTGTTAGTGGCGGTAAACCCGAGCCCTATGTGGTTATGTATTATTTGTATGTTGGGAAGGGCACGTTGGAGGGAGTGGTAATGCTCGTGCAGTTTGGGGCTGCTGCACGAGAAGGCCTAAAGAGCAAGAGGGGGCCGATGCTCAGGCCGCAACTTACCCTCGCCGAGGATGTGGCGGGGTAGGTGAAAGGGGGGGGTGGGCCCCAAGATGCTTACCATTGGGCCGCGATGGTAGGTGAAGAACGGCATGCGGCACAGGTTGTGGAGGGGGGGAGTTTAATGTTTGATCAATGTTAAGTTTGGCTCGGGTTAGGTTTAATAAACTGCGGCCATTATTTATTCCAACTTGTTGTCGTGTTCAATCTGTTTTGGCAATGGTGTGAAATGTTGATGGGCGTGCCTGAACGACTGGTCCCGAGTACTTGCATTAAAGGAGGCGACCCGGGCTTGTCCCGCAGGTCGCCGAGAATAACGCAGGATCGGGTGGGAGGCAAGGCAGACAGAAGGGAAGGGGGGGGGGCGAGTAGGAGAGAGGGGGATGGTGGGACCAATGGCAGCAGGCAATTTGAAAAGCCGCGCTGCTATTGGACAGTGGGAGCATGGTAAGGCGCAGGGCTAGTCGAGGGCAGTTAGTGAGGCATTCGGCAGCGAAGAAAGCGGAGGCGATTTTGCTTCCCTCCCACCCGCCCGCTCAGTTGTTTTTGCGCCCTGTTTAGCTCTTGTTTTGGACTGTCGCAGTAGGCGGTAAACCCGAGCCCTATGTGGTTATGTATTATTTGTATGTTGGGAAGGGCACGTTGGAGGGAGTGGTAATGCTCGTGCAGTTTGGGGCTGCTGCACGAGAAGGCCTAAAGAGCAAGAGGGGGCCGATGCTCAGGCCGCAACTTACCCTCGCCGAGGATGTGGCGGGGTAGGTGAAAGGGGGGGGTGGGCCCCAAGATGCTTACCATTGGGCCGCGATGGTAGGTGAAGAACGGCATGCGGCACAGGTTGTAGAGGGGGGGAGTTTAATGTTTGATCAATGTTAAGTTTGGCTCGGGTTAGGTTTAATAAACTGCGGCCATTATTTATTCCAACTTGTTGTCGTGTTCAATCTGTTTTGGCAATGGTGTGAAATGTTGATGGGCGTGCCTGAACGACTGGTCCCGAGTACTTGCGTTACTATCTATTGGGATAGCTTTTGGGTACTTGCCAGGTACTTGTAGCCTGGATTGGCCCCTGTTGGAAACAGGACGCTGGGCTTGATGCACCCTTGGTCTGACCCAGTATAGCAATTTCTTTTGCTCTTATGTTCCTGTGTTCCTGGTTGTTCTTGTGTCCCTGTGCTCCAGCCTTGCTTTACCCAGCCTGCCTTGTCCAGCTTTGCCTTGCCCAGCCTTGTCCTGCCATTTCATCTAGTGTATCCTAAGTGACTTTGTCCATGGCCAGATCTCCTGGACCTGACCTCTTGCAATGTACCCTGTCTATGCTTGCCTATTACTTGCCCCGACCATTGGCCTGTTCCTCATCCCTCCAATCTGCTACCTGATCTGACCATGGCATGCTTCTGAACTCTTGCTCACTCCACTGACTTAGTGAGCCACCAGAACCAGAACCAGAACCAGAACCAGTGAGCCACCAGAACCAGAACTCAAGGGCTCAACCTGTGGGGGAAGCAGCTGATAGAGACAAAGCTCCAGTCTGTCCTACAACAGTGTGCATTCACCAGATGTCTGCATTGGCCTTGAAGGAACAAAGCAGGAACAAAAGACAAGCAGGAATGCAGGAGCAACTTGTACTGGTACTAGCCATGCTGAGGCGAGGTAATGCTGCAGGGACCTTGCTTAAATAGACTGATCAAGCTGTTTGTGAGTTATGTTTGTGAGATGGTAGATTAGTTCATTAATTTTTGAAATTTAAATGACATGTACTAAACAATGTAAGAATCACATTTTGTACCAGATTAGTTATTCACTGCTTTGCAATATTTGCTTCTCACCCTCTCCTTCTGATCTCTGCATGACCAGGAGAGGAGAGGACTATATTGGAGAGCAAAATAGATTATTTATGTTCTGCTCTGTGCTGCTCCAGTCTCAAAACTTTTCCTCCTGTATCCTGAAGCTTTCTGAAAGGGATGAAGGGTAGGGGGGGGGGGGGAAGTGAGACAGAACAGGAAATGGGGAGTTGGATTTGGGAACAAAGTAACCTCTCTCTTCCCTGCTCTGTCTACTCCAGCCTCAGCATTTCCTTCGCTCCCCACCCCCTCCGGACCCTTCCTCCACCCATCTATTGTGCACAAGTACTGGGCCGGACACTCCCCATCACTATCTGGACTCCCACCCAGCAACCCTGACACTTAAAACCCCTGCTGAAAGCAAGGTACAGTACAAAGACACTCCTGGCACATCCAGAGCAGATTCTGATAGAAGCTATGCTGGAAACATAAATGATCCATAATTTACACTTTTACCAATCTGCTACATTTCTTGAAGAGATTAATAAAGATGTGGCTAATGGGGTGCCAGTGGACAAAGTGCATCTGTATTTTCAAAAATAATTTGTCAAAGTCCCTCATCAGTGGAATGGAATGGATAAATGTGAATCTGTTAACTTTTTCAAAAAATCCAGAAATTATGATACTAAGTATCAGATTTAAAACATATTGGATAAAACATTTTTTTCATTCAATGTACAAATTAGCTCTGCAATTAATTGCTGGATGATGTGGTAAAGGTGCTTAGTTTAGGGGGAATGAAAACATATTTTGATAAGTTCCTGGAGGCAAAGTCCAGAACATTATTTCTGCCCTTTCTTGCTGTGTCATATATTTCTGTTCTTTGAAATGTGTTGTGTTTTAATTACATTGTTTTACACTTGATTTTATATACTATCATTATGTATGTTACTTTGTAACCGACACCAAACCTTTGAAGGATGCAGGTAAAACATATTTTAAATAAATAAATACAATTAAATCTGTTATTAATCAGGTAGACTTGGAGAAAGCCACTGCTAATCTCTGGGAGTAAGCAGCACGAGTTCTACTATTTGAGATCCTGCCAGGTACTTGTGACCTGGATTGACCACTGTTGGAAACAGGATACTGGATTTGATGGACCCATGGTTTGACTCAGCATGACAGTTATTATGTTTATCTGTGGATACTTTGTCCAATCTAAACTGCACACAAGGAGGATAACTTTCATACAATTGTGTGCAAATTACAAAACTCAAAATTATAAGGTTTTAAAAAACACATTTATTTAACAGAAATATTTTTCTTCGAACTTATGATTATGGGACATCTTGCAGTCATAAGTAATTGGGCAATTGTTTTTTTCAAGTTAATATTGCTCTCAGTTGTCAATTGTGATAAAGAAGTGTCTGAAGGATATCTGTACAGCCTACTTTTAGAATGCAAAATACAATGCTCACTTTCCTGCTGCAGATGTTGTATGATGTCTAGCTGTCCAACTTCAACCACAGCTGCCTCAGATAAGGTGCTGAGCACCAGATGCTCAGGAAGTGAATCTGATGTGGCTGCCTTGTCCTTCTGCAATCCTCCTGGCCTGCTTCTGCATCACATGTTTCCTCAGTTCCCTCCACTTGTGCATCAGCTCCCTAATGCTACGGTTGTGGTGTAACACTGAATTGACTACATGCCAGATCCACTTCCAGATCTGCTCCTTCCTATAGGCATCCACCCTCTTGGACTGGGGACTGTATAGTAGATTCTGGTACCATATGACATGCTCAACAAGCATGTCCACCTTAGCTAGCAAGAAGTTGGGCTTGCGAATCAGCACTCCACGTACTTGAGACATGGTGCAAGTAGGACTGTGACTGGGGCAATAGATCCTTTTGTAGGCAGCATAATTTACACCCCTCCCCACGTAAATTACACAGACAGGTGGGTCTGATCTGTGCGCGGGCCATAAAAATTGAGGTGGGACATGTGCGTGCTGGCTGATTTGTATGCACTGCCAATTAACAATGATGAGTAAGATGTGTGCACAGGGTAATTTGTGCTTATAGCAACAACAATTGCTAGCTGACATGTGCGTGCTCATTGATTTGTGTGCATTGCCATTCAGATTGATGGCACACATGTGCGTGCTGTTTGATTTCAGTACGTGTAAAAAAGATTCATTACCTAAATGAGTTAATTACAGTTAGGCTTCAGAATGGGTATCCTCCACCCACTCATCAATATTGTGGTGGACATTAACATATGACTGCCTTGCTGTATGATTAGCACCTGCCCATGAATGGGTTGATCTTCTCTCTGATCTTGCAATCAAGATCCTGCAGTGTTTACTAGGGTTATTATGTGCACAATACCTGGGCTAAGGATGTGTAAGTAATCTAAGGGAGTGTGTTGAAGGTTAAGCTTTATTATTGTGGAGAACCTTAACACCTGGTTGCCTTGCTGTGTAGGGGAGTGGGTTGATTATCACTGGGCCATGATTGGGTTGATCTTCTCTCTGACCTTGCAATCCAGATCCTGCAGTCTTCACTAGGGCTATTTTGTGCAAATACCTAGACTAGAACTTCTATGTAAGAAGGGTTTGCAAATTAAAGCCTAGGAGGTCATGTTAATTATCTTTATCAGTTCACGGATATTTATGTTGAGAGTTTGAATCTTTTATTTTGATTTTTTTGTGTTTTCTCTGTAAAAGGATCAATGCCAGATGAAAGATTTCAAACATGCCTTGTCTGCTTCTCACATCCTTAAGTGAGGTCAACAGTCGATGTATGAGATGTAGCTTCTCACATTTCAACATCACTTGAATCTCTTCCCACTATTCTAGCTCAGCTAAATATCTTCTAGCAAGACTGTATTCTACAGTTTTCATGTTGAAGCCTTTTGAGAGGTTGAGGAGACCTGTATTACATACCAGATACAACATAACCAATTTTCAAGGCTGGGGGCTACCTGAAGCTCTATAAAAGGTGTGAGGTAACAAACGTTATTTGGCTTTTCCTGTCCTAAACAATATGAGCACGTGGATGTGTGTACAAGTTTAAAATTATGGGTGTGAAAGAATCATAAATTGATAGGTAGCAATGAGCACTCTCTATAATTTAGTATGTTTGTGCTGCGACATTTGAAGAGTCTCTGATTTCTAGGGATGTGCTTTGTTTTTTTGATGGTTGAAAATATTGTATGATATTTTTTAATCCGTCATGTATCGGGGGTCCCCGAAAATGATAGGAAAACCCCACAAAATTTTTGTGTGGTTTTCTTATTGTTTTGGGGGAGGGGAGAAAGGTCACACAGAAAAAAAACCCCAAAACCCACCCCGACCCTTTAGATCTAATTATTTACAATCCCCCATCCTCCTGACCCCCCCAAAAAAACTTTCCTAACATACCTGGTGGTCCAGCGGGGGTGCCGGGAGTGATTTCCTGCTCTTGGGCCATCGGCTGCCACTAATCAAAATGGCGCCGATGGCCCTTTGCCCTTACCAGGTGACAGGGGCTATCAGTGCTATTGGCTGGCCCCTATCACATGGTAGGAGCAATGGATGGCCCGTGCCATTTTTTAAGATGGTGCCAGCCGTCCATTGCTCCTACCATGTGTAAATAATTAGATTAAAAGGGTCGGGGTGGGGGTTTTTTTCGGCTCAGGACAGCCAAAAAAAAAAACTGCCCAGACCGCGAGAAACAGAATTTCCCACGGGTCCACGATACCGAAACCCGGAACCGATTCCGGCACCCAATTCACATCTCTAGTTTTCCAGATATATTTTGGCCTATGCCTGCCCCCTATAGATTTCTTCACAGTCTGTATAGTACTACAGACTAGGCATTCTGTTTAGGAAAAGGTATAGGGCTGGTAAGTACAACGGTGTTCTGTCCCTCAGCAGTTCACCTATCACACTGTGTTATTAATGATCTATTTGTGCACTCTCCCTAACCCATGTGAGTCTTTTAATCTTTCTTCTTTCAGCCATATTAGAGTTAACATGTATAATAAAATAAAAATAAATGTTTGCTACACAACCCTTAGTGCCTCCCTGGGTCTCAGAACTATGAAGAAATAATGCTGAGAAGATTGCAATGGAAATCTTAGTGATTGGTTTACCTATATGTGTTGGATGTCCAGGTAGTTGCACATTGTAGCTGTATGTGGAGCTGATGATGGTGCTCCAGATCTTCATTCCAGCACTGATGCTGCTGATGGTGCCACACTTCCTTGGCTTGCCAAGTAGTTGTTCCTCCTTGACCATTGGAAGATTTATTGAAGTTGAAAATAAAGAAAAAAAAAACACATCTCCTTATAAATGTGTAGTATTGTTGCATATCCAGTCTCATTTTGTTTTTTTAAGATAATTTTCCTAAGTACCCTCCCCTTCACCCACCCCACTTCCTTCACACACCCCTTCAAACCACCTTTCATACCCCATTCAAGCCCACCCATTCCTTCACCCCCTTACATACCCCCTTCTTACCCCCTCCCTTCACCCCCTTTCATTCACCTCTTCTTCCTTCACCCACCCTTCCTTCATACCCCTTCCTTCATTCTACCCCTTCCTTTATCCCACCCCCTTTTACCCCACCCCTTCACACCCACCCCCTTCCTTCACCCCACTCCTTCCTTTACCCCTCCACACACCCCTTCACCCCCTTCCTTCATCCCCCTCCCTTCACCCCCCTTCCTTGAATTCCCATTCACACACCTCTATGACTACATCTACAATAAACACTCAACTTTAACTGTACAACTTTTTAAATTTCTTATAAAACATTTCTCTGTACAAGTCTTTTATAACATAAAAAAGGATGGGGAGTGGGCCACTATGGATAAAAATATTTATAGAAAAAAAAACCAGGGAGTTATGGAGGCAGGGATGAGGGAGGATGGTCAGGACCTGGGCAATCGATTACCCAGGACCCTTACAGCTGCACCTAGAAACTGTATGGCCCTGAGAATCGCATCTGTGTTCTGGACCATCCTCTTTTAGAAGGCATGCACACCCCTCAGCTCCTCTTGTACCCCCCTCACATAAGCACAAAATTCATGCCTAGTAAGAGGCTTGTCATCGGGAAAATGTGCCCCTGATGATGATCCTCTGCAATGCTCACTTGTGAGGGGGCAGAGGAATGAGAGGGCAATGGATGCTTTCCTGGGCCAGCAAAGGTTGGCCTGTTTGTGTCCCTATATTCCTAACTCCCCTGGCAAAACAGGAAGAAGCCCAGGATGCACCTGTTCAGCTGGAGGTGGCCACATTCTCTGACGTTCCCTTGGGGGGGGGAGGGGTATAATCTAGCTCCCCTCCCCCATGGTGGCTGGTGCTGGTGCTGGTGCAGAAGATGGGCCTGGTCCTTCCTCTTCTTCTTCAGGTAATGGAGCATTTTAAAACAAAAGCAGGGGTCATAATGAAGTGTACATTAATGTGGAAAAACATGTAATTTATGTAAGAACATTCCATTAGCATGGAATATTCACTTACCATGAGGCCCAGCCTCCTCTGCATGTAGCTGCTCTAACCACCTCCTCCTCTTTAGGCGCAGCCTCCGGGCCTTCTTCTTCAGGTCCTCTATGTATAGGAAGAGTACCATGAGTGTGCTCTGTAGGTGCTAAATAGACTTGCATAGTTACTGGTATGTGACAATGAGTGCTATAACTACATTTCACTACCATAAAGAACCATGATACTGAGGTTCAATAGTCATGGAGCTCTGGGCATATCCTGCTGCATTCACATCAATCCTGCAACTGCCCCTCCTTTATGCCTTCTCTATTCATTGTTCATTAATTGCTCTCCTAATGCCTGTGCTTCTCTAGTCAATCATAGGCAAATACCAATGCGTGCAGTTTGTAAAGTTATCATCTAGGGCCATGCATGCTAATGAGTAAGAGATATAGTTAGCTGGGAATGGCAGAGTATCTCATGCACAGTAATTGTAACTACCCAGAATAGCTGACTACCTAGGTACAAGCTAGTCCTGAGGGTAAAACCTATTGATGGCCATAACAGCAGGAAACCATTTAATATTCCAATGTTCTTTACAGCATTTACAATACTTACAGCAGTAACGCTTGAATCATTCCATGTAAATTAGGCATAATGTCTTTATTACCTAGTATGACCTCATTGTAACTATGATCATACATGCAAATGATCTTTGGTGTTAACATTACAGTCTCCATCCATAACCCTATACTATAACACTCTGTGTTTCTCACTTCCTTTCCTGCCCCCCAGGCCTAACCTGACTTTCACACTCCCTCACTGCCCCCATCTGCATTAGCTTATATAACTGTCAACTTATGCCACGGCGGTGAGAGGCTCGCTGTTTAAACTTTCCCTGCAGCTTCCTCCAGGCTGTTCTGAGGCGGGGAAGGTTAGTGCAGTGACCTCAGACTGGGAAAAGGTACCTCTCCTTTTCTACAACCAGGGATGTAAGCAGAGCAACGTCCCTGGTGGTGAAGTTAGGTTGCCTCCCTCTCCAGTTAATTTGCATGCACTGAAAAGGAACAGGAAGTTTCGTGCTTTCGTGCACGCAGATGAACATAAGTGCTTGAGTGCTTGGCACAGGCAGGGGCATGCAAAAATACATGCATGCACAGGACCACACACTAGAGATGTGAATCGGAACCGGAATTGGTTCAGATTCCGGTTCCGATTCACATGTGGGGGTTTTTTCATCGGGCCCGATTGCGGTTTTGTTTATCGGCTGTGCCCGAGCCGATGAACAAAAAACCCACCCCGACCCTTTAAAACTAATCCCTTAGCTTCCCCATCCTCCCGACCCCCCAAAAAACGTTTTACATATACCTGGTGGTCCAGTGGGGGTCCCTAGAGTGATCTCCCGCTCCCGGGCCGTCGGCTGCCACTAATCAAAATGGCGCCGATGGCCCTTTGCCCTTACCATGTGACAGGGTATCCATGCCATTGGCCGGACCCTGTCACATGGTAGGAGCACTGAATGGCCCGCGCCATCTTGCGCTCCTACCATGTGACAGGGGCTGACCAATGGCACCGGTAGCCCCTGTGACATAGTAAGGGCAAAGGCTATCGGCGCCATTTTGATTACTGGCAGCCGATGGCCCGAGTGCAGGAGATCGCTCCCGGACCCCCGCTGGACCACCAGAGGCTTTTGGCAAGTCTTGGGGGACCCTCCTGACCCCCACAAGACTTGCCAAAAGTCCAGCGGGGGTCTGGGAGCGACCTCCTGCACTCGGACTGTCGGCTGCCAGTATTCAAAATGGTGCCGATAGCCTTTGCCCTTACTATGTCACAGGGGCTACCGGCGCCGGCCATCCAGTGCTCCTACCATGTGACAGGGTCCAGCCAATGGCACGGATACCCTGTCACATGGTAAGGACAAAGGGCCATCGGCGCCATTTTGATTAGTGGAAGCCGACGGCCTGGGAATGGTAGATCGCTCCAGGGACCCCCACTGGACCACCAGGTACCTGTAAAAAGTTTTTTGGGGGGTCAGGAGGGTGGGGGAAGCTAAGGGATTAGTTTTAAAGGGTCGGGGTGGGTTTAGGGGTTATTTTTATATGCCGTTTTTCCTGCCCTCCCCAAAAATGATAAGAGAACCCCCACGATCAATATCGTGGGGTTTTCCTATCGTTTTGGGGGAGCCCCCTATTTCTGATGATTTGAAAATATTATCCGATATTTTCAATCGTCCGAAGCTCGATTCATATCCCTACCACACACAGGGCCACAAAAATCCATACACTGTGCACAAGGGATGCGCACAACTCATGGGTGGAACGTGCATATTTTACAAAGTTCACGCGCAAATGCACGAACATTGCAAAATACATGCCACCCATGACACGTCCCACCCTGTATGCATTTATTTATGCCCAGGTGCACGCATGTTTTAAAATCTACCCCTTAATGAGCAATATTACATTTTTAAACTTAACACAATTGCTCCCTGTGGACTAAATGTCGAGATCAAATAGTACTCACTGATTTAGATTTTCTTCTGAGACAGTGTCGACACCTGATGTCATTTCTCATCAATATCGTGATTGGTAACAATAACATCTGTTTTATAAAATATTTTTAAAATGATAGATGAGGGTACTTCCAGACCCTTAGTCAAACTTTAGCACCAAACTTTCTGGCTGAAATAAAACGGGTTTGCGTAGCTGCTCACTGAGCTATGAGGAGATTGCACAATATTTTAGTGTTTTTTGTTGTTTTCATAGTTCTAAAAGTAACAATTATAAAATTATTGATTCTCCTTATGCAGATTTGAATTTGAAACACGGCCCATGTCAGATGAGATTATGTAATATGGATTTATAATACTGGAAAAAAAAAGATAAGTAGTAGCATTTTAATTGCATATGAAGACATTTAAAAAATATTGAAACTAACATAGGATCAATGATTAATGAAAAAACAATGAGGGTTGTATAACTGGTAGTGCTTAGTATGATGGTCCATTAATTATTGATTGCAAGAACATTATTTTGATAATTATTTTGTATAAAGAAGAAGCAAATATGAGAAGATTTTCTGGCATGGACTAATGTTCTGTGTACTTTATAAACAAATTCCCTTACTCTTATTTCTGGTATACTGTTATATGTGCTGTTTGATTTTTTTGTCACACATTCTTGTCCCTGTACAGTGATTATGATTTTATGACAAGATGAAAAGAGTTACTTGTTTCTGATAGACTTAGTTTTTCAGTACTTGCCAGTTTCTTATGTCTTGGATTGGCCACTGTTGGAAGCAGGATGCTGGGTTTGATGGACCCTTGGTCTGTCCCAGTATGGCATGTTCTTATGAATTTCATACAAGAATTACACTGTGGACATCTATCCGTGCATGGAATGCCTAAGTAACAAAATCAGAAAAATCTACCATATGTTTGTTTTAGATAAAGGGGGTCATAATTTTTTTTAAATGAAGGGCTTCATGTGACATTTCAAATAAACAGAAGGGCTGGGGCAGGGGTTCCACTCACAGTTTTGATAATTGTGTGGGAGGGGGTGCAATGGTGGTGGTTAGGGATATAAGGGGCAGGTTTTCTCTTAGAGTCTGGCCTTTTTCGTGATTTCAGGCAGGGAACAGAAATCCCTCAAAGATATGGCAGATAGAGTGTCCCTAAAGCTGTTTCAATGATGTTGGCAACTCTGCTATCTGCTTCCTACCTTCCTCAGGATCTGCAATATATTTGTGGCACACTATTTCCCAATCACACACACCACTTTATACTCTTGGTCTCACTTTTTCCTTCTCTTTTCTCACCCCTTTCCTCAATCTCTACATGCTCCATTTTCATACCTTCCTGTCCTCTCACTCTCGTGTTCTTGTCTTATGCCCCTTCTCTCCTTCTACTTACTTCCGTACCCTCATCTCCTTTCCTCTTGCCCCATTCCACCTCTCACTCACATTTTCTTCCTTTCCTCTCATTTCTTCTCACTTGCCCTTCCTTCGCTTTCCTCTAATTACTCTCATCTTTCACCCTGTTCTCCTCCCATCACTCACATTAGCCCCCTCATCTCACACGGGATTTCTCTCCTGCTGGCAGGACCCTGCCTGCATTCTATCCTTCTCTTCAAATGGGCAATAATAAAAGTAAACCTTGCTTTGTGGGCTGATTTTGATATCAGCAGGGAAGTGTTTGTCAGGCTGGAATAAATTGCTTTGCAGGCCAGATGCATCCTGTGGAACATAGTTTGGGGGCTTCTGCTTTAGACAAATGTACTGTACATTTTTTCCACTATCAATTTCACAGAAGTGACATGAAAGTTAAAAATAAGTAAACAGATGTATCAGTATCATTTTGTTTATATATTGGTCTATCAGCTAAATTTTCAAAATATAATAGGAATTGCGATATAATCTTATTTTAAAGTCATCATGTGATTTATACAGTTTAAACATACTGAATGTATCATATTCTGTAGACCCATTGTTATTGTACAGAAATACCCCTGAGATTCAAGGTAAATAAACACCATATGCTGTGCTGCTGGAACATAGTGGAAAGTAATTTTGAGAGTGACATTTTCACTTCAAAAATTGTGTTTTATCCATTATGACATTTAAATTCCATGTAGACTTAAACAATGCAATTTGGTGGAGCTAATTGCACCCACTGGAGGGAAGAAGGTGTCACGTCTGGCTCTCTTAAATGATCATTCATCACACTGCAGAATCCTTACATGACCTTGATTTGACAATTGTTCATAGTTTTAGAAAGGACTACCATTATTAGTCCTACTTTTAACCATGGTTCATTCCTTTACTCATGATTATCACTCACCTTTTGACTTAGTCCCTATACATTTATTTATTTATGTATTTGAAAGTTTTTATATACCACAAATTGGGCAGGGACCTGACCGTCTAGGCGGTTTACAATACAACATACATAATTAAAATAACAATACAATCAAATTCGCAATATACATCACAATTACAGCGCTAGCTAATTCCAACAAAAATATGTCTGTTTACTTTGAAACAGCAGTTTAGATGGATATGAACCCTTCAGTACTGACTTAGTTAATGAGCACCATTTTTTGCTTAGTTTGCTAAGCCAGTATTATGGTGTGTAGGCATCCATAATGGTCTTGGAGGAAACAAATTCCTGCAGGTTTTGACATGTTTTATTGGACTAAAAGAAATAAATGAAGATACTTTTATACAGAAGTTTTTGAAATCACATTGGTCCCTCATCCATAGACGATTAATTAATTAATAAAAAAATATCTTCTTATGCCACTCAATATCAAAAGAATTGAGTGATTTACAAGTAAAACATTCCTAAAATTAGCACAAAGAAATTAAAATAAGAAAAATGCAGATTAGGAAATAAATTGCTAATGCTTTGAGAAAGCTGGTTAACTCAGGACTTGTCAGGAAAAGCCAGCTTAAACAAAAAGGGGTAGATTTTAAAAGCCCTGAGCATGTAAATCCTGCCAGATTTACGCGCGCAGGGCACTCGCGTGTCGGCGCGCCTATTTTGCATAGGCTGCCGGCGCGCGCAAAGCCCATGGATGCACGTAAGTCCCGGGGCTTCGTAAAAGGGGAGGGAGGGGGCGTGTATCTGGGGGTGTGTCCGGGGTCAGGGGGCGATCCGGGGCGGGTCCGGGGGCATCATGACAGTTCGGGGGCGGGCCGGGAAGGCGGTCCTGAGTCCCCTGGCACCGCCTTTGTCGAGTGTGGTGGTCTCGAGGGAGCAGCCTCAGAGGGAACGGAGGCAGGCTGCGCAGCTCAGCGCACGCAGGCTGCTGATTTTGCGCAGCATTGCACACGCCGACCCTGGATTTTATAAGATATGCGTGGCTACATGCGTATCTTATAAAATCCGGCGTACTTTTGTTTGCACCGGTTGCGCGAACAAAAGTACGCATGTGCGTACTTTTTTAAGATCTTCCTCAGTGCTTTCAATTGCTTCTTGAACAATTTCATACATGTGGTTAACCATACTGTTCTTGGCAAAGTGCTCCATAGATTGGAATCAACAAGAGAAAAGGATCTCTCTTGAGTCTCTGTTAATCACGTACCATGAACTGAAGGGACCTCAAGAAGTTCTCTTTGTAAGGATCTCAAAGATCTGGAAGGGTTTTAAATATGCATCATATAATTCATCCAAGATAAATTCTCCATACTAGTCATCTTGAATACTAAACAAGTCACCTTGTAGCAAACTCATTTCTATGGGAAGCAAGTGTGAATCATGGAATGTTGATGAAATATGTGCATACTTATTAAGGCCAGTAATTAACAAAGTTATAGAATTCTGTAGCAGCTGTAACACATGTAATGCATAAGACAGTAGGCCAATGAACAGGGCATTGAAGTAGTCTAAGCTAGGTAGTATCATAGCTTGCAGAACAGAGTGAAAATCATCTTTGGTGAGAAGCTTCTTTGGGAGCCTTAAAATGTGAAGTCTGTAATAACCAGATTTAATTACCAAATAAATCTGAACTGACAAAGAGAGCTCTCCATCTAAAGTGATTCTGAGGTTCTTTACTTTATTGACTATTGGGATATTACTATTTTTAAACTTGAAATGGGATTGTGTTGTAAAAATCTAATCCTTTAGTTATACTTTTAATCTATTATAATAACTACAAATCTTTAGTATGTGAATTTTACTATGAGTACCTCAGAATGTTTCAGTAATACAGGTGGGCTCGGGTCGCTACCTCGGGCCCACCCATGACGGCAGCGCGAGGAGTGACGAAAGAGCAAGTAGCAGCTGCTAATGTCATAGGGATGTGAATCATTTATTAGGGATGTGCAGACAAAAAGTTTTCATTGATAAGTTGAAGTTGAGGGTCGATTTCGTTCAATATGGACATATGGAGAATTCCATAAGTTGAGGGTCTGTCCATACGTTCACCGGTTCCCTAAATAAAAATTTAAACCCCTCACCCTCCTTAATCCCCCCCCCCCCAAGACTTACCAAAACTCCCTGGTGGTCCAGCGGGGAGTCAGGAAGCCATCCCTGTATTCCTTTGCGAGGAGCACGTGAAGTCGGCATCACGTTGAGTGACGCCGATGTCACATGCTCCTCCGCGCCTCCACTCCGGGACCCCCGTTGGACCCAACCGGAACTTTTGGCCAGCTTGGGGGGGCCTCCTGACTAATGTTAGACACTTAAAAAATATCAAAACATGTGAAAAAGTCTAGCACAAAAATGAATGAGGATTGTTAGAAAGCATCTAGGGAAAACCTCATATGGTGCCTAAGATAGGCTACTGATGCCTATAGGGCTACTGATACTCCAACCCCATGATTGTGGATGATGGATATGTTATAATCATTGGTTACCCCAGAGCATATGATGCTTTCATTATTTGTAAAGCTATCACTGAGAATCAGGTATGAGTCCACTAAAGTGGATGTGCTGGTATACAATATCGTGTTTTACCAGGCTGTTGTGCTCACTGCAATGGTGCCAAGATCATGGATGAAATATCTTCATGCTGTCTGTGTATCAATCCCGACATTGCAATGTTTAGAAAATCAATTCTTCGTCAGGGAAACACTTATGAGCATGACGTCAGCACTTTAAACATTAATCTCGGCACTGTCATAGATACCTGAAATGATAATGTCAACACAATCCTTAAAATGATGCGATAACATCTACGTGTAGATGGAGGTAAACTGTAATGGACACTTACTTAATTTGGAGTGGTTAATGATGCATCTAAGATCAAAACTCCTTGAGCTCTATAAAAAATGTTAGAGATATCAATAAATGTCCGTATAGTGAAGAAAACAGTTTAGTTGGGAAATCTCTTTAAAGCTTACGTGCGCAACCTGGGTCTGCTGCATCCGGCCAATCTGACATTGACAGTCGGCGGCTATGAGTCGCTGACCTTTAAAACAAAAAAGTCCTGCCGATTTTGGGAAAGCGGAAATGACACGTGTGTCCAAAAATGGACATGTGCATCATACAGGGGCCATTTTGAATTGGATGGAGAACCCCAGAGTCCAATCATTTATTTATTTATTTATTTTTAATTTTTATAGACCGAAGTTCTTGTATGAACTACAAATCAATCCGGTTTACATACAACTTTTAAATGCCCAAAAAGAGTAGTGGGCTTTACATAGAACAGTTGAACAATAAATCAGGTCACAATAGAACTAACAATAATGCTGGAACAACTAGAATATTTGTCATGGTTAAAAGGTGAGGTGAAAGAGGCTATTTTAGCCAAAAAAACATCCTTCAAAAATTGGAAGAAGGATCCATCTGAAAAAAATAGGATAAAACATAAGCATTGTCAAGGTAAGTGTAAAACATTGATAAGACAGGCAAAGAGAGAATTTGAAATGAAGTTGGCCATAGAGGCAAAAACTCATAATAAAAACTTTTTTAAATATATCCAAAGCAAGAAACCTGTGAGGGAGTCGGTTGGACCATTAGATGACAGAGGGGTTAAAGGGGATCTTAGGGAAGATAAGGCCATTGCAGAAAGACTAAATGAATTCTTTGCCTCCGTGTTTACTAATGAGGATGTTGGGGAGATACCAGTTCCGGAGATGGTTTTCAGGGGTGATGACTCAGACGAACTGAACGAAATCACTGTGAACCTGGAAGATGTAGTAGGCCAGATTGACAAACTAAAGAGTAGCAAATCACCTGGACCGGATGGTATGCATCCTAGGGTTCTGAAGGAACTAAAAAATGAAATTTCTGATCTATTAGTTAAAATTTGTAACCTATCATTAAAATCATCCATTGTACCTGAAGACTGGAGGGTGGCCAATGTAACCCCAATATTTAAAAAAGGCTCCAGGGGCGATCCGGGTAATTATAGACCAGTGAGCCTGACTTCAGTGCCGGGAAAAATAGTGGAAACTATTCTCAAGATCAAAATTGTAGAGCATATAGAAAGACATGATTTAATGGGACACAGTCAACATGGATTTACCCAAGGGAAGTCTTGCCTAACAAATCTGCTTCATTTTTTTGAAGGGGTTAATAAACATGTGGATAAAGGTGAACCGGTAGATGTAGTGTATTTGGATTTTCAGAAGGCGTTTGACAAAGTCCCTCATGAGAGGCTTCTACGAAAACTGAAAAGTCATGGGATAGGAGGCGATGTCCTTTCGTGGATTACAAACTGGTTAAAAGACAGGAAACAGAGAGTAGGATTAAATGGTCAATATTCTCAGTGGAAAAGGGTAAACAGTGGAGTACCTCAGGGATCTGTATTGGGACCGGTGCTTTTTTAATTATATATATAAATGATCTGGAAAGGAATACGACAAGTATTCCTTTCCAATACCAATCATGGGCTTGATGTCATCCGGAGGCCATTTTGGATGATTGGATAAACCTAAGGCTGCAAAAATGGGCTTGTATGTCATACCGAGGCCATCTTGAGGAAAACAACAATCACAAAAATGAGCCAATATATCATCACAAGGCCCTATGGAAGAACAGAAATCGCAATCCTGAAATGGTGCTAAATTAGAGAAAACCATTTCACTTTTTCATTGAGGCCGAAGGGTTCTACGCTACGGAGCCAGAAAATCCATTGATTTTCTTTGTAATTGAGGGTAAATTGTCTGTTTCCCTCATGCCAAGCATATGGAATGTGTTCAATGATCAACCACCGAAAATCCTCAAAGGTATGGTTATGAGTTAGGCAATGTGTCACAACTGGTTTTTTTGTATCCTTATTTTTGAGATGACTTTTGTGTTCGGTTAGTCGGGTCCTGATTTTATGTTTTGTACGACCAACATATATCAACTGGCATGGACATACAAGACCATATATTATGACGCTTGTGTTATAATCAACTTGTTGTCTTCTATGGATTGTGATACCACTTTTAGGATCTGTCCAACTTGTACCTGTGAGTGCCTGTGAGTGTATTAAAATTTTTCAGGGCTTCCAGTTCCTCCATGATGATCTCATATATTGGGAGATCAGCATAGTGAAAGTGCTAGTCTTGCACATTCTCAAAGATAACATATGCCAATCACTAAAAATTCAAAAATGATTATTTTTTTTTACCTTTGATGTCTGATCTTAGTTTTCAAATCGGTTGGTTACAGGCTTTTTTTCCCCCACTTTCCATTTCTTGGTCTTTTGCCAATTCCTTTTACAGGGTCTCTTTATTTCTGCTTCTGCTCTATCCACCTGTCTCCTTTCCTACTTCCCTCCTTCCCTCCTTCCCTCAAACACACACTCAGGTTCTCATTCTTGCACATTGTGTCCCTCTCTCTCTCTCACAAATACTCACAGACAGGCACAGGCTCTCACACTCACATGTAGTCTCACACACACATGCACACAGCTCTCATTCTAAAATGTTTTCTCTTTCAAAAGCTGTCTCACTCTTACATGCACACATAGATTTTCACTCTCACATGCTGTCTCACACAATCTCACAGGCTTTCTCTCTCACATGCTGTCCCTCACATACACCCACACATACCACACACACATATACACGCACACGCGTGCGCGCAGAGGCCCTCACTCCCACACACAGTCTCTCAACTAACTCTTTTTTCATTGCATTTAGAATGAAAAAAAAGTGTGGCCACTAATCATGAAATGTCATTCAGAGCTGCCCAAAAAAGCTCCTTTTTCAGAGTCTTTCCTGCTTCAGGGGAAACTTTTCATTTTTCTCAGCGATGCTGCCACCGTTTCTGCAGCTTTCACCATTGATCCTCTTCTGCAGTGGCTGATGCTCCTCCTACTTCCTGCCTGCATGGCTCCTGCAACATTTTTCTTCTGGAACTGTGCAAGTAGAAAAAGGAGGATCACTTTAATATGACATTTTCTTCTGCCTCTGGTGGACCCATTCCTACTGGCAGCAAAAGAAGTGGTGGCCTATGGTGCCACCTGTGGCGATCGGGACCACCGGCAGCAGAAAACAAAAGACACGTCCAGGTGCTCCTCCTCTTTCCTGCTTGTGCAGCTCTGGAAGAAAAATGTTGCCACAGGCAGGAAGGAGCAGCATTTGTGTCAATAGTACCCAAGAAGAGGAGGCCCAGCAATAGGGTGGCCATGGATCCCACCTTACAGCAGCCTGAGAAGATCAGTGCTGCCGCGGAACTCACCCTGAAGCAACGTGTGAAGCCCTGCTCCTGACACTGCCCCACCAGATGTGCCACCCCATGAAATTGCATGGTTTGCACATCCAGTGGCGTCAGGCCTGCGTGGAGGTAGTGGACACCAAAGATATCTGAACTCAAGAAAGCATGGGATAATGTTATGGTTTGAACTGCCAGCTTTTGAGACAGTGGGCTGGGACTCTAGGGAAAGAGGCATCAGAGTCATGGAGAACTGAGGAAGCAATGGTACTGGTATTTCCAGGAGCTTTTGTCTGGGTTACACTTTGCCAGGCACCCATTGGCCAATCATTTCCACCCAGCTATTCAAAGGCTTCAGCCAGCATGAAGTCCCTTCTTGGCACAGTGCTTTCAAGCTTGGAGGGCTGGGTCTAAAAAAAGGGACTGCATTTTGGACTGTATCCTTTCTGAACTGGTTCTCTCCTCCTACTTCCCTGGTATGGGAAATCACATTCTTGGAGTTCCTTGGTTATCGTTGCCCTGCAGTCTCTGAACCAGGGGGTCTGTTTCCTCATTACAACTTATTTTAAGAGGAGACAATCTTATATTCCTTGCAAGTCATTGAAGATTTACCTTGAAGGTTTCCAGAGTAGATTTCTGGTTGGCATCTGAGAAAGGACTGACAGACTGGGACATCTACTTTAAGAGTTGTTGAAGCTCAGCTATTCAGGAAAGTCTTCTACTTTGGTTACTTGACCGCAGAGAACTGCACACCAGAAAGCAGATCCCAATAATAGGAAAGAACAGGAGGCTACCTCTCCACAGATCACCTTCTTGCTAGGCAGTGATTGTTGAAAGAAAGTCCTAGTGAGTGGACATTTGCAGTGACTGTAATGTATTGGACTGTGTACTATCTTTTTTTTCTGAATAGATTAGACTATTTTCCAGTGTAAACACCAATGTTTTTATCTATTTGCATCAAGAATTTATTTTGATCACCACCAGACTGTATGGCATTGTGGGGGTTTTTTTACTGAAAGGTTTCAGAAGAGCTCCTAAAAAGCTAAAAACTTTACCTTTACTCCCTGGCAGGAAAGAATTAAAGAGCTGGGTCACAATTTGGCCCCAGCACTCTTGAGTTAGCTTCTGCATCAGACTAGCCAGTAGGGATAATTGAAATCTCCTATTATGGTGATTCTATGTTTAGTAGTCTGTTAACAATTCACAGTCTATTTCATCATTCTCTTCGACAGGACTGTGTAGACCTTCACTCTTTTACAGTTGTCAGCCTCTAAGGGCACTGTGTTGAATGCTGTAGAGATTACATGTCTGTGAGTACTTTGTAGTCCGAGATCAGCTAGTTCATTTTCAAAGGGAAACTTACCACAGAATTCCCCTTTGAAAATGCAGGTTGGTGGGGACCACAGGTACAAACGTTCCTACAGTCTTTGATCTGTTTTCCCATAGGTGTAAAGACCTCATGGGGAAGTGTCCTGAGTATTTCAAAATGAAACCATCACATGTTCTTTTCCTTTCATTTCTTAATCCTGCCCTATTGCTGCCTCTTTGTAACATGGCTAAAATTGTATGCATTATGAATAAAGAATGCCCTTTTCACCATGTTGTTTGGGGTGCCTAGAACTTTTCAAATGGGTAGTCTAGCTATATTATTATTTATGTGACTTTATATCTCTGGGAGAGTACTTTTTAAACAGCCCATGTAGAGGTAAAGCTCATAGGTACTTTGGACCTGCAGACTTCAGCCTGAATTTTCAAAGCAAATTTATGGCTGGATTTTAAAACCCCAGCGTGCGTAAATCCCGGTGTTTATGCGCGTGGTAGGGCCTTACACGTGCTGGGCCCATTTTCAAATGGGCCTGGCCAAGCGTGTAAAACCTGGTACACGAGTATGTGCCGGGGCTGAAAAGGGGATGGTCTGAGGGGTGGAGATGGGCAATCTGGAAGGCTGTGAAGGTTAGGGCTGGAGGTGCCGATACAGCGGCCATTTGCCGCTGTGCCGGGGGAGTGCGCACCAGCAGTTGGCCGGCATGCGCAAGTTGTTTCTGTTCCGGAGGAGCAGCATTTTCAGAAACAAACAAAAAAAACCAAAGTTAGGAAACATTTAAGGAGTGGGGAGGAGAGGGGAAGGGGAAGGGAGGTTAAGGTAGGTGGTAGGGAAGTTCCCTCTCAGCCCGCTCCTTAATTGGAGTGGACTGGAAGGGAACTGGGGAAGGTTGACGATACATCGCCGCGTGAATTTAGCTCAACTGTGCCCCCCCTTGTGCGTGTCACCCCCAATTTTATAACATTTGCGCACCGGTCGCACGCACGTTATAAAATTGCACGTCCATGTGTGCGCGCACATGGACATGCACCCGTATTTTTCAAAATCTACCCCTTAATGCACAAGTCACCTTTGAAAATTTGCAGGTTTGACCATTCCACACAGATGTACATTCTTAAGTTATCAAGATGCAGAAAGCCAAAAATATATTAACCCGTAGTGGGGGTTATAACAGATATCCATCTGATTTGTCCAGGCATCTAAAGTGAGTTTCTGGAGGCCCAAAGCCCTCAATATTAAGGCCCTGGACTGCATAATCTACTTTGTTGGCTCACTTATCTATATATTCTTGGGGCATGCTAGGAAGACTTTAAACCAGGTTTGAGTGAATAGAATGTATCTCATATGAGGGGGAAGGCAAAGACAAAAGGAATTAGAGATACAAGGGTGGTATGCACTGTTTCCATTGGTGAAGTTTAAGGGACTATCCAGTACCTGGAAATGGATGGGGGAAAAGTCAGGTCAGGCTGGAAGAGGTTGAAGTGGGAATTCTGTTATGCAGGAAAAATATTATTTGGACTGATCTTGGTCCTGAGCATTCTGGATAAATGGTGCGCTGCTCAAATTCATTTTCTTTGTCTTGCAAATGGAATATATGATAAAGAATCTATCTAGCAGAACAGAATGAAAATCTGATTGCACAATTTAGATGTTAAAAAAAAAAGGTTTAGCCATAATTTCAAACTTGAAATGGTTTTCTTAACTTTATTTAGCTGCATTTCCAACTTCAGTTTTAAAGATTCTTTGCATTATAAAGGAAGCAATTAATTAATGATTGAATTAATTGTATTCACTTTGCAATTGACCACTTCTAGTATAGTAATCAATTACATTGACAAAGGGCAGTAGTCAACAACTTAATTAAATTCAGTATGATTACATTTCCACTCACAAAACCTTTTTTTTTTTTTTTTTTTTTTGCTAAATTAAGAAACAACTTGAAATTGCATTTGAATGTATTGGCTACTCAAATTTTAAAATAATAATTGTTAAGTTCAAGACTGGCTAGTAGAACTCTTATTTGTAGAAGCCATATAATAAACTAAATAAAATAACACATTTTAGTATCTTCATAGAGCCATAAGCATTATCCTACACTATTTAATATTATATTACTTCTCACAGTAGGGATGTGCATTCATTTTCAACGAATGTGCAATCTGCAACGCATAAGTCCCTGTTCATTTGATTCGTGGGTTCGCGAAACGCATGGCGACCCCCCACAAATAAAACATCATATTAGTTTCATTCTTTTGGATCGCAGTGATTTCTTAGCAGCTGTTTGAAATAGGAGAAGGCCATGTAGGGGTATCCATGAGAAAAACCAGCCCTTTCCTGTGAATCATAAGTGACCTCACAGCCCTGTCATACCATAGGTCAGACAGGTTGGCAAGGAGACAAGAATGCAACCTATCAGAGCTAAGCATTTCTCTAATGCAGCCAGTCGCCACGCTCACTAAGTGCTCGGGCTCTGCTGCCGGAGGTTTGCTTGCTCCCCCGGAACTCTGCCGGTTTGGCTTGCCTCTTTGACCGGCCAGGGTTCCAGCTTTTTTCCTTCTTCCCCTCGGTGGAGCTCTGAGGCAGTGCTGTTGCACTCCTTGGTCCCACCGGAGACTCCTCTTTCTCCCCCTCCCCCTTTTGTTTTTTGGTTCCTGCTCCCACGTGCAGCGGAGAAAAGTTTGTTTGTTTGAACTTCTCTCCTGCACGGCAGCCCAGCCTCCCTGCCCCCGTCACCCCCTCCCTCTGGTTCCTCTTCCCAACCCTCCCTGCTTCTGCTGTGGCTCTCTTCGGGCGCCTTGTTGTTTTTCTTCTCTGCCTGCGAGTTTCCTGCCGTCCCACCCTGCAGTAAGGTAAGAACATCTGGTGGTGTTCGTTTTTTTTTTTTTTCCTTGCCTTCTGGGGAACGGTAGGGACTGGGCTCCGCCCTGAGAGACTCACAGCACGGGCAAGGTACGTTTTGTCTGCATCTGCCCTGCCTTGTTCCCTTATCTGTGTCTGTTTTTTTTCTGTTTTTCTCCCCATTTGGGTTCACTGTGATTAGCAGAGCCTGGTTTGGGCTTTTTTTCTCTAAAGTTAAGCCTTCCTTTCTTACCTTTCAAGCCTGAGTTAGGCTTTTTCCCATTTGGTTTCCTTTTCTGCCCCTTCAGCCTCAGTTAGGCTGTTATTTTTCTCTGTTTGGTTTCCTTTTCTGCCCCTTCAGCCTGAGTTAGGCTGTTATTTTCTCTGTTTGGTTTCCTTTTCTGCCCCTTCGGCCTGAGTTAGGCTGCTATTTTTCTCTGTTTGGTTTCCTTTTCTGCCCCTTTGGCCTGAGTTAGGCTGTTATTTTCTCTGTTTGGTTTCCTTTTCTGCCCCTTCAGCCTGAGTTAGGCTGTTTCTTTTCTCTGTTTGGTTTCCTTTTCTGCCCCTTTAGCCTGAGTTAGGCTTTTATGTTTTTTTTGTTTTTTTTTTTCTCTCCTGTTTAGTTTTTTCTCCTGCCCCTTCAGCCTGAGTTAGGCTTCCCCTCCTCCGAGTTAGGGCTTTCTTTTCCTGTCCCTTAAGCCCAAGTTTGGGTTTTTCTCCTGAGATTAGGCTTTTTTTTTTTCCCCCTGCCCCTCAAGCCCGAGTCTGGGCTTTTCTCCATTTGAGCTTGAGCTCTCCTTTCTTTTTCTTTTTTTTTTTTTTTTCTCCCCTTAAGCCAGAGTTTAGGCTTCTTCCCCTGAGTTTGGGCCTTTTTTTTTTTTCCCCTGTCCCTCGAGCCTGCGTTTAGGCTTTTTTTTCTCCTGAGTTTGGGCATTTCTTTTCTTGCCCTTTTCAGCCGCAGCCCAGGCTTTTTCCTTCCCTGCCTGCCTCGCGCCGGCTTTCGCAGCCCCGCCCATCTGCGTTAGTTTCTCGTGGCCTCGTCCACGTTTTCTTTCTTTACTATGCCGCGGAGGACTCCTAAGAGGGGCTCAAGGGAGGGTGGTGATCTCGAGGCCCTCGCGCTGGCTCGATTCGGGTATGTGCTCCCACCCGTGCCTGCCGATACCGCCCGAGCTGTGCCTCCCACTACAACCCTTCATCTTGTGCCTCTGCTGCCAAAGCCCTCTGCCTCGGGGACCCCGGGGGGGTGGGGAGACTCCGACAACCACTGCTGCCCCTCCCGTGCTGGAGGTACCTGACTCGCTCTCCTCTGCTCCTCCTTCCACCGTCAGACCCGCTAAGGCGAAAGCCCTGGTGACCAAAGAGCCAGTCACCCGGTTCACGGCCCCCCACCCCATGCCAGGTCCCCCGGTTCCCTCCACGTCCCGTGATGCGACACTCGTGCTGGTACCGCACCACCACGAAGATAGCATTGTCCCCCAGTTTCTATTCTCGCCATCGGGGGGCTGGGAATTGAGCGAGTCAGCCGAGGGGGTGGATTGCGCCCATGCACCGGCTGTTGCCCCCCCTGGGACGCCTACTCCGGCAGGGGTTCGTGCCGAAAGCTTGGGGAGGGACTCGTCGAACCCCTCCGTTCTGGGTGGGTGCCCCCCTCCGGCTGTCTTCTCTAACCCTACAGGGTCCATACTTACGACGGCCGCCGTTGTTCTCGCTGCCGCCCCCCCCGCCCGTCCGTCCGGACGCCGGGACCAGCTCCACAGCCGGGACTCCCGCCATCGATGATAGGCCCCCGAAGCCCGGGGGCAAGGCCAAGTCCAAAAGCAGGACCCACGTTGAGCCCGGCTCCGTGGGCGGAGGTGTGACACTACCGCATCCCGTTCAGCCCGCCGTGCTGTCCTACGCGGCTGTGGCGGCGGGATGCGCCGCCCCACCGCCGAGAGCCGGTCCCACGCCCAGGACTGGTCTTAGCCGTCGCCACGGAGTCCGGTGTTCCATCCTCCCGGGTGAAGAACCCCAGGACTATGCCTCAGCGATGGCTCAGCTGGTGGGTGCTAGGAATCTCGTCTCTTGCGGGAAAATGTACGGCAAGGTGGTTATGTTTTTGGCCAACCTTGCCGCTACGCACGCGGCGCTGGTCACGGGGTTAGTGGTGAAGGGTATTTTTCACATTTTGGAACCCTTAGATGGCGTGGGGACGAAGGTCTTCCTCTCGAATGTCCCGCCCTTCTTGCCCGACGAGGCGCTGGCGGCCTATCTTGGTAGTCTCGGAGAGCTGAAGTCTCAAATTACCACCCTGCCGATGGGCCACTCGGACCGCGCCCTCAACCACGTTGAGTCTTACCGGCGCGCGGCCGTGCTCAAGCTGAAGGCAGGGCGGGAGGAGGCCGAGGGGGTTTTTGTCATCCCCCATCAGGGCTATGCCTATCGGATCTACTATGCAGCGGGGGAGGCGAGGTGCTTCTCGTGTAAGGGGGTGGGGCACACCCGCAAGGTGTGCCCCCTGGCCAGACCGCCCACCAAGGCCACCCCCTCGGCGGCCGCAGAGCCGCGCACCTCAGCCACGACAGCCTGCCCGGCCCCTCCACGGAACGCCCGAGCTCCCTCGGGGCGTGGTCCGGAGGCCAGCGTCCCCGGCGTCTCCGGAGTTCGAGAGGAACCCTGCCATCCAGACACTGCCACGCCACCTGCCCCTCAAGCGCTGGCTGCGGGTGCCCAGCCCCGCCGGAAACGCACGAAGGCCCTGGCCCCTGCTGTCGCTGAGGTAAGCGTTCGGGGTGAACCTACCCTCCCCCCGCAGTCATCTGCGCAGGGGGCTCCGGACTCCCGTGGCGGCGGCCCGGCGGTGGAGGTGTCTGCTGGTACCCCCTCGGGGGACCCACCCGCCGTCTCCTTAGAGGCGGGGGGCGCTCGTCCTGAGGAGGGTCTCCGGCCTCCTCCCACCGCCGCCCCCACTGATGTTGCTTCATCTACTGCCGTGGCGCCTGTCCCCGCGGCCTCTTCCCCACCCGACTTGCGGAGTTCGGCTGCTGAGGTGGTCCCCGCTTCCGGCGGAGACACGCCTACGTCGGGTGTGCCGGAGAGCTGCGGCGGCGGCCCCTTACCGACTGACGGTCCCTCGTCCCCTGGCCCACAGGGGAAGAAAAAATGTAAGCTTGCCTTGTTATTGACAGCGTCTGGGTCTCAGGGCGGGGTGGACTTGTCTCCCGGTCCCGACAGCGCCCCTAGTTGCTCGCTGTCGGGTTTGGGCAAAAAGCGTGGGGAACCCCTAGGTGAGCCCGCGGCTCAGGTCGATAAAACCTACAAGGGTGATAGTCTCACCACTGCACGGCTGAAGGCCGAGCGGCGAGCGCTGCAGCCCGCTCTGGGCGACCCACCGAGCTCTGACCGGTGGGAGCCTGACGCATCCTCCACGGCTGCCTCGCCTAGGACCGCCATGCCCCGCATTGACCTGTCCTTCCGCTCCGTCCTGGACCCGAACGCGATTGACGACGACGGCCCCTTCCTTTTCGGCCCCGGTCCCGGCCTCCCGAGCACCCCCCTTCCCCCTCTCCCCCCACCGCCACCTGGTGCGACGCACCCGTTTAGTGCGGCACCTGGGGGGAAGGGGGGGAACCCCTCGGGAGAGGAGCCTGGTAAAGGCGGGGAACCAGGCTGTACCCCAGGGCTTATCCCCGGGGCCCCCGGCCATGGTGGGGGGGAGGGAGGCCTGTCCCGGCCTATCGACGCGGGCGACTGTGACGAGATGGTGACTGATGCCGCCGCCCTCGATCCGACAGTGTGGCCCCTTTCCTCAGACGAACCGAGTGACCCCGCGCCACCAGTGGGGATCTCGTCTGTCGCATTGTGTCCGGACCCCGGAGGTACTCCGGCTGCTAGCGACGGGGAGCTGGGGGACGTCGCGGCGCCCTCCTGCGAGCCGCGGCTCTCCTCCAGTGCGCCGGTAGGAGGCCCCCCAGCTCTTTTTCATCCAGGGACGGGAGCGGCTCAGTTTGACCAGTCCTTACGGGGGGCGGTCTCTGAGCTCGACCGGCTCCTTAGAGCTACCCGCAGTTGGAAATTTTGTGTCACTAAAGCCCTCGAGCGATGGCCAAGCAGGGAGCGCCTCCGGAAGATAGCGGGCGCGCTCGTGGCACATCTCGAGGGTAGCAAACCTCCGGGGGCCAAGGACATCAAACGGGCTCGGAGGTTTTGTTCCGAAGTAGCTCCCTGAGGGGACGCTTCGGTTGGGTGCACTTTTGTTTCCGTTCCGACAGAGGATGGCTCTGACTTTTAGCACTCTGAATGTCAACGGCTGCAGGGACGGCCTCCGCAGGAGCTGGGTGCTCTCCTATCTTCGGAAGGGAGGGTACTCCGTAAGTCTCCTGCAGGAGACCCATACCGCTCCAGAGGACGAGGCGGCTTGGCTTCTGGAGTGGCGCGGCAGGGCGTTTCTTAGCCACTCCAGACATGCCGGGGGAGTGGCCGTCCTGCTCGCGGAGTCCCTGCAGGCAGACGTGCTATCGGTCCGATCTGTCGTGCCAGGCCGGATGCTACACTTGCGGATCCGCGTCGGTGGCTGCACGGTCCATTTGATCAATGTGTATGCCCCGAACGATGGACCCGCCAGGTTGGTGTTCTTTTGCCGTTTGTCGACCTTATTGCAGACCTTGGATGCGACGCAGGAGGTGGTGCTCGGGGGTGATTTTAATTGCACCCTCGAAGCTGCCGACCGTTCTGGCGTGCAGACGCACCCCGCCTCCGCCGCATACTTGGGGGAGACGATCCGTCGCTTCTCCCTGGTCGATGCCTGGCAGCTGCATCACCCGGCTGGCTCCCCCTCCTTCACCTATGTGCGAGTGGGGGAGGGATGAATCAGCCGCTCTCGGATCGACCGGCTCTATGTCACGGGCTTCTTAAAGTCACGGACCCTTTCGAGTGCCATTGAGGTGGCGGCCTTCTCGGACCACCATTTGGTGTTCGTGAAGGTGAGGCTCGACTCGGCCGGGCCTCGGGCCACCCACTGGCATTTCAACAACTCCTTATTGGAGGAGGAGGGCCTCGTGGCGGCGATCCTGGAGTTCTGGGTGGAATGGCGCACCTTTGAGGGGGACTTTGCCTCACGGTGCCTGTGGTGGGATGTGGGGAAAATCCACCTCAAACGGCTCTGTCAGGACTACGCCAGGGGCGTTAACAGGGAGCGATGCGGAGAGATCTGGCGCTTGCAGGGGGAGGTGCTAGATCTCGAAGCGGACCTCTCTGATGTTGCGGATCAGGCTCTGCGTGATGAATACCAGGAGGAGAAGAAGTGCGCCCTCCGTCACCTCGAAGAGCGGCGAGGCCGGGGGCGTTCGTGAGGTCGCGGATCCATTTCCTTCGGGAGATGGACTGCGGCTCGCACTTCTTCTTTGGGTTGGAGAAGAGGAGGGGCACCCAGAAGCAGATCACGGCCCTGTGGCTGCCGACGGGGCCCCCTTCAGTGATCTGGAGAGGATTCGGGCGGAGGTCTGGGACTTTTACTCGACCCTCTTCTCCCCGGATCCCGTCGACCCGGACGCCTGCAGGATCCTGTGGGAGGGGCTTCCCTCCGTCAGGCAGAGCAGCAGAAACGCGCTGGATGAGCCTTTGAGTCTGGCGAACCTTTCTGAGGCCCTGAACCGGATGCCCAACAACAAAACGCCGGGCATCGATGGTCTGACGGTTGAGTTTTTTCGCCATTTTTTTGACCTGCTGGGGCCTGATCTCCTGCGGGTCCTGGCGGAAGCCCTGGAGAACGGAGAGTTGCCGCTGTCGTGTCGCCGAGCGGTTTTGACGCTGCTCCCCAAGAAAGGGGATGCCCGCGACTTGCGCAACTGGCAGCCCGTTTCTCTCCTTTGCACGGACTATAAGATCCTAGCCAAGGCGCTTTCGCTGCGGCTAGGGCCCGTGCTTGCTCATGTGATCCACCTGGACCAATCCTACACGATCCCGGGCCGCTCGATTTTTGATAACATCTTTTTAGTCCGGGATCTACTTCACTACTGTTGTAGGATGGACCTGTCGGTGGCCTTTCTGTCTCTAGACCAGGAGAAAGCCTTCGACAGGGTGGATCACGGTTATCTCATGAGGACCCTGCAGGAATTCGGCTTCGGCCCCCGATTCATGGGTCTTCTCCGCCTCCTGTACGAGTCCGCAGAGTGTCTGGTTAAGGTAAATTGGTCCCTAACAGCGCCTCTGGCGTTTAGGAGAGGAGTACGTCAGGGCTGTCCCTTGTCCGGGCAACTGTACGCGCTGGCCATTGAACCCTTCCTGTGCTTATTGCGCAGGAAGCTCACTGGCTTGGCGCTGCAGGACCCCAGACTTCACCTTACCCTCTCCGCTTATGCCGATGACGTGCTCCTCCTGATTTCGGACCCGCTTGATATGGCGAGGATGCGCGCCTGCCAGCGGGTGTTTTCATCCGCATCCTCTGCCAAGATCAACTGGGCCAAATGCTCGGGGCTTGTGGTAGGACTGTGGCAGAGGGGCGAGCTCCCGATCGAGTCTGATAATTTTTCTTGGAGCCGGGAGACCCTAAAATATCTGGGTGGCCACCTCTCCACAGCGGAACCCACGGCCAATGCCAACTGGCAGGAGCTCGATGCGAAGGTCGATGCCTGCCTGCGGTCGTGGGCAGGGTTGCTGCGGTTGGTGTCCTACCGCGGGCGGGTTTTGGTGGCGAATCAGCTTGTGTCCAGCATGCTGTGGCACAGGCTGACCGCCCTGACTCCCCCCGCGGGGTTCCTCGCCCGGACCCAGAGGAAGTTGCTGGACTTCTTCTGGGCCGGCAGGAAGCACTGGGTCTCCGCGGGTGCCTTGGCCCTTCCTTTGGAAGAGGGCGGACAGGGACTCGTGTGCCTCCAGAGCCAGAAGCACGCCTTCCGCCTCCAGGCCCTGCGGAGGTTTCTGTATGCAGATCCGCCCCCGCTGTGGCGCCCCCTGGCAGCTTTTTTCTTTCGCCAGGTGGGCGGGTTACAGTACGACTGGCAGCTGTTTGTGATAAAGGCGAGGGGGTACGACCACGACCTCTCGTTGCTGCCGCCTTTCTACCAAGAAATTTTTAAGTCCTGGAGCATGGTTTCCGTGACGAGGCGGCCGGCGGTCCCCACGGGGGATTTTTTGGAAGAACCCCTTCTCCACAACCCTGCCCTGGGTGTGGAGATCTTGGAATCCCCCGTGGTATGCCGTCGGTTGGCCTCGGCCGGAACCACCAAGGTCGGTCACCTTTTGTTGCAGGACCGTACCTCCTGGATGCACCCACTCATCCTGGCGCAGCGGATGGGCCTTCCCGATCCCGCCCCTGTCACCGCAGCGCTAGAGGCCTTAAGAGCCCAGGGTGCCCTGTGCACGAGTCTCTTTCAACAGGAGGGGGGTCTGCAGGCCGGAGGTCCCCGTGGTTTTTCCGTTCCCCCCCCTCCGGACCTGAGTATAGGCCCCATTCATCGGGACCCCCCTCTCTCAGCCCGACCCCTTCCCTCGCGGTCCCTCAGCAGGTTGCACCTATTCCCTGAGGTTTCCTTCGAGGAGTTTGGGAGGAAGGCAATGTATTTGTTGTTTCTTCATATAGTCCATTACCTGGCGCTTATTGCCCGCCCTGATACCATCTGGAGAGGAACGATAGGCGGGGATAGGGGACCCCGATGGCGATCCTTTTATACCCCTCTGATCCCATGGGTGAGCGCGGACCTGGCGTGGCGGGTAGCACACGGGGCTATCCTCTCTGGCTGGGTGATGGCAGCCGTCCTCGGCGCTTCGGCTTGCCCCTTCTGCCAGGCGCCGGAGACAGTGCCACATATCTACTGGTTCTGTCCCCGCCTCACTCCATTCCTCGGCTTCCTCAGGAACCTCATGCTGCAGTTTTGGTTGGCGTTTTCTCCCCACCTCCTGGTCTACGGCTACACCGCGCCAGGGAGCCCGGCGACTCGTTGCCGAGCGCGGTTGGTGAACTACCTCCTGGCCGAGGCCAAACAATCCATTCGAGGTACGAGGGAGGCTCAGCAGGGAGGGGAGCATCCAGCCGCCTGCGAGGCTTACTTCAGACGTCTGGTCCGATCCAGGCTGCGGGCGGAGCACGCAGTGGCAGTCCACCGGAACGCCATCCCGCTATTCTCTGCCACCTGGGCTGTCCGCCTTGTCCTCTGCCCGCCCCCCCTCCCACCCGCTTACACCCTGCACCTTTCCATCTAGGTGCAGCGCTCCGGCGGCCCTCACCCCCTTCCCCTTTTTGGGTTGCTGGTTTCGAGACTTCCGATGATGTGCTAAAGGTCACGGGCTGCGGCCGTTGTGAATCCTTTCTGCCCTAGGGCAGTGTGTTTTGGCTGAGGGCTGTCTCGCACCAGTCCTCCCCTGGGTTTTGTGCCTTTCGACAACTTGGCATCTTGTTGATCCGAGGCTGTGTTTTGTTTGTTCCTTGCTCAGCGCTTCCTCTACGGGATGTAGATGGCGCTGAGCGGACTTACTTCATTTTTCTGGCCAGCGCAGGGCACCTACGGCGCCCTGCACTGGTGCCTTGGTTTCAAATAGGCTCACTCAATGTTCTGTGGCGCTGTTCCTGATGACGCTGAACTATTTATACCTTAAGCATGTGGCGTGCAATGCTCTTTCTTTGTAGGGGTTGTCCGGGGAGGTGTCTTTACTCAGAGCTAGTCTTAGTGTCTCAAATCTGTATTCAATTGCTAGCTACTTTGATAGAATTTTCCATTGAAAAATATATTTTTTCATTTTTTATGCAGTGCCAGGCTTTTTTTGACTGCACTTTTTTTTTATTGAACTCAGATGGTCTCTCTGTCTCTCCCACTAAGACAAGCTGCTAGCATAGCATTTTGCTGCTTATCTTACCCCCCTGGGGTAGGTAGTTACAGGCACAGGCAGGGTGTGGGTGGGAGATAGTGTGAGTTGGTATTTTCAAACAAGAAGCAGCATCACTAGGAATTGTGTTTGCTCAGCTTCCAGTCAAGTCTTATCTGCTGTTTCATTTTCATGCACACAGAGCAGTCTCAGTAGTAGTGTACATCAAGGCACTGTAACATGCGTCTGTGGGAAGTTTTGCAGACTCACATATATTGGGACAGCAGTGCTCTTTTAAGCCAAATCCCCAGTAGGCGTCTTTTGTAGTTACAAGTTTGGTGTCTGCACATACAGCAGTCTCAATTGTAGTGTACATCAAGGCACTGCATCGTGCATCTGTGGGCAGTTTTGCAGACTCACATATATTGGGACAGCAGTGCTCTTTTAAGCCAAATCCCCAGTAGGCGTCTTTTGTAGTTACAAGTTTGGTGTCTGCACATACAGCAGTCTCAATTGTAGTGTACATCAAGGCACTGCATTGTGCGTCTGTGGGCAGTTTTACAAATTTAGTGTGTGCACATACAGTGGTCTGTTGTAGTGTACATCAAGGCACTGCATCGTGCGTCTATGGGCAGTTTTTCAGATTCACACAGACTCACAAAGCAGTGCTCTTTTAAGACAAATCCCCTGTAGGCCTCTTTTGTAGTTACAAGTTTGGTGTATGTGCACATACAGCGGACTCAGTTGTAGTGTACATCAAGGCACTGCATCGAGCATCTGTGGGCAGTTTTGCAGACTCAATTATATTGGGAGAGAGGTATTCATTCACCAATAAAGAAATAACTATTTTTATTGAAATCCCTAGTAGGCAATGATATTAAATCCATGATGTTAGGGAAAGGTAGACCACATGGTTGAGTGATTGGGACTGGCAGAGGAGGCACTTCAAAAGGCAGTGCCAGTCCCCCATTAGAGCTAAAAAGGGAGTTGTTCCAATCTAAAATCTCTGGAGGGGAAGGCAGTTCCATCCAGAAAAAACTGAAATTTAAAGATGATGCACCACCACCACCTGCTTCTGACCCTGTAGTTTTGGAGGTGAGGGAAAGGGAGGCTGAGTCATGTAAGACAAAAGGGTGAAACCCAAAAGCAGCAGTGCAACAGCACTGGTGAAAGGCACAAGTGAAAGGCACAGGGGAGTATGCATTTCACCTGCGATATCTGGACCGCCATGAATGCTGCACACTCTTACCTCTCCCTGACAGCATACTGGTGGGACCTAGCTGAGGCAGGGGCAGGCAGCAGCTCAATTAGTGAACAAGTATCAGGGTGGAGGTGGGCTTTACTGCACACCCACCTGACGGACAAGGCCTATATAGCAGCCAATATTCTAGCATGCATCAGACAGATGCTGGCAGGCTGGCAGCTACACCAGTGATTCAGGAATCTTCAGGCAGGGTTCTTTGTCACAGACAATAGTGAAAACATGGTAAAGGCAAGATGCGACGGGCACTTTCAGAACATCCAATGTTTTGCACACACTCTGCACCTGGTAGTGAAGTCAGCTCTGGGGTTGGAGTCCAATCACCAAGAGAATGAATACCTGCATGTGTTAATACACAAGTGCAGTAACATAGCAGTGCACTTCCACAGAAGTGTGAAGGTGGGGCAGGTTTTCCAACAAAAGCAGACTGATTTGGAGATGCCTCACAAGTGTCTCATTCAAGACATTGGCACCCGGTGGAATTCCACCTATATGATGTTGCAAAGGTTAGTGGAGAAGCAGACACCCCTTCATGACCTTTCTCTGGAAATGAAGATAGGTGTGCATAGTCCCCTAGGGCATCATGATTGGTTAGCCATGAGTCAGCTGGTAAAAATCCTGCAGCCCTTCAATGATGCCACGGAGGAGCTGAGTTCCAGAAGTGACAACATCCCTATAGTTAATTTTCTGGAGGAAAATTGGGAGGGCTTTAAACAGGAAGAGGGAATGACAGCAGAGGTGCTGCATTGTCTGGATTTTTTGCAGAAGCAGGTGCAAGAGAGATTAAGACCTTTAACAAAAGACCACACATACATGCTTGCCACAGTCTGTGATCCCTGTGTGAAAGGGAAACTCGCCCTACAGTCTAATTGTCTCACATTTGTGAAGGACCTGCTGTTAGTAAAAGTCTGTGAACAGGAGCGTCATAGGCAGAGACAGGTTAGGCATGAAGCAGAGGAGGAAACAGCAGGCACTTCAGAGAGTTGTGCTAGCCCAAGCAGGAGCAGCACTGTCAGTGACAGCTAGTACTTCCTGCTCCACTTCAGTACGCCAAAGCCAAGTTGCCCATAAAAAAGCATCTGTTCTGGAATGGGCTAGAGAGAAAGCAGCTGGCATGAGTGAGTGACTCTCAGCCCATCCAAGCAAAGGAGACACCAGCACAAATGTCAGTAACATGGTATCTCACAGAGCCCATAGAGAGCATGCAGACAGATCCGCTGGCATATTTGGCACACAAGTCCACTGTCTGGCCACACCTAACCAAAGTGACTCAGCAATATCTGTCATGTCCACCAACCAGTGTGCCCAGTGAACGTGTATTTTCAATGACAAGGGATTTCATGAGCCCTCACCGCTCAAGGCTGGCATCAGATTTGATGAAAATGCTAGCATTTTTAAAAATAAAAATGCCTTTGCTTTGGCTTCCAAATTTTCCCTGTGAATGGCAAGATGAATAAAAGCAATTTAAAGCCTTGCAGCAGCTCCAACTGCATCATATGCTCCAGATAATATCAGCACATGTACCTGACCTCAAATGCTGTGCCACTCTGTCCACCTTCCAGGCCGTACGTTCCTACAAGAGCCTGACCTCAAATGCTGTGCCTATCTGACCAGGCCTTACATCACTACAATGGCCTGACATGAAACACTACGTCAGTTTGTCCACTGTCCAGTCCGTACGTCCCTACAAGGGCCTCACCTCAAATGCTGTGCCTGTCCATCCAGGCCTTATGTCCCTACAAGGGCTTGACCTCAAACGATGTGCCTGTCCGTCTAGGCCTTACATCCCTACAAGGGCCTGACCTCAAATGCTGTTCCAGTCTGTCCACTGTCCAGGCCTTACGTCCCTACAAGGGCTTGACAAGAAACACTGTGCCTGTCCATCCAGGCCTTATGTCCCTACAAGGGCTTGACATGAAATGCTGTGCCTGTCCATCCAGGACTTATGTCCCTACAAGGGCTTCACCTCAAACTCTGTGCCTGTCAGTCAAGACCTTATGTCCCTAGAATGGCTTGACCTGAAATGCTGTGCCAGTCTGTCAACTGTCCAGGCCATAAATGCCTACAAGGGCTTGACCTCAAATGCTGTGCCTGTCTGTCCAGCTTGGAGCTTGGATATTTCATATGCTCAATAGTTTTCATGACCTTCATAATATGGGCCATTTTCCCTAAATTTTTCTTAGAAACATAGAAACATAGAAATGACAGCAGAAGAAGACCAAACGGCCCATCCAGTCTGCCCAGCAAGCTTCACACATTTTTTTTCTCATACTTATCTGTTTTTCTTAGCTCTTTGGTTCTATTTCTCTTCCACCCCCACCATTAATGTAGAGAGCAGTGATGGAGCTGCATCCAAGTGAAATATCAAGCTTGATTAGTTAGGGGTAGTAGGGGAAGTAACTGCCGCAATAAGCAAGCTACACCCATGCTTATTTGTTTTACCCAGACTGTTATTCAGCGCTTATTGGTTGTTTTTCTTCTCCCCCGCCGTTGAAGCAGAGAGCTATGCTGGATATGCGTGAAGTATCAGTTTTTCTTCTCCCCTGCCGTTGAAGCAGAGAGCTATGCTGGTGCCAACATTAATGTTTCTAGTACTATAGAAAACTGGTGGTAGTTGTACTCTAGCTCATTCTTTGTGTTCCCATAGTTTACAGAGGCACTGTAGGGTACAAAGTCAACGTAGGTTGATATTGTATATTTGGACTTGAGAAGCAGTTTTCTTATTTCTGAAAGCTCTTCAAGAACCTTTGTCATCAGCTGAAGTGCATAAGTACAGTTAATAGCTTCTGGGTATTCAATAGACACCAACGGAACCACTAAACTTTTGGGACCAACCCATTCCAGGGAGCCCTTTCTTGTGCAAAAAAAAAGCAAACTCTCCCCGGGTGTAGCCAGCCTATCTCTTAGTACCCGTTGACCCATGTTGAACCAGAACTGCTTTTCACATGGGAACCTCCTCCACACTGACTTGCCATGCTTTGAAGGCTCATGCCCCACTCTAGGGGCCAACCCATTCCAGGGAGCCCTTTCTTGTGCAAAGAAAAGCAAACTTTCCCCGAGTGTAGCCAGCCTATCTCTTAACACCCGCTGGCCCATGTTGAACCTCTATTCACATGGAAACCAACTCTGCCTCGGCCTTCAAAATACTTGTTTGTATATCTGCTACTTCCACTAGATTTTAAAACACCAGCGAGAGCTCACTAGACGCCAATGGAACCACCCCACTCTAGGGGCGAACCCATTCTAGGGAGCCCTTTCCTTCACAAAGGAAAGAGAACTCTCCCTGGGGCCAACTTGTCTTGCCTCTATCAAAACCACAGGGACCTGACTACCTCCGCTCTGCCAGCCTGTCTTGCCCCTATGAACTTTCTGCCACTCTGCCTTGCTGCCATACACCAGATGACTCACTCTACTCCTTGTGGTTTTCTTGCCACTATCATGGTTCCTCAGTGTGTTGGTGCTAGTCTTTCTGCTGCTTTGTCCCTTTATCCGCCCCTTGTGGGTTTTTTCTGACACTTTCTGCTTGCTATGTTCCCCCTTCATTGTGCTATAGGATGTTGATGCCACTTGTCTTGCCACTTTGCCTGTTGTGCTGCCTTCAAGGGTTCATGCATCTGTTATTGGTGCTCTCTTTTGAAGCTGTGGTGTGTTTTTGACACTCTCGCTGCTGCTTTGCACCTATGTTAAAGCACTTTTGCCACTCCTGGTACTCCTTTGCCCCTTTACAGTGCCTTAGGTTATTCATGCCACTTTGGTGCCACTTTGCCACAGTCTAAGTACCTTGGATCTCTTTTCTCATTCTGATGATTGCTCCCCAGACGTTTCATCAGAATTGATAAGAAAACCCCAATTCTGCAACCAAAAATAGGCTGCAAATACTTCCCCCATTGACGTTAATAGAAAGCGAAAAACAAATAAAACTGATCAAAAAATTGGTTTTTCCCCCTAAGAAACTAATGCAATGAATTTGGGTCCTGGCAAAATGAAAAATGAATCAAAAGCAATTTTTTCCTTCTGCACATTAGAGATGTGAATCGGAACCAGAATCGGTTCGGATTCCAGTTACGATTCACATGTGGGTTTTTTTGCATCGGGCCCAATTGCGGTTTTGTTTATCAGCTGCGCCCGAGCCGATAAACAAAAAACCCACCCCAACCCTTTAAAACTAACCTCTTAGCTTTCCCTACCATCCTGACCCCCCAAAAAAAACTTTTTACAGGTATCTGGTGGTCCAGTGGGGGTCCCAGGAGTGATCTCCCACTCCGGGCCATCCTCCCGCTCCCAGGCCGTCGGCTGCCACTAATCAAAATGGCACCGATGGCCCTTTGCCCTTACCATGTGACAGGGTATCCGTGCCATTGGCCGGACCCTGTCACATGGTAGGAACACTGGATGGCCGGTGCCATCTTGTGCTCATATCATGTGACAGGGGCTGACCAATGGCTCTGGTAGCCCCTGTGACATAGTAAGGGCAAAGGCTATCAGCGCCATTTTGATTTGTGGCAGCCGATGGCCCGAGTGCAGGAGGTCACTCCCAGACCCCCGCTGGACTTTTGGCAAGTCTTATGGGGGTCAGGAGGGTCCCCCAAGACTTGCCAAAAGCCCCTGGTGGTCCAGTGTGGGTCCGGGAGTGATCTCCTGAACTCGGGCCGTCGACTGCCAGTAATCAAAATGGCACCAATAGCCTTTGCCCTTACTATGTCACAGGGGCTACCGGTGCCATTGGTCAGCCCCTGTCACATGGTAGGAGCACAAGATGGCACCAGCCATCCAGTGCTCCTACCATGTGACAGGGTCCGGCCAATGGCACGGATACCCTGACACATGGTAAGGGTAAAGGGCCATTGGCGCCATTTTGATTAGTGGCAGCCGACGGCCTGGGAGCGGGAGAATGGCCCGGAGCGGGAGATCGCTCCTGGGACTCCCACTGGACCACCAGTTACCTGTAAAAAGTTTTTGGGTGCGTTGGGAGGGTGGAGGAAGCTAAGGGGTTAGTTTTAGTTTTATAGGGTCAGGGTGGGTTTAGGGGTTATTTTTGTGTGCTGTTTTTCCCACCCTCCCCCAAAATAAGGGAACCCCCATGATCAATATCGTGGGGTTTTCCTATCGTTTTGGGGGAGCCCCTGATTTCTGACGATTTTGAAAATATTGACAATATTTTCAATCATCCGAAGCCAGATTCACATCCCTACTGCACATCCCTACTTCACAGATCTAAACTATTTGGTGTCTATGAACTAACTAGAGATAAATAGGGATGTGCAGTCATTTTGTTTGCAGTGTACATTATAACATTTTTACATACATTAAATTGTACTTATACACCAGGCAAATCATTTTATAACATCCTACTATTGTAAGAAGGGGCATTATGAACTCAGGGTGAGTTTTTTGGGGTGGGGTGGGGTAGGTTTCAGGAGTAGTTTGAACAGAACAGTTGCCATCAATGAAGATTTAATGTGATTTGGAGTGATGAAAGGTAAAAGAAGAGTAGATTTGTATCATTTTCTCTCTACCTATCTTGAATGCACATAGGTAGAGAGTACATCAAGTTAGGTAGAGAGAACATGGTAAAAATCTGCTTTTAACTTTCATCACTGAAAATCACATAAAATCTTTACTAATGACATCTGTGCTGTAGGTACATATGACTGTGCATGTAAAACTGCCACCAAAACCCATCCCACCCCAAAAAACCTCACCCCAAGTTCATAATGCCCCCTCTTACAGTTGTAAAAAACATTCAATTATAAGTGATCCTCTACAGAGGCTCTCTCTCTCTCTCCCCCAAACTGGCATTTGTGATAAAAACAATTTCGGCTGGTAACGCACTGAAAAAAGGTGTAGTTAAACCTGAGTTACTTTACACAATGTTCACCAACCCTCATTTCTATTTACTCTGCCCAAACTCCTCCCACTTGAGTACTATTTTTAAATCTGCATATGCATTTTGCAATGTGATATTTATCATGTGTCTTGCAGCATTGTCACGGTCGTTAGGACCCTAACAGGCGCGATAACAACCTAAAGCATTTTGATAATTGACCATGTTGGTTTGTATCCTTGCAAGAGAGTGCTTGGTTTGGGCCCAGAAGAGCTGAAACAGGCAAACTTTATTTCTCACAAAGTGCAGAAGAGTTTGTTCCTGACATGATTAGCTGCTTTTGCTTGAAACATCTATCTCAGCAGAGCAGAAGATAAACAGTAATGAGGGAGTAATGAACAGATGTGGTTTAGCCCAGTGAGAAAGCATTCCGTATTGCTCAATGTGCTGTAGGATTCGGTAGGGAATGGGGGTAGGTAAAAGGCTCCCCCCCCCCCCCCCCCCCCCACACACACACCTAATCACTCAGAGGCTTCAGGGAATAAGATATAAAATGTAGCAGATTGTAACAGATTCAGAGAGGGAAAGAGAGTTCTTTATATATATATATATATATATATATATAGATAGATAGATAGATCGATCTATTTCTAGATATATATATATATACTATAGATATATATATCTCGAGAAATAGAGAGAGAGAGATCATCTATTCTTTCATTATTTTTATATAACTGATCACATATAATAACCTATCCTCAGACATACAGTCATGCTGACTCAGTGCCTGAGTGTGAGAGTGCTGTATGAAGGGTGTCATGAATTGGATCCTGTCAGAAAAGAAAGCCTGAAAGCTTGAAACAGCGGATCTCACTGGAGGAAGTGCCCTGGTTATTCCATCTCTCTGTGTTCTTATGCCGTTATCACACCCACAAACACAGATTGAATCTGAAACAGATTTGACATAGTCAGAAGGATCCCAGACTGGGATTTATATGAGCTCAGCTATTCTGATTTCAGTGTTTTACTGTCTCTGTTCATCAGTGTGACTGCATGTATATGCTGATAGTGTGTAATATAAGGCATAAGAAGAAGGGATAAGGTAAGCAGATTCCTAAGGTCCCAGGGTGGACTAAAGATCCACGGGATATTGTGGCACAAGCTGGGAGAGAAACAGGGAAGAGGATAGAAAATTGGAAAAGGGAGAATCTTGATTTCCCCTAAGCCATAATATCTTGCTTAAAAAAATGTGTTTAGGAAAGAAAAATAGATGCTGCCCAGTGGGATGGAGGATAGGAAAAGGGGGATGGATGCTGCTTACTGCACTACACAAACTATGGGAGAATAAAGAGAGATATAAGACAGAATGTGAGCCTCTCCAACATTAGGTGTCTGATATAAAGCGACAGCTGTAAGTACTTCAAACATAGCTAAAACTAGAGATGTGAATCGGAACCGGAATCAGTTCGGATTCCGGTTCCGATTCACATTGTGGTTTTTTTTTCGTCCGGCCCGATCGCGGTTTTGTTTATCGGCTGCACCCAAGCCGATAAACAAAAAACCCACCCCGACCCTTTAAAACTAATCCCTTAGCTTCCCCCACCCTCCCGACCCCCCCAAAAACATTTTACAGGTACCTGGTGGTCCAGTGGGGGTCCCGGGAGTGATCTCCCGCTCTTGGGCCATCGGCTGCCACTAATTAAAATGGCGCCGATGACCTTTACCCTTACCATTTGACAGGGTATCCATGCCATTGGCCGGCCCCTGTCACATGGAGGGAGCACTGGATGGCCAGCACCATCTTTAAAAATGGCACGGGCCATCCAGTGCTCCTACCATGTGACAGTGGCCGGCCAATGGCATGGATACCCTGTCACATGGTAAGGACAAAGGGCCATCGGCGCCATTTTGATTAGTGGCAGCCGACGGTCCGGGAGTGGGAGATCACTCTCGGGACCCCCACTGGACCACCAGGTATCTGTAAAAAATTTTTGGGGGGGTCGGGAGGGTGGGGGAAGCTAAGGGATTAGTTTTAAAGGGCTGGGTGGGTTTAGAGGTTATTTTTGTGTGCCATTTTTCCCGCCCTCCCCCAAAACGATAAGAGAACCCTCACGAACAATATCGTGGGGTTTTCCTATCGTTTTGGGGGAGCCCCCGATTTCTGATGATTTTGAAAATATTGTACAATATTTTCAATCGTCCGAAGCCAGATTCACATCCCTAGCTAAAACTAATCATGCATACAGCGAGTCACTATTGGGGATGGCAGGGAAAGCAGCCATTAGAATGGCATGCTATACATATAGAAAATATCAGAAGTCAGTTGATATCCAGATGAAAGCCATGATTTCTGATGCGCGAGCTGAATGAGACCCTGATAAATGGGATGATGGTATTTTTGAATCCTCAGGAAATGAGGAAGAAGTTGAGGAGGATATATATGCCCTGCTTAAAGTTCTTATCAAGGAAACAGAACAGAGTGAGGGCTTAGCTGTGGCCATCCATTTGAGGCTACTAGCCTGTCTGCTTGTAAAAAATGAACTGAAAATTCCTTTCGATGATAATGGTGTGGAGAGACACTGACGGGCCTCTTATTCAGGATTTCTCACACCAAGATTTACTAGAAATAGCTGAAAAATTTCTGCAGAGGAATACCGAAAGGCTGTTCACATGGCTAGTATGATGATTAGATGAGAGGGTTGAACACAACTAGATCTATACTGCAGATGTGAAACAGATGGTCATCTTCTGCAGAGATCCCCAGAGCTTCTATTAATTTAAGAGATGCCCTAGAAGGACTCAGGATTTTCTATCATGGGTAGTTACATGTGTAAAGAGTAAGTATATGGCTGTGAAAAGCCCTGTAAAACAATAAGGGAAGCTATACAAATTGCAAGGGAAGAGGCTATGAAGTCTATAAAGTGTCAGGATGGTTATAAAATCTCCAATGACTACACTTTTACCCCTGCCATATGCAACCGGTTAATCAGGACTGCACTTCTGGCCCTACTTTCTGTGGCTTATGGGGCCACTGTGGGGAGGATAGTTATGGATTTACAGCAGGTAGGGAACTGAACAATTAAAGCAGACACATTAGTGAGGAAGGGTCTTCTTACCTCCCCGCCCCCCCCCCCCCCCCGTCTGCAGAGAAGGCCACTATGCAGATATGGGGGAATGACCCAAAACAAAATATGAAGTGCACTCCATAGAGCATGAGTACCCAAGGAAGGCATGAATATAAAGGACAACAAGTTTTTAAGGGAATTATTAGGGATGTGAATCGTTTTTTGACGATTTAAAACAATCGTCAGATATATTTTAAATTGTCAAAAATCGTTAGAGCCGCGATACAATAGCAATTCCCCCAATTTATTGTCAAAAAATCATAAATCGGGGGAGGGGGGAGGGCGGGAAAACCGGCGCACCAAAACAACCCTAAAACCCACCCCGACCCTTTAAAACAACTCCCCCACCCTCCCGAACCCCCCCCCCCCCAAATGTTTTAAATTACCTGGGGACCAGTGGGGGTCCCGGCGTGATCCCCTGCTCTCAGGCCACGGCTGCATTAATAGAAATGGCGCCGGTGGCCCTTTGCCCTTACCATGTGACAGGGCAAAGGTAGCGCCGGCGCCATTTTGGCTCCTGGCACCCGACGTCACGAGTGCAGGAGATCGCTCCCGGACCCCCGCTGGACCCCCAGGGACTTTGGGCCAGCTTGGGGGGGCCTCCTGACCTCCACAAGACTTGCCAAAAGTCCAGCGGGGGTCCGGAAGCGACCTCCTGCACGCGGGCCGTATTGTCAATATTCAAAATGGCGCCGGCGCTACCTTTGCCCTCACTATGTCATATGGGCCGACGTCACCCGTATGACATAGTGAGGGCAAAGGTAGCGCCGGCGCCATTTTGAATATTGGCAATACGGCCTGCGTGCAGGAGGTCGCTCCCGGACTCCCGCTGGACTTTTGGCAAGTCTTGTAGGGGTCAGGAGGCCCCCCAAGCTGGCCAAAAGTCCCTGGGGGTCCAGTGGGGGTCCGGTAGCGATCTCCTGCACTCGTGACGTCAGGTGCCAGGAACCAAAATGGCGCCGGAGCTACCTTTGCCCTGTCACATGGTAAGGGCAAAGGGCCACCAGCGCCATTTCTATTAACGCAGCCGTGGCCCGAGAGCGGGAGATCGCGCTGGGAACCCCCCACTGGACCCCAGGTAATTTAAAACATTTTGGGGGTTTGGGAGGGTGGAGGATTTGTTTTAAAGGGTCAGGGTGGGTTTTAGGGTTGTTTTGGTGTGACGGTTTTCCCGCCCTCCCCCTCCCCCGATAAAACGATTTTTTAACCAAAACAACCATGACGATCAGATTCCCCCCCCCCCCCCCCCCCCTCAGCCAAAATTGATCGTTAAGACGATCGATCACACGATTCACATACCTAGGAATTATAACAGAAGAAGAATTTGGAAGGAGGCAGACCAGGTTAATAGAAGAGTTGGACTTTTCATAGATTCCTGCCAAATCATCTCTGCATCCAATCATAGACCCTTTCAGGAAACAAGCACTCCATCCTCTGGGTCTGAGTAGAAAACTGCATTTCCCCTGAACTGATGGCCAAGACAAATCCCTGTAAAAATGTACTGAGTTGGTCAGAGACCACATGTTCCATTGAAACTTTTCTGGTAAAGGAACAATATTTAGAGAACTTTACCTTTAATAGACACAAGGGCAGATGCTACATTAATTAATGGAAATCCAAAATACTTTCACATGGATTCAGTTTTAATTAGTGGACATGGTGGGAGGACTATCACTACTGTAACTGTGAAGCTGAAGATTCAAATTGCAGACTAGACCCCTAGAGAATATCAGATACTAATTACTGAAATCAGAAAATATATCATGGGTAACCATTTACAAGAGTTGAAATAGCAGTTATAACCAAGTACCTTTTAGTCTGGGTTGAGGTTGATATCCATCTTGGCCATGAATGCAGTAGGAACAGTAAAGTGGAGTCCAATTCCCATCTCTCCCCCAGCCAAATCTATTTGCATGAAACAGTATCACATATCCAGGGGACATGTTGAAATAACCCAAATCATTCAGAATTTGATGGCTGTGGATATAATTTGGCCAACTGTTTCCCCCTTTAACAGCCCGGTATGTGCAGTAAAGAAATCTGATGGCACTTGGAGAATGACTGTAGACTACAGAGAGCTGAACAAACATGCTCCTCCATTAGCAAACTATTATTTCCTACATGTATCACTTTGCACTTTTCCACATACAATTTAATCTCACAGCTAGAAGCCCAATCCCATATTCTCACAAAGTCCTCTTGCAATTTCTCACAATCAGATCATGATGTAACAACTTTGAATAAGTCTTTATCTGCAAATGTTATCATATCATTCATTGCTCCTTTTTCCAGATCACTTATACATATATTACAGCTCACCAGTTCCATTACAGATCCGTAGGCTATTCCATTATTTACATTTCTAAATTCAGAGATATGATCATTCAGTTAAAATCACTGTTTTCTACCCTTTAGCCAGTTACCAATTCAATATGGGATATTGCCTTCTTTCCATGACTTTCTAATTTCCCAATGAGTCTCTCATGAAGGACTTTGTCAAACAACTTCTGAAAATCCAGATAGATTATATCAACTGATTCAATCCTGTCCCTATTTGTAAAACAAGACTACCCTTTGTTCAATCCGTGTTCACACTACCTCATTAGTTTGTGCCTATCCAGATGATCAGAAATTTTGTTATTCAGAACAGCTTCTACTAATTTGCTTGGTACTAATGATGAGCTCAGTTGCCTGTTATTTTCTGGATCACTCCTGAAGCCTTTTTTTAAATAGGTAATACACTGGCCACCCTTCAATCCTCAGGTACCACTGCTGATTTGAATAAAGAGTTCAAGATTACTAGTAACTGGTCTACTTTTTCATTTTTGAGTTCTTTCATAATTCTGAGGTATATAACATCTGATCCAGGTGATTTTTTTACTTTATAGGTTATCTATTTGCTCTATTAAATCTTCCCAAATTACTGTGATTTGAATCAGTTCTTCTGAATCACTACCCTCAAAGAATGTTTCCAGCATATGTATCATCTCAATACCTTAATGAGTAAAGAATAAAGCAAATAAATAATTTAGTTTTTCTGCTATGGTGTTGCCTTCTCTGAGTATCCCTTTTACATCTAAGTCACCTAGTGGACCAACTGACTGCCTCACAGATTTCTTACTTTATATATATATGAAAAAGTTTTAATTTTGAGATGTTTGCATCTCTAGTGAGCTTTTCAAATTTTCTTTTGACCTACCTTAATAATGCTTTACATCTAACTTGTCAGTTCTTCTACTTTTACCTGTTTCCTTCACATTTGATGACTCAGGAGCCAATGCAGATGCTGCAAGCCCTAGGTTCACCCAGCCCACTCAATGTGTCCCTCAATCTCTCTGGCTTCATGGAGGAATTGAGTCTTGAGTAAGGGCCTATATAATCATCACAACCTCAACCCAGCACACCACACTCCAGCCTGAAGCACAATGCCTTTGGCAGTAGATGCCCAGAAGCCCCATCATGCCACATTTGGAGGCTCAAAATCTTGCACTCCACATCACCATCACAGGATTGCCACCATCACCAGCACCATTACCAGTACCAGGACTGGCACCAGCACCAACAACATCCTAGCACCAACAGAGGAGTCCATGCATGAGCAGCTGGTCCAGCTGGAAAGGAGGCAAGAGGTATACCTCTTACACATATGGGCTCAGTTAGAGCACCTCAGAAGGGCTATCAATATGCAGAACCAGATCTTACAAGATCAGACTGCCACAAACATGCAGAATGTAATGATGCTGGCCGCAGTAGTCAATAGCATGACAAACGTGCTGATACAGATCCTGAAAAGAAATTGCAAGCAGCCAGAGTCTTCCCCAGCTTCAATGGACTCCACACCCTGAAGCAGTAGCCGGGCTGACAGAAATCTGAGGGGTATGACCCCCAAAGACATGCCCCCTCCAAGTGGCAAGCCATGATGTGGCAAAGGGGCCATAAAGGACCAAAGGTTGTAGCATTGAATGCCAAATAAGAAGAGCTGTTCCAACAATCCTGGGTGGGCCCCTCTACCGAGTTCCTGTGCTGGCTAGATGGAAGAATCCTGCTGGGCTCATCCTCACTACTGAGTTACTATATCAGCTAGATGGAAGAAGCCTGCTGGGCCCGACCTCACTACAGAGTTCATGTTCCAGCATGCAGAAGGGATGCTCTACTGTCAGCCATTGTGGATCAGCAGTCTAACTCTAAGGCCCTCCTTGATGCTCTGCCTGTATTCCATCCTCCTTGCTGTGGCCTCCAGTCATGGTCTAACTGCTGTTCCTTTTCATCATGTCTCATCTCCTGTTCCAGATGCTAGTGTCAATTCTCTACTTATCTCATGATCTGCTGCCTCCATGCCGCTGTGTCTTCTGGGCCTCCTGCCTTCACTTGAATTCTTCTGCCTTGGCCCTTAGGCTGTCCCCTTGAGTGCACTCTTTCAACATGGACTGTTTAGGGCCTTCACTTGAACTCTGCTGCCTGGGGTTTTAGGCTGTCCCTTTGAGAGCACACTTTCAACATGGACTGTCTGGGACGTTTTCCTAGCCATCACATAGCAAGGCTGCTATCAGCTCCGACATTAGAGCTGTACTGTAGCTATTGGGGGTGCTATTTCTGCTTTCTATGCTCTTTGTTGTAATCGTGATTGTGACAAAAGGTTAAAATGATAAGTCTATATATGTAATGATGCCATTTCAAACAATGTATGTACAGGTCTACACAGAATGTGCTATGCATATAATTTAAAATGTTTTGTGCTATTTTCTATCTTGTCCTTGTTGATTGTGATTACTTAAGACTTTGACTTGATTTCAAACAGTGGGCTACTTGTCTTCTCTAATAAAATGGTCACTGGTTTGAAAAAAAAACACTTCCTGTTTGGCTCCTTTTATTGTGTGATCTTTGTATAAAGTTTTCACTAGGTGCAAAGTTTTCCCTCTACATGAACCTGCATGCTAGAATGCCCTTGCTCATTCCAAGTAGCCACTACAGTGACTAGGCCATACAACTGAATGCTCAGTGTATGCTCCTAAGGAAGACAGCAAGAAGAAAATAATATGTTTATTACTGGGGAACTTCAGTATTGCCTCTTGTAGCCTTCTTCAAAATACATACTCTTAGCTAATTCCTGCTTACATGGGCCTGCATGTAAGATTGACAGTAGCTAGCTGCCAAACACAGTATATTGTGAACATGTAGAGCCTATGAGATGTTAAGGGGAAGTTAGAGTCATCATCACATAAGACTTGATCTTCGGCCCTATCAATTTTGACATGAATCAAAGGTTATCTGTACCCGATCATTTGCAGCTTTCACACTAAACCAAATATGACGTCTACTTAGTGATAGTTGGAACAGAATGTCAGCATTTGTGTGACAACTAGGGAGGATGAATGAGGGAGTATTGTTATGTTGAGAATGTCCTCAAGCCAACAACAGACACTGCTGCTGCCACTTGGGATCAGGGATGCCAGCCATTCTATTCCAAAGACTGGCTGGCACCCTTGTACTGGCATGGCTTGCGGATCTGTATAATACATGTAAGGTAAGGATGACCTTACAAGTAATATGCAGAACCTGAAGGTAGCCCACTACAAAGATGGCAGGCAGTCTGTAGAAGTCTGCCTGATCCCAAACAGTAGCAGCAGCCCTCTAGGTTCTCTGCTATTCACCTGTGAACATTTACAACAAGACACTATTCCCTCACATCTCCTTCCTAGTTATCAGCCAGCAGCTGACACTCTCTTCCAACAAATACCAAGTACACAGCAATGTTGAAGGGAAAAGTTGGTTAGTGTACAAGTAAAGCACAAAAACTGCTAAGCAAAACTTGTCCCCTAGATTTTACAGCAGATATGGCCACACCATGTCTATGTATGAACAGGAAAGCTATAAACCTACATATGGCAGAAAGAAGGTATCCCTACTGTGCCATCATATACAGAGGACAGTGTGAATGTCCAATGTTGCAGCCTGGGCTGGTAGCTTCTATGTCTACTGTGCATGATATGATCAACAGAGATGAGGCTAAGGAGACAAGTGACTGGAAAAAGAGACTCTCAGTTAGGACTGCCACCAGACCTCAGGCACCCGCCAAGCAAACCAACCCCCCCCTCCCCAAACACACACACACACACACACACAGCCCCCTGCACTGAGTATATGACTACATGCTGCCATTAAACCATCATCTAAAACATTCATCTGAATCAGGTCGACTTTGATACCATTAGGTGGTCCTTGCCACTCCACATTGCTGCCATCTCAACATACCCACATTCAGAGAACAGCTTCTTAACACCTACTTTCTCCCACCCTCCCTCCCTCCTTAAAGTGGCAAGCCTCAGTGACAGCTTAATCTCTGGATAGCCAGCAAACCCCCAAATAACTGGACTATTAGGTCCACTCTAAGTACTTTATGGTGGATGTACCCACTATGAATTACAGGCAAATGTCTACTAATTATCACACTTTTTAGACTGCATATTTGATGAGTGAAGCTGGCAAGTTTCATACCTCTGCTCACCTCTCAATCAGGCCATTACAGTGAAGTGCTCCTACCATGTGACAGGGGCTGACAAATGGCACTGGTAGCCCCTGTGACATAGTAAGGGCAAAAGTTATTGGTGCCATTTTGATTACTGGCAGCCGACGGCCTGAGTGCAGGAGGTCACTCCCAGACCCCCGCTGGACCACCAGGAAGTTTTGGTAAGTCTTGGGGGGGATCAGGAGGGTGGGTTGTAATTAATTCAATTTTAGCCAGGAAATGAATAAGAATGAACGCATTAATGTATCGGGGGCCCCCCTTGCCAAATGCAACGTATCTGCCATGTGACGAATACGAATTCTGAATGCAACGTATGGCATCCCTCTGCACATCCCTATTACGGAATCCAAATTGTGATGGGACTAGGGTGTTGTGTTGTTCCAAGTGATCTGTAAGTTTTAGGTTGACCACCCTTTCCAAACGTTTAGCTAGGAATGGGAGATTAGAGATAGGTCGGAAGTTTGAAGGGTTAGGTTTCTTTAAAATGGGTGTGAGGGTGGCTTGTTTCCAAGCGGGGGGACTTGTCCTAGAGAAAGAGAGCAGTTAATGATTTCTGATAGTGGCTTGGCAATAGTATCTGGGATAGTGAGAAGGGATTTAATCAGAATAGCATCCTTCGGGTGTGAGGAAGGTTTCATTTTCTTTAGGATTGTTATTATTTTTATTTATTTATTTTTGTTATTTAAAAACTCTTCTATACCATCATTAAGTTAGATAACCATCATAATAGTTTACAAAAAGACACAATAATGAAAATTAAGAGTGGTATAGATTACAAATTAATCATGTGCCATCATAGAACGGTAACAATTTAGTAAAATAAACTATGTGTTTAAGTTAAGTCTGTTTGTTAGGAATATTAGGTGGTTTAAATTTAACATTAATATGCATTTGTAGGTTAAAAATAACAATAACAACTTCTTGTTTGGTACGTCCATATTAATCAACTGTTTTTCTCCTTCTCTTTATCTTTATAAAAAGCTTGTTTAAAGAGCCAGGTTTTTAGATTAGTTTTGAATATTTTCAGATTTCTCAGCAGCCTTATTTCGAGTGGCATAGTGTCCCATAGCACAGGACCAGCCGGTGACAGTGCTCTTTCCTTTACTTGCATGACGCATGCTGATTTGACACATGTTTAGTTCAGGGTCATTTATTACTCCTAGATTCCATACTTTTATTGCTAATTCAACGGTTTGATTATTTTTATTTGTGAATGTCGGTTTTATAGGGTGTATGTTTTTACACTCAAGGTGTAAGAATTCAGTTTTGCCGATGTTTATTACCAGTTCCATCTGGTTTAGGAGCTGTTTGATTATTTCAAGATACATATTGGCTAGTTTCATTGTTTCTTCAATGGTGTTTACAATGGGTAAAAGTAGTTGTATATCATTGGCGTATATGTAATGTATGATTCCAAGTCCTGCCAGTAGGTGACATACTGGAAGGAGATAAATGTTAAAGAATGTTGCAGACAGGGCTGATCCCTGTGGGACCTCGGTTAGCAGTGTGAGTTTGTCTGAAAGTGTATTTTTGATTTGTACTTGGAAACATCTATTGTTTAAGTATGACTCAAACCATTGTATTGTTTTATTAGTGAGTCCTATTTCTTTCAGTCTATTGATTAGTATTTTGTGATTTACAGTGTCAAATGTTGCAGAGAGATCTAATAGAACTAATGGGGCGGATTTTCAGAGCCCTGCTCGCGTAAATCCGCCCAAAACCGGGCGGATTTACGCGAGCAGGGCCCTGCGCGCCAGGAAGCCTATTTTACATAGGCCTCCCGGCGCGCGCAGAGCCCCGGGACTCGCGTAAGTCCCGGGGTTCTCCGAGGGGGCATGTCGGGGGCGTGTCGGGGGTGGGCCCGGTCGTCGCGGTGTTTCGGGGGCGTGTCGGCAGTGTTTTGGGGGCGGGTACGGGGGCGTGGCTATGGCCCGGGGCGGTCCGGGGGCGTGGCCACGCCCTCCGTACCCGCCCCCAGGTCGCAGCCCGGCACGCAGGAGGCCCGCTCGCGCGCGGGGATTTACTTCTCCCTCCGGGAGGCGTAAATCCCCGGAGAAAGGTAAGGGGGGGGGTGTAGACAGGGCCGGGGGGGTGGGTTAGGTACAGGAAGGGAGGGGAAGGTGAGGGGAGGGCGTTAGAGGATTCCCTCCAAGGCCGCTCTGATTTCGGAGCGGCCTTGGAGGGAACGGGGGTAGGCTGTGCGGCTCGGCGCGCGCCGGCTATACAAAATCGATAGCCTTGCGCGCGCCAATCCAGGTTTTTAGCAGATACGCGCGGCTCCGCACGTATCTACTAAAATCCAGCGTACTTTTGTTTGCGCCTGGAGCGCAAACAAAAGTAGGCTATTCGCGCGCCTTTTAAAATCCGCCCCAATGTGTTCCTGTGTCGAAGCCTCTTAATATATTATCTGATAGGGCTAATAGCAAAGTCTCTGTGCTGTAGTGTTTGCGGAATCCATGTTGTGGATTCTGCAAGGTTGTTTGACAGTTGTTTTTGTACTGTTTTTTCAATTAGTTTGGCTATTAGGGGTAAGTTGGAGACTGGTCTGTAGTTGCTAAGATTTAGGGGGTCAAAGTTATTTTTCTTAATGATTGGTTTGATTATAGCTCTTTCAATGTATCCGGCATTACTCCTTCATCTAGTGAGAGGTTGATGATTTTAGTTAGTGTTGGGGTTATTGGGTTGGCTAATTTTTTAAATTCTGTAATGGGTAATGGGTAGCAGGGTTCATTTGGTTTATCGTTTGGTTTATCATTTTCTCGACTTCAAAATGTGTGATCTCCTCAAATTCTGACCAGTTACTGACTTCTCTAGTGGGCATCTTAATCTCTTGTTTTGTAGTGTTAGGGATTTTTTTTTTTCTTAGGTTCTCAATTTTATCTTTAAAAAATTGGGCTACATCATTGCATTGGTTCTCTTGAAGGGTTAGGTGATTTTTTGTGTTGTCGCTTGTTAGATTTTTTACTATGTTAAATAGGGTTCCGGTGTTATTTGCAAATTTTTCTATTTTTGAACTGTAATATTTCTTCTTATTGTCCAAAATTGTTTTTTTGTAGTATGCTAGTTGTTTCCTGTACTTTGTTAAATTCTCAGTTGTTTTGTTATTTTTCCATTCTTTTTCTTTCTAAGGATCCGTTTTACTTCTTTGATTTGTTCACTATACCATGGATTTTTAAACTTTGGTTCTTTAATGCGGGCCATTTTTAGAGGGTTTAATTCATTAGTTAAAGTAGTGGTTCTGTTTAACCAGTCGGTTGTTGCATTGTGGCAACTTGTGAGATTGATGAGTGTTAATTCTTCATTTAGTTTGTCCTTGAGAATATCTGTGTTGAATGGGGGGCGGTATGGGAATTCAGCTGGTTCCATGTTTTGTTTTTTTATTGGTGCAGTGAGCTTGATCTGGGCGTTAATGAGGAAGTGGTCTGACCATAGTATTTGTGTGTTTAGGTTTTTAAGTTTTCAAGGAGGCTACTGTTAATAAAGGTTAGATCTAATGAGTGGCCGGCTTTGTGAGTTGGTTTATCTGTGATCAGTTTGAAGCCTAATGCCGTCATTATGTCAATTAGTGTTTGGCAGGTATTAGATAGGGAGTGAACGTCCATGTGAAGATTAAAGTCACCTAATATTATGGTGGGTTTAGAAGGGTTTAGATGAGTTGTAAAGAATTCTATTAGTGAGGAGATGTTTAGTTCGAGGAGGCTAGGTGGGCAGTATATTAGGCAGATTTGAAAATGATTAGTGTCAAAAAGGGCAATTTCATGAATCATTGGCGTAGTGATTGAGAGTAATTTAGTTTTAAATATTTTTTCAATAATTAATATTAAACCGCCCCCTCTTTTATTTGTTCTCGGGATCGAGAAGACCTCATAGTTTTTGTTCAGTAGCTGATTCTTTAGAACTACATCTGATTTTTTTAGCCATGATTCAGTTATTGCTATAAAATTAGGTTTTGTGTCATATAGCAGGTCAGTGATGATGGGAAAATTTTTTGTCACTGATTGTGCATTAACTAGAAGAAAAGAGATCATTAGTAGACTGTTTAATTTGTTACTGTTGGTATGTTTTACTGGAATTAGGTCATTTGTAGTCAGAACTCTCTTTTCTTTATTGCTTTGATGGTATTTGCGTTGTGGTTTCTTTGTGTTATTTGCATACTTACCCTTTCCTGTGCATACTTGGATGGTGAATGTAGAGCTTGTGGTCGTTGGTATGTTCCTGTTGTTGGGTAGGTAGTGGTCATTGTCCATTTGTGTTCTTTCCAGGTGTATGAAGGTGCTGTATGAAGGGGCGTACAAAGGGGCAAGCCCCTTTGTTGCGCCCCTTTGGAGTGCGCCACCGGCGCACGGCGCCTTCCGGGACCCCAGCGCGCTTTTATCCTCGGCGTCCCTCGGTGATATCGGCCACATCACCGAGGGGGGAGGAGCACAGCCTGGAAGTCCAGGAGGGCTCAGGATCGCTACGAGGAACCTGTGGTGAGATAAAAAAAAGAGACAAAGGGAGGAAAACAGAAAAAAATCAGTGAAAAAAGCCTCAGTTGGTTCCGGAGGCAGGTTGGCATGGCGCCTTCGGGGTCCCCGGTGCACTTTTATCCTTGGCGTCCCTATCTCAGAAGTGGAGTTTCGGATGGCGCTGAGATAAGACGCATATGAGCGTCTCTCTTCAGTTTACCTCAAAACCTTTCCTGATGCCACATTCTGGCCGCAAAAAGAGATCGAGGGAGCAGTCAGCTCTGGAGCCCTCCTCGACTCCTGCGGTCATTGGTCCAATGGATGCTCACCTGTGCCGGGGAGCAGAGTGCCCGGTGATGAGCTTGCTGGACGACATTCGGAGGAAGGAAGAGTCTGAAGCCGTCCCTGAGCAAATAATTCTATCCTCCCCGGAAGATAGACATCCCCCTGAGAATCCAGCGCAGAGACAAACTGCCGAAACTCGGGAGGAACCGGAGGCTCTGGAGATGAGTGCCTCCCAGGAGACTCCTCCGGAGCAAGAGTTGATGGGGGGAAGAGTCTTAGCGCAACACCAACTGGACCGGGAGTTGGAAGTAGTTTCACATGAAGTGGCACAGCAATTGCAAGGAAGGGAGATGCCAGAGCAAACCTCTGCAGACTCGGAAGGAATCGGGTTAACCTGTGAGCTGGTAAAGCCGTTAACTTTTACCCTTGAGTCTATATGGGAAGCATTAAGAGAGACTAACAATAATATATCTCGCCAAATAATAACTACAGTTAATAAAGTGGGAAGGCTGGAAGTCAGAATGGCAACTATTGAAAAGGAAGTGGCAGAAAATATTCAAAAGTTACAATCTTTGGAGGTAAAACTGCAAAGTTTCAAGGATATACAATGTAATATTGTTAAGGAAAATCAAGTTATTCAGCAGAGAATAGAGAATTTGGAAATCAGGCGAGGGCAAGAAACCTGAGATGTATACACTTTCCCAAGGTATCTTACCTGACTCCTAAGGAACTTTGGTGAAGAAACATGATGGAAGTCTTAAAAATAACAGAAGAAACTCTTCAAAAGTATACTTTACCCCGCCGATGAAAAAAAACTGGAATTGACTCTGACAATTTCCAGATTTTGCAACCCAGAGAAACCACTAATTTGGATATATCTGCAATTCTTGAGCAGTCTGATGAGAATATTGCCAGTCCATCCACTTTAATTGTGGTATTTCTGATGGAATCTGATAGGGAGTGGATTTTTAAAAAATATTTCTCCCACCGTACTGAATCTTTTCTTGGCTGTAGACTCCAGATTTTCCCTGATCTTGCGAGAACAATGCAGAGGAGACGACAACAATTCCTTCTTCTGAAACCTCAGATTTTGGAATTGGGAGGGTTATTTTTGTTGAAATTTCCCTGTAAATGCCTGATTAAATTTCAGGGCAATTCCTATATTTTTCTTCAACCCTCTCAATTAATTTCCTTTATAACTAGTAAGAAGGATAACGTGGTGTCCTCTACTTGTGTAAATTGAATGTGTACTTCTAAAAGTGTAACTTGTCTATAAAAAAAAAAATTGTACTGCTACCCCTTTATCTTAATTTCTTCTTTTTTTTGTAATATTTCCTGAGATTGTGTACATAATTGGACCCTTGTTTGAGGGCTTGATTTATATGCTCTGTAGCTGATTTTTCCTTTTTCCTAAAAATTTAGTGTAATATTTAATTTTACAGGGGAAATATTTGTCCTAATTGTTACTTCTTTCCTTTTGTTGTTTAAAGCTGCAAAGTATATATTTTTCAATTCAAGTGGTTCTTGAAATTATTATAAAATTGAATAAATAGAAAATAATAAAAAAAAAAAGAGGTTGGTTTGAAGGAGTTGAGTGAGATGTTAGGGTTTTTTTTGTGTGGCGTGGGGGGAGGGGGGAGGGGGGAGGAGGGAGGGAATTGAGACATAAGTTTGTCAACTTTGTTGTGGAAATAGAGTGCTATTTCATTACATTTGTTCAAGGTGTCATTCTCGGCGATGAGGGGAGGTGGTGTTTTAGTAAGGCTCGAGACATAAGCGAAGAGGGCTTTGGCATTATATTGGTAGGTAGTTATGAATTTTAAGGGCATAGTAGTCTTTTTTGGTTTTAAGGATTGCAGTTCTGTAGGTGTGGAGAGTGGGTTTGTATGTGGCTAGAAGGGTGGCGGATGGATCCCTGTGCCATTTCTTTCTTTGATTCTTAATTCTTGTTTGAGAGTTTTTAGTTCAGGCGTGTACCATGGTTTTTTTTTTTTGTGGAATTAGGGTTTAGGTCTTTGGAGATAAGTGGGCTGATTTTGTCCATTATGTTAGTGGTTATCTGGCTCCATGAGATGCAGGCAGATTCTATGTCGGTGAGGTCAAGATTTTCAAGATTATTGCTGAGGGTAAGAGTTAGCTCCTCTTTGATGCAGGATTTTCTGAATTGTATGGTGTTGTATTGTTTTTGGGTGGGGGGTTGTGTTTTATTTATGGTGACCTTGGTTTTAATGAGCAAGTGGTCTGACCAGGGGACAGGAGTACAGGTTGGAGAGTCCGCACGAAGGAGATGATAGTTTGTGAAAATCAAGTCCAGGGTGTGGCCTCCTTTGTGAGTAGGGCTGAACAAAATTTGTTTAAATCCCATGGCTGAGAAGAAGGATAGGAAGGCTTTGCAAGTGGGGGAAAGGGGGGTGGTGTCAACGTGGAGATTGAAATATCTGAGGATGGTGGCTGGGGTGTCCATATCTATGTTTGCAGTGATAAACTCCATGAGTGAGGAGGCGTTGTGGTTGAGGAGGCCTGGGGGGTGTATACTAGGCAAAATTGTAGTTGGGAGGATTTGAAAAAACATATTTCAAATTTGGGGGCAGTGCTGACTATCTGAGAGATTAATTTAAACTCTTTTTTAGCTGCCAATAAGAACCCTCCCCCTCTTTTTTTGTGGCTAGGTATGGAGAAAATATCATATAGGTGGGTGGGGAGTTGATTCAGGAGTACTATGTCCGTTTGTTTTAGCCATGTTTCTGTTATTGCACAGATATCTGGCTGGTTGTCTGATAGGAGGTCGTTCAGGATAGGGAATTTTTTAGTTAAAGACTGTGAGTTGAAGAGTATAATTGATACAGTTGTAAGGCAGAGAAATTGTGCTATTGGGGAGATCATGATTGATACTAGGGATTCGAGGTTGGAAGGAGGAGAGAAGGGTAAGGGTTTTTTGTGATGGTAAGGTTTGTAGTTAAGAGTGGGAGTAGGTTAGGTTAGCATATCTGGAGGGTGAACAGGTTGTATTGAAATTGAGTGGAAGATCTGCTGGTGAAGGGGGGTATGAAGGAGATAGAGCGGAGTGTAAGAGAAGGAGGGTGGGAGGGCTAGAAGAGGCCTATAACTGGAGTTTTCCTGGTAAGTAGGAAGTGAAAAGCGGAGGCAGCACTGAAGTGGCGACACGAAGGGGTGCACTAAGGGGCAGGCCCCATTGGTCGTGCTCCTTAGGCGCGCGACACCAGGCGTACGATGCCTGCGGTCGGGGCATGTTTTTCTGGCAATGACAGCCGTCCGGAGTGACGTCAGGGAGGCATTCCCAGCATTCTGGGCGGGTCAGCCTTACCTGGAGCTTCAGGGCCTTGCCTGGAGCTTCGGGTGGCAGCGGCCACGGCGGGCGGCAGTCCGAGGCCTTGCTCCTTGCTCCTGACCCCAATGGGTCAGCACCGATCGCACAGAGCAGCAGGGGAGCACAGGTGGGTCACGGGCGCCGAAAGAGGTCCGTCTGCAATCAGGGCCTGTTTTTCTGGTGATGGGGGCCAGACGGAGTGATGTTGGGGAAGCGGTCCCAGTGTTCAGGGTGGGTCGGCCTTGCCTGGAGCTTCGGGGCCTTGTGTGGAGCTTTGGGTGGTGGCGGCCATGGTGGGCGTCGATCCGAGGCCTTGCTCCTTGCTCCTGAGCCCGATGGGTCAGCACCGATCACGTGAAGCAGCAGGGGAGCACAGGTGGGTCACAGGCGCTGAAAGAGGGCCGTCTGCGGTCAGGACCTGTTTTTATGGTGATGGGGGCCGGCCAGAGTGACGTCAGGGAGGCGTTCCGAGCATTAGGGGTGGGTCGGCCTTGCCTGGAGCTTTGGGGCCTTAACATATGGTCAACTCTCAGAAGCATCCCTTCTGAAGAGTGGAAACACTCAATCACTGCTGTCCAAAAGCAGTGTGTACAAAATGAATGCACACATACTGCCAGCTCTGGGGTATGGATTGCTGTGGTAAGGGAGGGACCTCCTAGTGCAACAGCTTCCCCAGAGACAGAGATTGAAGAGGGTAATACAGCACATCACTCACTGAGTTGTATATTGACACACTTCTTTTTTGAGTATGGACAACTTGCAGCACTTTGTGCACTTACACATGGGCAATGCGTATGTTCCTGGAATGTGGACATTGTTGTGTGTGGCAGCTTGTCCATGAATGCTAATGAAGAATTACTAATCCTGCCTCAGGCACTGATTATGTATACCTGGCCACATAAATCACATCTATCAGAGACATATGTGACACCTACTTTGTCTGAGGTACTGACATGGGCCCCTTAAGGCCTTAGGTGGCACTAAATGCATGTCTGGCAAGAGACAAGTACAGAAAGGCCATCAGCCATCATACCAATCACAGAGACTTCTGGGAGCAGTAGGCCTATACATTCATCACTGTGTGCCGTGTACTATGGCGGCAGCTTGTAGGCTCATGAAGTCATCAGCTGCCATCTGTTTCTCTAGCCTTAATGCTTTACCCAGAGCAGATCATTGAGAGTGCAGGAGCACATCTGTCCTGCTCACCACTAACTGTAAAAGTGACTTACACCACATAAGGTGCAGCATAGAGGACAGCAGCTCTTCCTGATTCCCCACAAGCCATGACAGGCATGTGGATGAGCAAGGTCCTGCAAACATTAAACCACGGAAATGTGTGGTATGATATTCCAAACTGAACTATCTGCAAGCTGTTTGGCACAGGAATTCTCAGCCTATCTGCTTTAAGGGTGGTAACAGATCACAGCAGGATGTTAAGAGAGACTAACTATTGCTCAAATCAAAATACATATTTTCTTGGTACACACAGATGTACAAACAACCGTACTACATGACTATCAGTGAGCCATAGCAGTCAAGGGCCTTGAAGCAGCCAGACATTTCAATATCTCTGTAATGCTAGCTGTGACGGGTGATGTGAAGGCTATAGGTTCAAACACACCTAACCGGTGGCTTCTATGATGTCAACCTTTGCTCAGGAGAGATGTTTGTGCTCCTAGAGTCATAATAAACTATATGGTGATGGTAAGAACATAAGAACATAAGAAAATGCCATACTGGGTCAGACCAAGGGTCCATCAAGCCCAGCATCCTGCTTCCAACAGTGGCCAATCCAGGCCACAAGAAGCTGGCAAGTACCCAAAAACTAAGTCTAATCCATGTTACCATTGCTAATGGCAGTGGCTATTCTCTAGGTGAACTTAATAGCAGGTAATGGACTTCTCCTCCAAGAACTTATCCAATCCTTTTTTAAACACAGCTATACTAACTGCACAAACCACATCCTCTGGCAACAAATTCCAGAGTTTAATTGTGCGTTGAGTAAAAAAGAACTTTCTCTGATTAGTTTTAAATGTGCCCCATGCTAACTTCATGGAGTGTCCCCTAGTCTTTCTACTATCCGAAAGAGTAAATAACCAATTCACATCTACCCGTTCTAGACCTCTCATGATTTTAAACACCTCTATCATATCCCCCCTCAGTCGTCTCTTCTCCAAGTTGAAAAGTCCTAACCTCTTTAATCTTTCCTCATAGGGGAGCTGTTCCATTCCCCTTATCATTTTGGTAGCCCTTCTCTGTACCTTCTCCATCGCAATTATATCTTTTTTGAGATGCGGTGACCAGAATTGTACACAGTATTCAAGGTGCGGTCTCACCATGGAGCGATACAAATGCATTATGACATTTTCCGTTTTATTCACCATTCCCTTTCTAATAATTCCCAACATTCTGATTGCTTTCTTGACTGCCGCAGCACACTGAACTGACGATTTCAATGTGTTATCCACTATGACACCTAGATCTCTTTCTTGGGTTGAAGCACCTAATATTGAACCCAACATTGTGTAATTATAGCATGGGTTATTTTTCCCTATATGCATCACCTTGCACTTATCCACATTAAATTTAATCTGCCATTTGGATGCCCAATTTTCCAGTCTCACAAGGTCTTCCTGCAATTTATCACAATCTGCTTGTGATTAAACTACTCTGAACAATTTTGTATCATCTGCAAATTTGATTATCTCACTCATCGTATTTCTTTCCAGATCATTTATAAATATATTGAAAAGTAAGGGTTCCAATTCAGATCCCTGAGGCACTCCACTGTCTACTCCCTTCCACTGAGAAAATTGCCCATTTAATCCTACTCTCTGTTTCCTGTCTTTTAGCCAGTTTGCAATGCACGAAAAGATATCGCCACCTATCCCATGACTTTTTACTTTTCCTAGAAGCCTCTCATGGGGAACTTTGTCAAATGCCTTCTGAAAATCCAAGCATACTATATCTACTGGTTCACCTTTATCCACATGTTTATTAACTCCTTCAAAAAAGTGAAGCAGATTTGAGAGGCAAGACTTGCCCTGGGTAAAGCCATGCTGACTTTGTTCCATTACACCATGTCTTTCTATATGTTCTGTGATTTTGATGCTTAGAACACTTTCCACTATTTTTCCTGGCACTGAAGTCAGGCTAACCGGTCTGTAGTTTCCCGGATCGCCCCTGGAGCCCTTTTTAAATATTGGGGTTACATTTGCTATCCTCCAGTCTTCAGTTACAATGGATGATTTTAATGATAAGTTACACATTTTTACTAATAGGTCTGAAATTTCATTTTTTAGTTCCTTCAGAACTCTGGAGTGTATACCATCCAGTCCGGGTGATTTACTACTCTTCAGTTTGTCAATCAGGCCTACCACATCTTCTAGGTTCACCGTGATTTGATTCAGTCCATCTGAATCATTACCCATGAAAACCTTCTCCATTACTGGTACCTCCCCAACATCCTCTTCAGTAAACACCGAAGCAAAGAAATCATTTAATCTTTCCGCGATGGCCTTATGTTCCCTAAGTGCCCCTTTAACCCTTCGATCATCTAACGGTCCAACTGACTCCCTCACAGGCTTTCTGCTTCGGATATATTTTAAAAAGTGTTTACTGTGAGTTTTTGCCTCAACAGCCAACTTCTTTTCAAATTCTCTCTTAGCCTGTCTTATCAATGTCTTACATTTAACTTGCCAATGTTTATGCTTTATCCTATTTTCTTCTGTTGGATCCTTCTTCCAATTTTTGAATGAAGATCTTTTGGCTAAAATAGCTTCTTTCACCTCCCCTTTTAACCATGCCGGTAATCGTTTTGCCTTCTTTCCACCTTTCTTAATGTGTGGAATACATCTGGACTGTGCTTCTAGAATGGTATTTTTTAACAATGACCATGCCTCTTGGACATTTTTTACTTTTGTAGCTGCTCCTTTCAGTTTTTTTCTAACAATTTTTCTCATTTTATCAAAGTTTCCCTTTTGAAAGTTTAGCACGAGAGCCTTGGATTTGCACACTGTTCCTCTTCCAGTCATTAAATCAAATTTGATCATATTATGATCACTATTGCCAAGCGGCCCCACCACCGTTACCCCACCACCACCACCGTTACCTCTCTCCGATGTCTGCCAAGCGGCCCCACCACCGTTACCTCTCTCCGATGTCTCCAAGCTCATAGGAAAATACAAGTGAAGGCAGGACACCATCACATTCCCAATCCTGCCTTCACAGAGCTAGACATGAATCCAGATGTAGGCTCGCTGAGAAACTAACGAAACCAACATGACATCACAACAGCCAAGGCCCTCACTTTCTGCACATTATCATTTACAAATTGATTAGGTAGGTGTAGTATGGTACATGTGTGTCAGGGTGCATGCAACCACCAAGAAGCATGCTACCTTGGAAGGACCTGTGCACATTGTGGGAATGTCACTAGGTACCATAGGTCCTTTATCAAAAGCTGTAATGGAAGGCGGCTATTAGATCACGCTGATGTCAGCAAAAGTTTTGCCAACTGGCTCCAATTTTCAGGACACATAAATCCTGTCGAGGTTTGGAACACATTACATGCAGGGATTTCACCAGATTTCCTTATAGCTTTTCTGAGCAAACCAACACTATCAATAGCATGCATGGGAATAAGACCAGGATTGGATCAACATATCCAGGAAGTCTGGATCCAGTTGGAAAACTGAATCAGCAGTGGCTCTAAAACTTGTGACGCTGTGGTGTCAGCTGTGTCTTGCCATGCCCATGTGTCAGTAAGCCGACCCAGTACAGGTGTATAACTTCACATGCACACATATGTCAGTTATGGAATAAAGCAGTAAAATGGGAACTCTGTCATTGAAACCTTTAACTATCTACCTGTACCATTAGGCTGTGCCTTTAAGCATTAGAGCTATTTTATATTTAAAGCATTTCTAGAGCTGTTGCTCTCCATGCTCGGGGACCAGATAGGTGGCTTCATTCTTGTGGCAACATTTCATCCACATGTGTGAACTAGGATGGGGTCTGCAGGGGAGGGTTGGCAAATAGAGATGTGAATCATGACCTCGATCGTCTTAACGATCGATTTCGGCTGGGAGGGGGAGGGAATCGTATTGTTGCCGTTTGGGTGTTTAAAGTATCGTGAAAATCGTGAAAATTGTGAGCCGGCACACTAAAACCCCCTAAAGCCCACCCCCGACCCTTTAAATTAAATCCCCCACCCTCCCGAACCCCCCCCCCAAATGCCTTAAATTACCTGGTGGTCCAGCGGCGGTCCGGAACGGCAGCAGTCTGGAACGGCCTCCTGCAATTGAATCGTGTTGTCTTCAGCCGGCACCATTTTTCAAAATGGCGGCGCAAAATGGCGGCGGCCATAGACCAACACGATTCGACTGCAGGAGGTCGTTCTGGACCCCCGCTGGACTTTTGGCAAGTCTTGTGGGGGTCAGGAGGCCCCCCCAAGCTGGCCAAAAGTCCTTGGGGGTCCAGCGGGGGTCCGGAAAACGATCTCCTGCCGCGAATCGTTTTCCGTACGGAAAATGGCGCCGGCAAGAGATCGACTGCAGGAGGTCGTTCAGCGGGGGTTCCGGCTGAAGACAACACGATTCAATTGCAGGAGGCCGTTCCGGACCACTGCCGTTCCGGACCGCCGCTGGACCCCCAGGTAATTTAAGGCATTTGGGGGGGGTTCGGGAGGGTGGGGGATTTAATTTAAAGGGTCGGGGGTGGGTTTTAGGGGGTTTTAGTGTGCCGGTTTACCTGCCCTCCCCCTTCCCCCGATTTACGATTTTTTGACGATAAATCGGGGGAATTGGTATTGTATCGTGGCCCTAACGATTTTTGACGATTTAAAATATATCGGACGATATTTTAAATCGTCAAAAAACGATTCACATCCCTATTGGCAAGCCACACAGCACTAGCTAGGCCAAACTATGAACTCTGTGTTGGCAGTCATTCACAAACTTATGTGACACATATGCCTCTTTTTGTGTCAGTATGAGTCAAGCCACATTATGGCAGCCACATGTATTTTATGTCATCTTAACTTTCACTACTATTTTTCCAGTACACTGTACGGCTCTGTTGCCAATACGAATCCTGAGTAGGCATACTTATTTTCTGTACACAGTGACTCAGACAGAGAAGCAGTGGGAGAAAGAAAGATGATAGTGAGGAGAACAGCAGCTAACAGTCTACTGGCCTCCTTTCCATGGAGGGGGATGTGGTAGGAGAGGTCTATCAGGCAAAGTAGTATTGGATAAGGTTTTGGTGAAGCTGGCTGCCATTCAGCATGGTGTCCTTGGCTCGTGCAGGGACATATGGGGGATCTGGGAGGAGATCAGGAACTATATCATTCATAGTCCTTGTCATAGAGCAGTATTATAGAAGACACAGCAGAGCAGCACTATATCTCCAACTTTGGGTGGGGCATACATTAAATCTCCACCTATATTTTCCAAACAGAGAAATCAACTTTTGAAAACTCTGAAGGTGCATTTGATGACACAGAAAGTAGCACATAAGGCCTCACTGTCCCTTGTCTCTGCCGGTGTGTGGGAATGGCAATGGGGCTGAGAAGTCATGTCCTGCAACCGTACCCAGAGAATCCTGCAGCAAAGACAGATTTAAACCACCATTCATAGCATTGTCACCTGCACATCTGGCTTGCAAACCACAGCATCCTATAAAACTGTATAAGGTAGTTTGTTCCTTTCCCTGAGCCTTAAAGTCTGATTTGCCTAGCCTATGTGCATTTCAAATTTCTCTGGGCCAGTATATGTGCAGGATAGCAGTAGCCAAAAGAAGCTTTGCTTTTCCAGACTACTAAATCGCATCTGGGTATTCCAACAATTGTGTGTCAGGCCATCACAACTGAGCTAAGGCTACTGGTGTGTAGCAGGCTTCCAAGCTTGAAGCAATACATAAGAGCTGCCACATCTGTATTTGCTGAAAGAATGGTACATCATGGTGTGATCACAAATGTCCCTGCCAGCTCCGCAGTATGGCGTCCATATAAACCAATTTGTGCAACCTGACACAGGGAATATGCAAGGCAACAGACATGCATAGGATACTGCTTCTGGTTGAAGTGTGTGAGGGTGAAGACAAAACTGAGTCTGACAATGTGTATGATGCTTCACAAACTGGCCACACATGATCGTGCAGAACCAGCAATGTGGACAAGTCAAGCTTGTCATTAACCAATGAGATTTAAATAGCTCCCAATGGGACTATAGGAACAGGACCATTTTGAAACTTATCATATACAAAGTGTATAGTGTCTGCTCACACACCAAGCTTTAAGGCCGATGCATTGTTTGCCATCACAAGATTATCAGAAAACTGAAGCATGGAAAAAAAAAGCCAGTACCTGGGGCAATGGGCTCCAGACATAACTGTGCAAGCCACTGGTCATGGCAGTGATGCTTTTCATCCCCCCCACAGCCACCCCCCATGTCCGTGCCATTTGGCACAAACACATAGCCAAAGATGGAGTATAAAAAGAAGAGTCTCTCTTACCTATGAGTCAACCATCACTGTACAGGCAGTCCTCAAAATTTTCGCACAGGCCCAACTGCCTAAGTATAAAGGAATCATGTGAAGCTCCTGGGTACCTGGCCACCATGTCAAGGATGAGCATCCGAGCATCACAGATCACTTACACATTGACGGAGTAGAAGAGCTTTCTGTTACGGTATATCTTCTCCCTGTCATGGGGTGGAATGATGGCCATGTGAGTGCAGTCGATAGTAGGGATGTGAATCGTTTTAGGACGATTAAAATTATCGTCCGATAATTTTAATATCGTCTTAAACCGTTATGGAACACAATACAATACAGATTCTAACGATTTATCGTTATAAATCGTTAGAATCGTGAGCCGGCACACTAAAACCCCCTAAAACCCACCCCCGACCCTTTAAATTAAATCCCCCACCCTCCTGAACCCCCCCAAATAACTTAAATAACCTGCGGGTCCAGCGGCGGTCCGGAACGGCAGCGGTCCGGAACGGGCTCCTGCTCTGAATCTTGTCGTCTTCAGCCGGCGCCATTTTCCAAAATGGCGCTGAAAAATGGCGGCGGCCATAGACGAAAAAGATTGGACGGCAGGAGGTCCTTCCGGACCCCCGCTGGACTTTTGGCAAGTCTCGTGGGGGTCAGGAGGCCCCCCACAAGCTGGCCAAAAGTTCCTGGAGGTCCAGCGGGGGTCAGGGAGCGATTTCCCGCCGCAAATCGTTTTCGTACGGAAAATGGCGCCGGCAGGAGATCGACTGCAGGAGGTCGTTCAGCGAGGGTTCCGGCGCCTCGCTGAACGACCTCCTGCAGTCGATCTCCTGCCGGCGCCATTTTCCGTACGAAAACGATTCGCGGCGGGAAATCGCTCCCTGACCCCCGCTTCCTTCCTCTAGTGCAGGGACTTCCCTAGGATGGCTTGGAACAGGCCTTGCCTGTTCCCGAGGTTGTTCTTGTTCTGCTTGTTGTTGTCTGCAGCAAGCCTCCTGAAGCATCCAGTATCCCCCAACAACTAAACTTGCCACAAACATTATGGTTTTAGGAAGCTAGACCAGGTAAGAACAGATGTTTTTATTGGGGCAAGAAGGCCTAGTAGATGTGTCTGTTATAATTCTTCTTTTTATTGCTGTGATAATACCCATGATCCTCAATATCGGACATGGGAACACGATAAATAGTTTTTTCTCCGTACCACAAAAAAAAGGTGTTGTTTATTTCTGGCATTAAATCCTGAGATAGTGTGTGTTACTCTTTCACACTTCACACTAGCAGACTCTCATTGCCATTTACTCTACACAAACCCATCCCACTCAAATAATCAATGTTTAATTTGCATATGCATTTTTGCATTGAGTTATTTATTTCACATTTCGTCTTTACCATGTGCGTTACAGCATTACTGCATGCGATAAGGCCCTAAAACAAAATGATAAATGGCCCAGTTTGTTAGGATATCCAGCTGCATAGCAACACCACTTTATATACCAAACTATCTTAAAGGTAGTCAAGTAATTTTATTCAGCTATCTTTAGGACTATTCTATGGCTAAATGACTTTAAACATAGACCCCACATTTTCCCATTGGTTATCCTCCTTCTACCATGTCTAAAAAATGCCTGCATCTTCATTAACTGCCATATATTTCACCTTTCCAATCTAATTAGGGCCAGATTCATTAAGGATTTTCTCCCATTTTGTGTCTATGGAAAAAACCATTAGTGAATCAGGTACTTATTTTTTTAGATTTTTATTATTCACATACAGACAATTCAAAGTAAATGTTTAAATTGTATTCACAAACAGCTGAGTAGTAGTTTGGAGTCATTTATCTCTGTATACTCTTAATTTAAATGTACCTAGGCTATTTCTGCCTTTATCACAATCTATCTTATTGAAATATCTTAACTTCCTGGTTATGCCAATGTTCTTTGAAATGCCTCATTCCAAACCATGTGCTCCTAAATGACTGTTGGCTTTCCCTCACTATCTAGTTTAAAAGAAACTATATCTCCTTTTTAAATATTAGTGCCAGCAGATGGGTTCCTTGTGGAATATATTCCCTCTTTCTCAATATGTTGCCTAGTTTCTAACAAATTTAAAGTACTCTTCCCTACACAATAGCCTTATCCATGCATTGAGATTCCAGAGCTCTGCTGCCTCTGGAGCCCTGAGAACATGAAACATTCCTGATATTGCTACCCTGGAAGTTTTGGATATGATCTTTCAACCTAAAAGCCTAAATTTGGCTTCTAGAACTTCCTTCCTTATCTATTTAATGGTGCCCACATGTACCACAACAATCAGCTCCTCACCAGCATTGTTTAAAATCCTCTCTAGGTGCTAATGAGGTCCACCATCTTCACACTAGGGGGCTGAGGCAATAATATTTGCGGAAAGTGGGAGCTGACTTTTCAGCACCCGCTTTCTTAACGCATGCATAGCGCCCACAAGGGGGTGCCATGCAATATGTAAATTAGGGGGTCACGCTAGGAAGGAGGCACTAGGGTCACTTGCGCGACCTTAGTGCCTACTTGCTAACGCGATCCACTGCAGCTGCCGGTTATGAAGACCGACGCCGGTAAACTCGGCCTCAGTTTTTATAACCTGCCTGTCTGGCAGTAATGAAAATGGCCGCCGAGTTTATCGGCGTCAGATGCATGTTAAATAGGCACTAATCCCCTATTGCATTAGGGGATGGATTAGCGCCTATTTATCCCACGTCGGACTGCGGGTTATATAGTGCACTTAGCTGAGCGCACTGTATTGCATTGGCCCCTAGGCAAGCAAGTTAGGAAGTAATTCTCACATTCACCAGCCACACGTCTAGCTGCATCTCTTTCCTCCTGGGCACATTTCAACCACAGGGAAGGCAAATTTCAAAGGGATTTCCTAGGTACAAAGCACTTTACCCAGGTAAATTGGCTGTGTAAAAATTTGACTAAGTAAGGAAAAGATATAACAGCTAAAACAAAATTACTTCCCTAAAAAAAAATCTCATCAAACAATAAGGGTAAATATATAATCAATCTTAAGTAAACATAAACACAATCCTTAAACATATTTTTTTATTTGAACAACTTTTTACCAATGTATACCAACAGTCAAATACAAATCATCTTATATTTGTGTATCAAATGTTTATACAACAAAATATAAAGAGTATCATGAAAATGATTAAAAAATATTCACATACAACATACATACCAGAGTACTTACTCACATACATACACGCACAATATATAAAAACAATAATTACAAAAAATAAAAGCTAAATATTTGTTATGACTGTCAGTCGCAGACGGCTGCCACCTCGTCTACTCACATCCTACACCATCCTGCTTCCCTCTCCGGGCCTGCTTGCAGCAGGGGCCAGTCTCTGCTGCTGCGTATCCCATGGTTCCTCGCCACCACCACCCATGCTGACTCTGGGCCTTGCTAGTTGCGCGTGCATGTCACTGGGCCCTCTTTTCAAGCTATCACCTTTGTGTATCTTTAATCATTCCAAATTATATCAAATCTACACTGATGTGTACTGTGCTGTTCGTACCTCTGACTGTGCATGTAAAACTGCTTCCCAAACCTAGGCCACCACCAAAGCCTCGCCCTGAGTTACTAGTTGCTCCTCCTACAGTGGTATAAATAGCTTACTTATAAGACACTATTATAAAGAATCTCTCTCTCCCCCTCATTTTCTCCCTAGAATGTAAAAATATCACAGGTGTAACAAATTTGACACTCATTGCAGTAAAATACCTATGCAATGTGATATCTAGAAAATTACCCTAATCACAGGTACTGTTCTACCGAAATTTATAGCAAAATGATAAATCTAGGTTCTAGTGACACAGCAGCCCATTGAGCAGCCAAATTTGTATCAACAAGAGACAGCTCCCTAGAAACAAACAGTGTCAATTTGAGTAAACTAATAATGGCCAAATACTGCCCGATAAGGTGAAAACAAGAGACAGATAAAGAAAGCATGAACAATCAACAACACAGGGCAATCAGATTTGCACTGAGAGGCTTTGTGCCAGCAGGTTGATGGTGGGCAGGTACTGTCCACAAGGCCACAGGGACCTAGGTGGCTGGTTATTCAGAGAGTGGCCTCACTTGTTTTAGGTGGTTGTTTGAATTGTTGCATTACCTGTACTGTTTGTATTCTAGTGATGGAATAGCTCTAAATTCTCTTTCTACTGAATCTTGTCTGCAGAAGAGCTTAGCTTCAACTGGATTTCACTTCTGCACCTTTCCAATAGAACTGACCTTCATATCATCTGTGTATTTGATCAATTAAGTTGGATACATTCAATTAAATCAAAAAGACACATTTTTTCTTCTATAGACATCATTATTTCTAGAGACATGTGAAACATCTATGCCACCTCAACGCAGATTCTGCATTTTCATTGATATGCAAAATATATGCACGTTTCCAGGGAATTACCCACATTTTTTAAATGTATATGTTTATTTCCAAATTATAATACTCTCTCAAAAAATTCTTGTGAGGTAATTGTCGTAATATCTAGTAGCGATGTAGAAAGACTTAAATACCTCTATCGATTCACAGTCAGTATTTGCCCAAACAAAACAATTTTTTGCTTTTGAATGACCTCATACCACGCTTGGATGTGCAAGTTAGCATGGTCATTCGCCTCTATGTGCAAGAAAGCAAAATCAATTGCTTCCGCCAAGGTTTTTAATCATTGGTCATCAAAATATTTTTCTTTCTGCTTACCGTGACAAAATTTTCTTATTATGACTTGTTAATCTTAAAACTTTCATGCAATAGTTTCATTTCATCAATTTTCAATGTAAATGTACAAGCTACTTAGCTTAGTCGAAGAAACACTATAGACCCAGTGTGTTCAGAGGTGTTAGCAAGCTGCTCGACACGATCCGTGTTTCAGCTGAAATCTTCTTCATGGGGCCATATATCTGCGAGAACAATTATCACAACCCATTATGAATATTCAATAGAGACATTTATAAGGCACATATATGAAGGTACTAACATGTAACTAGTTTCAGCGTCTGTTCATCGGCCATCTGGTAATGCATTTCTTCCACCGGAGGGGCTGCACATACACCATTTTTAAAGGGCTCTTAGCCAATGTGAAGATACTGCGTAAGGTGGAAATGCTGAGATCATAGTCTGACAAACTGGAAACGCTGGTTAAAGGCGAGTGTACCACTCTATTGCTACATTTAATCCAGCGGGATGAATGCAATTTAAATGGTATATCCATCTTTGCTCATGGAAAAGAAGTAATGTTTGTGGATCACCCCCCCCCACCCCAAGACATTATAATTTAGACTATAACCTGCCACTTTAAATCCATGAAAGCATGTGAGTATTGTATGCAGTGTGCAACAATAGGTGTCTGCATTTTACTTGTGGTTATACAGTTGCAATGTTCTATTAATCTGGTCCGTATTGACCGCTTGGTTCTCCTGAGCTAGTATTTGTTGCATGGGCAGATAATTAGGTAGATAACCTGAGATGAAGTACAGTCTGAATATGTCTTGGCTGTATAGATGTTACCTGTTTGATCTGTCCAAGATGGACCCGGCACAATTTGGGCACACACAGAGCATTTCTGACAGGGCCAGTGGCCAATAGGTTGTTCAGTGGACAGAATGGCTTCCGAGCGTAAGAACAAATGGGTAAGAAGGTCTCGTAGATTTTTACACTGGCTATATGCAATTATGGGGCCCTCTGTAAAGACGGGATGGATTTTCAAAATATGCCAATAATTTCGAATCAGAGCTACAATTTGAGATGATTTAGTTGAAAATCTCAACGTGCACACTAATGGAGTGTCATCTTCGTCGTTGTCCTTATCCAACAGCAGCCAAATTCATTGGGCATTTGATGCTCATTTAAAAGCCTTATTTATTGTCCCTGAAGGATATCCTCGATTCAATAATCATGTGGACAGGTTTTTCGCTTTTTATAAGAAATCATCTTTTGTGGAGCATAATTGGCGTAGATGTAAAAATTGTCCAATGGGCAGGTTGTCTTTCAAACGATATGGATGAAAACTTGAGAAATGTAAGAGAACATTTTTGTCTGTGGTTTTTTTTTATATAACGAGGTAACGAACTGGTCATCATGTTGTATAATCAAAATATCTAAGAAATTGATTTGTTTATTTCCAACCAGTTTTTAAAAATTTCTCTGGTATGTTATATATCCTAAAATTAACTTTAAGCTGAATTACCTGTAATTTAGTGTTAGATGTTATATCTTCCACAGAGTAGTGCACTAGAATATCATTCCTTATTTTGGGCTAGAGTTCTCATATCTGACTGCTTCTTCTCTTTTAATCAAATTAGTCAAATGGTCAGAGTCTGGTCCCCAGACTTTGACCTTATAATGTGATGGGGAAAAGTCAGGTTTACGCCATTTTCCAAAATGGTGTTAACTGGGCCCAGAGATTTGGGGCACTCTGGGCCTCCATTGAAAATCAATGAGGATACTTTGAGGCACAGGGGGGCTTTGGGGTGGGCTTTATTTATTGGATTGGGAGGGGCCACTAGACCCCAGGAATGTTGATTTTTGGCAAGATGTGACAAGATTGGGGTTTTGGGTGGAGGGACACATTTGTAAAAACAAAAGGAGAGGTAAGGGGTAGGGCATCAATGAACAAATATTTATTCTTTTTTAAACACTTTTGGGGATCATCAGGGGGGGTCTCAAAAGATTCCTTAGAGGGATTTAAGTATATTTTGGGGGGGGGGGTAGTTTGGGGCCAATTTGCCCTTTAAATGATGGCAGCCTGTTGCACAGTGGGCTGAATTTTATGTTTTCGGGGCCACAGCCATGTTCTTTTTTATGGATACTTTTTAATAGGGAGAGGAAATATATTGCCCGTACACCTTCATAATATTTGGCCCCTCCTGCAATAAAATATTGTGGCTTTGTATATGACCCTTTATGATAAATGCTAGCTTATTAGTCTATTTTGGTTAAAACTGTCAGCTCATATTTAACCAGAAAATATTTCACATTCTACATAGCATCAATTCCGTTTGTATGCATGGAACTTACTTTTTTTTATTTTGTTTGTTCTTTTATTTTTTTTTTCCATTTTATGTTTTAACTTTTTCATTTCATTCTGGGTTTTTTTGTTTGTTTTTTCAATGCATGCTGTTTTCTACAACTCAAGCTATTTTTATGTACAGGTATTATTTTTGAAAATTGCATGCATTAAGAGCTGAATTTTCAAAGTGATTTACACAGAAACAAAACACGGTTTTATGTGTATAAATGACTATTATATCAGGGCTCAGTGTGTACAAAATTATGTTTGTAAGCCAATTGTGCATGCACGTTTTTATGTATCAGAGAAAAGCAGTCGGGGGGGACTTACATGCATATTTTTATATTTTAAATACTATGCACCATAAAATTCACTGTACAAGTTATACCCTCGATAATGCAGGCATAATGTTGTGCACATTTCAGATCACTTATGCAGGAATATTCAAAGCAAAATTATGCACTTTTCCTTTGAAAATTCAGGATAAAGTCTGCATGTAAAAGGTACATTCAGCCTTCATCCTTACCCATAGAATTATAAAATTATCTTATAAATATTTTATTGCATGTTATTTGCAAAATAACAAGCACTATAAACAATAATGCATGCTAAAATGAAAAATGAACTTTTTTCCAATTGTTTGTTGTTAGGACTTGTAATTATGTGGACCCTCTGACCGAGGCAAGAAGTGGAACCGCCCAGGGGAGGAGCCTCACTGAGCCTCACCGTCGGGAGGTGGAGTCTCGGCTGCAGGATGGGATAAAGCAGCGGGTAGAATGAGAGAGAGAGTGACCCCTGGAGGCGGGCCACGGAGCAACAGCGCAGCTGCTAACGTCAGACTCAGCTCAGGAACTGGAGTAGACAAATAGTTGTGGCACTCCCAAGGAGCGGGGGTGTCAGTAGAAGTACAGTCACTAAAGTACACTGGGTCCATAGAAATGGTATACAAGAGGGTTCCTCGGTGGTAGGTCATGGTAGTGGTCCACAAAATGGGGTACACCAGCGAGGGTTCCTCTTCAGATGTTATGGCAATGGTCCGCAGAGTGGGGTACACCGGAGAGAGTTCCCACATAGAGAATGCAACAGGAACTGCAGCATAGTATTCACAGTGACTGAAGGCAATAGCAGGTCCGGAGAAGCCTCGGGGAGCAAGGCATGCAGAAATCCGTGTGAAGGAGCGGATAGCCAAGAGAAGAGATAGGGCCCCCAAGTAGCAGGTACCCAATAGATTCCAACACAGAAGTAGAAACCGGAACAGCATTGCAGAGTGAGTAGATAATTGCAGCGAGTAAACTCATTGCCAAGTCGCTGCCTGTCTGGGCTGGTGAACTTAAGTAATCAGGTTGAGTGACATCATCTGGTGGGGACATTCCCGAGGTTCCCGCCATGACGTAGTTAAAGCAGGTCAGGTAGCGCACACGCACGTCTAGGGAACCCCGCGGGTAAGATGGTGGTCGGCAGCGTCCATGCCACTCGAGGAGGCCCAGGAATGAAAGGTGGAAGGCCGGTGATAGCTGGCAGAGGCTGCGAGTTCCCCCAACGGAGCTAAGGCAGCAAACAAAGAAGTGAGAAACAGTGGCCACAGCCACCTGTGGCAGCGGAGCGTAACACTTGTGACTTTTGAAAAATTCAAAAGTCAGAAGTCTCCCCCTTCTCAGAGGTTCCTCCCTTCCCAGGGGACTTGCTTTACACAAAATTTGATTAAACCAAATGAATTGCTTGGAAAATATTTGCAGGGCGACATATCATCATTTGCCATTTCAACAGTCAGTAACTGAGGACCGAACAAAATTTCATTCTTTCCAATTAAAAAATGGCATGGGCCATCCATTGCTCCTACCATGTGATAGGGACCAGCCAATGGAACTGATAGCCCCTGTCACATTGTAAGGGCAAAAGGCCATCGGTGCCATTTTGTTTACTGGCAGCCGACGTCCCAAGAGCAGGAGATCACTCCCAGGAACACCGCTGGACCACCAGGTACTTTAGGAAAGTTTTGGGGGGTCTGGAATATAACTAATTAGATCTAAAGGGTCAGGGTGGGTTGGGTTATTTTTTCTGTGTGCCCTTTCTCCCTCTCTCAAAACGATAAGAAAACCATACGAAAATTTTCATGGTGTTTTCCTATCATTTTCAGGGACCCCCGATACATGACGGATTAGAAAATATAGTACAATATTTTTATCCGTCAAAAAAATGATGCACACCCCTAGTAAGTTTCTTATGCCATACGTCTAAGAAACATAGAAACATAGAAACATAGAAATGACGGCAGACTGGATGGGCCGTTTGGTCTTTGGGCAGTTTTTGTTAGAACTGGCCCAGTGGTTCTCAAGATATGTGTTGAATTTGCCTCTCAGAAAAAATGACAAATATGTTCACCTCCTATGGCCTCCTCAAATCATTCTGAACTTTGAAAGGCTATCTCCACAGAAAGTTTAGCTCAACTCAGAAAAGCCATTTAAAATTTGAAAGGATGGAATTCATACAGATATGCTTGACTATCTGATAAGCTTCTCTTCCTTATAAAACAAAGGTGATATCCTTTTGTGGATTACAAACTGGTTAAAAGACAGGAAACAGAGAGTAGGATTAAATGGTCAATTTTCTCAGTGGAAAAGGGTAAACAGTGGAGTGCCGCATGGATATGTACTTGGACCGGTGCTTTTCAATATATATATATATATATACATATATATATATATATATATATACATGATCTGGAAAGGAATACAACGAGTGAGGTTATCAAATTTGCGGATGATACAAAATTATTCAGAGTAGTTAAATCACAAAAAAGATATAGTTGTGATGGAGAAGATACAGAGAAGGGCAACCAAAATGATAAAGGGGATGGAACAACTCCCCTATGAGTAAAGGCTGAAGAGGTTAGGGCTGTTCAGCTTGGAGAAGAGAGGGCTGAGGGGGGATAAGATAGAGGTCTTTAAGATTATGAGAGGTATTGAATGAGTAGATGTGAATCTGTTATTTACACTTTCGAATAATAGAAGGACTAGGAGGCATTCCATGAAATTAGCAAGTAGCACATTTAAGACTAATCGGAGAGCATTCTTTTTCACTCAATGCACAATAAAGCTCTGGAATTTGTTGCCAGATGATGTGGTTAGTGCAGTTAGTGTAGTTGGATTCAAAAAAGGTTTGGATAAGTTCTTGGAGGAGAAGTCCATTAACAGCTATTGATCAAATGTACTTAGCAAATAGCCACTGCTATTAATTGCATCAGTAGCATGGGATCTTCTTAGTGTTTGGGTAATTGCCAGATTCTTGTGGCTTGGTTTGGCCTCTTTTGGAAACAGGATGCTGGGCTTGATGGACTCTTGGTCTAACCCAGCATGGCAATTTCTTATGTTCTAAAGGAATAAGTTTGTATGATCAATAGTTCAACTGACCTTTTATATGATGACATAGGTGTAACCCTACCTCTGTGTACCTGTCCTGCACGGTTGAGTACACAAACGTATTTATTGTTCATCGGGGCTGGAACCTGTCACTGGCTAGCTCTTTTATACTTGCTATTTCTTCCAAGGCCAGATCCTCTGTGGGTGGGGGAGAAAGAAAACTTGCAGGGTCCGATGTGACAGGAGTGACTTCTTTACAGATTCCCTGATGCATATAGTTTCCCCTGGGGAGGATAGATGTCCCTGATGTGGGTGCAGTAAGTACAAAATAAATACTCTAGTATCACTTTGGTATTATCTAAAATAAAAGTCTTTACCATCAGTACTGATGATGAATGACACAAAACTTAAACTGTAGCACCAATGAATTATCTTCCCCAGTTATTACAGTCTCTCTCCCCTATCTATGGAGGACTCACTTGTATAAGGACAAGTGAAAACAGCCAGTCTCTTGTAGGTTAAGATGAATGGAGCTCCCAGATGGTCTTTTAAGCTGGGAAAAACTCCTTCCAAACCAATGAAAATGTTACAGAGACTATGTCACAGAGAGTCCATCATGCTAGGTTGAGAGAACATTGCACAAATCTCATCTTTGGGTTAGTTTCCTCACTCCGAGGGTCATCAAATGATCACAAGAGAGCACTGTTCTGTTCGTACATCTCACATTGAATGTCAAAGTGGCTCCTAACCCCTACACTAATACCTAAACCTCACCTCAAGTTACTAGGTAGGCCTCCCATAGAGATATATATATACCTGTCTAGGGTTAGGGCATTATGGCTAGTCTCTCTCTCTCTCTGTAAACATGGTCCCCCTACTGGTTATTTGTAGGAAATACCATATTCTGGCACTTATGAAAAAGTGATCACAATTTGCAGTAACTTAGCTCTTCACATAGGTATTGTGATAAACTCCCTATTACCATAAAACACTTCCCATTGCATGCAATATTTACTACATTTTGATAAATCCAGGCCTTAGTCAGCTAGATCCCTTTGGATAGTGACCTCAATTATTTCTATGCACTGGGATAGCTTTTCAACTCGGGCATGTTTACCAAATACATTAGTGTACTAACATGGGTTACAATGTGTTTTAGTAAATAGACCTTATTGATATCAGTGGGGCCTATTTACTACTAGCACATTTTGGTAAATATGCCCCTTAGTCAGCCAATGCTGAAAATTTGTGATAGCCAGCTAATGGTAACTATCATAAATTAACCACATCCCTGAGACTGACCAGAATTTGGGCAGTTAAATTCAACTTCCTAGTAAAACTAATCAACTAGATTTAGCTGCTCAGTTTATAGGAGATCTTTAAAGGAGTACAATCTAGTCATTTAATCCCTCACTTCCACTTCCCAGTAAATCTCAAGTGAACTGCAGGTTCTCCCATCAAAAAATAATTGCCTCAAGACCTTCTAATAACTGGCCTTTTGGCTTTCATATATCCCTTTCACCACCCTGACAACAAAAATGAATTAAATATTTTCCCCAAATTCCCCTCTCAACCTGCCAAAACAAATGGCCTTTGAAGCCCTACAATCTCTCCCTAACAAATCTCAAGTACCCTCCAGCACTCCTGATGCCTTCCTTCCCCAACAAATCTCAAGGGAAATCCAGGTTCCCTAACAACAACAAAAATGTTTCTGAGCTTACCATATCACTCTTCTCCTTACAAAAATGTCCTACGAATTCCACAATGATTCTTCCATTGCACCCAAAAATGCCCTGGAGATTTATGTCCTCCATTCTAGCTTCTGTCAAATCTCTAAGGATTTCCAGGCTCTCCTAGGAAGAAAATTACCTCCGTGTTCAACAACTATTCCCTCTTAACCTCAAATAACAAAATTAGGCTCAATGTCTCATACCACTTCCCTTACAATAGAAAGGAACTTCTACTATCACTTCTTCTCACCCTCTTACAAAAGTAACCTCTAGATGTTTCCAAATTCCTCCCTCCCATTCCCAGCAATAAATATGACCTCAGAACCTCCATTCGTCTAATACTCATCCCACCATCCAAAATTGATGTTCAACCCTCTGACCAACCCTCAAGTGAGATCCTACCAGCAGCACTACTAAAATGGTGTTTCCTAGCAGTTTTTCACAGTATATGACGTTGTCATGTATTCTACTATTTAACATAAATTCCCATGGTGTTAATAAATATACCTGGGAATGACACTCAGTAAATATAGTGTTGGACAAAGAATAGAGTGATTCTAACAAATATGCTTATTTTTACCTCATTTGAAAAGGTTGCATGTGCATGAATCCTAATTTTTATTTTAATGTACATTCCTGATTTACTGCAGATTGCCCCTTGTGCTATATTGTTCATGATTAAGCTGTCATTTAGCATCCATGCTATATGTTAATGGTTCTAGTAAATTGGTCCTACAGAGTCTATAATTCTAATGTCCTCAAAGCATTGATGAGACAATTAAAGTAAGAGTGGACTCAAACCCTCTATCAATTTCTCATAAACTTCCACTGGAATCCCAGCCAAGCCTGGCACCTTCCCAATCAGCATACTCTTAATCGCTTGTTTAATCTCCATAATGGAAATAAGCACATCCAACATAACTCTCTTTGTGTCACTTAACACCTTGTAGGAAACTCTATCCAACTACAATTTCTCTTCTGAAATTTTTAGCTTACATATATATAAGTCCTGACAAGTGCCAAAATCTGTCATTCTCCTCAGAAATGCTGATTGTCAAAATTCAGTTTTTCTTCAAAGCCTTTCCATTACTTCTGTATCCTTCATGATTCCTAACTAACCATTCCAGTAGTTTCTCTGAGTTATTGCACTGCTTTTAAATCCTTACATTTGATCATAAACCATACTCTTTGAATTGGTGATGTTACATAAATTGTTTTACAGTTTCATTTTATGTTATTCTTCCAGGGGTCCTCTATATTTAGGCACATTAATTTCCTTTTCAGCTTCAACAATTTTATTTTCATATTGTACAGTTTTTTTCCCAATCAAAGCCATTTCCTTCTAGTCAGAAAACTGGTAGATTGTTTTCTCAAAACTGGTTTATATGCTCCCAAGATTGTTGACCAAGATTCTCTTGAACATACATTTTTCTCAAGAAAAATTGAGCTGTGATTTCAAGTGACATGTTACATCTTTTCTCTTGTGTACATAAATTGTTCATTCTCCAATGTCAGAACTAACAATGTCTATGGCTTTCAATATCTACTAGCATATGCAAATATATTCTGCAAGTTTAACATATAAAACCCTGATAATATACAAAGCAATGACCTAGTCAAGTAAATCAACATGCAATGGGATATAATATGTATATTCTCTTAAGAAAGGTTAAAATTCCACAAATTCTATGAGCCCCATAGAAGTAAAATCTGTATAAAGATTACATATCTTTCCTTAAGAATCCAATCTTTTATACATCCAAATCAAAACTGAAAAAAGAATGAACATGGCAGACACAGTCCTCCTCTGTCCAAATTCCAGTACTAGATTTGTTAGATTCCATATAAGATATTATTTATTGGTTGGGTGACAAAAAACACTTGGCAATACATTTTCAAAGGCTTTGTCAGGATGTATATGCATGAAAAAGAGGTGTTAAGTACACGTTATTCATTTTTACCATCTGCATATTTCTCCCAGAAGCCCCAGCAGAGGAATCCAGAGGTCAATGCAAGCCATCCAGGCTTTGACTCCCACAGCTCCAGATTCCACAGGCTCAGAACACTTCCAGCAGAAGAGAAGTGGAAGGCTGATCTGCATACTTCTCCAAGAAGCTCTGACAAAGAACTGCAGAGGACACTGTAAGGCATTCAGGCTTTTACTCCTATAGTTCAGATTCCGCAGGCCCAGCCAAATTCCAGCAGAAGATAACTGGAAGGCTGATCTGCATAATTCTCCCAGAAGCCCCAGTAGAGGGTTGCAAAGGACATCATGAGCCATCCAAATCTTGATTCCTATAGTACCAGCTTCGACAGGCCGCTCATTAGGGGTGTGCATTCGTTTTGAACTTAAATGTAAAACGCAACTTATTTTTTTTTTTAACTTAAAAAAGTGATGAGGCGTAAACGATCGGATTTCCAACTTATTCAACATAGCTATGTTGAATACGTTGGAAATCGCGATTGTTGATCTAAATAAAAATTTAAACCCCTCTCCCTCCTTAATCTCCCCCCCAAGACTTACCAAAACTCCCCAAGCTGGCCAAAAGTTCCGTGAGGGTCCGGGAGCGGACGCGCGGGGAATCACGTGACGTCGGTGTCACTCCGACGTGACGCCGACGTCACGTGGTCCATCGCGGTTCCGCTCCCGGACCCCTCGTTGGACCCAAAGGGCACTTTTGGCCAGCTTGGGGGGGCCTCCTGACCCCCCAAGCTGGCCAAAAGTGCCCTTTGGGCCCAACGAGGGGTCCGGGAGCGAACCCGAGGGGAATCACATGACGCCGCGTCACTCCGACGTAGCGCAGACGTCACGTGATTCCCCTCGGGTTCGCTCCCGGACCCCTCGTTGGGCCCAAAAGGAACTTTTGGCCAGCTTGGGGGGGCCTCCTGACCCCTCCAAGCTGGCCAAAAGTGCCTTTTGGGCCCAACGAGGGGTCCGGGAGCGAACCCGCGGGGAATCACGTGACGCCGCGTCACTCCGACGTAACGCCGACCTCACGTGCTCCTTGCAAAGGAGTTCAGAAATGGCGTCCTGACCCCGCTGGACCACCAGGGAATTTTGGTAAGTCTTGGGGGGGGGGGGGGTTAAGGCGGGTGAGGGGTTTAAATTTTTATTTGCACATATGGACATAGACTCAACTTATGGAATTCTCCATATGTCCATATTGACCGCAAATGACCCCCCCTTTCGACTTATGGACTTATGAACTTAAACTTTTGGTCTGCACATCCCTACCGCTCATATGTCCAGCAGGAGAGGACCAAAAATGAGTGTCTTATCATCCACCTAAAAAATTACAACTACTGGGTTGAGACACAAACTGGAAATTTCAAAACAAGAGCCAAAGGTCAATCTCATTTTTTTTTAACAGGTACTAGAAGCTACCAACAATTGAAGGATGGCAGGGAAACATTGAACCACTAAATCTGTCACCACTGTTAACACATCTACTGCTGTTCAGAGAGATATCCTAATATGTAGTGAGGACCTGGTTCAGTGTGAACATAAGAAATTACGATTTGCCATATTGGGTCAGACCAAAGATCCATCAAGCCCAGAATCCTCTTTCCAACAGTGGTCTATCCAGGTCACAAGTACATGGCAGGAACCCAAGGGGTAAATAAATTCCAAGATGCTTATCACATGAACAAGCAGTAGATTTCTGCAAATCTACCTTAATAATGATTAATGGACTTTTCCTCCAGGAACTTGTACAAACTTTTTAAAATGCAGCTACACTAATAGCTTTCATCACATCCTCTGGCAACAAATTCTAGAGCTTAATTATGCGTTGAGTAAAAAAGTATTTTATCTTATTACTTTTAAATGTATTACCTAGTAACTTCATTGTCTGTTCCTTGTTTTTGTACTTTCTGAAAGAAAAAACAACTAATTAACATTAACTCGTTCCATTCCACTCATTATTTTATAGATCTCTATCATATCTCCCCTCAGCCTTCTCTTCTCCAAGCAGATGAGTCCTAACGTCTTTAGCATTTCTTCATAGGGGAAATGCGCCCCCCCCCCCCTTTATCATTTTGGTCACCCTTCTCTGTAACTTTTCTACTTCTGATATATCTTTTTTTGAGATGTGGTAACCATAACTGCATGCAATACTCAAGATGAGGTTGCACCAAGAAGCAATACAGAGGCATTATGATATGCTATGTTTTATTCTCCATTCCTTTCCTAATAATCCTAAGCATTATATTTGCTTTCTTGGCTGCTGCTGCACACGGGGCATATTTCAATGTATTTTCAACAATGACTCCTAAATCCTTTTCCTGAGTGGTGACCACATATGTCTGCATTTCAACTCCCTCAGAAAACAAGTGGCAGCACTCAGAAAGGAGGTGGTAAGACTGAGAAGTATCAGGGAGAATGAGGATTACATCAATAAGATGCTTTCTGAGGTATCATAGATGGAGAACACAAGTAGAGAGGAAGATGTAACAGGAACACAAGATTACAGATGGACAAAGATGAATACACCCCAAATCCATTTTCCTTTGAGCTGGTATACATTCTTGCTAGTGAAGGAGGAGAAACCATCCCAGGATAAGGAGGAAACAAAGCATGCAGACTACAAAGCTGTGGGCTCAACAACCACTGCACTTAGGAAGTGGAGGGTAGTGGTGGTTGCCGACTCACTTCTAAGGGGTACAGAGGTATCCTTCTACTGACCAAACATGCTCTTCCGGGAAGCGTGCTGTCTGCTGTGTATCAAAATTCAAGACATTATGGAGAGATTGCCGAAAAGTTTCAAGCCTACTGACTACTATCTGATGCTGCTCAGTCATGTTGACATGAATGATACTATCAGGTACCATACAAATCATAACAAAGTGAGTTCCTGGCTCTGGGATAGAGAGGGTAAAGCAGATAGTATTCTCCTCTATCTTCCCAGTCAAGGATAAATGCCAAAGTAGGGAAGCTCACATTCTAGAGATAAATGAATGGCTGGGTAGATGGTGTTAAGAACAATTTGGCTTCATGGACCATGGGATATTTTTTCAAGGTCTGCTGAACACAAATGGGATCAACTTTTCAAAGAAGTGGTGCAGCATCTTCCATCACAGACTGGCAAACCTATTGAGGAGGTTTTTAAACTAGAATCATCGGGGGATGAGTGAACAAAACCCTAAGGTAAGTAAAACATTAAATAGTTCTATAGAAATGAGAAAAAAGGGCAATATTTGGAAAGCTATGAACACTAATGCACATAGTATAGTAAATAAAGTATCAGATGTGGAGACAGTCATTGAAGAAGCTGATTAAGATGAAATGTTTGTTACTCAGATTTTTACACAGAAAACCATGACAGAGAGATAATTATACGGAGCTACAATATATTCAGGAAGGACCAAGTAGGAAGGAAGGGAGGAGGCATGGTATTATATATAAAAAATAATGTTAAACCAACAGGATTGCAGGGCTTATGAGCAAAGGAAGAGGCACTGTGAGTAATTTGGAAAAAGGGGATGGTACATCTATTTATATTGGTGTAATATACTGAAATGGCTCATGGTAGGAGCAATGGATGGCCAGCACCATCTTGTGCTCCTACCATGTGACAGGGGCTGACCAATGGCACCAGTAGCCCCTGTGACATAGTAAGAGCAAAGGCTATCGGCTCCATTTTGATTACTGGCAGCCGACGGCCCGAGTGCAGGAGATTGCTCCCAGACCCCCGCTGGACCACCAGGGACTTTTGGCAAGTCATGTGGGGGTCAGGAGGGTCCCCCAGGACTTTCCAAAAGTCCCTGGTGGTCCAGCAGCGGTCCGGGAGTGAACTCCTGCACTCAGACCATCAGCTGCCAGTAATCAGCTGCCAGTAATCAAAATGGCGCCGATAGCCTTTGCCTTCCCTATGTCACAGGGGCTACCGGTGCCATTGGTCAGCCCCTGTCACATGGTAGGAGCACAAGATGGCCATCCAGTGTTCCTACCATGTGACAGGGGCTGACGAATGGCATCGGTAGCCCCTGTGACATAGAAGGCCAAAGGCTATCGGTGCCATTTTGAATACCAGCAGCCGAGGGTGTGCGTGCAGGAGATGGCTCCTGGACCTCCCACTGGACCACCAGAGAGTTTTGGTAAGTCTTGGGGGGTCCAGCGGGTGGGGGTTGTACTTAATTCAATTTTAGCCGGGAAACAAATAAGAATTAATGCATGTACGTATCGGGGGCCCCCCTTGCCGAATTCAACGTATCTGCCCCCCGACGAATACGATTCCCGAATGCAACGTATGGCGCACCTCTGCACATCTCTAATGCACAATCTTTTAACCTTTTCTGTTGGACAGAAAACTGTAGAACTATGGGGACATGAAATTAAACTGTAAGGGGAATTACTCAGAACCAACATCAGGAAAAACATGTTCACAGTGAGGGTGGTGCATGCCTGGAATGCTCTTCCAGAAAAAGTGGTGAGGATGAAAACAGTAAATGAATTCAAAGGGGCATGGGTTAAACACTGTATATCCCTAAAGACTAGAGCTTGGAAATTAAGAAAAGAGTGCATGATGGTAACATGAATACTATCCTTAACAATATGCACAGGGATTACTATCCTTAACCAATTAGCCTTGATGCTTGTAATGCAACTGTAACATTGCTTCCTGTTTCAGCAGGGAAAAGAGGAATTAGATTCAGATGACAGAATTCAGACAGCCAGTACTTGGCTCCAACTTTTACTGCTCAGGATACTAATTTGCAGACATTAGGGATAAATCACAAGACTGCTTCTATGGCCAAGTCCAAAAGCAAAGTAGGTTCAAGCAGCATTATCTGAATTATCATGAAGGCTGCTCATCCTGTAAAAACTATACTAGCAATAATTTTGTACTGGGTTTGACAGTTGCTTGGTTTGGATTGTAAATATTGCTATCCTTAACAAAAAGCTTGGGGGTAACTTGCATGGAGTGGCAGTTACTATCGTCAACAGAAACACGAGGGTAACCTTCACAGAGAGACACTTATTACCATAAGAAACTTGTTCTGGGACTAGTACTGGGACCCAGCTTTGGCTAGCCTCAGGCTAGAGGCAATGTCCTGGCTGTCTAGAAGCAGACCTTATGGAATCCTCTTTCTTTATCTGCCTGAGTCCTCTTTTTTTATCTTCCAAGTAAAATAACTTCATCTGCATGAATGAATCACCACTGTTATATCAAAGTGGCACCTTCCACCAGATAAGATGGCTCCATTTTTTGTATGTTTGAACATTATTTATTTATTTATTTATTTATTAAAGGCTTTTATATACCGACTTTCTTGATACAAATCAAATCAATTCGGTTTACAATGAACTAAGCAGAATATACAGTTAACCAATCAACAGAATGGTTCCATTCACTCTGAAGGAAGGTACCACAGGGATGTCACTGCAACACATCCTTCTGGCAAAGAATGCCATTTTTAGTCACTAGATCAAGAAAAAAGAAGCCTTAAGGACCTCTCCAGGGCCTCCAGGCCTAGGCCTTAGGCCTGAGCCTATTCCTTGGCCTCAGCAACTAGTACCCAGCCTCAGACCAGGCCTCAGTGTCAGGCATAGGCTTTGGCCCAGGCCTGGGCCTTAGTGACTGGACCCATCTTCTGCTGGACCCTAGCTTCAGACTAGGCTTCAGCAACCAGGACCCACAGACCTGGGCCTAGGTGTTGGACCTTGGCCTGTGCTTTGCAATGTGACCCAGATTTGGGCTGGGTTCAGGCAATGGGCCTAATCTTGGCCAAGTCCTGGGTCTCAGCAACAGGACCCGGCCTCGGTTGATCCCTGGTATCAGATATGGATCTAGACATCAGGCCTAGTCCTGGATCTGGCACCAGACCTGGGCATAGGTTTATGCCTCAGCAATAGGGCCTGGCATCAGGCCAGGCTCTGACATCGGGCCTGGGCCCTGATCTATTTTTATTTTACAAGGATATCAGTGGGGCCTTCTACCATTCACTTTATCGTAAAACAATAAACAAATTAATATTTTTTTTTGTTTTTTTAAATGTAAGAAAAAAATTCAGCTGCCTAGGAAACAAATTAATGAACTGAAGCAAATATTTTCCCTCTGCACTTCCCTAGTATTTTAGAAGAATCTATAGTTGGAGATGTAATTGTAATATAATTTCAGTTTACTCACATCTTTTTGTGAGGAAAACTCACACCCAGCATGTGTTAGATTAAACCCCATATTACATCAATTTACTAAGAAATGCTATATAGTGATATAGAGAGGAATTCAGAAATGATTTTAAGACTTAATAATAGGTGAAACTCAATATAAGTGTAAAGTCTCTGCTTGCATAAGAGGGTACTAAAGGATTGAGGCTAAGGATAAAAAGGCTCAAGATTTAAATTTGTTTTTTTGTTTAGTTCATTTGCGTAACTGAAAAAATATCATTAACATGCTCCCCTTAAAACCCAAAACAAAAAATAACTAAAACAGACCTCCATGAGACCTTCTAGCATCCTCCCACCCCCAGGATAGATAGATAGAGCTAAAAAGGCCCACTCTGAAACCCTTCCACCTGTGAAAGAAAATTTGAAACCCAAAACTACCTACCTGGGCTTAACCTAGCCTAATTGGGACCTTCCCAGGCCCTTTTGACCTTTCCCATCTGCCCCTTGGAAAAAAATGACAGGGCTGGTGAGAACCCTGGCCCCCACTTACCCCTTTATTGGATTCCCCCTGAGATCCAAAGGGCAGGAATGATGCCCATGAGTGCCACCCTTGTTGTGGTATAATTATAAATGGTGCTGGCTGCACTGAGGCTCTTGGAACACAGGAAAATCCACATAAAGGCATAAATGGTGGCCAGAGATCTCCAAGGCTCTTTCAATTTTTCAGCAGGGTATTTGTTGTAGTCAGAACGGCCCCAGCTGGGCTTAGCTAAGCCCAGCTACATTTGCCTTGGCCCTCAAGTCTTCTTCTGAGGGGCCATGTGTGGGTCAGAATTAGGGTAGGAGAGGTCTTTGGAGGTGCTGGCTGTCTTTTTTGGCAGCAGGAGGGTATCTGGAGGTCTAAGCAAGGCCATTTTTTAAAACAAAAATAACTGAAAATCTTTGAATATTTTCAATCAGAAGTCATGTTGGTTCATTCCATTCAGAAGAAACAGAAAATGTCCTCATTCATTGTCTTTTTTTGCATTTATTTTTCAAATGCATATTCCTAATTGATGCCCTTCAACTGAATTTGTCCTCCATTGTTGGAAAGTTTAGTAATGGGGAATAATGCAGACTTAGCCAAAATATATTTCTGCAAATAATTATGCAGACAGGATAAGAAAAGTCAGTTATAAGTTTTAATATGGGCAATTTTCAGAGGACATTAGCTGGGCAAATAGATGAGATTGCCCTGGTTGAAAACTGCCCCCACCCCCCTCAAAAAGGCTAATATTAAATGCAAGCTTTCATAATTTGCATACTTTCAGACAGAATCAAAGGAGGAGCTCCCCTTGGTGTGTTTAAATTAGGGGAGTAAACAAATGTACTTGCATTGTTTTTCTACCAATTCTTCAACCCACTGATAAAGCAGATTCAAAGTATGTAATTACATTGTGACTGCATACCCTGTGGGTACTTTTGAAAGGCACATTACCTTTGATGTTCCCCTTTGCCAGTCAGCTACAAGGTTCACTAGTACCTGCATATTTTGAAACAATTCAGGCTCCTGAAAATTATCTTCATTGCATTTTTGTGCCTAAAGATATGGGTCTTTTACATTGCACAGTCAAGGTCAGAGCTATATCTACTTGTCAGCAACACACAGAAAAAGTAATGCAAATGTAGAATAGTACTTGTTTGGAAAGCAAATCAAGCACTCTGCTACAATGTTTAGAGCCTGCAGAAAAATGAATCCCTAGGGCTATGCAAAGAATGATAATATTATATGTCTGTATGCAAGACTATTAACATTTTAGAAAGTATGTCGCTTAGTAGCAGTATATTCAGAAAGAGGTTGTTGGTAAGCCACTTTGTTCACAGTAATGTCTAATAAAATGAGAATATAGTATGTAATAGCAAATTGCAAATCTTTAAAAAGTAATCGGCAAGGTGACATATGTATATATTACTTTTAGAAATGATTGCATACGATTCACACAGGCCAACCTCAAGATTAACACTCTTAGGGAAAACAAGTTATTAATATATGTTCATTTAGATGAAAGCAGCAACTATGAACACTTTCAGTAGTGAAAAACAAACTGGTGACTTCATCGATTTTTTTTAGATGTTTTAGTGATTTAGGGATCTATTTTAGCCACAATATAACAGCATGGAGTTCAGAAACTTTTTTTTTTCTGCTGCAAGAATTCAGGTTTGGAACTTATCTGCAGGTCAGCCTAGTAGCAAACTCCTACTCCTCAATCTCTGACTAAGCACACCATGCTACCTTGAGGGACAAAAGAGTGTTGAAACCTGAAAGCAGTTACCCCAAATTATGGCCGGTGGGCTCCATTTGGGTCTGTGGCTAAATTTCATGTGTCCCAGTGGTAGCAGGAGGAGTAGCAGAAGTTGTAGTTTATTTGAAAACTTAATATATCACTTTTTTCATATAAAAATATATCAGAAGGGTTTACATTAAGCAATGGCAATTTATTTATTAAACATATTTTACATAAAACATCAAAATGATATATAGTATAACAAATAACTCATAAAAATAGAGCTAAAATATGATTAAATACATTTAAATAAGATATGAGCTAAAATATTAAATATAATTAAATAGAGGAATAATATAGTGAGACAAAGTAAAATAAAGTTTCCATTTAAAGGAAAGGAATAATATAACCTACTCATTGAACACCTGAGAGAATAACCAGGCCTTTACCAGTTTCCTAAATCTGAGACAATTCCTCTCCTTGCATAAGTCTAAGAGGAGTGCATTCCAAAAAGAAGGAGCCTGGTGTTGGAAAGACGTCAGCCTGATATTTTCTAATTGGAATTCCAGAAGCAAGGTAAGTTTTTGTAGCTGGGTATCTTAAAAGGGGGGGGGGGGGTTGGGTATTGTCATGATTCTGCCTGCTATGCAGCCCCTCCCACCTGCAGAGGTCATCAGCAAGCCCCCCTCACAGTCACTCTAACTGCCTTGAAACTGATCCCATGAGGTGGCATCTCCAGCCCCACCTAACCTAGCCTCTCTACACACACTCCTTGTCTCTTCATCAAGTCACCTGGCCATTCTTGCTTTGCTTTCCTTCCTTGTGGCCTTCTTGGAATCCTGCCTTGTCTTGTGGCCTTCCTGCCTCATTCTGTGGCCATCCAGGCCTCCCTGCCTAGCTTTGCGGCTTACGAGGCCTTCCTGCCTTGCTCAGTGGCCTCCTGAGCCTCCCAGTTATACCTTGTAACCTTGTGGCCCTCTAGATTCACCTAGCCCAGTCATGTGCCCTGTTTGGGCCTTCTTATTTATTGTTACTTTTTCTAGTCCTGTCCCTGTACAGTACTTGTATAATCTTGTCTTGTACTGTCTGGTCCTGATCTGTCCAGTCCTTGTCCAGTCCAGTCCCTGTTATCAGTCTAGGCTTTGCCCTCACTTAAAACCCTTGTTTGCCTGACTTCATTCCCAGCATTGTGTCGTTCCAGGCCTTGTCTCCAACCACAGCCTTAACCTTTGTTCTAGTCTGTGTCTTCAGCCCTGCCTGTCTCCAGCTTCTCTCTGCCCTCAGTACTAGCCTTATTTTATTTATTTATTTATTTATGGATTTTATATACTGACATTCATCACAGGGATATCACATCGGTTTACAGAAAATGTAACTACTTACACAAAGGATGCGTTTGACATAAAACATGCGAGGAAAGCCTTGCTTTCATCCCTGCCTTATCCATTTTCTGCCTGCCTTCAGTACCAACCTTTCTTCCAGCCCTCTCTCTATCCAGCTCCTGCCTGCCATCAGTATCAGCCTTGCCTCCATCTCTGCCTGTATCCAGCTTCTGCCTTGCCTCCGTACCAGCCTTGCCTCTAGCTCTGCTTATATCCAGTTCATGTCTGCCTTCAGTACCAACTGTGTTCCGGCTCCCAGCCTGTGCCATTTTCCAGCTCCCATCATGTGCTTAGTTCCATCTCCCAGCCAGTGCCTGGTTCCAATTCCAAGCCTGTGCCATGTTCCAGCTAAGTTCTGTCGGCTATCAGAATCCAAGGGATCAACCTGCGGGGTTGAAATTGTCTAATTGTCTAACACCAATAATTGTCTAATTGTCTAACACCAATAGGGAGGCTTCTTCAGGGGCTTTAAACCCCAGCACTCCCTCCAGGCGCCCTTTTACTCCCGCGCCTGAAACCGCGATCACCATCCGGATTGGGGTGGGAGCTGGGGCCTGCGCAGCCGGCGCGAGAGCCCATCGGGGTAAGGCCTAAGGTTACTTCACCCACCTTCCACCGACGGCTCCCCCACCGGCCACGAGGCTTGCCGCGCCGACCCGACTTCGCCGCAGACCTCCCGCTCCGCCTCTCCCCGAGGAACAACCAATCGGAGAGAGGCAAGCACGAACACCAATTGGGAGGCTTCTTCAGGGGCTTTAAACCCCAGCACTCCCTCCAGGCGCCCTTTTACTCCCGCGCCTGAAACCGCAATCACCGTCCGGATTGGGGTGGGAGCTGGGGCCTGCGCAGCCGGCGCGAGAGCCCATCGGGGTAAGGCCTAAGGTTACTTCACCCACCTTCCACCGACGGCTCCCCCACCGGCCACGAGGCTTGCCGCGCCGACCCGACTTCGCCGCAGACCTCCCGCTCCGCCTCTCCCCGAGGAACAACCAATCGGAGAGAGGCAAGCACGAACACCAATAGGGAGGCTTCTTCAGGGGCTTTAAACCCCAGCACTCACTCCAGGCGTCGTGCGCCTGGCGTCGCGCATCTAAGGAGCGCGACAAAGGGGCCTGCCCCTTTGTCGCGCCCCTTAGTGCGTACCCGTGGTGCGCTCAGAAGCTACAATCACCCTCCCTACTCCAGCTGGAATCCTATACACGGATCTCAAGCATCCCCTAATCAGCCCACCTCTAACACCCTTCCAGCCTATCTTACTCTCGACCAACCACTCCAGCGTGCACCCAGCCACTCCAGCGTGCACCCAGCAACTCCAGCGTGCACCCAATATCCCCCACCTGCCTCAGCAATCTCATAATGTCTCCTTCATTCCCAATTCCAATCCTCCCTCATTATCCACCTTCCAAAGGACATGCAACTCGACAAGCCCATCACCACCTCAGAACCATATCTCCAATTATGATCACTCCATTCACCCAACTACTAGGCCTCACTCTATTCTCTTTAACATTATTCAATGCCCAATCCCTAACAAAGAAATCAGTCATACTAAACGACTATCTCATCGATGTAAAGCCGGATATATGCGCAATCACTGAGACCTGGCTTAAACCATCTGACACTGCAATAATTAATCAACTACCCACAGTGACATACAATTTCTTCTCCATCCCTCGCCAGGGAAGAAAAAAAGGAGGAGGAATCCTCCTAGCTACAAAAAAAGACCTCAGATTCACGCAGCATTCCACCAATACAAACTCCAAAATCGAAATTGGCTTCTTCTCCTCAAACAAACTCCAAATTCTACTTGTCTACGCCCCTCCAGGTGTCCTGGAAACAGACCCCTCACCTCTGGTTGAACTAACCACCTCCCTCATTAATCTGGACGCCCCAGCTATAATCTTAGGAGACTTCAACCTCCATGTCGACAACTCTATACTATCACCCAACTGCGAAGCCTTACTCACAGCATTCTCCGCTTTAGGTTTCTCTCAACTAGTCAACAAACCCACACACAAAGCTGGCCACACGCTTGACCTTATATTCATAAACACAGCAATTAAACCGGTCCAGCACCCCATCTGCACGAAGGTCCCTTGGTCAGATCACTCCCTTATAACAGCGTCATTCTCAATAAAAGATACCAGTCCATCTCCCATTCCATCCCCTTGCTTCTCTTACAGGAAAACATGCTCCATGGAAGATCTCAGCAATCACATATCATCTCATCTCACTCAAGTAGATCTCACCAATCCGAATTCAGCTCTACGATCTTGGAACAACATCACGGAATCCATTGCCAACAGATTATGCCCGCTAACAACAAAAAAACCACACCCCAATTCATCCAAAAGGCAACCGTGGTTTACACCAGAGCTAAAAAAGCTTAAACGAATGCTAAGACAAAAAGAGGCTAAATGGCGCAAAAACCCATGCACCATCACCCTATCTACCTATAAATCTACTCTTCACCAATATAAATCCAATACTTTAAAATCCAAGAGGAACTACTACGCATCCAAGATCCACCACCTAGTCTTCGACGCTAAAGCCCTCTTTAACTACGTCTCTAACCTCACACAAACAAGCCCTCCAGAAATCGCTCTCAACCAAGCTAAATCCAAAGCGGAAGAACTAGCAATATTTTTCAACAATAAAATCAGCAAACTTCTAACGCAGCTTCCCCCTAACACCGTCTCTACATCAACCTCACCTCAGACAGCCGTCAACAATACCCGCTTAGCTGAACTGGAACTCACCTCCTCCATCGAGATCCAAGATACTCTACGGAAAATGAAACCATCCTCTCACCCATCAGATCACATCCCTTCGAAACTGCTCCTATCAATTCCAGACTCTATCTCAAAATCCCTGTCAGACATCATAAATTGCTCAATAACACAACGATCTTACCCAGATGACCTCAAATTGGCCTCACTCAAACCACTACTCAAGAAACCAAACCTAGACCCTAATGACCCAAACAACTACCGACCGATCGCCAACCTCCCCTTCATAGCCAAGATCATGGAGAAATTGGTGAACACTCGACTCTCAAACTACATTGAAGAAAACAACCTCCTATTCCCATCACAATACGGATTCCGCAAAACACTTAGCACGGAGTCCCTCCTCATCTCCTTAACAGATTACCTCATCCTGGGCCTTGATAAAGGACAAGCCTTCTTACTGATCCTACTGGACCTTTCGTCAGCCTTTGACACCGTTAACCATTCCCTGCTCATCAACCAGCTAGCCTCCTTGGGTATCACAGGCACAGCACTCTCCTGGTTCACATCATTTCTCAGCAACAGAAGATACAAGGTCAAATTACAGAACAAAGAATCCTCACAACACACTTCATCAGTAGGAGTCCCACAGGGCTCTTCCCTGTCTCCTACTCTATTTAATATTTACCTCATACCATTATGCCAACTTCTCACCGACCTCAACCTCAAACATTTCCTGTACGCTGATGATATCCAGGTCCTGGTCCCCATTAAGGATTCCCTTGCAAAAACGCTGACTTTCTGGAACACATGCCTTCAAAAAATTCAACGCCTCCTCACCAGCCTAAACCTGGTACTAAATTCCGGCAAAACTGAACTCCTGCTCATCACCTCTGAGAACAGCACCTTTTCACCGACACAAGACACACCAACAATCACACAAGTTAGAGACCTAGGAGTCCTAATTGACAATCGCCTGAATTTCAAAGCCACCATTAACAAAACAACCAAAGACTGTTTCTACCAACTACAGGTGCTGAAAAGAATTAGACCTCTTTTCCATGCCCAAGATTTCAGAACCATCCTGCAAGCAATCATTTTTTCAAAATTAGACTATTGTAACACCATCCTACTTGGTCTTCCCGCTTCTTATACTAAACCGCTTCAGATGGTACAAAATACAGCTGCACGAATACTGACAAACTCCAGGAGAAGGGATCACATAACCCCCATCCTAAAGAGCCTCCATTGGTTACCTATACACTTTAGAATTATTTACAAGGCCATCCTTACCACATACAAAAATATCCACCTACTGGCTCCCATCGACATACAGATCCCTCTCCAACTACATAATTCAGCAAGACCAACAAGAGATGCATACAAAGGATCGCTACAGGTACCACCGTCCAAATCTACCAGACACATCACACTAAGAGATCGGGCATTCTCTACAGCCATTCCTCCGTTATGGAACTCCATCCCTTCAAACCTCAGACTTGAAACATGCATCTCAACCTTCAAAAAAAGACTAAAGACATGGATATTCACACAAGCATTCCCGGACTCAAACTGATCTACCCCATCCACGCCAATCCTTACCTCACATACACCATGACTAACCTTCATGTTTGAATTTTATATTATTTTACACTATCGTTACATGTTTGATTTAATAACCTGTCCTTTGTCTTCTCTCTCTGCCAAGTTCTAATCTCCCTGTTATTTGTAACTGCCTTTTTCCGCACCATCGTTTTAGTTTTGTTTACGATGCACACTTGTTTTAATGTGAACCAGCATGATGGGACTGCGTTCTCGAATGCCGGTATATAAAAACCCTAAATAAATAAATAAATAAATAAATAAATAATTCGTGAAAAACGAATGCACATCCCTACTTTTCAATAACTATTTATGTGCAGATGATTTACAGCTGATTGCTTTTCTTTTTTTTTTATAAGGGTGAATCAGGAAACGTGCTAAAGCTGAATGCTTGTTTGCAATCTGTAATAAATTAATCTCTAATAAATTAAAAGTCAATCCAGTAAAATCTGAGGCACTTTGGAAAGTTACTTGAATTTCTAGAAATGTTCCTGTTTTATATGGTATGATTATCTGTCCCAAAGAAGATGCCAAATACAAAGAGTTGCAGTAATGAAAGCCACTTAAGTTCAACAAATGAACTAATTTTTCCAAATCACTTTTAACAAAGATAAAAAAAGAAATAACAAATTACTGAAGAAATTTGGTTTGCATGGACAATTTAGAGTTCAATTTCATACCTCTTCTTTGGGACAGATAATCACCCCATCTAAAACAGGAAAATTTTCTAAAAATTCAGGTAACTTATCCAAAGTGCCTCAGATTTTACTGGATTGACTTTTAATTTATGTTGAGTCAGTCAGTTTATTACAGATTGCAAACAAGCATTTAGCTTTAGCAAGTTTCCTGATTCACCCTTATAAAAAAAAAAGAAAAGCAATCAGCTGAAAATCATCTGCACATAAATAGTTATTGAAGAGGATAGGACCAAGCGTGGATCTCTGGGGTACTCCACATTCTAAGTTCTGAACTGATTGGGAACCCAGCCCACTTGATAGGTACATTCAAAAAGATAGAGAGAAAACCCTTATCACAACAATACCCTCACAGCGAATATCCTAAAGGCACTGCAGATAAAGGGAATGATTTATCAAACTCAAAACAGCTGACATATCAAGTAAAACACCTCAAGCATTGTTGTCAGCATCTTCTCTAAGCTCAGTTTCATTGGACATGGGTACCAGTGCAGTTTCATTGTTAAACATCTGATGGAAATCCAATTGCCTTGGGTACTGGGTGTTTAGTTTTGTTTTTTAAAGAAAATCAGTAAGTCATTTCAAGTGTATCCTTCCGCTGCTCACCAATCTGAGAGTGATTGTGTAAGTCACGTGTATGTACAAAATTTGTGGGCTGGCACATCCTCCCTGCTTGATTATGCAATGCACAAGATCAGCATCCAGAAGAGAAAATTACACCCGAAGTGTTCTGAACATGCTCGCAGTGCCAGAACAGACACTGCCAGAGTTCTCAGTCTGGGGGAAGGGGCTCCAGCTCCTCAAAGAGAGACATGAGAGAAGATGATATGGAGATTTGGAGGTTGAGGAAGAGGAAAAATCCTGCAAGCATATGCTGGAGAAGGAAAGGCAGGTAGCAAATGACATGGTGTCAATTTCATAGAAACATATATATATATATATATATAGTTTTTAGTTTTTTTATTTTTGGTGGTCCCTCGTCTGAAGATTTGCTGAGCCGGGGAAGGTTGGTACCCTAACCTGTCCTACCCTCTGCATAATTTGAAATGTTCCATGTGGCCCTTCTCATGAAATGTTTGGGGACTTAAGCTTAAATATTTAATAGAAAAGATGGCTATTTGTCATCTGTACCATGTCCTTGCTTCTTCTGTGCATTCTTTCTGAGATTAAAGAGAGAATAAAAATGTAAATATACATCAAAAAATGGTATTTTGCTAGATTTGTAAGAGAGAGAGAGAGAGAGAAAGAGACATATACCACCTCTTGTTTTAATGTAAGAGAAAGACATAACTTGCTGAGAGGGAGTGGGAGATGAAGAGCTATGGGGAAAGGAAGTAAGATCAAGACATTCAGCTTGGGGATTTATATGCCAAATTACAAAGTTGCTGTGCACATTTCATGCAGGGAAGGAAGAAAACAATTGACAGCAGTTAAGTGAATTTCTCTCCAGGTAACTGTTCTTCACTAAAAGGAGATAAGAGAATCTGGACATATTGCAATAAAAAAATATCACAAGAGCATTCCTCCTCTGCTTAGTGTTACTTGTACTGTATTTCGGAAAGGAAGTGTGACACAAGGAAATATTGCAGAGAAAAAGAAAGAAAGTGAAATTAATTAGAAGAGAGGAAGATGAGAGAAGGGAACTTCTGGGAATGTGAGCAGGGAAGAGAAAAGACTGAAATAAAAGAAAAGTGAAAAAAGTAGAAGGCTGTTGAAGTAGAAAAAAAAGACTGAATAAGAAATGTGGGGAGATGGGAGGGAAAATTGTGGAAAACAACACAAGAAGAAGAGAGAATATGAGACTGAGGGAATGGGGCAAGAGAATAAGACAGGATGTGGGAGAGTTTGAGAGAAAGGAAAGAAAGAAAGAAGATAGACATATTGGAAAATGGAGAAAGTCAGAGGAAATATAGAAGGCTGAGATTCTAAGGGGAAGGGAAATAGAAGGTGTTAAGGAAATGTGAAAGAGCAAGCAAAATGAAGAATGAAAAAAGTTAGAACATAAAAAAAAGGACATAAGAACATAAGAAATTGCCATGCTGGGTCAGACCAAGGGTCCATCATGCCCAGCATCCTGTTTCCAACAGAGGCCAAACCTGGCCACAAGAACCTGGCAATTACCCAAACACTAAGAAGATCCCAAGCTACTGATGCAATTAATAGCAGTGGCTATTCCCCAAGTAAACCTGATTAATAGCCGTTAATGGACTTCTCCTCCAAGAACTTATCCAAACCTTTTTTGAACCCAGCTACACTAACTGCACTAACCACATCCTCTGGCAACAAATTCCAGAGCTTAATTGTGCGTTGAGTGAAAAATAATTTTATCCGATTAGTCTTAAATGTGCTACTTGCTAACTTCATGGAATGCCCCCAAGTCCTTCTATTATTCGAAAGTGTAAATAACAGATTCACATCTACTTGTTCAAGACCTCTCATGATCTTAAAGACCTCTATCATATCCCACCTCAGCAGTCTCTTCTCCAAGTTGAACAGCCCTAACCTCTTCAGCCTTTCCTCATAGGGGAGCTGTTCCATCCCCTTTATCATTTTGGTTGCCCTTCTCTGTACCTTCTCCATCACAACTATATCTTTTTTGAGATGTGGCGACCAGTATTTTACACACTGTTCAAGATGCGGTCTCACCATGGAGTAATATAGAGGCATTATGACATTTTCTGTTTTATTAACCATTCCCTTCCCAATAATTACTAACATTCTGTTTGCTTTTTTTCACTGCTGCAGCACACTGAGCTGATGATTTTAAAGTATTATCCACTATGATGCCTAGATCTTTTTCCTGGGTGGTAGTTCCTTATATGGAATCTAACATCTTGTAACTACAGCAAGGGTTATTTTTCCCTATATGCAACACCTTGCACTTGTCCACATTAAATTTCATCTGCCATTTGGATGCCCAATCTTCCAGTCTTGCAAGGTCCTCCTGTAATGTATCACAATCCGCTTGTGATTTAACTACTCTGAATAATTTTGTATCATCCGCAAATTTGATAACCTCATTTGTCGTATTCCTTTCCAGATCATGTATATATATATATTGAAAAGCACTGGTCCAAGGAAGTGAGAAGAAAGATGAAGAAGGGAAAGATCTGAAGAATTTGGAATCTCTTGATATACAAAATAGATGTTTCCTTAATGTTCTCTATATATTTAAATATGTATAATAAAGTATATTTTCCCATTGACTTCCATTTAAACATAAAACATTTGGTCATGTGGATCTATGTAAAAAAAAAAAAAAAATCCCCCAAAATGTTATTTATTTATTTATTTATTTATTTATATTTAAAGAGGGAGGGTCAGACTTCTACTATCTCTTTCTCTAGATAATCTGCCTCTTCTTGTAGCTTATAGTTGTCATCCTACTGATTATCTCATCTGTAACCCCTTTTTCGGGAGTGGGGATTTCCTTCAGGGTACACATCTAATTTATGCTCTTTGAGGCTGCTCTAGCTAGCTGGCTCCATCCCAAGCTTGACTCTTGATCCCAAGGGGGAGATTCCTTTTATGGGGGAGACTCTCATCTATTGCCCAGACAGTGGTGTGATTTCCCTTGCGTGTGTTGTTAGCTATGGCATCCCCTGGAGGAAGATGCAGATTCAAAGCAGACAGGACCATGCACTAGGTGTTAAACAATAATTTACTGATTGGTTAAAGTCAAATTAAAGTCCTCTTTGAATAAGTGTGCAGTTACACTTGATTCTTTCTACAGTTAGGTAGTATCAATCTGGGTAGGTGTCCTTTTTCTCAGAAAACTGTTGCAATGCCAATTGCAGAAGGGCCCCTCAAATTGTCTCACTCACCCACTGCTCCTTCTGATGCTACCTGGCAGATCATTGCCACTTTTTCCTCTTGTGGCCTGGAGTGCCACCAACTGTGTGTGCTGCTGCTCCTGTGGCAGGGAGACCCCTTCAGTTTCCATGTAGCCTGGAGCACTGATAACCTCCTAGACGCTGCCTGTAAACTTCATGGTGAGGAGCCACTGAGGCTATCCTGGTCTTCATGGCCTGAGGGCCACTGCCTTCCATCTCTGCTCCTGCCAGTGTTCTCCTAGCATGCACACATGCCCTAGCTCTATATTTAAAAGGACCATGGTGGGAAAAGCCCCATGGCCCCTTCTATTGATTTCCTTCCAGAAGTCCTATAAAAGGGCTCTTCAAACACTTCCTTGTTGCTTTCGCAAGGGTCTTCTGATCCTGTATTATGATACCTGCAATGTCCTTCATGGCCTTTCTTCTTGTTCTTGGTCTCTTGTCTCATGTGAGCATCAATGGTCTTCCTGTTCCTAGTCCTTGACTGGTAACTGTGTCTTCCTGGTTTCTTGAGTCCAAGTCTTCATTCCAGCTTCCAAGCCTGTTTCCAAGTCTTCAGTTCCTGTTCTTAGTCTGTGTTCTTCCTGAGTCTTCTGCTGGTTTTAGTCTTTGGAGTCTTCCAAGTTCCTGATTCCAAGTTCCTGAGTCTGAGTCCATGTTCCTGAATCTGAGTTCCTGAATCAAAGTTCCTGAGTCTGAGTTCCTAGTCTGAGTTCTTGAGTCTGAGTCTGAATCTGAGTTCCTGAATCCTATCACTGATCTTTGGAGTTCTTGTTCTAGCTTCCATCTTGTTCCAAGTCTTTGAGTCCAGTGCCTGTGCCACTATTGGTGTGGTCTGAGGCCAGATCCAGGGTTGTGTAGGGCATTCATTGCATTGGACTCCCTCAGAGCCTTTGTGATTTTTCCAAGTCTTGAGCGTTTGTCATGTTCCAAGTCCTGAGCCTTCATCTTCTTCCAACATGTCTAAGTCTTCAGAGTTTTGTCCATATCTCCAAAGTCATCTTCTGAGTCCTTAGCCTTTGTCTGTCCTCGCACACAAACCACTTCATAGTGGTCATCCTAAAGGGCTTTCGAGTGCCTGGAGGGCTACCCCAGAGACCAGCATTGTGTTGCTGGGTCTCAGCTCCTGGTGCATGTTGGATATTTGAGAGTTCTTATGTCAAGCCAAGCATGTTCCTGTTTCCAATCCAATAATATTCCTGTTTCAGCCAGCCCATGCCTAGGTACATTCGACCACCAGTAGCATGGACCATGGCCATCCGGGGTTGTGCAGATCACATCGTGGCACAGGGGCTCATGCTCTCGTGTGCCCATCTATGCTCACAACAGATTGTGAAGGCCATGATCTTGGTGAATGTGGCCCCATGACATGCCTTCCATGCTTTGATTCTTGCTGCTTCCTGAGTTTTTTTTTTTGCCTATGACCCGCAAGATGCACCTACATTCAGATTTTTGTTCAAGTTCTTCAGCCTTGGTTCTAGCCTTCAGAGTGTCCAAACTATGTCTTTGTCCAAGCCTGCAACCATGTCTTTGTCCAGCTTGTTCTATATGGTTATTCACCTCAGTACCATATTCAAGTCTCTCCAGAGCCTGTGTTTTTACCCTCGAGTCCTCCTATTGGCATTGGTGTACTTTTATCCTCTCCTAGCCAAAGAGAACAGGATGGAGGGAGGGGGCTTTAAGGAGGGGGTACTGTTATGATGCCACTTGCAGGAAGGCCTTGTGAGCAGTCTCACTTATCCACTGTTCCTCCCAATGCCACCTGGCCAATCAATGCCACTTCTTCCTCTTGCAACCTGGAGCATCGCCAATTGTGTGTGCTGCCAGTCCTGTGCCTAGGAGAATCCTTCAGTTTCCACATGGCTTGGAGCATCACTGACCATCCTGATTCCAGCTGTAAACTTTGCGGTGAGGAGCCACCTCTGCTGTCCTGGTTTCCGTGGCCTGAGGGCCATGTCTGCTCCTGTCAGTGTTCTCCTAGGCATGTGTACATGCCACAATTATAGATTTAAAGGGACCATGGCGGGAAAAGCCCCACAGCCCCTTCTGATGACATCCTTCCACTAGCTCTGTAAAAAGGCTCTTGAAATGCTTACTTGTTGCCTTTGTAAGGGTCTTCTGACCCAGTGGTCTCCTGGTTCCTGCAAGATCCTTCATGGTCTCTGTTCTTGTTCCTGGTCTCCTGTCTCATGTGATCTTTGAAGATCTTCCTGCTCCTTGTCCTCATCTTGTTCCTGTGTCTCCCTGGTTTCCAGAGTCCAAGTCTTCAATCTTGCTTCCAAGCCTTTTTCCAAGTCTTTGGTTCCTGTTCCTCATCTGTGTGTTGCCTGAGTCTTCTGCTGGTTCTAGTTTTTGGAGTCTCCCAGGTTCTTGAGTACAAGTTCCTGAGTCTTACTCTGAAGTCCTGAATCCAAATTCCTGAGTCTGATTTTCTGAATCCAAGTTCCTGTGTCTTGTCCCTGGTTTTCAGAGTTCTTGCTCCAGCTTCGGTCTTTTTTCCATGTCCTTGAGTCCAGTGCCTGTGCCACTATTGGCATAGTCCATAATGACACCATACTCCCAGCCAGGGTGCATAATGACACCAGACTCCCTCAGAGCCTTCATCATGTTTCCAAGTCCTGAACCTTTGTCAAGTTCCAAGTCTTGAACCTTTGTCACATTCCAAGTCCTTCATCTTTTTCCAAGTTCAGAGTCTTCATCATGTCCAAGTCTTCAATGTCTTATCCACATCTCCAGAGTCATCTTCTGAATCCTCAGCCTTCATCTATCCTTGTACACAAACTGTGTTGCATCATCATTCCAAAAGGACATTTGAGTGGCTGGAAGTCTACCCCAGAGACCAGCTTTGCATTGCTGGGTCTCAGTTCCTGGTGCATGTTGGACATCTGAGTGTTCCTATGCCATGCTAAGCATGTTCCTGTTTTCAAGTCTTGAGTATTCCTGTTTCAACCCGCCCATGCACGGAAGCAATCGCCTGTCAGCGGCATGGACCATGGCCAGCCCCGGGATTGTGCTGGTGACATTATGGCATAGGGTTTTCATGTACTGGATGAGGAAGAATATTCAAGGGTCAATATTCAAAACCATTTAGCTGAATATCTTTGACATTACCTGGCTAAATGACAACTTTTTGAATATTTAGTGAACTTAACTGACTAGATTTTAGCAGATAAGTCATTATCCAGTTAAAATCTAGCCAGATGAAAAAGCATTTTGGGGGCATTCTAGGGGAGTCCTAAATTATCTGGCAAACTGCCGATTTTCAGCTGTATCTGGCTACGGGTGTCATTTTCTTTCGCTTATCACGTGCGATAAGCGGCTATCGCATGCGAAAAGTCACTTTTCGCATGTGATAGCTTGCCGGGGGTGGAGTCGGGGTGGTGAGGGGAGAAGTTGGGGCATCAAGGAGGTGGACGCTGCGATGTATTCACTGGCGGCGATAAGGTAAGCACCGTTATTGCGCTAGAATGGTGAATCCAGGCCTAAGTTAGCCAAATAACTTTAGGACTGCCTCAGAACATGTCTAACGTTATCTGGCCAATAACTGTCTATATTCAAAAGAATACAAACTGGTTAAGTGGCACTATTTTGGATAATAACAAGTAAAGTGTTGGACTATGAAGTTTTGATACTCAGTGTGGGAACAGATTTGTATCATCTTTTATTTCCAGCAGGAACTTTCATTTAAAATTATTATATGGAAATCTTTGGCCCTAGATTTCAGTTTGTCTAAGAGTGATTGTAAGCTACTGGAGTTTTTATTTTCTGTGGTGGTTAAGTTGATTTTAACATATTGGAAAAATAATTTAGAGTTAGACATCTACATGTAGTGGAATACTATTTATCCTTTATATCAATATAAAGCTGCAGCTGCTAAGAAGAATGGCTGTTTATTAATGTGCCAGACAATATAGGCTCCTGTTCTTTGTTTTGTAGTGAGAGGATTTTCAAATAGCACTTACATTATTTTTCTCTGTCACTGCTGGCATTATTGTTTTGCTATCATTGGTTATGAAAATACAATAAAGTTTTGACATTTAAAAAAGTGTGGGCCTGCAGCATATTCCCTTTCCCCCTACCAATATTTAACATCTGGCCTTCTTGACTGTGAAACATGAAGATACAAATGAGATAAAATGGATAAAACTTAAATTTAAATTTCAGAGGTGGAAGAAAAAATAGGAGCCTAAATTACATCAAAGTTTGATGAATATTAAGGGCCCATAGATAAAGAAGACAATGTAGAAAACTGCATTAATATTGGTTATTAATGTGTGTTAATTAACTCACATTAACAGTCCATGTTAATTAGATATGAATGTATAATTTACTAATATTAAAATTATACATAAATATGGACATCATAAAAATGTAATTATGCTTCTATAAGGTGTAATTTACTTTTTTTTTGCATGAGTGTTCTATATTCACTTTTGCAAGTTTTTAGGCATGATATATTCCTATGCATCAATGAGTAATGAACTGTTTTCCAAAGTTTTCTACCTTATTACCTCATTAGCATTGGTTTTTACTGTAAAGCTCTCACATGTTAATTAATGCATGGTAAAAGTGCTTTTAGCAAATCTCAACTACATTGCATGAGTCAACAGCACTTTTAACATGTTAACACTTATGAAACTACTGACCCACTTTAGTACATTGGCCTCAAATTGGGAAAATTGGCCGCTAATTGTATTATTTAGATGATATCAAACATGCACCCGTTTAGCAGGATTTTATTTAATTGAAGCTAGGCTGAGTAGATTGTTGAAACCTGTTTAATCTGAGAATAATTTGCAAAGTTTTTTTTTATACAGAAATACAAACCATTCCAACACACACACACATATTCATACAAACACCATCACATAACGTTTGCACATTCAAATATAGGGCCTCATTTATTAACAGCTTTTCCAATTGCTACAACATGATAAAAAGCTTTTAATAAATCAGGCATGTATTTTGTGAACCATTTTATCAGAAGCATTAAAAATGGTTTTGATATTGTTCTCTTCCTTTTGTTTGGCAGTTGGATAGCTAGAATAATGATAGCTAGTCAGAAAAAGATGCAGCGCCGGGCTGGTGCGTGGATGCCATCATTAACCTGGCGCCGCGTCCGGAGCTATAGCAGGTGGGGGGGTGGGGGCGGCTGTTCACATACCTGGTCAGGGCCAGTTCCCAAACCTCCTCTGGCTTCGGTGTTGCTGCACGGGATGCATCATCAGGACACACCATTTGCAGTGATGTCATCACATGACAATGCGGGCTGGGGGATGCATAAAGCCACAGATCTAAGTGGTCTGACCAATGGGAAGCTCAAAGGGAGCCAAGGAGGGTCGGCAGTTATGGGAAGATGCAGCAACCCCACTGGGGAATTTGAAATCTGGTGGCATGTGTGTGTGTGTATGTGTGTGTGTGTGTGTGTGTGGGGGGGGTGTGAACCCAGTTCCTGCCGCATGGGGAGGGCGAGTCCAGGAAGATGATTCTGCCCGTCCTTTTCATTCCTGCTCACTGCTCTGTAGCTGTTGCCTCATTGCTTCAAAGTAGTAAAGTCTTTCTCTTTAACACTTATTGGCTGCCGGCCTCGTATAAAATGAAATCAGGAGACCAGTTCATCTGACACAGTTTGGCAAAAAAAAAAAAAAATAGAAATTACATTTTTTAAAAATCCAGTGGCAAGAAGGGAGCAAAGGCTTTTGATTGCTCAGCACCCCTTCCCCCTATTGTTCTCAACATCTCATGCATTACAATCATGCTCAGAGGCTGGGGTCAAAAAGACTGCTGCCGTAGCCCCTCGCTTGTCCCTGCTTGGGAGGGATAACTCTTCCATCTCACCCCTTAAGGAGTCAAGGGGTGCCTGGCCGCAAGCACCCCCTGGAGAGGTGAAGAGTCAGTCAGGGCACAGAGTACAAGGAGGAAAGAGCAGAGGGCAGGACAGTGCACAAGGCCCCTGCAGCTAATACAACCACAGAAGGGATGCAGCTGGATGTGGGCAGGTCTGCGGAGGAAGCGGAAGAAGAGCCCTCTGAAGAGTGGATTCCTGCAGGTGCCGGTGGTGACTCTCAGCCCCAAAATTTGGCTCCTCAGCCAGCTGGATGGGCAACAGGGTAAGTTCTACCAAGTGTGAGCAAGACAATTCCAGCCTTCTGGCCTCAGATGTCTCAGTGTCCAATGGATTGCTCAGAATCAGGAGGTCAAAAACAGACCATGTGGGGTGCAGTACAGCGATCATACTGGCCACAGTGTGGGGGTTCCCCACATGTTCCGTGATGAATTCTGCATACTACTCTTCCATTAGACAATCTGGGGAGCTACAGTTCCTGATACACTCAGATTTACTCCCAATGAGCAAAGATCAATTTATTGCCATAATTAGGTACACACTATTAGCAGCAGGGATGCAGGCAGTCCAGTTTGGGATGCATCCCTTCAGAATCAGGGCAGCATCAAGCGTGGCTGTGTCCATCTTTCCTGGTGCTGCAATACAGTGCATTGGCAGGTAGTGATCTCTAGCTTACCTATTTTACATCAGTCGGATGGAGCCCCTGATCATTGCGCTCCCTATCTGCCTATCCCTCAGTGTAGATTTTGGGCTTGCATGCTCAACTGATCTATTTGTTGTCATTCTAAGTCTTCATTGGTGACAAGGGATGGTATGGATAGTTGGACACTTGTTCATTTTGTTGGAAGAGCACCAGGTAGTGCCCTAGGAGCTCATTTTGGTCTGGCCCCAAGTGGTATGATGGTATGATGGTTGGGCAGATGAAGAATGTGTTGTGATCAACTCATTCCACTTCTGCAACACCTGCTGGTCAGATCAGCCTCACCTGAGATGCATATCATTCACTTGGGAGGCAATGATCTGTGGGACATTCCCAGCCAGCAGTTAATCAACAATGTCAGGAATGGCATTGCTGTCATCACGGCACTCATGCCCTGCATGACAGTCTTGTGGTCGGAGATCAACCCCTCTCACCGGTTCCAGAATGTTTGGATCTGGCAGTGTTGGTTGGGCAAGCTAAACAAATAGATGGGCAACTTCACTGAGTGAAAAGGGGGCCTTTAAATCAGGTATGAATGGGACTGTGTAGCATACGGAGACCTATTCCGCAATGACAGTGTACACCTATTGGATATGGCCCAGGATCTTTTCTTAAATACTTTGAGACTGGCCATCAGCAGGGGCACTATTTGCTGTTTAAAGCCAATGCTGTAGTTGTATGGGGAGGGTCCTGGGGAGGTCTCCAGCTACCTGTCCCTTTGGTGGGGTACCTGAGCCGGGAAGAGGGGTTCTTCCCTTTGGAGACAGTGCATGGTATGAAAGGCATGTGGTACTGTTCCGCTAGGGACTGTCTGCAGTCAGGGCTGGACGGCCCCAGGTTATGGTACACTGAATGTCCCTCCATAGTAGGCAGTCACCTTGCTTCTCTGTGGCAGGTTGACCAGTATGCCCATGGGGAGCGAGGGCCTCACACATGGACAGGACTTTGCTAGGCAGTGGTGAGCCCTGAAGTCCAGTGTCAATGCATTGCCTTCCTGAGATCAATTGGTCAGTACTCACTGTTATAGCTCTGGGTTCTAGGCTTTCCTTGTATTATTATTTTGAAAATAAAGCCGCAAACTGTATTTACCAGCTCTTGGTCTGACTCAGTTATTGTCTAAGGTCTTAGAGTTGTGTTCAGGTGGTATTGTTCATGTGTCCATTACCCTCCCCCCCCCCCCCCCCCCCCCCCCTCTTGCAAAGAGTTGTCGCAGCTGCCCAGGTTATACTTTTTCAGGCCTTTTCCTTTTTGTCTGATCCTGAAACAACTTAAATTTATTATGCAGCAATTGGTTATAGGGCACAAAAGGTTTTATAAAGATTTTTGATACTTAAATTTGAACTGGAGGTATTTCTTGAAGAATAAAGGAGGCAGCAGGACAACATATATTTTATATTCATTAATTATCAACTGAGATCATAGATATAATAATGTTATTGATTATAGTGACTAAATACATAATAAAGAAAGGCAAGTTTTCCTCCTTTTTAGGATTTTGAAGGCAGTTTTGAATCCTTATAATAAAATGTGTGAGGCCAAAATTCAGTACACCTTTTACCACAAAGCCTGGTTTTAAAAAGGCCAAAGATTCAGGTACTGGGTGGGTGGGAGGACTTCAGGGACAAGGTAGTGGCATGGTGGGGGATGGGGGCCGGTGATGAGGCAGTACTTTTAAAAATATTTTTCAGGGAGGGAAGGGGAGAGGGCTGGAAGGTGTCACTGTTAAATGTGTTTTTTTTTTTAATTTAGAAGCATTTGAGGGGGTACTGGTCAACTGGGGGTTTTAATATTTATGGTGGTGCAGTGAGAATCAGGCTGGGAGGTCCATGATACAGCATTTTCTTTTTTTGGCAGGATCACTACTTAAAAAAAAAAACCATCTAGAAAATGTCCTGTTCCAAATAACGTTTTTGAACCTGCTGGTATCATAAACAGTGTAAGCAGCCCATTGAATTAGGCAAAGATGCCAATAATTGTTTGATACAGAGGATCACTACTTAACCAGATAACTTTTGACAATGTCGAATTACGTACCAGTTATCCAGCCAAACAGGGTTGTATACTTTTAGACCTGCTCTGAAGCATATCTAAAGTTCTGGCTAACTTAGAAGGAGATTTATCAAGACATGTTAGGGCTATAACACAAACAGCATATATCAAATTATAAATGCTGTATATCATGCATTATATAGCCCTATCACAGTGATATTGCATGATATTCACAATAATTGTAGTGAGGCTGTAGGGTTGTTTGTCCTGTGTAACCCAGCAGAAATAAGGCACAAATACTGAGAGAAATTGGCAAAATAACATATGTGAGCTGTATTCCTACACAAGAACTAGCAGTAATATAACTTACACCAAATACGTCCCCAAAAATCATAGGCAATGAAATCAGCAATGTAGAAGCAAAGAATTCAGATTATATCTTAGTGTAGCACATAACTAAATATTTAAAAGCAAGTCGACATGAAAGAACATATATACCAGACCATTTAAAAGAATGGTCTAAAATAATATTTGTAATAGGTAATTCCCTGAAATATAATGCACCCTTTTCATCTTTAGCAATATCTATAAAGAAAGGTATCATTGGAGAGGCTAGCAGTGCACTGGGCACTGTCATCATCATGGAAGATAAGAACATAAGAACATGCCATACTGGGTCAGACCAAAGGTCCATCAAGCCCAGCATCCTGTCTCCAACAGTGGCCAATCCAGGCCACAAGAACCTGGCAAGTACCCAAAAACTAAGTCTATTCCAAGTTACTGTTGCTAGTAAAGCAGTGGCTATTTTCTAAGTCAACTTAATTAATAGCAGATAATAGACTTCTCCTCCAATAACTTATCCAATCCTTTTTTAAACACAGCTACACTAACTACACTAACCACATACTCTGGTAACAAATTCCAGAGTATAATTGTGCGTTGAGTGAAAAAGAACTTTCTCCGATTAGTTTTAAATGTGCCACATGCTAACTTCATGGAGTGCACCCTAGTCTTTCTATTATCCGAAAGAGTAAATAATTGATTCACATTAACCCCTTCTAGACCTCTCATGATTTTAAATACTTATATCATATCCCTCCTCAGCCGTCTCTTCTCCAAGCTGAAAAGTCCTAACCTCTTTAGGTTAGGTTTAGATGTTGGGTCAATTGTCCACTCAGTGCAAAGAGCTACTGTGAATCCCCTCTTATATACCCTAAATTATTGAACTAATACTGGACTATCTTCCAATTATGGGAGGACAGCTAAGTCTGGGTTAACATTGTAGGGTTCTTTGACTGGACACAGATTGGTTCTCTCTGTCCTCAGCCATCATGATATGGGGGGGGGGGGGAGGTGTCTATAAGTTGTATTAGGTATCAAACACACCAGTTGTGTCCCATCTCTCATTGATTCAAAAAGGTGCTTCCTCATTCCTGAGTGAATGAACTTACTGTAGTTACTTCTTCCTTTTAGGTACGGCAGTATCTTCTAAATGTAAGAAAGCATTTGAAAGTATGATAACATAAGAACATTAGACTTGTCATAGTAGATCAGACCAAAGGTCCATTAAGTCCTGTATCCTGTTTCCAACAGTGGCCAATCTAGGTCACAAGTACCTGACAGGATCCCAAGGGTAGATAGATTCCAAGCTACTTATCTCAAGAATAAGCAGTGGATTTCTGCAACTCTACCTTAATAATGGTTATGGACTTTTCTTCTAGGGACGTCTTCAAATCTTTTTTAAACACAGTTACACTAATAGGTTTGACCACATCCGCTAGCAATGAATTCCAGTGCTTAATTATTGTTTGAATAAAAAAATATATTTTCTCCTTTTAGTTTTAAATATATTATCTAGTAACTTCACTGTGTATCTCCAAATCTTTTTACTTTCTGAAAGCGTAAACAACTGATTAATATGTATTTGTTCCATTCCACTCATTATTGTATAGATCTCTATCATGTCTCCTGTCACCCATCTCTTCTCCAAGCTGAAGAATCCTAACCTTTTTAGCCTTTCTTCATAGGGTAATTGTTCCATCCCCTTTATCATTTTGGTTGCCCTTCTCTGTACCTTTTCTAATTTTGCTATATTTTTTTGAGATGTGATGACCATAACTGCACACAATACTCAAGACAAGGTTGTACTATGGAGCAATGCAGAGGCATTATGATAATCTCTGTTTTTTTCTCCATTACTTTCCTAAAAATCCCTGGCATTCTACTTGTTCTTTTGGCTGTTGCTTTATACTGAGCTGAAGATTTCAACATATTTTCAACAATGACACCTACATCCTTTTCCTAAGTGGTAACTCTTAATTGGAATCTTGCATTGCATAGCCAATTCTATATTTTAATCAGAATATGGTAAGACATCTTGTGCCCAATATTCAAAATGTGTTCAGTGCTATTTAGCTGGACAAATGGGACTTATGTTGCTAAGTATCGGATGCTGAATATGTGCATCTGTTCAGTAGTTGCCACTTAGTTGTACAAGTCCCTTATATGGCTAAAAGACATACAGACAAAAAGTAGGCATGTTCTGAGCAGATAGAGGGTAGAGTGAGCTGGACGTCTAACTTCTACATCTAACTACTGACATTCAGAGTTATGCATATATGTGTATGTCTAAGTTTAGTCACCCTATAGACAGAAAGATTTATCCGTCGAAGTGCACACATAGAATGTATATATTCAGTGGCAAAGCAGTGTGTTGAATATACATTGTAACTTAGCCTGATTAGTCATATCCGGTTAAGTTACTTAAATGGCTAGCACTGAATATTAAGCCCTATATGTCAAGCTACAAAAAGGCTCTTACGGTCTATTTGAGTATATGTTCCACTGAAATGGGAAGTTCCTATTTCTGGAGCACTCAGCAGTTCTGGATGGAAGTGCAGTTCTGGGCATATATCCAAGAATGATCTACTACACTAATTTGGATGCTCTACTTTCCTTATCTAAATAAATCTGCAGAAACAGATGGACTTCAGTGAGACTTGTTATTTCCCAGCCATTTCAATACTGTCTGGTTCAAATGCTTATGTGTCTGTTGTTAGATATGAGATGATAACAGAGAAGCCTTTTCTGTCAGGAGAAAAATGCATCAATATAATCTTAAAATGCATAAATGCAGTTTCATATAGCTGACACATACTATAAAATGTCTAATATCCTATATGAACCCTAATGCAAGCAGTGTTTCATTCTGCAACTTGCAGTTTCTTATTAAGTATAACAATTAGCAATAAAATGTCATTGTGCATAAGCAAGCAGTTTATATGTGTGGCACTTGGCAGTGATCCATTTTATGTATGGGCAACCTGCCCCTCCCCCCTTATCCTTTTCTGCTAATTCCACAACAATAATTTACATAAAATTGCCTAGAGTCCCTCCCCTATTCCAATGAGCTACTTTGCATGACATTTGCACACATTGATTTTACAAACCTAAGCAAAGCAGCTCATACATAGGTAATCCTATATAAATAAAATAATGTGGCTGACTTTGAAATTTGTCAGTTATGCTATTTTATCCTCACCTTTCCTAAAAATGATAATCTACCATAGGAGCATCAAGACCCTAATGCAGGTCCCGATGCTACTGCAGTACATTTAAAAGACTCAGCAATTAAAAAAAAAAAAAAGTGTCTACAAAAACAAGAATACCTGCCTGGAGGTCTCCCTTGACCCCCCTCCCTACCCCGGGGCATCCAATCAATATGGGTCGACCCATCTTTGGACTTTCTTTTATTCAAAGAGGGAGTTGACCCTGGGCCCACTATTTTTTTCTGTGTGGATGGGGTTGGGGGGTCATCGTTGTACGAATTGCTACGTCTGGTTTGTTTTTTGTTTGTGATGGGGCCACCTCAGTTGATAGTCCTGGGATGGGGAAGGGTGTCAAGGGAGTCCCCTGAGAATTTTTTCTTACATTTCACCTATACTTTTTTAAAAACTGGGGGCCACCATCATACATTAAAGGCTCATGCTGCATTGTTTTGCATCATGGACTTTTACTGTGAGACAAAACAAACAAGGTGATAGAGGCGTGATATTTTTTTCAGTGGGGGGCACAATATAGCTGGTATGCTACCTGTGATATTGGGGACCCTCTCGTGATAAAAAAATGGCTTATTGAATGCAGGCTTTAGCTGGTTATGGTTGAAAATCAGTTACATTAACCAGATAGTATTGTTGTATCCCAGAACATCCCTTTTTATCTGGCTAAAAATCTATAGCTAATGACTTATCCAGCTATAATTTAGCTGGACAAGTGGTTGAATACCCCAAATATTGCCATTTAGCTGGATAACTTGTGAGCTATCCATCTAAATGGCTTTGAATATTGATTAGCATATGACTTTCATAACTCATATGCAGAAGGCTTAAGCATGCAAGCATACTCCTCCAGCACTCCACTCCTCTTCCCACTCTCACAACACTGAATGTCACTGCTGCCTCTCCTCTCCAGTTCCACCAACCTTTCCACATACCCTACCCAGTATTGCTGCTGTCTCTTTTGTCACTCTCTCCCTCCATACTACCATTCTCTTCCCCTCACTTGTTTCTGTCAGCACACTCATTCCACCCCTTCCCACATAGTGCTGCCATTCTAGCTTTTCCTCCACCCATGCTCACACATAATAATACCAGTTTCTTTCTGCCAGTGGCTGAATACCCCAAATATTGGCTGGTTCTTCTTTTCTCCTTCCCAGCTACCTTTAGGTTTCAGCACTGCAAGAATGTTCTGATTGTGTTTGAAACACCCAGTGCTAGCAGGTTTATGCTGTACTCATGGAACTGCAGGAAGTGAGCTAGCATTGCTTAACCAACACAGATTGCCAGTTCACACTTACTTATTTGGGTTGCAAGGTACCAAGATGAATTTGCAGAAGGCAACTAAGAGGTGGGTGGCAGGTGAGGGGAAGTAAGAGGGGAAATCAACCAAGGAAGAGAGAGAGAGAGAGAGTAGAATGCAAGCAAGAAAGGAGAAGCAGTTAAGAAAAAAAGGGAAAAGAGATGTGGAAACAAGGAAAGACATGGGAGGTGATGGAATGAAAAAGATTGAAATGAGGGGGAAGTCAGGAAGGAGAAGCAAAGTAGGAAGGACAAGTAAGGAGAATATTTAGTTAGGGAGAGGTGGAAAACAAGGGGAATGATAGAAGCATGCGCCAGAGGATAAACAGGAGATCAAAAGACTAAAGATTCCTGGAAATTGAGGGGGGGTGGGGTGGCGGGGGTTATAAACAGGCTGAGAGGATTAGACTAATTTAGACTAATAGAGGGGTCATACAACTGAGGTGGGGCATGTGGATTGAGGAAAGAGAGACAAATGAAGGGGACAGTCTTGCATTGCACATTGTCGCAGGAGGATCTTATGAGGCCTGGCATGGCCCAGAGTGCTTACAGGAAGAAATGAAGATAGCTACTACAGAGGAGGCATAATGTGTTGACTGCTCTTCTTGCAAAGCAATGACAAGAGAAACTGCTCTTGGAAACTTTAAATGTGTCCAACCTATGGTGTGCACTTTTACTACTTGTTTTAAATAATGAAATTACAGCGTGTCAAATGATTGATAACCAACTGACAAGTGATTACAAGATCAATATGTCATTTGGACAAGGCTTAGGCTGACTCTTTTCTCTCTCTGTTTTTATGAAAAGAAGAAGACAACTAAAGAATCTGATACTCAAAGATTATAAATGACTAGGAACTGATCGCACTTCACTTCATCTTGGACATTTCTTGAGTGATGACTTTTTTTTGAAAAACATATTGAATGAATTATAGTATGCACAGTGGAATAATGTCAATGCTTTCAGCTAACAAAATATATGTAATATGTAATATAGAAAAGGTTGGTGCTAATATAAAGTTTATGAGTGTCCTTGAACAAACAGTTGAAGCCTAGAATCTAAATACCCATTTCCTGGAGGTGCCTTTCTATCTGATCTTGTTATTCTAAGGATACTGAAACCATTCAACTTGTTTTATATGAGAAAATTTACCACATAGATTATAGAAACTAGAACTTATATGTATACTGCATTTGTGCCACAATTTTCTATAACTGTTTGGGTATTTGATACCTGTGCTGGTATGCACAGTTATTGTTTCACAACTATCTTTGCTAATAGCAGTCTTTCTACCAAATAGATGTGTGCAGTGTGTGTGCCAAGTTGTGAACAAGGTCAAAATCTGAGTATCCTCGGTTCCTTAAAATGTGAAAATAAAAAGCATACATATTGTACAAATTTGAGCATGAATAAGTCTTTAGGGTCTCATAATGAAAATGAACACTTCATAGATTCCAGTGATAGTGATATAAATGAGCAATGACCTGTTTAACAGACAGAAAGATGGGAGAACAAGCTCCAAGGCTTTGAAGGAAGTCCAGTCCCAAAATATCATAGAAACATAATGAAAATTCAAAGGCAACTTAAGAGGTAGATTTTAGAAGGGTTACGCGCATAAGTTATGCACGTAACCCTTTAAACCCCCCCCCCCCCCCCGCTATTTTACATAGGCTCGGCGGCACGCACAAGCCCCGGGACGTGTTGGGGGCATGTCGGGGGGGCGGCGTGATGTTCGAGGCATTCTGGGGGGGGCATGTTTCCAGCCCGGGGGCATTTCGAGGGTGTGGCTGAGGTCTCCGAAATGGCTCCCGGGTCGGGGAATCGCCCTAAGTGTTCAAAACACTTTTTCAAATTAAACAACCACAATCTGTCCCCCAACTCCGCAGTGTTTCACAAGATATGCTGCACTGGGAGGGACAATTCTGGAACTTTCATATAATCTTTACATACAAGATTGAAATGTCATCCATATTTTCAGGTTTCTGCTATTTGACAAATACAAAATACTTTGTAAAGGGCTGTGCTCTGGTCATACCAGGCAAAGCTGTCTCAGCATCTCCTTTACCATCCATCAGCCATTGTGTCTATTAAACAGGTATTCTCAAAGACAGAGGGCATCGTAAGTCCACATCATTCATGGCTGATGCCAGAGTTGGTGGAAAAGTTGATTGTCATTAAAGTAAATCTCTCTCTGCTGAGTTTCTCTGAATTTTCATGAACCACTGAAAGGATGTCTTGGACACACATTGTAAGGCTAGCAAAGGAAGAGGAGAAGGAGTAAATTGTAGCTTGTCAGGCACAGCCAGCTGCAAATTCTTCTGCTAGTTCAACACATTTTTTCAAATCAGAGTTTTCTTTGCTTTTTCCATATCCTTGTCAACCCTGGACCACTCCATTCAACTCTGATCTCCTGTTCAGGAGTATAATAAGTCTCCCATTTCTTCCTTCTGGACTGATAAGCCAGCCCTGTGTAGCAGGCCAGCTTGTATACCTTAGAAGCCAGTATAATAACATAGTAAATAATGGCAGATAAAGAATGATATTGCCCATTCAGTCTAACCAGCAGTGATTTGTCTACTTTGGTTAATTACATATAGAATTTCATACATATAACTTGACACTTACTCCCTCTCTCCCACTGTTCCATACCTAAAATTTCAAAGTACTTTCACTGCTTTTTAGAATTTTATTTTCTGGTTTATACAGCTTACCCCAATACTTTCCCTTAGATTTGATGGAATCATAATATTTCTGTTTTGGACAGTAACTGTTGCTTCTTGCGGTTACTCCATGCGTTCTGGGAAACATAGTACAGTCCTAACATTCAGAGTCATTCATCAAAATGTGTTAGGCCATTATTGTGGGTGTTAGAACCCTAAAACCTATGATAACACCATAATGCATGATTTATTTATCATGTCATATGACAAAAATGCAAATTTTAAAAATGTATTCAAAGGGAGGAGTTTAGGTGGGATCTATGAAAATGAAGGTCATTAACACAGCTTACGATAGCGTAATGCACGTTATGGCCAGAAATAGCTACACCTTTTTTCCTGGCCTTAAGCTGTGCAATATGTCCAAAACAGAATTAATGATATTTATCATGGGGGGAGGGAGAGGGGAAGAGAGGGAGATCCTCTAGTGTGGCATGCATAATTGTCATCTATATATACCACTATAGGAGGGTAATCTAGTAACCCAAGGTGAGGATTTTGTTGTGGTCTAGTGTTTTGGGGCCAGTTTTGCATACACAGTAAGATGTAGGAACAGCACAGTACACATCAGTGAAGATCTGATGTGATTTTGCATGAGGAAAGACACACAATGATGAGATTTCTACAATGTTCTCTCGCCCTAGTTGATGGACTCTCTACCCGGGTACTATCAAGCTAGGGCGAGAGAACACTGTAGAAATTTCAGCTTTGTCTGACTTACCTCACTCAAATTCACATCAAATCTTCATTGATGTGTACTGTTCTGTTTGTACATCTCACTGTGAATGGAAATCTGGCCCCAAAACCTTATTCTGCCACCAAAACTTCACCCCCTCCTTCTCTCTCTCTCTTTCAAAAAAATGCCTGTCTGGATACTTTGCAAAGCACAAAAATAGTACACAGTGTGGTAACTGTAAAATTATCATAGCTGCACTCCTTATCACAGGTGTTATTCATGCAAAATTTATAGCATTTTGATGAATCTAGGCCATTGTTTTGTGCAGTAACTGCTGCTTTGTGTAGATTATCCCAGATCTTTATTTCTATCCTTTTGCAACTATGAATCATTTGTGTTTTTCTCACACTTTTTTCTAATGTCTGAGGAATGTTGCTACAAGGACTAGATGGAAGTAAGTTGGGGTGAGATATAAAAGATCCAGTTTGTAACAAAATATTCTCCTTCATCAGTGTCTCCTGTTGATGGAAAAAGGGAGTCACTTATTGACCCACAACTTATGCACGTAGATTGGCTGAAGGTGTTTAAGTGTTTATTCAGCAACTTTAAACTACATATTTAAGCTGACAATGTGCAAAACTTTGACCGCATAATAGAGGCATACCTTGGGCATTTTGCTTTGAAATGATGCGCATAGTTTTAAGCAGCTAAAACTCACTTAAACATCAACCAACTTACATGTGCAACTCCTTATTTTATGTGTTAGGCCCTGCACTATTTAGCATTAAATGATTGCGTATAAAATGCTAACTGCCAAAAACTGAAATGTTTATTATAATACAAAACTTCCCACAGAAAGACATATTTTATATTTTCTCAGAACCAATCTCATAATTTTTCACACTGACTCGGCATTGCATTTGCCATGTTAAATATAAAACCACTGTGCAACTCAAAGACAAGTTGTCAACTAGTGGCTGTAATTTCACTTCATCTGCCAATGAAGTGCCAATACATTGAGTGATGATAATGACTTCAAAATAGTTAGCATCATAACTTAGATTCAAATGGTTTCAGCTGAATGGTGACTGAAAGTTTATCATTGGAGGGTAAACTAAAAACAATGAGGTTGATATTCAACAGGCTGGTGAGCTGGAAAGTTATTCCAGAGAACTTTATCAGAATATTCAGTGGAACATATCTGGGTAAGGGTTATGCTGAATATACCAGAGTAAAGTTACCCAGGTAGATTTAGGACAGTTTATTTAGGGCAGAAAATAAGTGCTCCCTGGCTAAAATTTTGCAATGCCTCCAGAACACCCCTGCATCTCTTCTTATCTGGTTACATTTTGTCCAGGAAAATAGTTACCCAGATAACATTTATCCAGAGAGCAGCAAGATTTTTGAAAGTTCAATTTTTGTTTGGGTAACTCAAAAGGTTACAAAAAAAAAAAAAAAAAAGCCTTTGGTTATGGACCTTCCTGCACTTGAGATGGTTCAGAGGCAGCAGGGTGTGCTGCTATGGATAGGGGATCCCTGGTTCAATTCATGGGTCAGATCTACCACATCCTAGGACAGTTAGGTCTGAGAATGCAGCAAAAGAAAGTTTCATGGCAGGGGGAGAGAGGGGAGAAAGATTTGTGGTCATGAAAAAGAAGGGGCTGAGATATAGCACTCATGAATATGGGAGCGTGGCTTAACCAGACTAGGAAGAGCAAGGTTGGGGGGGGGGGGGGGCAGTCTATTGAAATAGGGAAAAATCCTTAGGTAAATGCAAATTAAGTGGGTTATTTTCCAAGTCATGTTAAGGCATTTTCATATGCGAAAAGTACCATAACACATGGTGCGATGCTAATTTTTAAAAGGGGAGCAGCTGGGGGCAGGATTTTGGAAAAGTGGGCTGGCTCTCTCTCTCTCTCTTTCTCTCTCTCTCTCTCTCTCCATGTTATATGATCTCATTATTGTCTCCCTAATAGTTTGTCATTTGTTGTATACATGAATTCTATAACTCTTTGTACAGTGAACCTATAGTTAGTTATCAAAATAATTAGGTTAACATTTAAATTTATGTTATATTTTCAATGTGTGTACAGTAAAACTGAAGTATGTTGAAAATCATGGTATAAAACATTGCAAATGGCAGAGCTTTGGGCCTCCTCAAACATGAAATATTTCTCTGTATTTTCTTCTTGTCGCCTCTGTGCAGTAAAGTGAAGTGTCTTTGTACAAAAGGATGTCTGATACCTTGCTGGAGAGATTAATGATTTACTAGTTATAAAAGATAAAAACTAACTATTTACACATCCTCACAAAATGGTACCATCATGAGTAATAAAAACAAGAAGAATAATTAGCAGAAGAGAGATGACAGTCATATACTAGTCTAAAAGCAAGCAGAAAAACATTCAAAAGAATAGCAAAGTCCATCCTCTTAGAACCAGCTATTTTTAAGTTAGTAGCATACTTATTATCCATTGCCCGTATTCCAATCAGCTTGTAAATTTAAATTTAAAATATTCAGGTTCAGGGTTAAAGATTTGATTATTCATAATTAAAGCTGAAATTTCATAAGTTCAAAGATGCTGTGATTTACTGATTTACATTCACCTGCTATATAAATTTAGGTTTGGGAGTCTAGATTAACTTTAGCTTTTAATAATCTTGTACACAGTATATCATTCCTGATGCCTCAAATGCAGAGTTGAAGAGTAATTGGAAGGCTTGTTCGAAGAACACCCTGAAGCCATAATTTTGTTTTTACGAATATGCTAGACTTATCTATGCCTGCTATACAAGAAACATAGTTCCTTCTTAGTAATTACATTTCTACCATGTTTCATCAACTTTTTTCTTGTTGAATACACTTTCAAATATCATTTTCATGCATCAGAAAAAAATTAATCAGCCTGTTACCTGTATTTTTGTAAAAATACAGATTTCCTTTTCAATAGAAGAACACATACAGTTTGATTCTGGGAACTGCAAAAATGTACATTCTTCTATACATTTGTTATTTAAAGAAATTGGCTGTAAAGAAAGATCACCATTTTGAAGACAACTTCCCTGGTATATCATTGTATTCATTTAATGAAGCATACTAATATATGACAGAAGGAACTGATCAGAATATATGTAATCCACTATATTTTACTGGTTCTCAGACATACCATTTTGTATTGATAAGTAAATATCCACTATGATCTCTGAAAATTGTGAGGTAAAAACTGTGCAGCTGAAATTAAATAATAATTTTGCATTACTCATCAGATGTGCTTGTAAATATGAATTGGACATTACAGTGTTAAAGAACAGTATCTTATTCTTAGAAGGTACAAATTAGTAGCTCATCTCTCCCATTTACAGGCTAGAAAAGAAGTTTCCATTACTTTTATATTGAATTAACTATTGCATGTAGTGAAGTGTTCGCACACAGTGTTGATGGGCTGTATATATGTTTCTAGGGTCTTAAGGACCAATAATAGTGCATTTAATGTTGCTGTGCCCTTGCTATGCTGTTAACTAATGTGTGTGTTTTCTTTTCTTGTATTTTTAAGACATAACTAAACCCTATTATGCACCAGAAATCATAAAATGAATATTCTTCCTCAATTATTTGCAAACAGAAATCACAGCTCGCAGTGGACAGTCTGCTGCACTGCACCAGAGAATGAACCAATATTGGTTTCATTATGAGTTGTGATTTCTGTTTGCAAATAAGCAAGGAAGAATATTCATATTACTTTTTCTGGTGCCTCTTACGGAGCCTTGGAATTTTTACAGCTGTTTTTAGGTTTGTGATGTTTAAGCTTATCTTTGGTCCAATGGTTAGCCTCTTCTTCACTTAGCTAGGAGGGAATAAGGACAATCATTTATAGTCCTTTCATGATAGACTTCTAGCATATTCCCCCTCAGTCGTTTCTTCTCCAAACTGAACAGCCTTAACTTCTTTAGTCTTTCCTCATATGGTATCCATTCCATGCCCCTTATCATTTTGGTTGCCCTTCTCTACACTTTCTCCAGTGCAGCTATATCCTTTTTGAGATGCAGTGACCAGTAGGGGTGTGCATTCGTTTTGAACGCATTTGCAATCCGCAACTTATTTTTTTTCAAACTTAAAAAAAGTGATGATGTGCAACGCATCGCGACTTCCAACTTATTCAACATAGCTATGTTGAATACGTTGAACCTAAATAAACACTTAAACCCCCCACCCTCCTGACCCCCCCAAGACTTACCAAAACTCCCTGGTGGTCCAGCGGGGAGTCAGGAAGCCATACCTGCACTCCTTTGCGATTTCCTCACGGCGCCGATAGCCTGTGTCACAGGGGCTGCCGGTGTCATTGGTCAGCCCCTGTCACATGCTTGGGGGGGCCTCCTGACCCCCCCAAGCTGGCCAAAAGTTCCGGTTGGGTCCAACGGGGGTCCGGGAGCGGAGGAGCATGTGACGCCGGAGCGGAGTAGCACGTGACGCCGGAGCGGAGTGACGCCGGCATCACGTGCTCCTCCGCGCCTCCGCTACGGGACCCCCGTTGGACCCAACCTGAACTTTTGGCCAGCTTGGGGGGGTCAGGAGGCCCCCCCAAGCTGGCCAAAAGTTCCGGTTGGGTCCAGCGGGGGTCCCGGAGCGACCTCCTGCCACATGACCTACCTGTCACGTGGTAGGAGCACAAGATGGCGCCGGTGACCATGTGACAGGGGCTGACCAATGGCACGGGCAGCCCCTGTGACACAGGCTATCGGCGCCATGAGGAAATTGCAAAGGAGTGAAGGGATGGCTTCCTGACTCCCCGCTGGACCACCAGGGAGATTTGGTAAGTCTTGGGTGGGGGATGAAGGAGGGTGGGGGGTTTAAATTTTTATTTAGGGAACCGGGAAAAGTATGGACAGATCCACAACTTATGGATTTCTCCATACTTCCATATTCAACGGAATCGACCCTCCACGAAAACGTATCACCGATTCAACGACTACTTTTTGACTGCACATCCCTAGTGACCAGAACTGCATACAGTATTCAAGATGCAGTCTCTCCATTGTGCAATACAGAGGCACTATGACATCCTCCGTTTTATTTTCCATTCCCTACTTAATGATTCCTAACATTCTGTTTGCTGTTTTGATTGCCACAGCATGTGTGTTGTGCACACTAAATGGGAGTGATAAATTTGGGGTGTTTTAGTGTGCCCTTGGGCCTCAACCTGAGCCCAGACGGATCCAGGACCGGACCGAGGGTTGACGGCGTGTTCCACCATGGCTGACGGTCTGACCCTCTGCCAGGCTGGCAAGCTCCCATGGCCAACAACATGATGATGTTGGAATTTGAATGGTCCTCCTACCATTCTGAGCCCTTTTGGACCTGCTGCATGGAACAGCATGGAGCAGCAGGCCTGGCCTGAGATCGAGGGCAGACGGGCCTTGACACAAAGGCATAACTGCGGGATCGATGCAATGGCATTGCGGACAAGGACATGACAGCAGGATTGATGCAACGGCATCGCGGACAAAGACATGACAGCAGGATCGATGCAACGGCAACGCAGACGAAAACTTGACACCACAGCTGATGTGAAGACATCACACACCAGTGGTCGATGCGATGGCATCCCGGACCAGGGTCGATGCAACGACATCAGGAACAAGACATGATACCAAGAGTGATGCAACGGCATCCATGACAAGACGAGGAACAGACGAAGTCCAGATGAGACGAGAAGATGGGCGGAAGGATATTGGCACTGTCTCTCAGGGCGCCCTACTCAGGCCACCCGCGGGACTGAGTCATGGACCACCCTGTCCCACTGCGCGCCCTACACAGCCAGAGGAGGCTGGTCACAGACCACGCTGGGAGGGGGACAAGCGCAGGAAAGGATCCAGTCAAAGCAGAACTCCAACGATGAAGCCGCTGTCATCCGAAGCTCCACCAACGGCTGGCAGGACATGACGGCTCAGGAGCACAGGACACCAGTCGACCTGTAGGCTGTCCACTCAGGTACAACCTCATCCGAGGGACCCCCATCCTCACAGGTACCAGAAGGCTCAAGAGCGCTGAAGACGAAGACACAGGAGCAGGACATCAAGGAACCTGGAACATCAGGAAACAGAAGACCAAGACGAGACACTAGGACCCCTGGGCAGGGACCTCAGGCACGAACATGACTTGGCATGATGAGACGAAGCAACAAGAACTCCATAGAGAAGACAAGAAGACCTGACGGAGCTCTGGCAGGCAGGAGCCTCCAGAGCGAAGCACCTCCGATGCAAGCCAAGACAGACTGATGGGGCAGCCCTTTTATAGGGCTGGGCAGGAAGTCCACTCCCTAGGTGGGGCCAGCACACCTCCTGTGCCTGGCCCTTTAAATCCAGAAGAGAGGCGTGCGCCGGCGCCTAAGGCGCAGGAAGCAGGGCTGGGCAGGACCACGGACAGCGGCCTGCACTGATGTCGACGTGGGAAGAAGCAGGGCTGGGCCTAGATGCAGGCCTGATGTCGGCAGCGGCTCCGGCCGCTGCAGGACACCCTGGGGGCAGCTCCCACCTCCAGGTGGGACCAGGGCTTGCGGCCTAGCACCGTGAAGATGGAATCAGCGTCGGTGGTGGTCCCGGGCTGCGAAGATGACCAGGGAAGTCCACGGCTCCGGCCGTGGTGAAGACTGCAGCACGGGCGGGCCTTCGGGCCGCGAGGCAGTAACAAAGTCCGTGGCTCCGGCCACTTGGGAAGGCTGATGGCGGCGTCCTGCTGCGTCGGCTGAAGAAAGGCAGCATTGTGAGTGAGCCTGCTCGCGGGGAGACCCGCGGGCAGCGCATTCATAATAGGGAGTTAGTGCACACTAATGGGGAGTTAGTGCGCACTAAACCCGAAAATAAATTTTTCCTGAAATTTCAGGAAAAACTCGTTTGGGTTTCAAGCTCCCCGAACCAGAATGAATTAGGCAATATTGCTGAATGCACATCTCTAGAACGTGAGCATATGTATGCAAATCCTGCTTCTACTGTATAATTCAGGGGATTTTAAAGGGGTGCGCACTGACGCTAATCCAAGTTTTACCAGTTCATCCTGAGTTAGCCCAGTTAAGAGATAGGATCTCCAAACTCCCCTAATTTAATAGCCTTCTCTTCTTCTACAAGCCCCGACCCTTAAAACCCCAAAGATCTGCCTATTTTTCTTTAATTTTTAACTTACACATAATCCATAGCAGAAATAAAGTAATGCAGCAGTAGACATCGGCGCACACTGGGGCGGATTTTCAAACACTACGCGTGCGGGTACTTTTGTTCGCGCCACTGGCGCGAACAAAAGTACACCAGATTTTATAAGATACGCGCGTAGCCGCGCGTAGCTTATAAAATCTGGGGTCGGCGCGCGCAAGGGGGTGCACATTTGTGCAACCTGCGCGCGCCAAGCCTAGCGCGGCCTGCCTGTTCCCTCCGAGGCTGCTCCGATTTCGGAACGGCCTCGGAGGGAACTTTTCTTCGCCCTCCCCCCACCTTCCCCTCCCTTCCCCTACCTAACCCACCCCCCCGGCCCTATCTAAACCCCCCCTTAACTTTGCGTTCATCGCCGGCAGCCCGGCTCCGTCCTCCAGTCCCGGGGGCATGGTCCGGAGGCCTCTACACGCCCCCTCCCTCCCCGTTTCGAAAGCCCCAGGACTTACACGCATCCCGGGGCTTTACGCGCTCCGGCAGCCTATGCAAAATAGGCGCGCCGGCGCGCGAGGGCCCTGCGCGCGTAAATCCTGCCGGATTTACGCACGCAGGGGTTTTAAAACCCCTGTGTTGCATACATTTTTACGCACATATCACAAGTTCATACCCTGAAATGCCCATGCGCTGCCCAGACTATACCCATTCCCCACCACTTTTTGAAACTTTTGAGATTTGCGCTCTGCAGGTGATTCTCATGTATCTTGGCGGCTTTTAAAAGTCTTGGGGTGAGTAAACCAGAGTTATTCATGGATCCCCTAATTAATGCATATGCTGGGCTTTAAAATTCACCTTTATGGTCTTAGGTTGGGCTTGGATTTCTACTTGGACACTTGGCTACCATGTGATTTATTAAACACCCACCCACACATACATATAAATAGAGAGAGAGAGAGAGAGATTCATTCCGTACAACTTGTATAACCACCAAATGAAAGTTGGGATAATATGGGGGTCCTGGCATCCAGGGGATTTTTTTTCTTTTTTGCAGGGGAAGGGTGGAGATAGGGGGCAGGGCCTGGATCAGTCTTAAATTGTTTAAATGTTTACTTTTATTTACTATGGCCACCTTGAAAGGTGATGAGGGCTGGGTGGGATGGGGTCTGTGGAGACTTCCAGGGTTTTTGGTTATTTGCAGGGAAGGGGTTTACTTAGTACCAGTGATTCCTTTAAGCAGTGGTGGCCCTATAATCCTGGTTCTACCATCACACATTGGGAGGGGATTAATTTACTGTCTCAATATTATTCCTCACATAGGGAAAAATGGTGATGATGACACATCAACAGCAGCAGGTTCATTTACCGTGGTTTTTTGACTGCCACACTATTTTTCCCTTCAGTAATTTATTTATTTATTTATTTTCATACTTATTTAATTATTTTTTATTTATTTATTTATTTAGTAGAATGTATTAATCGCCTAACACTAAAAGGCCTAGGTGATGTACATGAATACATACATAATAAAATTACTAAATACAAACAACACTTTTAGTTTCACAGAAACTAAATAACAAAATACCATAAATAATTGGTAATTCCATATCATAGTATATCATATACATAAACAATAGTAGAATTTAGACATCCTGATATAATCTCCATAAAGAGAAAATCCATATTACTGACATATCTGTATTGTTATCAAACATAATCAAGCACATTCATACCGCGTTATTACACATTATACACACGGCTAAGCAGAAATTCTTTAAAAGATATTTTGAACTTCTTAACATCTCCCAAGGATCTTAAATCAAAAGGAATAAGATTCCATAGAGTGGGTGCCGCAATCGAGAAAGAAGTCTCCCTAGTATTAAACAATTGTGCCTGACGAACCGAAGGAACCTCTAACAAATTTAATTGAGACGATCTCAAGCATCTCACTGGTTTATGTATCCGCAACAATGCATTAAACCAATAAGCAGAATTAGACATACGAAGCTTAAAGACTATCATCCCTATCTTGAAGACTATATGTTCATAAGAACAGTGCAGCATAGTAAATTGGCTCCTAAGATTATAAATACTCAAAATTACATCATATTTACACATCTACAGATAGCTACAACCGTGTAGTCTATATTAAATGGATAGGGGAAACCTCATAAAAATGGCGGGCTTTTTATGTAGAAGCCCAAAAATTGCCAACCGTGCAATTTTTACAGTTACTAGCGTAGTTGAGACTGTAATTCACAGATGTTATAATCCTCGGTTTCCCCCTCCGATAACTTTTGAAACCACTTTATTTTGGGATTTTTTAGTTATAATAGCTTTTAGGCAGAAAAAAGAACTTATCATAGCAGGACTTGAACAGCTATGGAAACCGCACAGCCCGACACGGCTCGTGTTTCTTTAAGCTTCTTCAGGGGCAAATAGTGCAGCATGTTTCTGATATCTGCCAAGTTACATATTCTGCTACTGGGTCACAGATTATAGTGAAGCTATTATAACTAACCCCCCCCCAAAAAAAAAAAAAAAAAGTTACATATTCTGCTACTGGGTCACAGCTTATAGTGAACTTCACTATAACTTATAACTATAACTTCACTATAACTGCCTAAAAGCTATTATAACTAAAAAATCCCCCCAAAAAAGTGGTTTCAAAAGTTATCGGAGGGGGAACCGATGATTATAACATCTGTGAATTACAATCTCAACTACACTAGTAACTGTAAAAATTGCACAGTTGGCAATCTTTGGGCTTCCACATAAAAAGCCCGCAATTTTTATGAGGTTTCCCCTATCCATTTAATATAGACTACATGGTTGTAGCTTTCTGTATATTTGTAAATATGATGAAATTTTGGGTATCAATAATTGATTCTACATCATACCCATACAGTTTGATTGAGTTGGCGTTCCTAAGATTATAAACCATCTGGGGATAAGAAAATACCTAATGTACCTGAATGTTATAGGTTTGTACAGGCCAACAAATGTCATTTTCTGTTATGTTATGTCATTTGGGAATTGACTTTCATTGTTGTTAAAGTTTTCCCTTTACTTTTTTCATTTTTTTAATGTTTTGGAAGGAGTGCACACTATGGGGTAGATTTTAAAAACGTGCACGCACACGTCCATGTGTGTGTGCTACCTGTCATGGACACATGATTTTATAACATGCGCGTGCCAGTGTGCACATGTTATAAAATCGGGGGTTGGCACATTTAAGGGGTGCACGTTTGTGCAACCTGCGCATGCCAACGCCCACAACCTTCCGCAGCTCCCTCCCAGTCCGCTTCAATTTAGGAGCAGCCTGGGAGGGAACTTGCCTACCCCCTATACTAACCTTCCTACCCCTTCCCTAACCTTCCCACCTCCTAGCACTATCCTAACCCCCCCCCCCCCCCATCCTTGTCTTACCATTTGCTCCCGCTTCAGGGCAGGAACAAATTATGTGCGCTGGCACCCTGCCGGCATGCAATCTCCCTGCACAGCGGCAAATGGCTGCTGTGTCTTGCACCTCTAGCCCCGCCCCACCTCACCCCTAGACCACCCCTTCCCCACCCCTTTTCCAAAGTCCTGGCACTTACACGCGTCCCTGGGATTTATGCACGTGGCTGGGCCTTTGAAAATTGACCCGGCACACGTAAGCCCGGGATTTATGCGTGTAAGGTTTTGAAAATGTACCCCTATATATGAATAGTGAGCACTATTTTTCAAGTTGTATGCACTGTTTCTTAATAGTGCACACTAATGCTAGACATTCATTTGCAACACAATAGGTAACACAAATGATATTTTCTATTTAGTTGCATTTTGGGAATTAAAAAAATGATAAGAAAAACCACAACATTTTGTTTGTTTTTTCCTACCATTTCTGGAGAGAGTAAAAAGTGCAAGTTATATTAACACCTCAGTGCCAGGCCCAACCCTTCCCATTTACAAGAGAGAGAAACCCCTCCATCTACTTATCCACCACCCACCCTCCTAAACCCCCGAGGACTCACTAAAAGCATCTGGAGGTTTTGTAGGGGGGCCCAGGAGCAACCTCCTGCTCCCAGGCTAGTGGCTGCCATTAGTCAAAATGGTGCCGGCTAGCCTTTGCACCTACCATGTGACAGTCTCTACCATTGCCACTGGGCAGTAGGGATGTGCATTCATTTTTGATGAACTAGGAAATTAGTACGATATTTCCTAATTCGTCATGGATCGGTAAAACCGACACATGATTGCATTTTCCACTAATTTTCGGAAAAAATTGTTTTTCGGTTTAGCACGCACTAACTTTAGTTTAGCGCATACTAATGGGAATTAGTGTGCGCTAAACCAAAAAGATTTGCAACAAAAAAAAAAAACCCCGAACCGCGGGAAATACAAAATTTCCTGCGGTTTTACAAAACCAGAAACAATTCCGGCATCCGATTCACATCTCTACTCGGCAGCCCCTGTCACATGGTAGAGGCAAAAGGCAGTCAGCCCCATTTTGACTAATGGCAGCCGCAGCCCGGGAGCAGGAGGCTGCTCCCAGAGCCTCCACTAGACCACCAGGTACTTTTGGTGAGTCCTGGGGGGGGTGGGGGTCAGGAGGCTGGAGGGGGGCAGCTGGTGGAGGAGTCTCTATCTTGTAATAAATAGGAAGGGTTGAAGTGTGTTCTAGGTTAAAAAAAATGAAACAGGGAAATAGAAAGAAAATAAACAATCCAGAGGTGGACTCGAAATGGCCAACCCCCAGATACAAAACAAAAGCTAAACAAAATATTTGTAGGCTACCACCTCTAGCATGCACTATTTAGAAATAGTGTATACTAAAATTGATAGAAGAAAACCACAAAATGTGTTTTTTTCTATCATTTCATTTGAAACCGACAAGAAATTAAATAGATAATGTTGTTGATGTTGTCTATGTTATTTCAAATGAATGCTTATCCCTAGAATGTAAAACACTTTGAAATGCCTGAATAAATTAAAGGTGAATGGTATATTGTTTATTTATTTTCAAGTTATAATGAAAAATTATAATACATTGGTTTCCCACAACTATACACAATGTACAGTAGTACTCAATGTTTCATTCAACTAAAAGTCACTTTTGGGGGTCTCTCAGATTCATAATTACCTGCTGAAACTTTTCCATCTATTCCTTAAGATTTCTAAGAAGCATGCATGTAAGAGGGAATTGATATGTTTAATAGGGATGTGAATCGTTTTCCATATCGTCTTAACGATAGAAATCGTGTGGCAGGGCAAGAAAATCGTCTTAGGCACGATTTTTTAGTTAAAAAATCGTTAAAAATCGTTTTTTCCGATTAGTGCGCACTAACGGGAGTTAGTGCGCACTAACTGGGAGTTAGTGTGCACTAACTGAAAATGATACAATTTGACACTTTTCAGGTCAGTTAAGGTCAGTTTAGGAATGAATATGTATTCCTATTGGCTGCCCTCTTATTTATTCATGTTACCAAGTTTCCTACTGACAGTATATGGGGGATGGGAAATGGAAACAGTTGGTAGCTTGACAAAACAAGTAATGTGATCAGTCAATGTGACTAGAACTTGTGCCCTAACCCTGATACCAGGGGTATTGTGATCTTCCTGCACACAGTGCCCTATCCCTATTAATACAAGGAGTGTTGTGATCTTCCTGCACACAGTGCCCTATCCCTAATACCAGGGGTGTTGTGATCTTCCTGCACACAGTGCCCTATTCCTGATACCGGGGGTGTTGTGATCTTCTTGCACACATCCCGATATCAGGGATAGGGCACTGCATGCAGGAAGATCACAACACTCCTGGTATTAATAGGGATAGGGCACTGCATGCAGGAAGATCACAACACTCCTGGTATTAATAGGGATAGGGCACTGCATGCAGGAAGATCACAACACCCCTGGTATCAGGGATAGGGCACTGTGTGCAGGAAGATCACAATACCCCGGAGGAGTGAGGGTCAGGCAGCTCCCCCCTGTCTGTGAAGCCAGCCTCTCACTAGTAATGCAGGGAGGGAGCTGTCTCAGACTTCACCATCCTCCCCCCCCCCCTTACCCACACACCATTCACTAGCTGGGACATGGGGGAAGTCAGGAGTGAGGGTCAGGCAGCTCCCCCCTGTCTGTGAAGCCAGCCTCTCACTAGTAATGCAGGGAGGGAGCTGTCTCAGACTTCACCATCCACCACCCCCACCCCCCTCACCCACACACCATTCACTAGCTGGGACATGGGGGAAGTCAGGAGTGAGGGACAGGCAGCTCCCCCCTGTCTGTGAAGCCAGCCTCTCACTAGTAATGCAGGGAGGGAGCTGTTTCAGACTTCACCATCCTCCCCCCCCCCCTCACCCACACACCATTCACTAGCTGGGACATGGGGGAAGTCAGGAGTGAGGGTCAGGCAGCTCCCCCTGTCTGTGAAGCCAGCCTCTCACTAGTAATGCAGGGAGGGAGCTGTCTCAGACTTCACCACCCTCCCCCCCCCCCCCTCACCCACACACCATTCACTAGCTGGGACATGGGGGAAGTCAGGAGTGAGGGTCAGGCAGCTCCCCCCTGTCTGCGAAGCCAGCCTCTCACTAGTAATGCAGGGAGGGAGCTGTCTCAGACTTCACCATCCTCCCCCCCCCTCACCCACACACCATTCACTAGCTGGGACATGGGGGAAGTCAGGAGTGAGGGACAGGCAGCTCCCCCCTGTCTGTGAAGCCAGCCTCTCACTAGTAATGCAGGGAGGGAGCTGTCTCAGACTTCACCATCCTCCCCCCCCCCTCACCCACACACCATTCACTAGCTGGGACATGGGGGAAGTCAGGAGTGAGGGTCAGGCAGCTCCCCCTGTCTGTGAAGCCAGCCTCTCACTAGTAATGCAGGGAGGGAGCTGTCTCAGACTTCACCATCCTCCCCCCCCCCCCCCCTCACCCACACACCATTCACTAGCTGGGACATGGGGGAAGTCAGGAGTGAGGGTCAGGCAGCTCCCCCCTGTCTGCGAAGCCATCCTCTCACTAGTAATGCAGGGAGGGAGCTGTCTCAGACTTCACCATCCTCCCCCCCCCCCCCTCACCCACACACCATTCACTAGCTGGGACATGGGGGAAGTCAGGAGTGAGGGTCAGGCAGCTCCCCCCCTGTCTGTGAAGCCAGCCTCTCACTAGTAATGCAGGGAGGGAGCTGTCTCAGACTTCACCATCCTCCCCCCCCCCTCACCCACACACCATTCACTAGCTGGGACATGGGGGAAGTCAGGAGTGAGGGTCAGGCAGCTCCCCCCTGTCTGTGAAGCCAGCCTCTCACTAGTAATGCAGGGAGGGAGCTGTCTCAGACTTCACCATCCTCCCCCCCCCCCTCACCCACACACCATTCACTAGCTGGGACATGGGGGAAGTCAGGAGTGAGGGTCAGGCAGCTCCCCCCTGTCTGCGAAGCCAGCCTCTCACTAGTAATGCAGGGAGGGAGCTGTCTCAGACTTCACCATCCTCCCCCCCCCCCCCTCACCCACACACCATTCACTAGCTGGGACATGGGGGAAGTCAGGAGTGAGGGTCAGGCAGCTCCCCCCTGTCTGTGAAGCCAGCCTCTCACTAGTAATGCAGGGAGGGAGCTGTCTCAGACTTCACCATCCTCCCCCCCCCCCTCACCCACACACCATTCACTAGCTGGGACATGGGGGAAGTCAGGAGTGAGGGTCAGGCAGCTCCCCCCTGTCTGTGAAGCCAGCCTCTCACTAGTAATGCAGGGAGGGAGCTGTCTCAGACTTCACCATCCTCCCCCCCCCCCTTCCCCCACACACCATTCACTAGCTGGGACATGGGGGAAGTCAGGAGTGAGGGTCAGGCAGCTCCCCCCTGTCTGTGAAGCCAGCCTCTCACTAGTAATGCAGGGAGGGAGCTGTCTCAGACTTCACCATCCACCCCCCCCCCCCCTCACCCACACACCATTCACTAGCTGGGACATGGGGGAAGTCAGGAGTGAGGGTCAGGCAGCTCCCCCCTGTCTGTGAAGCCAGCCTCTCACTAGTAATGCAGGGAGGGAGCTGTCTCAGACTTCACCATCCTCCCCCCCCCCCCCCTTCACCCACACACCATTCACTAGCTGGGACATGGGGGAAGTCAGGAGTGAGGGTCAGGCAGCTCCCCCCTGTCTGTGAAGCCAGCCTCTCACTAGTAATGCAGGGAGGGAGCTGTCTCAGACTTCACCATCCTCCCCCCCCCCCTCACCCACACACCATTCACTAGCTGGGACATGGGGGAATTCAGGAGTGAGGGTCAGGCAGCTCCCCCCTGTCTGTGAAGCCAGCCTCTCACTAGTAATGCAGGGAGGGAGCTGTCTCAGACTGGTATCAGGGTTAGGGCACTGTGTGCAGGAAGATCACAACACTCCTGGTATTAATAGGGATAGGGCACTGTAAGAGATGACTGTAGTAGATTGAATAAAGATCTGATGTTTCTGCTCTCCTCACACCAAACAAAAACAACACACAAGCAGAGAAGCCCTTCTTACAAAGCTGAGCTAGTGAGTTAAGTAGGAGGAAAAGTAAACATACTGGTGCCAGTGTGGCTACTTAAAAAATACACTTACCAACAATCAATTACATATATTTGAACTGTGTACAGTTCCAGCTAGGACCACCTTTCTAAAATGCACAGTGATTGGCAAATTCAACATGCACTAGCATTTCAGGTGCCTGCTAACAAAAATAATAAACAAACAAGTTCTAGTCACGTGAGTGCTGATCATTACATTACTTTTTTTGTCAAGCTTCCAACTGTTTCCATTTCACATCCCCCCAACCATATTGGTAACATCAATAGATAAGAGCACAGCCAGCCAATAGGAATACATACATACATATTCATTCCTAAGTGACCTTTACTGACCTGGGAAGTGTGAACACTTTGTTTCATTTTCTGTTGGTGTTCGTTAGTTTCCAGTTCCATTTCCCATCCCCCCAACCATCACCTCAGTGGTAACCTTGGTAACATCAATAGATAAGAGGGCAGCCAGCCAATAGGAACACATATTCATTCCTAACTGACCTTCAGTGACCTGGAAAGTGTTTATTTGTATCATTTTCAGTTAGTGCGCACTAAATCGAGTTAGTGCGCACTAACGGGGAGTTAGTGCGCACTAACTCGAGTTAGTGCGCACTAACACGATTTAACGATTTTTAACGATAAATCGTTAGAATTTCTATTGTATCGTGTTCTATAACGATTTAAGACGATATAAACATTATCGGACGATAATTTTAATCGTTGAAAAACGATTCACATCCCTAATGTTTAAGCAGAGTTTTGTTGTAGCTTATTTGCTATTTTATGTATGCTTTTATTGCAAACCACCACAATCTGTGGAGTGTGCAGTTAATAAATAATTTTAAATAAAATACATATATGTGTCCATGTTATTCTTTAAAATCATTTTCAAATACTTTATTCAGAGCTAGTTTAAGCACAGAATTGTTTTTAATGCTCTATATCAGATTTTCTGCAGAAAAACTGTTAAATAATTCATAGACTCATTTTTTTTGTTTGTTTGTTGCTTCCTGGATCACAATGTGAAAAGTTCACAAATCTGGTCATATGACAATTGTCTCCTGATGTTCAAGGGCATTGATATTTCTAGATGGACTGACAGTAAATCATAAGTCCCTAGGCTGATTGTTAACTTTTAGAGGTTGAAATATTAACTTATATGTTTGGTCTCTATTGGCTGGCAATGATTTCTGTTTATGGGCACAATAGAGCAAGAGTACACAAGGCTATAATAAATGGTGTCTCAAAAACTAAATTTAACAGTAGCAATCCTGAACTTATCACCACAGTGTAACTATTTTCTCTAGATGTGGTGCCCACCTGACACTTTGGAGGCTTCAGGGATCAGTATGTTTTTCACGCCAGATGAATTGTATTTTCATTGCAGACAATGTCATTATCAGACCCATGGGCAGCCATCAATCACCTTATGATCTCTGAGTCATGGATCACTGCTTTTAGGATCTTGCTAGATTGTGGTAAGGAAAACACTGCACTTCTTAGAGGGAGATGACATTTTACCTGGAGAAACATAATATAATAAAGGAAGCTATCAACAACAATAAATGAACAAAGAATACACTTTAGAGGCCAAATGTATGTGAAAAAGGAAAGCTATTGCAAACAATATGATGAGCTTGGAACTCTTTTCACCAGTGGATATAGCTGTATTTTTTTTTAACTCACTAGTTTTTAAAGTTATTAAAGTTTATCAATGCCAGTCAGCCATCAGTTCCTTGTTCTTTACAATGATGTAAAAGGCATTGTGGGCCTTACTTAATAAAAATTTATTTTTTTCCATTGGTACAGAAATGAAAAATTATATTTTTGAATCATTCCTATGTCTCTTCTCCTTTAAGGCATTGCAAAGATACTAGATTTTTCCACTGGAGTAATCTTTTCCTATGCTGTACAAGTAAAATGTGCTTTACTTTAACCATATAACTGATTGATTGGCATAAAATAAATAATCTCTGCAGTTAAGACAATTAATAGAGGAACTACCTACTAATTGTTATATGTTCAAAGAAAAGCTAACCCTATAGCAGGGCTTCCACAAAATAAATCAAATTAATCAAATTAACAAACTAATTAATTAATTGATATATTTTAATTATTACCCATACCCTCCAAAGTTCAGAATAGGGTAGAATGCAGCATACTTAAAAAATGTAATTAAAACACCATTGGGAAATAACATAGACAACTATTTATAAATACACTACAAATGAGGCATTTAAAAAGACAGGATGCCTTAAAGCCTGGAACAAAAAAGTATTTTTAACCAGCTGAACTAAAGGCCTCTTTAAATAGAAAGGTTTTTAAGTCTTTTTGAATGACTTGGACCCCTTAATGCTACTCACAGACAAAGATCAAGGAATTCCATAAAGTAGAGCCAGCCATTGAGAAGCTCCTCTCACTTGTTTCCACAAGACACACCACCCACCCTGGATGATGGAATATCCAACAGGCCTTGATTAGATGACCAGATGGTATGAATGGGAGTATAGATTGTTAACTGAGTTTGTCCATGGTGAAGTATATAGGAAGCTAATGAAGTAATTCTAACACTAGAGTGGTATGGTCTCTAGGGATGTGAATCGTTTTAGGATGATTAAAATTATCGTCCGATAATTTTAATATCGTCTTAAACCGTTATGGAACACAATACAATAGAGACTCTAACGATTTATCGTTATAAATCGTTAGAATTGTGAGCCGGCACACTAAAACCCCCTAAAACCCACCCCCGACCCTTTAAATTAAATCCCCCACCCTCCCGAACCCCCCCCCCCAAATGACTTAAATAACCTGCGGGTCCAGTGGCGGTCCGGAACGGCAGCGGTCCGGAACGGGCTCCTGCTACTGAATCTTGTTGTCTTCAGCCGGCGCCATTTTCCAAAATGGCGCTGAAAAATGGCGGCGGCCATAGACGAACACGATTGGACGGCAGGAGGTCCTTCCGGACCCCCGCTGGACTTTTGGCAAGTCTTGTGGGGGTCAGGAGGCCCCCCCCAAGCTGGCCAAAAGTTCCTGGAGGTCCAGCGGGGGTCAGGGAGCGATTTCCCGCCGCAAATCGTTTTCGTACGGAAAATGGCGCCGGCAGGAGATCGACTGCAGGAGGTCGTTCAGCGAGGGTTCTGGCGCCTCGCTGAACGACCTCCTGCAGTCGATCTCCTGCCGGCGCCATTTTCCGTACGAAAACGATTCGCTGCGGGAAATCGCTCCCTGACCCCCGCTGGACCTCCAGGAACTTTTGGCCAGCTTGGGGGGGGGCCTCCTGACCCCCACAAGACTTGCCAAAAGTCCAGCGGGGGTCCGGAAGGACCTCCTGCCGTCCAATCATGTTCGTCTATGGCCGCCGCCATTTTTCGGTGCCATTTTGGAAAATGGCGCCGGCTGAAGACAACAAGATTCAGTAGCAGGAGCCCGTTCCGGACCACTGCCGTTCCGGACCGCCGCTGGACCCGCAGGTTATTTAAGTCATTTGGGGGGGGGGTTCGGGAGGGTGGGGGATTTAATTTAAAGGGTCGGGGGTGGGTTTTAGGGGGTTTTAATGTGCCGGTTTTGCGATTTTACGTTTTTTCGATTTTTTACGATTTTTCACGATATTTTACCCCCCCAAACGGCAACAATATGATTCCCTCCCCCTCCCAGCCGAAATCGATCGTTAAGACGATCGAGGACATGATTCACATCTCTAATGGTCTCTAATACTGAAACCTGTCAAAACATGGGTTACCACATTTTGAACAATTTGTGTGTATCTGAGGATATTAAATGGAAGAACAATGTAAAGATATTTACAGAAATCAAGCCCTGTAAACACTAGGGGCCAGATATTTGTACCTACGCGTGGGCGTAGATTTGCGCGCGCAACTCGGCATGCACAAATCTATGCCCAATTTTATAACAAGGGCACTCATGTTATAAAATCCGGGGTCGGCTCGTGCAAGTGGGTGCACACTTGTGCACCTTGTGTGCGCCGAGCCCTAGGGGAGCTCCGATGGCTTTCTCCATTCCCTCCGAGGCTGCTCCAAAATCGGAGTGGCCTTATAGAGAACTTTCCTTCCACCCCCCACCTTTCCCTCCCTTCCCCTATCTAACCCGCCCCAGCCCTACCTAAATCCCCCTACCTTTATTTTTTTATTTATGCCTGCATGTGGGAAGGCGTAGGTTGTGCGCGCCGGCCAAGTGCCAGCGTGCAATCCATGGGCCCAGTGGCAATGGAGAGGCCTCTGGCCATGCCCACGCCCTGCCCTGGACTGCCCTGCCCATGCCCCACCCACACCCTACCCATGTTTTCGAGCCCAGGGACTTACACGCATCTGAGGGCTTGCGTGCATCACCGGGCCTATGCAAAATAAGCTTGGCGCACGCAGGAGCGGGTTTTCGGGGTTACGCACATAATATATGTGCAAAACCCTTTTAAAATCTGCCCCTAGGGCTTGTTAAACCTTGTGAAAGTCATCAAGTTGCAACAGCGGTTTTAATTGTCAGATTAGACACAATGTACCAAATTATGACGGTATGATTGAAGATTCTAAAGTTACCCCTAAATTCCAGACCTAGTAAGTAATATCAATGTTTATTTTGGTCTTGACAATATTGAGATACATTTGTTATGCTGCAATCAACTCTGGATTGCAGCTAGGCAAATCAAAACAATTTGAGGGAAAGAAAAACTGGATGTTGTCTGCAACAGCTTATAGCAGATGTCAAACCCATGAAACATTCTACATAATGGTGTTATATAGATGTTGAATAGAGTTGTGGATAGCTATGACTCCTAAGACTTGAAACATGCTAATATGGTACCAGCCAATCCAATATCCGATAGATGGGAAAATAAAATGTTGCGATTCATTCAACCAGTCTTAGGAGTTAAGGGGGTTGATAGTTTAGAACAAAAGATTCCTGATGAAAATTCCATAAATATTTCTGATTTTTTTACAAAAATCCTTAGAGGACCTTGACATAAAGAAAAGAGGAACACTTTTGATACAGTTTGCATTTATTACGGATAAAGATAATGTAATGAAATTCTTTTTCCATAGCAGACAGAAATTGTTCTATGGCCAGAGAATTTGGATATTCCCTGACCTGGTAAGGAGCATTCAGCTCCACAGAAAGACATTTCTGTTATTGAAGAAAGAAATACTAGATAGAGGTGGGTCTTTTCTACTTAAATACCCTCATAGATGTGCCATTAAATATCAAGGGAAAAATTTCCTGTTTACAGATCCAGACCAACTTAAGAGTCTTCTTGCTGATATAATACCGGTTAAGAAGTAGATAAAGGGGTATCTTGCAATATTTCTTATAGTATTAGGTTATTTGAATGTGTATAATCGCTCAGGGGCAGATTTTCAAAGGCCCGCGCGCGTAAATCCTTCCGGATTTACGCGCGCCGGGCCCTCGCGTGCCGGCATGCCTATTTTGCAAAGGCCGCCGGCGCGCGTAAAGCCCCGGGACGCGCGTAAGTCCCGGGGCTTTTGTAAGGGGGCATGTGGGGGGCGGGGCCTACTGACGCGGCGTTTCAGGCTCGGGCCCGGGGGCATTGCGCCGGCCCCGAAACGCCTCTGGGCCTGCCTCCGTTCCCTCCAAGGTCGCTCCGAAATCGGAGCGACCTTGGAGGGAACGGTGGCAGGCCCGGAGGCAGGCTGCGCGGAGGCAGGCTGCACGGCTCGGCACGCGCAGGCTGCCGATTTTGTGCAGCCTTGCGCGCGCCGACCCCAGATTTTATAAGATATGTGCGGCTACGCGCGTATCTTATAAAATCAGGCGTACTTTTGTTCGCACCTGCTGTGCGAACAAAAGTACGCGCTCGCGGAACTTTTTAAAATCTGCCCCTCAGGTTATAAGAGGTTTCATTTATTTTTCCTCAGTTTAAAAAAAGAGAAATTGATCTATTTAATTACCTGTACATTTTTATATTACAAGGATAAAAGTATCTAGATTATCTATTATTACATAGTTCAAGAGATATTCTTGTAAATGTACATTTAAAATTCAATAAATAAAACATTTAAAAAAAATGTTGTGATTCAAAGTATCAAATGCAACAGAAATATCTAGTAAAATAAGCATGTAATCTAACCCAGATTCAAACCCATGCTAAATGGTGTTGGTAATGGAGAGTAAGAGAGTCAAGGTACTGTGAAACTTTTGAAATCCAAACTGGTTTTGGTCTAAAGCAGAAAGTTTTTTTGAACAGCATTTCCAATTATTTTGGACAAATATGAAAGGGATGATATGTGATGATAATTCTGAAATCAGTAAGATCAGCTGCTTTTTTCAGTATGGGACAAATAGAAGTTCTTTTTAGAGCAGGTGATAGTTCTCATATAGAAAGGGACAGGTTAACTCTTTTACTAATACATTTAACTATGTCATCCTGAAAAATCTTGAGCAAGACAGTGGAACATGGGTTAAGGGGATATGGTAAAGAATTAATTTTATTTATTATCTGTAGTATTTCAGATTGGGAGATATATTCAAACTGATACCATTTCATCCCAACTGTCATAACATTACTAGAGGGGAGAACTGTATCTTTAGTTTAAGCAGCACACAGAGAAACAAGTTTAGAGGCAAATAATTTTATAAATGGTTTGCATAAATTGATAGCAGATATAGCAGAAGGTATGGCAAGAGACTTCAATGGTGAGCTGATGAGTCCGCTCAGCAAACAAAGCACTACTAACAATCCCTTCAGTAAAGTCAGCAAAATTAACCCAATGATATAACACGATGCCCCCTGAACTCAGATTACAGAATAATCTCAAAACTGAGATTATAGAATAATCTCAAAACTTTTAAGAAAAATTTAAAAACATGGCTCTTTAAAAAAGCCTTCTCTAAAGAGTGTGGAGGGCAGAGATTGAAAGTACAGAGTATTGCAGATGAGAATGAATTTACTCAATCCTACATTTAAGAAGTAATATCTCAAAGAGATAGTAACTCAATAATATACCTCGACTTGACCAACATTACTCAAATAATGATTTTATTTATGAAATTGTAACCGAACTTTATTGGCACCTGTTAGAATGTACAATATCCTAGATTTACTAACTTTAGTCTATGTGCCTATTTGTAAACCGTTGCGATGGTATATAACTTAGCGACAGTATAGAAAAGTTAATAAATAAATAAATAAATAAATAAATAAATAAATAAATGGAAAATCATTTGCAAGGGTTATTCCCTGGGGCCATTATTCAGCTACAATAATGTGACATTTTGGCAATATTAATTGCTAACCTTTATTGATTTAAATGTAATCTGTAGGCATCAAAGTTTTATAGGAAGGAGTGTTTATATCAACAAGATTCAAGCCTACAAAGAATTTGTTTCAGGTCTTTTAAAGAATGGGTATACCAAGAAGTATTATTTTTATGCTTTGAGAATCTTGGTTTCAAAGGGGCTAACTCATCAGCCAAAAGAGAATCATGCTATGTGCCAAAAAAGGTTACAATGTGCTGTCCATCGTGCAAGCAAATAAGGATGCTAGTTTACTATTAAACAAGTCCAAATCAATATGGCCAATTAGCCATACTTAAATGTCTCTGGTTGACTGTAAGACATTGTTGAAAATGAAGCACATGTGTCTTCCATAGGAATTTGTCGGCTTTTGCATGCTTATGTAATCAGATTTTAAAACATGCTCGCGCAAGGGACATTCCAAATTGTTCCAATTAGACCACAGGTTTGTCCAGTTAATATCAAGGCCTTCCATACCCCTCTAGTTCTTCAGCCTGCATGCCCTCCAGTTGACCTGGACACCTCACCCTAACCTATGAGCCCTAAACTTCAAAATCAACTCACTTGAGCCTCATTAGGAGCAGCAGTTATGTTATGGGGATAGAAAGCCTATATGCACTGTGGTTTCTGGTTTTAAAATATGAAGTTACGCACCCTTCCCTGAAATGCCCATGCCTTGCCCATGCCCTGCTCCTTTTTTCACCCCTTATATTTCATGCTTGCATGGGTATGTACACTTATAATTTGCCGCTTTTTAAAATCCATGCTGCTCGTGCGTGGCTCTCATATGTGCCTATGTGAGAATTTTTGTGCAAGCATGCTTTTAAAATCAACCTTATAGTTTCCAGGAAGGTTTCATAGGTGATAGACAAAGGACACATTTAGGAATCAATCACCCAAAACAATTGTGAAATATACATTTGCACAAGTAAGCAACTCAATTAAGGGAGAGGAGTTATGTGATAGTAGGTCTGGAGGGCCTTGATGACATCAATAGCACTTCAAACAGTAACAGAAAGGGTGCTGATAATTTTGTAAACTTTAATGATTGCTTATATATGAAAAGCAGGCCTCCACCTCTCTGCATACCTCTTGGCTGAAAAATGTACCTATATTCAGACAGACAGCATTGATTTAACAAGGCCATATCTCAGTCTAAAAGCCAAGACTCTGTAAGAACGAAGCAGTATGGCTTCCGAGTTAATAAGATTTCATGAATTACCACAGATTTAGCATTGATTAGGGATATGAATAATGTGCCCGATCATCTTAACGATCGAAATCGTCTGGCAGGAGAAGAAAATCGTGTTTGGCACGATTTTTTAGTTAAAAAATCGGTTTTTCCGATTAGTGCGCTGCGCGCTAACAGGAAGTTAGCACGCACTAACCATTGTTAGTGCGCACTCACAGAAATGATACAATTTGACACTTTTCAGGTCAGTTAAGGTCAGTTTAGGATTGAATATGTATTCCTATTGGCTGCCCTCTTATTTATTCATGTTACCAAGGTTCCCACTGACAATATATGGAGGATAGGAAATGGAAACAGTTGGTAGCTTGACAAAAAAAGTAATGTGATCAGTCAATATGACTAGAACTTGTGCCCTATCCCTGATACCGGGAGTGTTGTGATCTTCCTGCATGCAGTGCCGTATCCCTGATAATGGGAGTGTTGTGATCGTCCTGCACGCAGTGCCCTATCCCTGATACCAGGGGTGTTGTGATCTTCCTGCATGCAGTGCCCTATCCCTAATACCAGGAGTGTTGTGATCTTCCTGCACACAGTGTCCTAACCCTGATACCAGGATTGTTGTGATCTTCCTGCACGCAGTGCCCTATCCCTGATACCAGGGGTGTTGTGATCTTCCTGCACTCAGTGCCATATCCCTGATACTGGGAGTGTTGTGATCTTCTTGCACACAGTGCCCTTACCCTGATACCAGGGGTGTTGTGATCTTCCTGCACACAGTGCCCTATCCCTGATACCAGGGGTGTTGTGATCTTCCTGCATGCAGTGCCCTATCCCTTATACCAGGGATGTTGTGATCTTCCTGCACTCAGTGCCATATTGTTGATACTGGGAGTGTTGTGATTTTCCTGCACACACTCTTGCCCTAACCCTGATACCGGGAGAGTTGTGATCTTCCTGCATGCAGTGCCCTATCCCTGATACCGGGGGTGTTGTGATCTTCCTGCACTCAGTGCCCTATCCCTGATACCAGGAGTGTTGTGATCTTCCTGCACACAGTGCCCTAACCCTGATACCAGGAGTGTTGTGATCTTCCTGCATGCAGTCCCGTATCCATGCTCAGTGCAGGAAGATCACAACACGCCCGGTATCATGGATAGGGCACTGCGAGCAGGAAGATCACAACACTCCCTTTATCAGGGTTAGGGCACTGCTTGCAGGAAGATCACAACACCCCTGGTATCAGGGTTAGGGCACTGCGTGCAGGAAGATCACAACACTCCCGGTATCAGGGATAGGGCACTGCATGCAGGAAGATCACAACACTCCCAGTATCAGGGTTTGGGCACTGCGTGCAGGAAGACTACAACACTCCCAGTATCAGGGTTAGGGAACTGTGTGCAGGAAGATCACAACACTCCCAGTATCAGGGATAGGCACAAGTTCTAGTCACATTGACTAATCACATTACTTTTTTTGTCAAGCTACCAACCGTTTCCATTTCCCATCCCCCCAACCATCACCTCAGTGGGAACCTTGGTAACATCAATAAATAAGAGGGCAGCCAGCCAATAGGAATACATATTCATTCCTAACTGACCTGAAAAGCGTTAATTTGTATCATTTTCTGTTAGTGCGCACTAACTCCCGGTTAGTGCGCACTAACTCCCGGTTAGTGCGCACCAACTCCCATTAGTGCGCACTAACCCGATTAATGATTTTTTAATGATAAATCGTTAGAATTCCTATTGTATCGTGTACATTAATGATTTAAGATGATTTTAAAATTATCGGACGATAATTTTAATTGTTGAAAAACGATTCACATCCTTAGCATTGATTAACAGGATGGTAAAAGCTATAAAGATGGGAAAGTGCAGCAAGACCACATTAGCCATGACCGACAAGAGTTTGGATTTTCTCCCCAAGGGACAAAATATCAAGAGCAATGTTTAGATAAAGGGAAGATGGAAAGAAACCTAATGGATAGAGTCTACCTAATGCGATGGGTACACACAAAGGGGTGCACAGCAGGTTAGCTCCTTTATCGTGCTCCTTTCTGCGTGCAACAAAAGCATGTGCCCCTTCGGTGTGGGCATCTATGGCATCTGTAGCCTCTATAATTCTCTAAGCCCCCTGATAATGTCACTAGAGGTACAGAGCTGATAGAAATAACGTGTGGGAAAGATAGTGAGGGCCACAGATATCAACAGTAAAAGTCCAGGACCATCCCTGTTGCTGGTAAAAGGGTTGGAAAATTGTACTGCCATCAGTTCAAAATAGCTCCCACTTTATCCTTAGCATTTATAAGTCTTGATGTCTTGATGTCATCTGCTAAATGGCAGATGAAATTTAATGTGGACAAGTGCAAGGTGTTGCATATAGGGAAAAATAATCCTTGCTGTAGTTACACGATGTTAGGTTCCATATTAGGAGCTACCAGCCAGGAAAAAGATCTAGGCATCATAGTGGATAATACTTTAAAATCGTCGGCTCAGTGTGCTGCAGTAGTCAAAAAAGCAAACAGAATGTTAGGAATTATTAGGGAGAGAATGGTTAATAAAATGGAAAATGTCATAATGCCTCTATATCGCTCCATGGTGAGACCGCACCTTGAATACTGTGTACAATTCTGATCGCCACATCTCAAAAATGATATAGTTGCGATGGAGAAGGTACAGAGAAGGGCAACCAAAATGATAAAGGGGATGGAACAGCTCTCCTATGTGGAAAGGCTGAAGAAGTTAGGGCTGTTCAGCTTGGAGAAGAGACGGCTGAGGGGGGATATGATAGCGGTCTTTAAGATCATGTGAGGGCTTGAAAGAGTAGATGTGAATTGGTTATTTATACTTTCGAATAATTGAAGGACTAGGGGACATTTATTTATTTATTTTATTTATTTTATTTAAGCATTTTTCTATACCGAGATATAGCTATCAGCTTCACCCCGGTTTACAGGTACAACAACATATTACATTTGACATTGAACTGCGAGAACTGAGGAACATCAAAACTAAAATCTTACAAGTAAATTTTTCAAAACGTTTAACAGAGTATAAATATGATCAAACCATGTAATTTCTGGCTTAACAAAACGTTCTGTGACCTAGTCTAATTTTAGCTGTTGCATGTCCGAGAAGTGTTATGCATAAGGTCTTATTCATTCCATGAAGTTAGCAAGTAGCACATTTAAGATTAATCAGAGAAAATTATTTTTCACTCAACACACAATTAAGGTCTGGAATTTGTTGCCAGAGGATGTGATTAGTACAGTTAGTGTAGCTGGGTTAAAAAAAAGGTTTGGATAAGTTCTTGGAGGAGAAGTCCATTAACGGCTATTAATCAAGTTTATGCTGAGGTAGATCTTAAAATAGTACGCCGGATTTTATAAGATACGTGCGTAGCTGCATGTATCTTATAAAATCTGGGGTCGGTGCGTGCAAGGCTGTGCAAAATCGGCAGCCTACATGAGCTGAGCCGTGCGGCCTGCCTCCGTTCCCTCCGAGGCCGCTCCAAAATCGGAGCGGCCTCGGAGGGAACTTTCCTTCCCCGTCCCCCCACCTTCCCCTCCTTCCCCTATCTATCCCACCCCCCAGCCCTACCTAAATCCCCCCTACCTTTTGTTGTGCAAGTTATGCCTGCTTGAAACAGGCATAACTTGCCCGCGCCGCCTCGGCATCCCCCGGCACAGGCCACGGTGCCGGGGGATGCCCACCCCCGAACCATCGCCGGGGGATGCCCACCCCCGGGGGCATCCCCAAACCATCGCCGGGGATGCCCACCCCCGAACCATCGCCATGCCCTCGGAACACCCCCTGACCCCGGACATGCTCCCGGACTGCCAACACGCCCCAAGACACAACCCTCCCGCCCCTTTTACGAAGCCCCAGGACTTACGTGCGTCCCAGGGCTTTGCGCGCGCCGGCGGCCTATGCAAAATAGGCGTGCCGGCGGGCAGGGATTTTAAAATCTAGCCCTTAGGGCAGCGGTGGGCAAGTCTGGTCCTCGAGGGCTGCAAACCAGTCGGGTTTTCAGGATACCCCTAATGAATATGCATGAAATAGATTTGCATACAACTGAGGCACTGTGTATGCAGGTCTCTCTCATGGATATTCATTAAAGATATCCTGAAAACCCGACTGGTTTTCAGCCCTCGAGGACCAGACTTGCCCACCCCTTCCTTAGGGAATAGTTACTGATATTAATTGCATCAGTAGCATGGGATCTTCTTATTGTTTGGGTAATTGCCAGGTTCTTGTGGCCTGGTTTGGCTTCTGTTGGAAACAGGATGCTGGGCTTGATGGACCCTTGGTCTGACCCAGCATGGCAATTTCTTATGTTCTTATGTTCTTAGGTGGGCAGAGCTGATGATGAGATCATGTTGAAAAGGTAATCAGGGCCATGGGTCTCAGCTACAAAAGTCTAGGACTGACCCTGTAGCTGTTAAAGGGGTGGCAGATGGAATGGACAACAGTTCAAAATAGATCCCACTGTATCCACAGCATCTAGAAATCTTGATGTCCCTGATGATGTTACTAGGAGGTCAGAGCCAATGACAAGGAAGTATGGGATAGGCTGTCAGGGCTATGGATCTCAGTGTAAAAGTCTAGGACCAAGAGGGGTGGCAGATGGAAAGGGCATCAGTTCGATCGGATACCCAATATATTGGATATCCTATGGTTTCTTCTCATCAGAACACAGCTTATACTCTGCCAGTAATTCCACACTTCAGGATTCTGATTCCTGAGTCCTGCAAAACTCTCCGGGCAATCATCACAATTTGCTTTCAGATGTTCACAGTATCCTGACCCACAGCAATACTTCTTACTATTTTATAGGCCTCTCTCTCTCTCTCCTCCCTCTCTTCTCCTTTGTTGCTACTCTCAGTTCAAAACACCATGAGGGACATGGAATAATTTATCACTGAATGCTCATAGCTTCCTCACATTCATTACAGTTGTGCATGGCAATGTCCAACATACTTCTAAAATGAGACATAGACATGTCAGCATGACACTAGGTTATCTGTCTCTGAGAGTCCAATTCCTTCCTTAGGTATGTATAGAGGTCAGTTCTCCTGGCCACAACAAAAAAAGGCCAAGGCCTTATATCAAAAGTTCAAGTTCTCTTGGTGTCTTATCTGCTCACCGAATGGCAAACATACCAAAAGGAAACAAAAGAAAACAAAAGAAAACAAGCTCAAGGCCCTTGCAAGCTTCAGCCATGAAGAGGCTGTGTTGCCCACCTCTCTTGCAGTTGCTTTACACAGTCTCAGATACAGAAGTTGCTTAAAGGCTACAGTTTTCTCTAGCAACCTTGTAGTGTCCCATCCCTACACTGCAGAAAAAGAAAGCTTGCTAACTACAGATAATAAGGTACTGGATTCTCTTCTCATATCATTTTCCTGAGGCCTTCCTCCTATAAAGCTCTACCTGGGCAGGACGTTCTGGCTCTTCTTACCTCTCGGCTTCTTTTCTCTTAATGCTTCATGGAGGGTGATCTAAGGGAGGGAGCCACACTTCCTTTTGTCTTTATCTAGTCCACCTACACTCAGGTAGGAGGGACTTTGGCTCTTCCGTCTCCCTCAGACCTGTCCACGCCTGAGTGTGCAGTTTTCCTTACGTTTACTTTGCTTTGCTCGGGGGGCTTTCTTCCCCTGCCAGACACTTCTGGTTCTTCCTCTGAGGCTCTTGGGGTTTGCTTTATGAGATTTCCAGCACAATGTGCAAATTTAGCTCACGAATATCCCTTGTGCACAGCCTGAAAATCTAACTGGCTGTGGGGTCATCAGGACAGGTTTGGGAAGCCCTGTCATTTAGTAATGTTCATGAATACTTTAATGCATATTTGCTCTTTTAACTCACCCTGGTGTCTGATTAATAAAAACTTCTAACATATAAAAGTTGTCATCCAGGGAGAACAGGAAATGAAATGGTATGTAAAGCTCCAGAAAATTCTTTCTGAACCTGATATCAATAGACAGTAGGATGGCACAACCTGCTGATATCTACTTCTAAAGGAAATATCTTTATTCTAAAAGCATTTTTACTGAACAGAGATGATATACATATGTATACAAGATGAGTGATCTTTACTTAGAAACCTTATTAGATTTGACCTCTAAGTCATAGAGTAATCTCATGAAAGCTGATAAAAGTTCTCATTATTTTGAAGTCATTTTTATCAACAAAAGGTCTGTTTAAGGGGAAATCAAACCTGGCAATTTGTTCTAAAGAACAGATGACCATGTGCCAAAACCTTCTGATGCACAGTTTTAAACATTCTCAGAAATTCTAAGAATGACATTAATATTAATAAACATTTTCAGCTTCACACTCAATTACTTAGCACTTTGCAGTGTTTCTTTGATCTTTAGTGTTTCTTTGTCTTTCTCCATGCATCAATGATCATTATTGCTAAGTTTAGATTTGTATGCTATGAAATTCCACAAGACATCAACATGTCTATTGAAAAATGCAGGTATAAATGTATTCTCCAGTTTAAAAGTTATGGTTGCTGGACTGTTGAGGATCTAATCAGTTTTATTCCAGTGGTGCTTCTGATTTCAGTGGTGGAATACATTTTCATTCCCTTGTTTCCCCTCCTCATTATCTTTTATAGGATATGAATTCCTGCCAGATGACTTCATGCACATCTGAACCAGGCATAGAGAGAAACCACTGAGCATTCACAACTGCTCATATCACCATGGAGTGTGGGCATGAAACTTAAAATTACTGACTCTAGTAAATCTTACTAAAGTATAACACAAAACAAAACTTGTTTTAGACTCAGAAAATTCTGAAATCATAATGGCAAACCTAGGCTGTAGCAGCAATAGAACATAAAAATCCTTCAACCTGTCTAATAATCTGAAAATACATTATAATGATTTATTCTGCTCTCAGTCATCACAACACATGTTTTTTTTATTGTATTAGCATTTAAACTTTTCTTGAGTCAATGGCACAATCACTAAGTCAATCTTATCGAATCTAGATAATGAACTTTCTGATTTGTATGGCTGTGGTTAGCCCACATGCCACTTTCCTGAAGTATAAGAGGTGAGTAAAAAAATGTGTTCTGGCACACGTTTTCTTTATTCATGTACCAAAAAAAAATGAATTGACTCCTGATACAGTAAGCTAATGGTATACCAATGCATCAGGAACTAAAAAAACAGCATGCTAACCCAAAAATGTGCACATAGATATGTATTTTAAGCTTAAACCATTATTATGTGCTTAAACATATTTTCAGCACTGCAAATATGTGCCCAATATGTATTTTGTACACATAAATCCTGAGTACAGGACCCTTGAACCATGAAATCCATCCCCATAGACATTACTCCACTTCTGACCAGGAGTTAAAAATCCAGCATTAAGAATGGATCCAAAATGGAGTCATATAGGTGGCTGCGTTCCCTGATGCTTTCAAGCTTGGTTAAATGTTTTGCCATTTTTTAAACTTTTGTCATGGTTTAGAGGAGGAAAGGAAGAGTTTATGATTATCCTGCTGTGTCTTCAGACTCTTGGACTTTTGGTTCCATGGATTCATTTGTGCTGTGATCAGAGATGCAGAAAAGTGTATTGGAAGGTGGGACATTGAGGAGTTTCAGTGGAGGGAAGAAGGATCGCTTACTCCTCCATACCATAGGTTTCTGCTTAACCCTAATTGAAAGAGACCTCCTAAGGATTCAGTTGTGGTCCATATCACCCAAGATTTGACAATGATGTCAACGGGTTGCAATGTTGGGTCAGTTGCTGTCAGCAGCAGCTGGTTAGGGGAATTAAGGTATTTCTTCTTGTATGTCTATTTATTATGGGCTAGATTTTAAAAGAAGAACATGGGCGTACATGTGTGCATGCTACCCATGCACACATGTACGCATGTACGCACAGGTGCGCACATGTTATAAAATCGGGAATCGGCGCATACAAGGGGGTGCACAATTGTGCACCCTGCGCACACTGATGCCCTCGGCCTTCATCTGCTCCCTCCCAGGCCACTCCAATTTCAGAGCGGCCTGTGAGGGAACTTCCCTTCCCCCTCTCTATCCTTCCACCCCTTCCACTAACCTTCCAAACCACTAGCTCTATTCTAACTCCACCTACCTCTATCATACCTTTTGCGCCTGCCTTCGGGCAGACGCAAGTTGTGCGTGCCGGCAACCTGCCAGCACGCAATCCCTGCCAGCACGCAATCCTCCGACACAGCGGCAAATGGCCGCTGTGCCGGAAACCTCTGGCCTCACCCTGCTCCACCCCCAGACTGTCCCATCCCCTCCCCATCCCTTTTTCAAAGCCCCGGGACTTAGACGCATCCCGGGTCTTTACGTGTGTCAATGGGCCTTTATAAAATAGGCCCATCACGTAAATCCTTTAGACTTATGAGCATAGGGCTTTGAAAATCCAGCCCTATATGTGCTTTTTTTTTACATGTTTTATTTGGATATTATTTGTTATTTATGTTTTTATTATGAGTGTGATTTTGTTGTAAATCACTTAGACCATTTTATGTTAAGAGATTAATAAATCTTAATACATGAAAAAAAAAGAGGGTTGATCAGGGAGATGGAGTTTTGTAATGTTGAAGCATCTATTTCTTCAAATGGACTCCAGGTACTTTCTACACCTCACGTGTCTTCCCCTTGTGGGTGAAATGAGTTAACTCTTGAGAGACCAGCTGTATTTACTTTAGAAGAGATATGGAATGCCAATTTGGGACTTGACAAAGATTTAATAGATTAGATGTCTACATTAAAGGAGAAGAATGTTACTATAGACATTGACAATAGGATTGGTGTTTTAGAAACTTTACAACAGAAAACTGAGGCACAAATAAATTGATATTGATAATCAAGTTAAACAGATGGTGGGAACTCAATTTGTTGTTAAAAATAATCTAAACTTAACAGTCAAGATGGAAAAATTGGAAAATGCTCATAGGTTACGGAATTTACACCTTATTAGTTATTCTTGGTTGCCTTTAGCTACACCACTTGATATGCTTAAAAGGTATTTGAAAGAATGTTGAATGTTCTAGAGCAGTCACTTCCACCGGTGGAAATGATTATTTTTTATCTTCCTACATTCAAGAAGGTAGAGGGTGTGTATCCTCCAAATCCAAATAGTTTATCACCAATTTCAGATTATAATTTTAATTAAACTTTTTTCTTGAAGACCTCTGAGAAGGAGCTGGCTAAGCCATCTACATTGATTGTAACCTTTGCCTTAAGCTAATATAGATATTATCTCTTGAAATTATTTTTTAAACATTTTTATGAGCTATTTCTTCAATGTTGTGTTAAAATATTTCCTGATGTTTCTAAAGTGACTCAAAGGAAGAGGAAAGAATTTCTATAGATGAGGCCCAGAGATGTTTAGTTAAGGGCCAATTTTGTTTTAATTTCCATGTAAATATTTAGTTAGGTTTAACAATGTATCCTATTTTTATTTTGAACTATCAACTAATACTTTTCTTAGCTGATAAAATTGAATAAATGAGGTCAAGTAGTACTGATTGATATGCCTGTCTATCTGTTGGTGTTCCTTGTAAATGGTCAAGCCAGGAAAAAACTGCCATATTTTGTGGATTTGATCAGAGACACCACCTTGATTTTTTTCTGCATCACAGAGACTTGACTTTACACTTCTGACACTGTTTTATTGAATCAGCTGTGTGTGCCTGGCTTTTTTGCCCAATCTCACACTAACAAGCATGGTCGGGAAGCTCTTGATTATTGCAGGAGAATCTCTGAATTTATCTCAATTATTGGTTGACGAAGTCCTCCACATCGAGTTATTCTTACTTTCTTCTCCTATCTGTGATATCTAATATATCGCCCCCTGGCTTCCTGAGCACCTTTCACCATATTAACAGACTGTTACTTTTAGAATGTATGGAGATGATATACAACTTTTTTTTCCCTTTTAAAAGGGACCTGCAGGCAGTGTTGCATCAGATTAGTGAGACCTTGACAATTATAAATGTTTGGATGTGTAAGAATCATCTGTTGTTGAATTTTACTTAAACTGAAACTATTTGTTTCTCTTGAATTGAAAACTTTTTATTGGAAATTAATGTCTCTGCTCTTAAATGTGAATTTTAAAAGCCCTACACAAACCAAAGCTGGGAGATATGCATAGAAGTCGTGCCAACACTTGCCACACAGATTTTAAAAGCTATGCGAAAATGCATGTATCTACTGGTACTTGCACAAAACGTATTTTGAAAAAAGAGGCAGTGTGTGGGCATGGTCTGAGTGGGGCATAAGCATTCCTGGATTTTTGAATTAAACCAGCACGTAAGTATTTACGCACGTAAGTGCATGCCGAGGTCCCCTACCTTATAACTAATTGTCTAAATTTTAAGTGGCTAAAACAGTGAAAGGCAGAAATGTTTGAGTCCTGATTTAAACTTGTCTGACTAATGCTGAATATCAGTGCTAGCCAGGTAAAGTTATCTGGCTAATTCAGTTCAGGAAAAAACAAGTCTTAAAGTTAGCTGAATAATTGAAAAACCACTCTGCCCCCCATAAAAAATATACAAAATGCTAAGCTGCAGTTTTTGTCCTCTCCACTCCCAAAAAATAAAAAGTAGTAGGTAGCTGAGGGCCTCCTTCCTCCTGATCCCAGGAAGAATAAAATTGTAGCTGCCTGAGGGACCCTTCCCTTAATCTCTAGAAAATGGTAGTGGGCTGAGCCAGTTCCTCCCCCCCCCCCCCACCTCCTACATCCACACCCCAATGAAACTCCAAACCTCCCACTCCAACTGCTGTCCCCAAAAAGTACGCACTAAAGTGAAGATGAATTTTTTTCCGAAATTTCAGAAAACAATCAATCATTTTTCGGTTTTCCTGAACCATTCCGAATTAGGAAATTTTGTTGAAATTTCTTAATTCAGGAAAAAAGATTACACATTCCTAATATGGAACCTAACATTGTGTAACTATAGCATGGGTTATTTTTCCCTATATGCATCACCATGCACTAATCCACATTAAATTTCATCTGCCATTTGGATGCCCAATTTTCCAGTCTCACAAGGTCTTCCAGCAATTTATCACAATCTGCTTGTGATTTAACTACTCTGAATAATGTTGTATCATCTGCAAATTTGATTACCTCACTCATTGTATTTCTTTCCAGATCATTTATAAATATATTGTAAAGTACGGGTCCCAATACAGATCTCCAGGCAAACAGGAGGAAGAAAGAGCCTCTCCTCCTGTTATGACTTGGAAGGTGGACCCTTGGTCCGGCGATGAATGCCGGCCAGCCAGTGCTCCTACCATGTGACAGGGGCCAGCCAATGGCACGGATACCCTGTCACATGGTAAGGGCAAAGGGTCATCAGCGCCATCTTCATGATCGGCAGCCGATGGCCCGAGAACGGGAGATCGCTCCCGGGACCACCACACTAGACCACCGGGTAATTTAAAAATGTTTTGGGGGGATCGGGAGGGTGGGAGAAGTTAAGGGGTCATCTTTAAAGTGTTGGGTGGAGGTTTTTTTAATCGGGCCATCAGCGCCATTTTTGAGTGGCAGCCAAAATGGCGTTGATGGCCTGAGAACGGGAGATCGGTCCCCGCGCCCCCACTGGACCACCAGGTACTCGTAAAAAGTTTTGGGGGGCTTGGGGGGGGGGGGAAGGTAAGGGATTAGTTGTATAGGGTCGGGTGGGTTTAGGGGTTGTTTTGGTGTGCTGGTTTTCCCGCCCTCCCCCCAAATAACTCCCGTTAGTGTCACGGGAGTAATGATTTTTCACGATAAAACGTGAACATTTCTATTGTATTGTCTCAAACAACATATTTCAATAAAAATTCAGGAAGGATACTATAAAATGTTTATACTCAGACGTCTAAAACCACTATTGAACCAGACCAAATTCAGAACAGTGCTTCAGGCTTTAATGTTTACCAACATAAACTATTGTAATTCTTTATACCTATATTCAAACATCAATAAGACCCCTTCAGATACTGAAGAATTCAGCGGCAATAATTCTTATAGGAGCAAACAAAAATGAACATATAACCCCTGTACTTATTGCACTTCACTGGTTACCGGTAGACTCCAGAATCAAATACAAAACCTTGTGCTTAATACATAAAGCTATCTATGCCGACCATGTTGATTGGCTGAACGCAGTGTTACGTATTCATACTCCACAATGTAACCTACGTTATGCCAATAAAGGGTTACTTTCTATTCCCTCTGGGGCAAGTGCTAAACTTACATCAGTCAGAGAAAGAGCTGTCTCGTTAGATGGCCTGAAACTATGGAGCACTCTACCTGTCCAGTTAAGACTTCAGAAAAACCTGAAATTGTTTAAAAAGGCTCTGAAATCATGGCTTTTTAATCAAGCATATGGAACAGTCACTAGCCAATAATTATCACTCTATGTTTTTCTCTTATTCTTGATTTATTATATTTTATCTTTTTTTTAAGTAATTTAATATTAAGAATTTTATGTTACTAGATTTTATATCAAGTATGTGTATTGATAGTCTTAATTTATTATTGTATTTTTTATTAGTTAAATTATGTTTTTTTAATTTTGTAATTAAGATGTAAACTGTTGTGAAGGTCAACACAAAACATCGGTATATAAAACCAATTAAATAAATTAATAAATATTAATATTTATTAAGACAACCTGCAGCAAAGTAACACAGATAACTTTCTCTGGGTAACGTTAGCAACATATATTCTGCTAGAGACTTATCTTGCTGAATATTTGGATAAAGTTATCCAGGTAAATTTACCTGGACATCTTTGCTGCTGGCCAATTAATGAAATATTGAAACCTTCAATCTCCAGAAATCAGTGGCTCACTTCATTATCTGAAGCTATCCCTATTCAAACGCCTGTTCAGGGTGTCTAGTTGAAATTTGTCCTCTTTAATTAAATGCATATATAAATTCTCTTATTTACTAAATACCAAGTCCCCTTTCCCATAAACCTTTACTTGACTTCTCAAACCTTTTCCCATCACTGCTTTCAACAGTTTATCCCACCATGTCCAAAATCTGCCACAGTGATGGCTTCTATTGCCTCTGCATATAGACGATGTCAGGCCTTACCATCTTCAAATTTGCTTCTTATAAAATCAATATTTAAGCCATCAGTTAGGATCCCTTCTTTCATTTATTATTGTTTTGTATTAATCCATACAATCACCAAAAATACTGATATTGTGCTAGAAAAGATCCAGCTTCCCCCTGCTCAATGAAGTTTGGATTTTAATCATGGGCCCTCCATGCTGGTCACTCCAGATTTCTTAGAAGCCCATTGTTGTGTAACCACATTCACAACTCCAGCTCCATGCAGATTTACCCTATTGTTTAATTGGATGTTATTTGTGGTTGAAACTGTCATTCAAAACAAATTACTTCAATGTTTGAAGTATAGGGTGCTTTATAGATTGCCTCAATGCATTCATGGAGGCCTGATGAAATCATGCTATTGCTGTTAAGGACTTTAACCACAACTTTCTTCTTGAAAGTACAAAGCAATCACACCACTGCTGTTATGGGCTGAAGTGCTGCTCTATGCTGCCTATTTCACCAGTACTTCATTAATATCCCCTTGTCTTCAGGAATTCTCTGTCCCACCATTTTTGGAATTTTATTTTTGCCTCCCTCACCTCCTTTCAAAAGGGCATTCCAGACATCAATTACCCTTTCACTGAAAAATGTTCTATGGCAGCTCCTCAGAAACAAACTCACTGCTTTAAAGGGCGCTAACTTTTAAACAGGTGCACGGGTGCAGATGTGCATGTGTTCGTTGGCCCGCACCCAGGGACATGGCCATTTTATATCATATACACGTATATGCACTCCTGTTATAAAATAGTCCGACTGTGTGCACATGTGCACTCAGTTTTATGTGGATGTGTACCTGTGTGTGCAAATGCCGCTTCTATTGTCTAAGTGGAAGGGAATTTTAAAAGACATGTGCGCCAATACCATTATCAGTTTTTTCAGTTTGTTCCCAGTTCATCCAAGTAAGGAATAAGACTTCCTAACCTCCTTAGTTTAATAGCCTCCCTTATCTCCTGTTAGCCCTGACCTTTAAAACCCCATTGATCTGCCTAGAATTGTTTTACAACTTACACGTCATCCATAGCAGAAGTAAAGTTACATGCCAGGGTACCCCGGTGTACACCTGTGTGCATACTCATTAATGCACTAATTTCAACTTAAAATCCAGGAAAATCCATGCCATCTCCAGATCACACCCATGCCATGCCCCGCCCCTTTTGGGAAACGTTTGCTTTGTGCGGGTAGCGGGAGATACGTAAATAGCAAACTCAGTTGGCTTCAAAAATCTGCTTGGTTTGCGCCGGCCTGACTTGTGCGCATAACTCTTGGTTTTGGCATGCCAGGCTTCACCTGTTATTGCTTTATCTTGAAAAGTAATGGGAGGAGAGGAGATAATAAAAGAGAGGACAGGAGAAAGCCATGATGGTAGCTTCCTAGGGATCACAACAGTATAAAAAATTAAATAGCAGCATAAAATACCTGCAGTACTGGTAAGAATGGAGAAGAAATCACAGAGGTTGGTTACTGTAGCACATGGAGAAAAGAGGAGAAAACTAAGGTGAGTGGATTGGATTCTACTAGTTATAGAAGCTGTGAAAGGGAGAACTTTGGTGACTGGGTCCTATGGACACCAGGAGAGTAGACAGGAGACAATAGTGATGCTGATTTGGGTAGCTGTCATTGCCGTCTGCCTGCTGTCAGAGAGCTCACTGAAAATGGCTACTGCAAACCTATATTTTGCAAATAATTCACAAACCCCCCTCCCCCTAAAAAATGAATGCAATCAGATTCAGGAAACATTATTGATATGACAATTGGTCCATGTGCTGCCAAAATAATACATACAGAAAACAGTTTTCACAGGAATTTCCCTCTAAGCAGCCAAAAGTATGTGATCTGTTATACAAGTCAAAAAGGGCAGGGCTGTGGTCATATTGAGGGCAAGATAGTAGGGGTGTGCATTCGGTTGCAACGTATCGGCAATCTGCAACGTATATGCCATAATCTTTCTATTTGTGGGGGTCGCGAAACGTATAGCAAACCCCCACGAATACAACATATCACTAATAAATAAACCCCCACCCTCCCGACCTCCCCAAGACTTGTCAAAAGTCCCTGGTGGTCCAGCGGGGGTCCTGGAACAATCTCCTACACTCGGGCCGTCGGCTGCCAGTATTCAAAATGGCGCCGATAGTCTTTTCCCTTACTATGTCACAGGGGCAACCGATGCCTGTCACATGGTATGAGCACAAGATGGTGCCGGCCGTCCATTGCTCCTACAATGTGTCAGGGGCTGACCATTGGCACTGGTAGCCCCTGTGACATAGTTAGGGCAAAGGCTATCAACACTATTTTGAATACCGGCAGCAGACAGCCCGAGTGCAGGAGATCGCTCCAGGACCCCTGCTGGACCACCAGGGACTTTTGGAAAGTCTTGGGGGGGTCAGGAGGGTTGGGGTTTGAAGTAAATTAAATTTAAAGGGTTGGGATGGGTTTTTTTGGGGGGAAACAAATACATATGTAACTAATGAATGGATCGGGGTCCCCCGAGAATGGATGTAATGGATTTGGGACCCGACGAATACGAATACCAAATAGGACAAATCCGTCCCTGCTGCACATCCCTAGTACCCACACACTCTATGCCTTTGGGTTTTTGAAGCCTCCATGCTGCTTGCCACTTCATACAATCTTTCTTGCTGCCAAGCCTCTGATGCTACATATTGGGGCAGCCTGTAGCTTTGCTTGTTAAGCAGTGCCACTCTTCTTTCTACATTGTTCCGCTCTACCATTTCTGATTTCAAGAACTTGTGCTTCTTCTGTGCCACATTTTTCTTGGTATCTTTAAGTGGTTCTGCATGGGGTCCAACTGTCTTTGAGGTTCTTTCCAAATTCCATTCCCTTACAGGTTTTGATAACTTACCATGGCAATTGTATGCTTTGCACACTTACTGCACCACTCATGAACCCTTGGGTTCTTCAGGCCATTCCTGGAGCCACTTTGTTCCTCTTTTGGTGCCTTGGACTTCTGATGCCATTCTTCCTCCTTCCTCAGTCCTCATTGTATATCTTGGGGCCTAGATGACACTCTTCTTGCTGCTTGGTTCTGATTTTAAATGACAGTACTGTTGCAATGTTGCTGCTGTTCTATGCCTCTCTTGGTACCTTTCAGTGGTTCCTCCTCTACTCTGGTTTTCTTTGAGGTTATTTCCAAAATCCCTTCTATTACAGTCCAGGGGTGATCAAGGAAACTACAAACTAGTAAATATGATGTTTTTTCCAGGCAAAATGGTAGAAACTATCATAAAGAACAAAATTGCTGAACATATCCATAAGCATAGTTTAATGGGACAAAGCAACATGGATCTAGCCAAGGGAAGTCTTGCCTTACCAATCTGCCTCTTTTTTTAAGGGTGTAAATAAACATGGATAAAGGTGCTCAGTTGATACAGTATATCTAATTTCCAGAAAACATTTGAATTACCTCATGAGAGACTTCTTAGGAAATTAAAGTCATGGGATAGGGGACAGTGTCCTCTTGTGGACTGAGAACTACTTAAAAGATAGAAATCAAAGAGTAGGGCTAAATGGTAAATTTTCCCAATGGAGAAATATGGAGTGCCCCAGGGATCTGTTATGGGACCACTGATTTTTAATATATTTATAAATGACCTGGAAATGAGAACAATAAGTGAGATGATCAAATTTGCATATGACACAAAATATTCAAAGTTATAATGCCCCTATATCGCTCCATGGTGCAACCTCATCTTGAACATTGTGTGCACTTTTGGTCACCACATCTCAAAAAAGATGTAATAGAATTAGAAAAGAAATAGAGAAGGGCAACCAAAATGATAAAGTGGATGGAACAAGTCCCCTATGAGGAATGGTTAAAGAGGTGAGGACTCCAGCTTGGAGAAGAGACAGCTGAGGGAGGATATGATAAAGGAATATAAAATAATGAGTGGCATGGAATGAGTAAACATTAATTGCTTTTTTAATCTTTCAAAAAGTACAAAGACTCTGGGTCACGCAATGAATTACTAGGTGATACATAAATAAAATAAATATTTGTTTTACTAAATGCATAATTATGCTCTTTAATTCCTTGCCAGAGGATGTGGTGAAAGCTATTAGTGTAGCTGAATTTAAAAAAGGTTTGGACAAGATCCTGGAGAAGTCCATAAACCATTATTAAGGTGGAATTGCAGAAATATACTTCTTATCCTTGGAATAAACAGCATGGCCTGTATCTACTGCTCAGGATCTGGAAACAGAATACAGGGCTTGATGGATCTTTGGACTGATTCAGTATGGCAAGTCTTATGTTCTAATGTTCTTACTTGATAACTCTTAGACTTGTCATGACAATCCAATGCTTTACACATACTTTACCCAGTTACCTTTAATGGTTTCATGCCCTCTTGGACATTTCCTTCAAAATGTCTTCCCTTAGAGTCCTTACAGACTATTTGTCTTGTCTGGTATTTAAACTTTGATGGATCATGCCAAAGCACAGGAGAAGACCAATTCCAAGCCTGAACCCTCTGCATCTTCCAAAAATGGTGCTATAGTGACATGAACATTGTTAGAAGTGTGGATCCTTGGACTGACAGGGAATTGGTCCCACCAGTGGGGAGGAGCCCCATGGGTGCCCACCATTAGCAGACGAGGCCGGAGAAGTCTGAGACCCCACTGGGGCTTCACCAATACCAGCCCTGTTTCCCCTCAGGTTGAGCCCTTGGTTACTGTGGCTAGCTGGACTTATGTGGGGTCTCAGGTGACGGGTCTCAAGGTCAGGCAGGCAAGGGTCTTTGCAGGCGGCATCAGATGAAACAGGAACTCAGGAACATGTAGCAAAGCTTCTAAGAACAAGCAGGAACCAGAAGTAGCCAAGGCAAGGCCTGAGGAACAGGCTACTTTTCACTTATCATAGTTCTTTTGTGTGTTCATGCCATTCTTTATGCTGCTTTTACCCTATCTTGGGGCTTTAGGGTTTTTCCTGCAACCTCTGCTGCTTCATTTCCCTGTCATGGTGCCTTGGGTTCTTCATACCACTCTTGGTGCTGTTTTGCCCCTCTTTTGATGCCTTGGGGTGTTCATGTCACTCTTATTGGAATAATTTGCCCTTCTTTCAGAGTCTTGGGTTGATCTTGATACCCTTACTTATGCTTTGCTCCTCTCACAGTACCTTGGAGAACTCCCACTGCTACTGGAGCCATTTTGTCCCTTCACAGTCACTTGACCTCTTTATGCCACTTTTGGTGCCACTTTGATACAGCCTTGGTGCCTTGGAATGCTTTTTCCCCTTTTGATGATGTCTTCTTACATGTTTCATTAGAACTAATTAGAAAACCCCATTTTTGGACCCAAAATAGGCTACTTTGCTTCTCCCATTTACTTTAATGGGAAATTAATGGATGAATGGAATGAATAAATTATTTGTTTTTCAAACAAAATTAACCAAATAGATTTTGGGGACCAATGAAATGAAAAAACAAATCTAAATGAATTTTTTCCCTCTGTACTTTCTTAGAAGCCACTAGTCAAATAGGGAATTAAACATCACTTTCACTTCAATAGACAAGTTTTAATGGTAGCCTATGTGGTCAACCCTGTATTCATTCAACATCTTAAAAAGCTGAGAGATAAGAATTGTTGATAAAACTGATTCCATGCTCTTACTCTCAAAGGAGGAATATTATGTTATAGATAGTTTGCTTTCCCCTGCAATATTCACAAAAGAGTAGATGAACTCTTGGAACCTCAGTAGTAAAATCCAAATGCATGTTCTATTTAATTAGACCAAGTGAAAAGGAAATCAGAACCAACTTTGTACCTCCTTTTTTTTATCCATTGTGGTAATTTTGTACAAATGAACATGGGATATGTTTCTGTTATTCTAATCATCACACTACTTCCTCTAGATGTTTATCTTATACTACTATTATTGTGGTACTGTAAATTTACATAATAATAATAATAATAATAATAACAATCATATGTTTCTGGACATATGTAGCAATGTAGGCAAATATTCATGCATAAACAGTGAGAAATGATGCCAGATGATAACTTTTGACATCTTTTTTTCTATTTTCTATTTCCATTCCAATAGAATATGAACAAAAAACATGAGAAATGTCATGCTGGGTCAGACCAAAGTCCAGTGATCCAAGCACGCTGTCTCCAACAGCGCCAGTCAGTGTCACAAATACACAGCAGATCCCTAAAATGAAATCCATTTCCTGCTGTGTACTCTTAATGTGAATGTTTTTAAATGAGTGAGTGAGTGCGCATGTGATTTTTATTTTATGGACACATTGTGTATAGAGGATTTTGTGAACACAAATAAAAATATCAAACTTTCCTCTTTTTTTGATTACGTGATCCATTTCCTCTTAACCATTCCCAGGGATAGCAATGACTTTCCCCAAGACTACCTGTTTCTGAATTCATTTGAAACAAATGTATTAAATGTGACAAATAAACCATTTTCATTTTGTTTCAAATGAATAAAAACTAAAAAAAAAATAAATGTTTTATTTTGAGGAAATAGTGCAAATTATTATCAAATAGTGCACATTATTTGCAAATAGTTTGCACTATTAGCAATAAAGCATGCCCCATTTACAAATAGAATGCCCCATCTTCAAACAGCATAAACTATTTAGCACATTAGTACATGCTATTTGCAAATGGCATGCACTAATTGCTAACAATACATACTATTTCCGAAAAATAGAAAAACTCAAAAAGGAAAATGAACAAAAAATCTTCAAAAAATGAATAGAAATGCAAAACAAAATACAGACATAAAATAGATTGGGGTAAATTTTCAAAGGGTTACGCGCATAATGTATGTGCGTAACCCCAAAAACCTGCCCCTGCGCGCGCCAAGCCTATTTTGCAAAGGCTCTGCAGCATGCGCAAGCCCCGGGATGCGTGTATGTCCTGGGGCTTTGAAAAAGGGGCGGAAAGGGGGCGGGGTTGTGGGCATGGCACCAGTCCAGGGGTGGTCCGGGGGCAGTCCCAAGTCCTCTGGCACTGTAGCCGTGCCGGAGGTTCGTGCGCTGGTAGCCAGCCGGCGCAGCAAGATACGTCTGCAAGAGGCAGGCTTAAAATATAAAATAAGGTGGGGGGGGATTTAGGTAGGGCTGGGGGGTGGGTTAGATAGGGGAAGGGAGGGGAAGATGGGGGAGAGTGAAAGAAAAGTTCCCTCCAAAGCCGCTCCGATTTCGGAGCGGCTTTGGAGGGAACGGGGAAAGCCATAGGGGCTCCCCTAGGGCTTGGCACGTGCAAGGTGCACAAGTGTGCACCCCCTTGTGCTTGCCAACCCCGGATTTTATAACATGCGGGCGGCAGTGTGCGCATGTTATAAAATCAGGTGTACATTTCTGCATACTGGGTATCACGCACAAATGTACCCCTCGCCTAGGATTAAAAATCTGCCCCATAATGTGCTCATCCCTACTGGTTAATAATGTTTTATGGAGATTTCCTCGAGGAAGTTGTTGTACCTTAGCTATGCTAGTCGCCTTGATCACATCCTCTGGTGACAGATTTCACTGTTAGATTATGATCTGGGTGAAAAAGTACTTTCTATGATTTATCTTAAATCTGCTGTTTGTTATTTTCATGTAGCTTTTCTTTAGTAGAATTTGAAAAGGTAATCTGTCCTTTATTTACCTGTTCCTCCACACTCATGATTTTATAACTTCTGTCATGTTCCTATTCAAATGTCTCTTTTCCATGTTGAAGAACTTTGACCTATGTAGCTTCTCAGCAAAGGGGAGTTATTCCTCCCTTTTATCATTTTTTTGTTACCCTTGTCTGCACCTTTTTTTGTAGCTCTGTTATATATTTATTTTTTTAAGATTCGGTAACCAGAACTGCACACAATACTCAAGGTGTAGTTGCATAATGGATTGATGCAGAGGCAATATGATATTTTCCATTTATTCTCCATTCCTTTTCTAATCATTTATATAATTCCATTTGCTTTTATTTTTTATTTTTTGACTCCTGCTGCCACACTGAACTGAAGATTTCAATGTATTTTCTACAAGAACATAAAGGTTCTTTTCCTGGGTGGTGTCTCCTAATACATGTAGCTGGGTCTTGTGCACACAGCATGTAGGATTCGTGGACCCTTGGGCCGATCGGAACCGAAGGATGAATTGCTGAAGGTGGTCGCAGCAGTGGCCCCGACCGGGAGGCGGAAAGGACAGACTCGTGGATGGCCGAAGGAGGGACTCTGGAAGCCCTATGCGACCAAGGGCCTTGGCGAGGAAGAAGGAGACGATGGAGCTGGCGCAGCAGTGGGAAGATCTTCGCCCTGGAAGCCGATCCTCCCCCGAGAGGGGCTCGTAGGAATTCGGCCGCTGGGACTTAGGAGATTCACCCTGGAAGCCGGAGCTCCCCCAGGAGGAGCCTGTAGGAACCCGGCCGCTGGGACTTAGGAGGACCCGCGGGGGCCGAGTCAGATGGAGTCCAAGGTTGAGTGCCGGAGGGACGTCGCTCGCCATTCCAGAGTCAAGAACCAAAGGATCACCGTCAGCCAGACCGAGGTCAGGAGCCAAAGAGTCAACGTAAGCCGGTCCGGGGTCAGAAGCCAAGCAGAGCCAAACGACACAGGAACGCAGCAACTGGAGACAGGAAAACCTGGGAACCTCGTTGCAAGGCGCTGAAGGGGAGCAGCTGCAGGGCTTAAATAGCGTGCGTGCGTCTAGGGGGCGGGGCCAGCCACCGAGGAACGCCGGCTGCTCCGGCGGGGCAGAAACACGGCGGTAGAGGGGTCTGCAGGCCCAAGAGAGATGGGCCGACGTCGGGGCCGCGAAGGTGGAGGTCCCTGGGGGCCCGAGGAGCGCGGGCTGGTGCCGGAACTGCGAGCGGGTAGGCGCCGATCCCGGGGCCGACCCGGGATCGCAACACAGCATATTGTGTGCAGTTCTGGTTTACACATTCAAGCAATTATTATAGATTTTCTAAAACTGTGCTGATATTTACTAAAAACATGTTGATTCTTCCCCATTAAGTCATTTGAGGGGAAGGGCGATGTGAGATCCCTGATCGGGAGACCCGCCCCCACAACATCACTGATGACAGCACAGGACAGTTAAACGGCGCCAGAACACTGGTTGCCTGTGCACAGGGAGGCCACCCACCACCACCATCAGGTACCATGCTACAACTCACAGTGATGAGAAAAGAAAGAAAAGTGAAGGGATTTAATCTGGAACTGTGAAGGGAGGGGCTACGTGAGATCCATGATCGGGGGACCTGTCCCCACGACGTCACTGATGACAGCGCAGGACAGTTAAACGGCGCCAGAACACCAGGCGTCACGTGCCAAAGGGGCGCGGCAAAGGGGCAATCCCCTTTGTGCACCCCTTCATGCAACCCGTAGTGTTAACCATCTTGTTCTTTTTATACCCCTTGTTAACAATTTCCATATTATAAATGTTCAATGTATTAGACAAAGGAATCGCCTGATTTCCTGCATTTTTGTTTGAATATAAACCGATGTGATATGTAAAATCGAACACCGGTATATAAAAGTAATACATAAATAAGTACATAAATAAATAAATAAATTTGTATCTGTCTGGCCAATAATTTTGATTTTAAGAATAGCTTCTACTATTTTGACCAGCATTGACATCAGGCTCACTGCTATGGTTTCCTGGTACTCTGCCATCCAGGAGGGTTGTCACTTGGCTCCTGACATGAAGTCCAATCAAGCAATGGTGTAAAATCTGGACTGGACATGTCTGCCCTGAAAACATGGAGCCAATTGGCAACTCCATCCTCCAATACTAAGGCAATGTATCATGGGGCTGACTCCCACTGTTTGACATGGGATAAAAATAAAATTTAAAAATGCATTTTCCATCTAGAAAATAATGGAACTATATGGGCAAAATAATACCAGCTGGATTTATTTCTGCTTTTAGAAGAAGTAAACACATTTAAGGCCAAATTTTCAAATGAGGTTTATGCGCGTGGCTGGGTCTTGCGCACACAGCATACATTTTATAATCTGCCCAACCACGCTTGTAAACCTCAATACGCACACAAGTGCTGGGTCCTAAAAAGGGGGTGGGCCAGGAGGGGGGCGTGTACTGGGTGGGGAGGGTGGGATAGGGCGGGATAGAGGCCAGCTGGGAGAGTGGCCATTAGCCCACTGTTACGGGGAAGCACGCGCCAGCAGCCAGCTGGCACACAGAGATTACTGCTGCTCCAGAGGAGCACTGAGTAATAAAATAAACAATTTTGGGAGGGATTGGGGTTAGGGAGGAGAGGGGAAGAGGGAGGAAGTTTATTTAGGAGGGTAGGGAAGTTCCCTCCCAGTCTGCTCCTTAATTGGAGCAGACTGGGAGGGAAATGGGGAAGGACCAATTGCGACACTGCGTGTATTTAACAAACATTTGGCCCACCTGCGTGAGCCGCCCGCACATGCGGATTTTAAAATTCAGTGTGAATGTGCACACTGCCATCGGATTTTATTACAATCACGTACTGGCGCATACATGTTATAAAATGGCGCATCCATGTGCGCACGCCGGGAACCGCATGCACATGGATGGCCGTGCGCTCCTTTTAAAATTGACCCCCTAGAATATTGATCTTGGGAAGGCAAATAAAATCCACATATCCGAATGGGTGAGTAACTCTTTGTAAGGTAGGAACCAGGACTAGTGAGAGCATTAGGCAGACTCGGCGGCAGCTGTGAGCACTAGAAGTGGGCAGGGGATCATAGTCGGATGTATGGGTGGCATTTTTTTAAAAGAATGAACGAGGGTGGATAGGCATGGTGCTGGGAAAGGTTGCAGTAGTGATCTGTGGTATTCGGGTTGGTGCGGGAAGAAAGAGAGAGAGCCAGAGAGAAAGTGCAAGAGATATCCTGAACTACCATTACTTCATCGCCCCCTAGGGCAGCTGCAGACCCTTGCACTCACACTGGTGGGAACAAAAGCAGATGGGCTCAACCTCTTGCATGTTCTTTATAACATTTTTTACCTTTACAAAATAACTTTTTTTCAGAGTTTAAAAGCATATTTGATAGTGGCCAAATATCCACTTTTGCAGCAATAGATACTTGAGAAAACTCAAAATTTAGTAAGCAGCTCCTGGTGATCAGAGTCACCAGAGTTGATCTGAAGCCTAGACATTTTCAGACACTGCAGTATGTGGCTAAGGTAGGACTATAATGCTGTCAGACCTATATCTGTAGAAAATAATATATGTTTATCATTAGTGTTCAAAAATTGAAGAAATAGGAAAATGGTTTTTATTTTTCAGAAGATTAGATACCCCTCTATGCTCACAACCTAGGGTTTATTAAGTGGTGCACACCACAGACCAGTAATGCATCTCACATTGCTAGCAACATCTGTTTAACAACTGTTTCCAATACCCATCCCATTTTCCAATTTTGTTAATATTCTAACAATAAGTAATTATATCTAAACACATTTAGAAGTATGCTGTTATTTTACATGCTCTCCATGTGTGTCTGTTAAACCAAATTACTCTTTATATATGTGGGACAAAATGTCTCCGGATCAATGCTTCCTGAATAATTAAGTACATTTCTGGTTTTAACTTAAGGTACAGTTAATGGATACCAAACTGAGCTTCTTTTCAAAGATTTAATATATCTAATAGACAGAAGTGCTGTACTACAAAGTTGCCCCAGTATGATTCAATTTCCTAGTGAAGGCGGGATACCATTATGAAGAAGCTCACACAGTGGGGTTGCTATTCTCAAGCAGCTGGATTTTCCGAGTTGCATGTGATTGGAGAAGGTTTAAATGAAAAACAATTCAACCTTTTTAAAAGACTACAAAAGTTGTCAAAAATAAAAAAGGCATTTAATTAAAGGGAATCTTATCTTTTCTGTAGATTTACTATTAATTACTAAGGGGTTATTTGGAGCATCACTATATCAGGTTTACCTTGTATGTTTATTTTTTCATACACAAGACATTTTTCAAATCTTTTCATTTAGAGAAACAGTTCTTTACTATTAGTTTTGGTGTCTGGATAAATAAAATTCAACCTTGTCCTCAAATGTTTCCACTCATATGATCTTCAAAGCATTTCAGCTTCATGCTCTTCATTCTTCTCTAAAATGTCCTTTCAAATAGCAAAGAATAATTATGCTAATAATAATTATCATAGTAATATGTTCAATGTGCCTAATGGATGAATGGATAGGAAAGGTCAGTGTCATGTGTGGTTTTATGTACTCTCTAGAACCTTTTGGGAATATATAGATGTTCTATGAAACATTTTCGGGTATATTTTAAATGACCGGCACGCATAAATCCCGTTACGTGCCAAAGTGCCGGGCCCAAAGAAAGGGGCATTTTGGGAGGTGTGTGTGTGGGGGGGGGGGGGCAGGAAGGGGTGGGGCTGGATGTGGCTGGTACAGTGGCTATTTACCGCTGTGCTGGGGAAGCGTGTGCCAGCAGTTGGCTGGTGCGTGCAAGTTGTTTCTGTTGCAAAGGAGGAGTAAGCAACAAAACAACAAAAAAAGGTACGAGACAGGGTTTAAGGGGTGGGGAGGAGAGGGGAAGAGGGAGGGAATATTAGGGATGTGCATTGAGTGCCTGATCATTTGCGCTTTCAGGTTCACGTGGCCGTGGGAAAATCTCGTTTTCCCACGTATTGGCGTATTTTTTTTTTTTTTAGTAAAAAATCATTTTTCGGGTTAGTGCGCGCTAATGGGACTAACCCAAAAAACTATTTTCACAAACATTCGGGGGGGAAAGGGTTTGCTTCTAGTTTTCCCCGATATACAACTAATTAAGAAATATCGTATGATATTTCTATTTGTTATAAAAATGATTCACATCCCTAGGGAGTATGGGTGGGGGTGGGTGGGTAGGGAAGTTCCATCTCAGTCTGCTCCTTAATTTGCTAAGGTAGGACTATAATACTGTCAGACCTATATCTGTAGAAAATAATATGCTTATCATTAGTGTTCAAAGGTTGAAGCAGTAGGAATTTTTTTTAAGAAGATTAAATACCCCTCTATGCTCAAAATCTAGTGTTTATTAAGTGGTGCACATCATAGACAAATAATCATCTCACATTCGGGCTGATACAGAAAAACCTGTAGGAGAGCCGGCGAGCGCCCGCTCTCCCGGTGCATGCCCAGGCCACTCTCCTGGGCACACCATTCAATATTGGCCTGTATGCAAATGAAGGCCCACTGTAAAAGGAGGAACTAGGGACACTAGTGCGTCCCTAGTGCCTCCTTTTTGACAGAAGTAGCGCTGTCAGCGGGTTTGACAGACGACGCTCAATTTTATCGGCATCGGTTCTCAAACCTGCTGATGGCCACGGGTTGGGAAAACGGACGCTGGCTAAATTGAGCGTCCGTCTTTCAACCCATATACAGAAAACAGTTTTTTTCTGCTTTTCTGTACACTTTCCTGGTGCCGGCCGAAATTAACTCCTGCCTTTGGCATGCGTTCATTTCTGAAAGTTAAATGTGCGGCTTTGCCGCATATTTTATTTTCAGTATCGTGCGGGAATGACTAATAGGCCCATCAACCTGCATTTGCATGTTGTGTGTGCTATTAGTTTTTGGGGGGTTGGCCGCATGTTTTCCACCCGCTATTACCCCTTACTATATAAAGGGTAAAAATAGTGCGTCGAAAACGCGCGGCCAAATGGGGGATAACAGTGCGCTCAGCCTGAATGCACTTTACTGCATCGGCCCGATTGCTGGTAACATCTGTTTAACAACTGTTTCCAATACCCATCCCATTTTGCAATTTTGTTAATATTCTAACAATAAAGGCTGGATTTTAAGAGGTACACGCGGGCGTACATTTGTACGCACAACCTGGAGGATTTACGTGCGTAACCCTTTGAAAATCTGGCTCTAAGTATTTATATCTAAACACATTCAGAAGTATGCTGTTATTTTACAAGCTCTCCATGTGTATCAGTTACTCCAAATTACTTTTTTATTTATGTGGGACAAAATGTCTCTGGATCAATGCTTCCTGAATAATTAAATAAATTTCTGGTTTTAAATTAAGGTACAGTTAATGGATACCAAACTGAGCTCCATGGATTTTATAATATGCACACTGGCGCGCGCATATTATGAAATTGGTGCGTCCATGTCTGCCCGCCGGGAAGCGCATGGACATGAACGCGTGTGTGCACCTTTTAACATCTACCCCTTTATGTTTTGCAAAACTTAAGAGATGGTAAATTTGAAAAGAAAAGCAATAGTTCCCCCATCCCAAGAATGTCATATAACAAACCAATACAAATTGTTACATTCTAAATAGTAGCATGACTGTGAACTGTATAAACATCAACCTGCTGCTTCTAGCATTATTCACTCTGGGCCAGATTTTATAACATTCATGCGGGCATAGATTTGTTCGCACAACCCGGCGCGAACAAATCTACACCAGGTTTTATAACATGCACACGCAGCCGCGCGCATGTTATAAAATCCAGGGTCGGCGCGCGTATGGGTGTGCACAATTGTGCAACTTGTGCGCTCCAAGCCAAGCAGCCTTCCTCCGTTCACTGCGAGGCTGCTCCGAAAACAGAGCGACCTCGGAGGGAACTTTCCTTCAGCCCCCCTGCACCTTCCCTCCCTTCTCCTATCTAACTTGCCCCCCCCCAGCCCTAACTAAAATCCCCTCCTGACCTTTGCCGAAGAAGTTATGCGTAACTTGCGCACGCCGGCTCTCCATCCCCCGGCCCGGTGGCTGTTCCGGAGGCCTCGGTCTCCCCCTCGGAATGCCCCCAGGCTTGTGCCCCGCCCCCAGAATGCCCATTTTTTTCAAGCCCCGGGACTTATGCGTGTCCCGGGGCTTGCGTGCGCCACCGAGCCTATGCAAGATAGGCTCGGCGCACACAGGGGGAGGCAGGGGCAGGTTTTTGAGGGTTGCACGCATATCTTACGCGCGCAACCTTTGAAAATCTACCCCTCTGTGTCCCTTCTTCACCCAGGTTACAGCATCCTGTCCCCCACTCCTTGCAGCTGACATTGGAATCACCGAGAAGTATCTCTACAGAATATAGATGTGACAGCTCATATTCTGAACATGTATAATTCTACTAGAAATTTGAATCATCAGAACACTTCTATGGAAATTTTAAATTTGATGACTATATTTATTTATTTATTTATTTATTTTATTTCTTTTCTATACTGACATTCATGAAGGTTATCATATCATATTGGTTTACATGGAACAAGGGGTATTGGAATTTTAACTCGCTACATTATTAATGTAGCGAGTTATTAATTTTAATACTCGCTACATTATTAATTTTAACTCGCTACATTATTAATGTAGCGAGAATGCTACTGATAGCGATAAGAGATAAGTTACAATGAAACAAGGGATGTTTTTTATTTATTTATTATTTATTTCGTGGTTTTTTTATATACTGCGGCACGTTAATAACATCACCTCGGTTTACAATAAACAATAAATCAGCAACAAGCTTTACAGTCAATATGAAATAAGAAATAAGGTGTACATAATAAATCAATTAAGAACAAATTCAGAACAAATTCAGAACAAATAACAATTAAACTAATGATCATATTCCATAGTTAATGGCAAGTCTAATAATAACTGGGAGGTAAGAGCCCGATCAAGTAACATTTAGCCGTGAGCAAATAAATAAAATTGGCGAGTGGCATTGGATCAGAGAAACAGGAACAAGTAATTGACATTTCAGAAAAAGAAATGATCATTGAGTGTTGAACTAGGAAGAACAGAAAGTGAAGATAGCAAATCTAACATAAATATATACAATTGAACTAAATTACTTAACAGAGTATCTATTGCTGGATTGGAGGCTATATAACATATCTTTACGATGGTGGCGGCCATCTTTAAAGATGGCGCTGGCCATTTTTACGATGGCGGCGGCCATCTTTAAAGATGGCGCCGGCCAGCCAGTGCTCCTACCATGTGACAGGGGCCAGCCAATGGCACGGATATCCTGCCACATGGTAAGGGCAAAGGGCCATTGGCGCCATCTTTATGAGTGGCAGCCGATGGCCTGAGAATGGGAGATCGCTCCCGGGACCACCACTAGACCACCAGGTAATTTTAAAATGTTTTGGGGGGCTCAGGAGGGTGGGGGAAGCTAAGGGGTCATTTTTAAAGGGTCGGGTGGGTTTTTTTTTTTATCGGGCCATCGGCGCCATTTTTGAGTGGCAGCCAAAATGGCGCCGATGGCCCGAGAGTGGGAGATCGGTCCCCGCGCCCCCACTGGACCACCAGGTACTCGTAAAAAGTTTTGGGGGAGTTAGGGAGGGTGGGGGAAGGTAAGGGATTAGTTTTATAGAGTCGGGGTGGGTATAGGGGTTGTTTTGGTGTGCCGGTTTTCCCGCCCTCTCCCCTCCCCCGATTTACGATTTTTCACGATAAATCGGGGGAATTTCTATTGTATCGCGACTCTTAATGATTTTTCACGATTTAAAAAATATCTGACGATTTTTTTAAATCGTCAAAAAATGATTCACATCCCTAGTAGTAAGTTCTGTCTGAGAGACGGCTGAGGGGGCGTGGTGGAGTGCAGAAGGGCTAAGGAAAGGCTTGTTTGAATAACTAGGTTTTTAGTTTATTTTTGAAGGTCCGGGCCAGTGTTCCTGATGTATATCTGGAGTCATGGAGTTCCACAGGGATCGCCCAGCTGAGGAGAATGCACACTCCCTAATGGAAGTGTGGAGAGTGAGTTTGAGGGGGGGGGGGGGGGTGGAGAGTTCCTTTGTAAGCCGATCTAGCTGGTCTATTGTAGAGGCACTAGGGATGTGCAGACCAAAAGTTTAAGTTCATAAGTCCATAAGTCGAAAGGGGGGGTCATTTGCGGTCAATATGGACATATGGAGAATTCCATAAGTTGAGTCTATGTCCATATGTGCAAATAAAAATGTAAACCCCTCACCCTCCTTAATCCCCCCCCCCAAGACTTACCGAAACTCCCTGGTGGTCGAGCGGGGAGTCAGGACGCCATTTCTGAACTCCTTTGCGAGGAGCACGTGACGTCGGCGTCACGTCGGAGTGACGCGGCGTCACGTGATTCCCCCCATGTTCACTCCGGGACCCTCGTTTGATCCAAAAGGAACTTTTGGCCAGCTTGGGGGGGTCAGGAGGCCCCCCCAAGCTGGACAAAAGTTCCTTTGGGTGCAACGAGGGTCCCAGAGCGAACACGGGAGGAATCACGTGACGTCGGCGTCACGTCGGAGTGACGCGCCGTCACGTGCTCCTCGCAAAGGAGTTCAGAAATGGCGTCCTGACTCCCCGCTCGACCACCAGGGAGTTTTGGTAAGTCTTGGGGGGGGGGGGGGATTAAGGAGGGTGAGGGGTTTACATTTTTATTTGCACATATGGACATAGACTCAACTTATGGAATTCTCCATATGTCCATATGTCAGGAGGCCCCCCCAAGCTGGCCAAAAGTTCCTTTTGGGTGCAAAGAGGGTCCCGGAGCGAACGCGGGGGGGGAATCACGTGACGCCGCCAGCTGGGGGGGTCAGGAGGCCCCCCCAGCTTGGGGGGGCCTCCTGACCCCCCCAAGCTGGCCAAAAGTTCCTTTTGGGTCAAACGAGGGTCCCGGAGCGAACTCGGGGGAATCACGTGACGCCGCGTCACTCTGACGTGACGCAGACATCACGTGCTCCTCGCAAAGGAGTTCAGAAATGGCGTCCTGACTCCCCGCTCGACCACCAGGCAATTTTGGTAAGTCTTGGGGGGGGGATTAAGGAGGGTGAGGGGTTTAAATTTTTATTAAGGATCAACAATCACGATTTCCAACGTATTCAACATAGCTATGTTGAATAAGTTGGAAATCCGATCGTTTTCGCCTCATCACTTTTTTAAGTTAAAAAAAATAATAAGTTGCGTTTTACATTTAAGTTCAAAACGAATGCACACCCCTAAGAGGCGCAGTGGCTCTTTAGCTTGAGAGGGTGCTGATTGTGAATAGTTTTATGAATGATAGTGAGGCTCTTATGTATAATTCTGAAGCTGATAGGGAGCCAATGGAGGTCCTTGAGGATAGGAGTGATGTGGTCTTTTCGGCTGGAGTTGGTTAGGATTCTGGCAGCTGCATTTTGCAGCATCTGAAGAGGCTTAATGGTAGTTGCGGGGAGGATTAAAAGAAGGGAGTTGCAGTAGTCTATTTTCGATAAAAGGATAGCTTGGTGGACTGTGCAGAAGTCATAGTAGTGGAGGAGGGGTCTAAGTTTCTTTAGAATTTGGAGTTTGTAAAATCAGTCCTTTGCAGTGGTGTTAACATTTTTTTTTAAGTTCATCTGGTTGTCTAGTACAACTCCGAGGTCTCTCACTTGTGTGGTTGAGGTGGGGGGGGGGGGGGTGTCAGGGTGGGAGTAGTTGCTATGGTTGGGGGAGATAAGGAGGAGTTCAGTCTTGGTCGTGTTGAGTATGAGGTTGAGACTAGTGAAGCGATGGTTGATAGAGTGAAGACAGTTGTCCCAGAATTTGAGGGATTTGGGGAGAGATTATGTTATGGGGATGAGTATCTGAACATCATCGGCATATATGAAGTGAGTTAAGTTTAGTTTAGCGAGGAGTTGGCAGAGAGGTAGTAGATATATATTGAAGAGGGTGGGGGATAGGGAAGAGCCTTGGGGAACTCCATGGGTTCAGCTGATGGGGGAAGATTCTTTATTGTTTATTATGACCTTATAGTAACTGTTGTTCAGGAAGGACTCAAATCAGCTGAGGACTGATCCTGAGATACCTATGTCAGTAAGGCAGTTTAGTAGGATAGAGTGATTAATGGTGTCAAACGCTGAAGAGATATCAAGGAGTGCCAGTATGTATGATTGTCCTTTGTCTAATCCCAATAGTAGGATGTCTGTGAGTGAAAGTAGGAGAGATTCCGTGTTTATGAATTTACGGAAACCAAATTGAGCGAGGTAGAGAATATTGTGTTTTTCGAGATAGAGAGTTGGGAGTTGACTATTCTCTCCATGAGTTTGGCAATAAATGGGAGGTTGGAGACAGGACAGAAGTTGGAGCGATCCCTTAGTTCCAAGTTTGGTTTCTTCAGTAAGGGGCGGATTTTCAGAGCCCTGCTCGTGTAAATCCGCCCAAAACCGGGCGGATTTACGCGAGCAGGGCCCTGCGTGCCGGTAAGCCTATTTTACATAGGCCTACCGGCACGCGCAGAGCCCCGGGACTCGCGTAAGTCCCGGGGTTTTCGGAGGGGGGTGTGTAGGGGGGCGTGTCGGGGGCGGACCCGAACCGCGCGGCGTTTTCGGGGCGTGTCGGGAGCGTTCCGGGGGTGGGCCCGGGGGCGTGGCTACGGCCTGGGGGCGTGGCCGCGCTCTCCGGACCCGCCCCCAGGTCGCGTCCTGGCGTGCAGGAGGCCCGCTGATGCGCGGGGATTTACGCCTCCCTCTGGGAGGCGTAAATCCCCCAACAAAGGTAAGGGGGGGCTTTAGACAGGGCCCGGGCGGGTGGGTTAGGTAGGGGGAAGGGAGGGGAAGGTGAGGGGAGGGCAAAGGAAAGTTCCCTCCGAGGCCGCTCCGATTTCGGAGCGGCCTTGGAGGGAACGGGGGTAGGCTGCGCGGCTCGGCGCGCGCCGGCTATACAAAATCCATAGCCTTGCGCGCGCCGATCCAGGTTTTTAGCAGATACGCGCGGCTCCGCGCGTATCTACTAAAATCCAGCGTACTTTTGTTTGCGCCTGGAGCGCAAACAAAAGTAGGCTATTCGCGCTCCTTTTAAAATCCGCCCCTAAGGGTTTAAGGGAGACAAGTTTCAATACATTCGGGACTGTTCCCTGGGACAGGGTGCAATTTATGATTTTGGCTAGAGGTTTGGATATAATATTTGGAATGGTGAGTAGCAGTTTTGTTGTGATGGGGTCAGATGGGTGGGAGGAGGGTTTCATCTTCTTTAGGAGGGATTCAATTTCAAGGGATGAAGACAGTTCAAAGGATTCGAAGGAGGTTCTCTGTTCGCAGGAGGTGGAGTTCGGGAGTGGGAGGGAAATACTAAGAAGGGCCAGGATGTTGGAGATTATTTTCTGGAAGAAGGTTGCGAGTTCGTCAGATTTTTTGGGGGCTTTGTTGTCTGGGATGGGAGGAGAGGATGATTTAGTGAGTTCTGAGACATATGAGAACAAAGCCTTTGTGTCATAACCAAAGTTATGGATTTTGTGGGCATGGAAGTCTCTTTTTGTTCAGAGGATGCTTTTGCTGTAAAGGTGTAATGATGACTTGTAGGCAAATAGAGCGGTGGGGGTGGGTTCTTTACGCCAATTATGTTCTTTATGTCTGAGTTCTTGTTTATGTTTTCTTAGCTCTGGGGAATATCAGGGTTTCTTGCTATTAAGGGCTGGGTTAAGTTCTTTAACAGTTAGGGGGCATATTTTGTTGGCAATAATATTGGTGATGTTGAGCCACGATGAGAGGGCTGAATCTGCATTTAATAGGTCTAGTTTGTGTAGTTCGTTGGAGAGATGGGAACTGAGAACTTCCAAGGTGCAGGATTTTCTAAAGTAAAGAGTGGCCTTGTGGGGAGGGGGAGGGATCTGTTTTTCTTTTACCGTGAGGTTGGCGTTGATCATCGAGTGGTCTGAACAGGGGACTGGGGTACAGGTGGGAGGTGTTGTGAATATAAGCTGGGAGTTGATAAAGATTAAATCGAGAGTGTGGCCTGCTTTATGGGTGGGGAAGTCTATGATTTGGTTAAATCCCATAGCTTTGATGGAGACTAGAATGGCTTCACAGTTGGGGGATAGAGGGGCCGTGTCTACGTGGAGGTTGATGTCGCCCAGGATAATGGCTGGTGAGTCATTGTTTATGTGTTTGGCCATGAATTCTATGAGGGGGGAGGCATCAGAGTCTAGAAGGCCTGGGGAGGTGTAGACTAGGCATATTTGTAATCGATTAGATTTGAAGAGGCCAATTTCAAATTTGGAGGTGGTCTTTACAGTCTGAGGGATTAATCTTAGTTCTTTTTTGGCTGCTAATAGTAGGCCGCTGCCTCTTTTCTTGTGTCTGGGTAGAGATATGATATCATACTGTTGTGTGGGTAGTTGATTGATGAATGCAATATCTGTGGGTTTAAACCAAGTTTCAGTTATTGTGCAGATATCTGGTTGCTTGTCTAGTAGTAGGTCATTGAGGATTGTAGTATTTTTGGCTAGTGATTGTGAATTGAAAAGAATAAGGGAGAGGGCTGTGAGACCAAGGAAATGAGTGAGGGGGGAGATCATTATTGGCACCAGTGATCTGGGTTTGGGAGGGTGGAAAGCTGTAGTATGGTTTCTTGGGTGATGGTGTCGCAGCTTGTGGGGGTAGTTGAGGTGGGGATAGGGTCTGACTAAGGTCTTAATAGCAAGGCTTGCAGTAGTGGGTGTTAGAAGAGATTTGCAAGAGAAGGGGGTGGGTGTAATAGCTGAGGACAGCCAGGAAAGGGGGAACATGAAATTCATGAAAGGTGAAAGTGTAGAGGGATTGGATGTGATGGCCAATGGAGGGGGCCAGAAGTTCAGGGGGTAGGGGTGATATCTGGCTATTGGGAGCTGTGATAGTGGTTCACCAGGTAGTGGAGGGATTAGTCTGAGGAAGGGTTATCTGGTCTGAGGGGGATAGCACAAAGGGGAAGCACAAAGGGGTGCACCAAGGGGCAGGCTCCTTGGTTGCGCTCCTTTGGTGCGTGACACCTGGTGCGCTACGCCTGGGGGGGGGGGGGGTGGGGTGCCTGTGCTTTAAAGATCCTTCCTGTCGCTTTCTCTGAGGTCAGCCACATGACTGGCCTCGGATTGGAGAGGGGCGCGGTTAGAGACAGGCCTGTGCGAGTTGAGGAGAGGAGATGCCTGCGAAGGGGGCTCTTACCCTGAATGGGTGGCACCAATCGCGCAAGTCTCAGCAGGGCCTCGGATGAGAAGTGGCGTCCGGCAGAAAGGGCAGGTAAGCAGCTGGAACCTGAGCTTTAAAGATACTTCCTGTCGCTTTCTCTGAGGTCAGCCACACGACTGGCCTCGGATTGGAGAGGGGCGTGGTTAGAGGCGGGCCTGTGAGAGTCGAGGAGAAGAGATGCCTGCTCTTACCCCGAATGGGTGGCGCCGATCACGCGAGCCTCAGCAGGGCCTTGGATGAGACCAATTTGTTTTAAAGTTCTGAAGTCATTTTCTCTTCAAAATAAATGTTTGCCAAGATTGGACATATTAATCATATGTATAAATTTAGTTTTTAGGACTGTTTTTGAAACTTTAAGGCATTTTTAAAATGGTGGCCATGAAAAGCATAAGAACAGCGTAGCATTTTGAAAAGGATGGTTTGGAAAGTATTATATTCAAAAACAGTCCAAAAAACTAAATTCTTCAATTTTAAAACATAGAAAGTATATTTATGTAGAATGTATTAGACAAATGTTATTTTAAAAATAAGTTGTTGTTTGTTTGTTTTTTTACTGTGCATGGGGCCTTAAACAATAGCACTAAAGTCTTGATTTAAATGAAGAATAAATAGTGGCAGAGAGTGGGAAATGTATGAATCAGTTATATTTTCTTTGTAACTCATATTCCTTTCCTTCTTGCAGCTCCCAGAATGAGGAATGTTGTCATTTATACATTCTGCAGACTGTACACATTTTGGTTAAATTACAGCATCAAGCAAAGCCTGGAAAACTAAATCTGTAGGTTTATGTACCACAGAGGCCAATTAACTATTGCCTATATTGAATATGGCATTATATAAGTATCTCTGAATGCTGAAATTTAAATGACTTATTTAATATAATCTAGTCTGTCTTTCTCTGAATCAATTTAATTAGCCTTTATATCAATATTATGTACGCCCAGCAGCACTACAGAAATCATAAGTACTAGTAGTTTGAATATTAATATGCCCATAACAACCTATATCACACAAAATAAAATCAATCTATTAGCAGGCAATCCATTTTAGCAACGCATTATAAGTATTTATGTCCCTATATTTAAAGTGAATGCAGTATAGCAAAAATAAATACATGCTTTTGCAAACTTTACTGTTAATCACAAACAACAAAAGAGAGTCAAATTTGCACAAATAAATAAAGAAATGCAAGTGTTAGGAAGTGAATGAAGCCAATAATAATAGTTCTTACTGATTTATTGTAAAAATATTATACTTTTAAAAAACAAATTGAGACAAATAATTGGTCTTACTTATTTGGTATATGACACTTTTTAAATATTGAATTGCCAATACAATATTTAGATGTATTATTTCCTAGGGGTATACACACTTATTTTTTATTCTGTTTTGTTTGGGCATTCCTTTCATGCTTTGTATTATTTTTTAATTTATTTTGTTTAGTTTTCAATTTTTGTACATTCAGGGGTACATTTAAAAAAAAAAGCGCGAGCGCATACTTTTGTTCGCGCACCAGGCGCAAACAAAAGTATGCCGTATTTTAAAATCTGGGGTCAGCGCGCGGAACGAGGTGTACATTTGTGCACCTTGCACACGTCGAGCCCTGCGCGCGCTGCCTGTTCCTTCCGAGGCAGCTCTGAAATCGGAGCGGCCTCAGAGGGAACTTTCCTTCTGCCTCCCCCCACCTTCCCCTCCCTTCACCACCCCAGCCCTATCTAAACCCCCCATACCTTTATCGCAAAAGTTCTGCCTGCTCGAGCCAGGCGTAACTTGCGTCTGCCGGTGGCCCACTGGCGCGCCATCACCCAACCTGGGGGCTGGTCCAGAGGCCTTGGCCACGCCCCCTGGAACACCCCGGGCTGGCACCACATCCCCCAGAACATCCCCTGGAATGCCCCGAACATCGCGCCGCCCCCCGACAAGCCCCCCTAGCAAAGCCCCAGGACTTATGCGCGTCCCGGGGCTTGTGTGCGCTGCCGAGCCTATGCAAAATAGGCTCGGCACATGCAGGGCTTTTTTTTAAGGGTTTTAAATTCCGCCCCACAGTGTACAAATAGTGGGATAGATTTTAGAAAAGAGCGCGATCGCGTACTTTTGTTCGCGCAGCAGGCGCGAACAAAAGTACGCTGGATTTTATAAGATACGCACATAGCCGCGCGTATCTTATAAAATCCTGGATCGGCGCGCGCAAGGCTGCCGATTTTGGGCAGCCTGTGCGCGCCGAGCCGCACAGCCTGCCTCCGTTCCCCTACCTAACCCACCCCCCTGACCCTATCTAAACCCTCGCCCCTTACCTTTGTCCCTCGATTTACGCCTGCTAGAAGCAGACGTAAATCTACGCGCGCCAGCGGACTGCTGGCGCGCCGTCATCCGACCCGGGGGCTGGTCCGGAGGCCTCGACCACGCCTGGGCCGGCGCCATGCCCCCGGTCCCGCCCCCGAAATGTCGTGTCCCACCCCGCCCCCTGACACGCCCCCTTAAAAAAACCTGGGACTTACGCGCGTCCCGGGGCTCTGCGCGCGCTGGCGGCCTATGCAAAATAGGCGCGCCGACGCACGAGGGCCCTGCTCGCGTAAATCCGGGCGGATTTACGCGAGCAGGGCATTTAAAATTCGCCCGAGAATGTACAAAATTATATTGTGTGCACTATTTACATTTTCTGTGCACAGTTTGTAATTTGATGCTCAAAAAGGAAAAGGAAACAAATTAATTTCCTTGGGTTTTAGTTTCATTTGGAAATGACACAAAATGGAACAGCCTGTTTTGTTGCATTTTTATGTTGTTTCATAACAAATACACATTACATCCTTCTTATTTATATATCATAGCCAGCTGTTTCTATATACCAAGTATTCTGTATTTTTGCAATACAAGGTATTCACACTGGTGGCAGATATTAGACCTGATACTTTTCAGAATGTATATTTATAACTTTCAAAGGGCTAAGGCTAATAATGTTGTGCAATAGATATACTTATCACCAAAAATGAAACTTTGAGTGACAAACAGTGATGAATAAAATGATAAATTAAATAGAAGTATGAATTGAATTCCAAGCTATTCAACGAGATGGACACTGGGCTCTAATCCCAATGTTCCATTGTACTGATTTAACAGTTTGTAAAATATTATTTTTGAAAGAATTAAAACATTATGATAGAAACCTATAATGGAGTTCATATTAAGAATATGACTAAGACATTTATTTTCAGGTACTACCTAAATTAAAGGTTTTTGTCTTACCTTAGACTTGCATATTTTCCAGGCCGAAGATTAATTGGTATTAAATACTTCATCTACCAGCTGCCACTGTTGAATTACTGTTACATGTTTAGTGATATTCCCTGTAGATTTCAATTCTGTTCAGCAGTCTATAAGCTTTGAAAAGTCTGTCTGCTGGAGGTGAGATCCAAGATAGTGTCAAACTGTGCATACTGAGGGGCCGATGCAATTCAGTACGCTCAGCCGAGAACATTGTATAACCCGCACTCCAACGCTGGTTAAATAGGTGCTAATCCACCCCCTAATGCAATAGGGGGATTAGCGCCTATTAACCCGCGTCGAACGTGGAGTGAATGTAATAGCATTCATCACATGCAAATGCATGTGAATGAGCCTATTACTCATTCACTACATGTGCAAAAAAATAAATGTGGGCCTCAGACGCACATTTATCGCTCAGCTATTAACACCTGCCTGGAGCTGGCGTTGATATCTGAGTGCAGGTAAAAGTACCGAAAAGCAGAAAAAACTGCTTTTCTGTACTTCTTTTTTAAAGTAAAAAATAATAATAATAACTCAGCAGACTGCGGAGTTATGAAGACAGTCGCCAGTAAACTCTGCGTCGGTTTTCTTAACCGGCTGTCTGCCAGTAATGAAAACAGGCACCGAGTTTATCGACGGCCATTTTCATTACTGGCAGACGGCCGGTTATGAAAACTGATGCCAAGTTTACTGGCGTCGGTCTTCATAACCGGCAGCCGCGGCAGGGTCGCATTAGCAAGGAGGCGCTAAGGTCACGCAAGCGACCCTAGTGCCTCCTTGCTAGCATGACCCCCTAATTTGGATATTGCATGGCGCCCCCCTTGCTGGTGCCATTGGCACATTAGGAAAGCGGGCGCTGACTTTTCAGCGCCCGCTTTACGCGATTTATTTTGCATTGGCCCCTGATTATGAAGAGCTTCTGTTTGCCTTGTTTTTCTTTTACAAAGGTGAAGCTCAAGAAATTTAGGGGTCCCTCCCAAGACTGCATCTGTCCTGTGACTAATTTAGGCCGAGAGAGAGAGATAGAGTGAGAGAGACTCACTTATATCTTAACATTTTATACCACTGCAAGAGGGGGCATAATGAACTTGGGGTGAGATTTGTGGGGTGAGTTGGTTTTCGGAGGCAGTTTTACATGCACAGTCATGTGTAAGAACAGCACAGTTACAATCAATGAAGATTTAATGTGATTTGGAGTGATGAAAATTGAAGAAGAGTAGATTTGTTCCATGTTCTCTCTAGCTTGCTTGATCACTCTCTACCTCTCTCTCTCTTTCTCCCCTCCTCTCCCTCCTCACGCTAATGCAGGCACAACACACAGGAAAAAGGTGTAGTTATTCCTGTGCTACTCTAATTCATGCCATGCTAATTGACCCTCATTTCCATTTACTCCACCCAAACTCCTCCCACCTGAATACAAATACAAAATTTGCATACTAAATTTGTGATGCAGTATTTATCACAGGTCTTAGGGCCCTAATACAATTTGATAAATGACCAGAGTCCATCAAGCTAGGGTGAGAGAACATAGTAGAAATTTTATATTTTTGAGACTTTTCTCACCTCAAATGACGTCAAATCTTTACCAAGGTGTACTGTGCTGTTCGTACGTCTCACTTTACATGCAAAACTAGCCCCTAAACCCTAAAACACCACAAACACCTCACCTCAACCTATTAGGTGGACCTCCTATAGAAATATAAATACTTAACTACTATGAGGGCCTTGTAGATAGGTTCTCTCTTTCTCTCTCTCTCTGTGAAAAATAGAGACTATTGCATGCCAAACTTACTGTGCTGTGCAATAATGTAAAGTGGTAAGTTACCACACCAAGCAGCAACTCCAAAATTTCCATAAACATGCCCCTTTTCCTCATTGTGGGCATTATCAATGCATTAGTAACACTTTTTGATGAATGATGGGGTAAGTTCTGCAGTATATGGAGGTAAATTGTCTGCCTAACAGATGAAAACTATATTTATACAATTCAAAACGTTTGTACACAATTTTGGGGCATTCTAAAAACGTTCAAAATAATTTTACTACTCATTCCTATTTGAAATCAAATATTTAGATTTAAAAAAAAAAAAAGACTACTAGACTAACCAAACAATGTACTGCAGTTAAATTTACTCAATATGCCATATCATTTTAATTACAGTTTCTATAAATAATCCATGCAAAATACTTCCCCAAACAGAGTGCACTTTTCCTTCTGCACGTAGCACATTTTAATTCTTAAAAGCATTAGAACAGATGTTAGGTGCCTGCTAAACTTGTTTTCAGTTTTCTTTTATTTATATGTTAATGAGAATTTAATTACTTCATGAATACTTAAACAACCTGAGGGTGCCTGATATCATTAACTTGAACATGACAAGCACCTCAAGTGACCACATGGGAAGACTAAAATTGCTTTAAGTTTACTTGAAGACAGAAAGATGAATTGGTTTCCACCCCTGCTGTGTTTTACCTGATTCAGAACTAAACAGCATAGACTCAATTGGGCTTTAACTTGAGCAAGATATGAGTAAAATGTCTTAACACATCACTTTTTTGCTCTATTATCTAAATAGTCTAGATTGTAAGAATGAGCCTTATTTATTTTAACAGCCTTTGGGGGCCATTGTATATTTCAATGTTATGCAGCCTGGCTCTTTGTCTATGTTGTGTCATACTCTATATTCTAGTGAAATGATAAATATATCACCCAGTACTGTCATAATAAGGATGTGCACTGTGAAAGTACATTCACTACTGTAGTAGAGATGAGTTTCGTTTTCCTGGGTTGGGTCGGGTTTCAGTTCGGGCGCTTCGTGGGAAAACGAGTTTTCCCACGGATCGTTTTTCAGCAAAAACGAAGCTGAAAACCGACCCGAACCCAAAAAAATGAATAAAAAAAAAATCCAAATTCGAAAAAAAAACACGCCAACCCTTCAAATTTACTGTATTAAAACTCCCCACCACCCAGATCCCTCCCCAAGACTTACTAAAAGCCCTGGTTGTCCAGCGGGGTGCCGCAAACGATCTCTTCCTCTGGGACGTCAGGCTGTCGGGCCTGCTACGAATCAAAATGGCACCGATGGCCCTTTGCCCTTACGATGTCACAGGGGCTACTGGTGCCATTGGTCGGCCCTTGTCACATGGTAGGAGCAATAGATGGCCAGTGCCATCTTGTGCACTGGTAGCCCCTGTGACATAGTAAGTGCAAAGGCTACTGGCGCCATTTTGAATACTGGCAGCTGATGGTGTGGGGGGAGACCAGAGTCTCCTGACCCCCCAAGACTTGCCAAAAGTCCCTGGTGGTCCAGTGGTGGTCCTGGAGCGATCTCCTGCACTCGCGCCATCGGCTGCCAGTATTCAAAATGGCGCCAATAGCCTTTGCCATTAGCCTTTGCCAATAGCCATTAGCCTTTGCCATTAGCCTTTGCCAATAGCCTTTGCCATTGGTTGGCCCCTGTCACATGGTAGGAGCACAAGATGGCGCTGGCCATCCATTGCGCCTACCATGTGACAGGGGACGACCAATGGCACCGGTAGCCCCTGTGACATCGTAATGGCAAAGGGCCATCAGCGCAATTTTGATTTGTAGCAGGCCTGACAGCCCAATGGCCCAGAGGGAGAGATTGCTTGCGGGACCCCGCTGGACCACCAGGGCTTTTAGTAAGTCGGGGAGGAATTGGGATGGTGGGGGGATTGTAATACAGTAAATTTGAAGGGTTGGGGTGGGTTTTTTTTGTTTTTTTAATAAATGTGCCCCTCCCCCCCCCCCACACTAACCTGAAAAACAAATTTTTCCCAAAGTTCGGGGAAAATCCGTTTCGTGGTTCAGGCCCCCCGAACCACAACAAATTAGGCAATTTCGTGATAAACGAATGCACATCTCTATACTGTAGTTCATGATTAAAGTGCTGCACTGTGAAAGATCAAATTATTACATGAGAGGTTTTACAACACAGAAGAAAACAGATATTGAGTTGATTTCAACAATGTGAACATATTAGGACAGCTTGATAGGGCATGCTATAATCTGAGGGGAAGAATGTGCTAATTCCCAAGGCATAGACAGGAAGAGAAAATAAAAGGTCGAACCGAGGCATGCGGGGAGGGCCCCCCTTAACCTGGCGCTTTCCAGAGGGGGAGCCCCCCCTTTTTCCCCCACTTACCGCAGTGCCGCGGTGGCGATTCGCGAACCTTCCGCTGGTATGGGAGAGGGGAGCTGATGACGCCCGTGGCACGGCGATGCCGGCGCGTCATCACGTGGTGAAGTCAGCATCGCTAGTATTGCGAGGCTGGGGTCACCAAAACGACGGTGAGCACTAGGCCCGGCCTCTTTCCATGGCCAGTGCTCAAGTTTTCCTCCTACCCACCCAACTAAGAAAAGGGGAGAATATCAAGGGGAGAGGGGGCAAGTAAGGGCAGAAGGGATCAATAGTTAGAAGTTGATGTTAAGTAGATAACATGAATGTATAATTTGTCGCAGCTGATTGGTGTGGGGGTACCTGAGTTGGTAGGTAAATGGGGACCTTGAGGACACGGTGAGGACAAACCAGAAGTCCTCAGGGGACGGAAGAGTGCATATAGTTGGGCTGGGGCTGCCTGGAGGAATGGCCCCATGGCTCGGACACGGCGTGGGGCCGGGAAGATGGTGACGGATTGGCTTAACACGGTGGATGCCGGCATGAAGCCCGGATTACAATATGGTTAAATGCACCAATGACTCGGGTACCGGTAATAAATTTACGTTAATGATTTAATAAATGCTGCGGCCTTGTTTTCACGAAAATTGGAGTCTGAGTAGTATGTTGGGTGATATGTGAATGGCGAACAAGAGCGGGGGGGGGGGGGGGGAGTGAACACGAAGGTGCAAGCTGTCAATGTTAATATAAATATTTAGAGGAAGACTTACTCTAGTAGAGGAGATTAGTGAGGCTTCTGGAAAAATTCAGTGATTTTAGCTCCATGAAAATGTACCAGCATGGATACTGACCATATGAAAACAGATTCTGGTCTGCATTAAATATTTTTCACATGACCAAATGGAGTGTATCCATTGTCCAAAAGTTATGAAATTGAATCAAGAACAAGGAGTGACCTTGAACCAAAACACAAGAAATGACTGACAGAGGATATTCTACTTAAAAATAACAAAACTGAAACTAAAGTCTATTGAATAATAGATTGAGCAACACTGATACTCAAACAAGATAGAGGGTTAGAAGATCATAGCACCATAGACATAGGCATGTGCATTTGTTTTTCATGAATTAGATGATTTCAAAGAAATTATCTAATTCATCATGGTTCGGGGGCACTGAAAAATGAACAGAATTTTTCCGAAATGTTGGAAAAATTCATAGTTCATGTTAGTGCACGCTAACCATAGTTAGCATGCCCTTAAATTAAAATCAGGACCCACGAAATCAACCCACAAAAATCGGACCCACAAAAAAAAAAAAAAATGAACCGCGGGAAAAAACAAAAATTCCCACAAGGGCCCGAAAACGAAGCATGAACCGATACAAATAAACAATGCACATCTCTAGAAGTGGAGGCAACACATGAAGATAGTAGGTTTACACATTTTCATTTCATAAAATGACTTCATATATTAACAATGCCGATGTACTTATACATATAATAAAAATAAACCCAAGTACTAGAGGTGTTTCAATAACTTAAATAACAATGAACCACCAAGATAAGCAATGAAGCACGGAGACCTTCATATAAACATACCAAACTGGAGAGTTAAAATATTTTAACTATGCTCAAAAAGTCACTTCCACTGCTTTTGTGCTATACTGTATTTGTCTAATCATCGGTCTCAATCAAATTTTTGATTGTTGTTTTTAAATTTCAACTAAAACGTCAAGCTCTACTAGATATTGCATATAATGATTGGGAACTGATCTTATATGGGATTCATATAAGGTGCCTCAATGTTCTTTTATGTCACATACAGTCTGACAAGATATGCAATTTGCATCAGGCTCTAAACCTACTGAGGTAGATCTTTAAAAAGTATGCGCGCGCGTACTTTGGTTCGCGCAACCGGCGTGAACAAAAGTACGCCGGATTTTATAAAATACGCGCGTAGCTGCTCGTATCTTATAAAATCCGGGGTCGGCGCGCGCAAGGCTGCGCAAAATCGGCATCCTGTGTGCGCCGAGCCGCGCAGCCTGCCTCCGTTCCCTCCGAGGCCGCTCCGAAATCGGAGCGGCCTCGGAGGGAACTTTCCTTCCGCGTCCCCCCACCTTTCCCTCCCTTCCCCTACCTCACCCACCCCCCGGCCCTACCTAAATCCCCCCCTACCTTTGTTGGGCAAGTTACGCCTGCTTGAAGCAGGCGTAACTTGTGCGTGCCGCCTGCATCCCCCGGTACAGGCCGCAGTGCCGGGGGATTTGGGACCGCCCTCCCGGCCCGCCTCCAAACCGTAACCATGCCCCCGGACCCACCCTCAACCGCCCCCTGACCCCGGACATGACCCAGACACGCCCCCTCCCTGCCCCTTTTACGAAGCCCCGGGACTTACACGCATCCCGGGGCTTTGCGTGTGCTGGTGACCTATGCAAAATAGGCACGACGGCGCGTGAGTGCCCTGCGTGTGTAAATCCTGGAGGATTTACGTGCGCAGGGCTTTTAAAATCTAGCCCACTATGTTCACTGGGCAGCCCCTGTCACATTAGGGGCAGAGGGTGTCCAATACCATTTTCACTAATGGAAGCTCCCTGCCCTGGAGTATGAGATTGCTATCAGGTCCCCCACGAGACCACCAGGGATTTTTGTTCAGTTCTGGGGGTCAGGAAAGTGGGCTAGGGTGGGCTGAGGGGTCCTCCATATCGTAATAAATGGGAAAGATTTGGGGTGGGTTCTGGATTATTTTTAACATGTTTTTTTTTACTCTCCCAAGAAAAGAATGATAGGAAAAACAACACAGACTTGCTGAACTATCATCCTATTTCTACCTTACCACTCTTAACTAAGTTCATTGAGAAAATTGTCTTAGGCCAGTTATAAGAATACCTAGAAGACAAAAACTTTCTGGATGAGGCCCAATTTGTGTTTTGGGATCTTCATAGCACAGAATCATTATTGTGTACAAGCTTTGATAGCATCTTTCTGGGATTTGATATGGGGGTTAAATATTTCCTGGCTTTTTTTCACCTGTCATCAGCTTTTGACACACTTAGCCATATGATTTTACTTGGGCAGCTGGAAGTTTTAGGTAGTTCCCCTACTGCACTATGTTGGATTTCCTCTTTCTCCTCAGATCATTCCTTTAGGTCATAGTTGGTAATGCTTCTTCTATTTGATATCCTTTAGCTCAGTGATGTGCAGTGACATTTATAGCACATGATTCAGTTTAACCTCCCCTCCTCCCTAGCAGCCTTGCTCGTTCAGTTCTCTCTCCCCTCCCACACCCCCTCACCAGGTCTCCTGCAATCTTACTCCCTGAACCCCTTTTCCCCAAGACTCAAAAGATATGTGTAATCCATATGGCATTAGGCCCATTTTAACATGGGTGTGGGCCTAGCCCTCAAAAAAGCATGAATAAGGAATTACAATACACTAAACCTCCATATCAAAACATGTATCTAAAAATATTATACAAAACCTTTTAAAACTATATAGATCCCTTCTTCAGATGTCAGATCAGACATTCACAAGACAGGTCCTACATTGTCTCAATAGCTGGATATTAAGTAAACACAGTCCAATAAAAGTTATGATAGCCTACCATCTACCACTAGTCTACAATTTACCCCAAGAAACAAATCTGCCATATGAAAACAACACCAACCACCAGGCCTCAAATAGTTACCACCATATCCAGGAAAAAGCAGAACTGCAAATATTTCAGTAGGCCCTAGAAAATCAATACACATCCTACTGAAAACGGAACAAGCCAGAATGCTATAGACCCCTACTCAGAAATTACTCAATAGCAGAATCCTTCCCCTTATTTGCACTGGAAGAATGAGCAACACAAATATCAAGAAATAAAAAACATCAATCACAATAGTAAAACTATACTACTAAATAGTATAAATATTTCAAGACAACTTATGAATAGAACATTCAATAATTTAAACCTCATGAACATGTTTATAAATTTCCCAAAACACCAATATAATATTTCAAAAGATCAGACACATCAAAAATCATCCAGTAATGAAGTTTATAATACTCAAGACATTTCCCGCTCACCATACACCTTGAGATTGTCATGGATTGGGGGAAGGGAGCTGCCCAATCTTTATCCTCTTTCACATACACACTCTCACATGATTTCTTTCATACTCCCTCTCTTTCTGTCTCATACACACACAAATGCTTACACAGCGCCCCCTATCCCCAGCTCTGATATGCATGCTCCCAAGTTTATCTTCCCACAATCCCAAGCAGACTTGCTCCCCAGTCCCATCTCTCCACCCAGGCACCCCAGTAGTCATATTACCTAGCCCCCTCTCCCCAGCTAGACCCTTCCCCAGCAGTCTTGTTCTACAGCCCGATCCCCCAGTCCCCAATAGTCTTGCATCCCAGCCCCTCTTTCTCCCATTTCTCAATCTCTAGTCATCTTGTTGTCTAGTCTCCCCTCTCCTCCTCTCCTCTCTCACTGTCACTCATAGCTCACTGAACTTTTTCTCAGCTCAGCTTAAACACTGGCACTCATGTCCTAGAAGGAATAGCCAACCAGCATTTACTTATCCTCCTACCCCCTGCCCTTGGATCCACATGGGCAAAGAAGCTAGCTCTGAGTTTGAAGATGCCCCATACCATACTCCCTGCTGGCCTGTTTTTCATGTGGGGTAGAAGATGGGACCTTCTTCTAGCCGAACCAAAGTCCCACCTTTGATCTCATGCTGAGCTGCTGCTTTAATCAGTGCCTATGCTGCTACTTGCCTGGATCCAGTCCCTGGGATTGGTCTCTCTCATGAGGCCCCCTACCTGCTCTCCCCAAACCTTATTCTTATTGGCTTCCTGTAACATCTTGCTCTGAATATCAAGAAAACTGAAATAGTCCTGTTATCTATGACTGAAATGGGTAATGGCCCTATACAGTTTCTATTTCATGGGGATGCTATACCTATTTGATCAAAGGCTCATGACTTGGGAGTATTAATAGACTCCTTTCTTTCCATGCAATCGCATATTGATTCTTTAGTTCAGTCATTCTACTACAAGATACCACTACTGCATTCTCTAAAGCCCTTCTTATCTCACTCAGATTTTCACTGTAACTCAGTGATTTATTCTGTCTTCACTGGACTACTGTAATGTTCTATGCTTGGGGCTCCCTGATACCTATTTATGGGTACTCCAACTTATACAGAATTTTGTACCTCATCCCTTTTCAGGTACCAGAATGTGTGACCATATTTTTCCAACTCTAGTTAGCTTTCACTGGCTTCCAATAGTCTGGCAGGTGAACTTTAAAGTCACCTGCCAGATGTTTAAACTCTCCATGGTCTGGCCCCTTCAGGTATTGTGTCTTCAATAAATATACACCACCCCCACCCGCTTCCTCTGCTCCTTATCACAGCATTTGGTAGAGATTAGCAAACTCCCCATTAGAAACCTCTCAAAAGCAGATCTTTTGTATCACAACCTCTGCTCTCTGGAACAGGCTTCCTGCAGCTATTAGAGCAGGGAGTGTCCTTTCTATTTTTCCTAGCCTTCCCAGACTGAGTATTGCTCAATTTTGTTTAGCTATGGAGGTTTTTTTCCCAAGAGATGTATAGCAACGTTGTTTTTTTAGATGTTTTGGTATGTTTATGTTTTGTGTTGTGTAAGGTTTTGTTATGCCGTTCTGTGTTTGTTGACCGCAATTTGCTCAGATTGGTGGATCAGAGTAATAGAAATCGTGGCAATAAGTAAATAAATAAATAAATAAATAAATAAATGAAATTCCCTAAATATTACAAAATAGGAAATATCATTTGTATTTCCTATTTCATTGCAAACAAATGTCTACCCCCTACTCTCTACCTCATTTCTTATCCTGGTGGTTCATTGTTATTTAAGTACTTATGCATGTGTCATTGATAATCATATTTATGTTCAATTTTTTTTAAGCTTGAGAACACATGCATGACCTTGGAAATGCAAGTATATACTGTGTGTGTAATTAAAAATTTTTAATGACATTTATGTCTTTTATTTCTTTTACAAGTAGCCAGTATCCTTAGTTTTTTTCAGAAATACAAAAAAACACATTTGACTCTGACATGATCAGCTTCCAAGTAACTTATACCAATAAAACGGTTATAAAGAAGGAAAAACATTTGCAAAGCAGGTACATGCAGCAAAATGCTGAAATATAATTGATAGAGATTAATTATTTTACATAAGAAATAATGGATTTCATTATATACCAACATATAGTTAGACAGTCATAAATGTAATGGGGCCATGCCATTTTGCAATGATTTAAAAGCACGGTGCTGGGATGGGTGCATGGATACCATGGATATTCTGGTGCTCACACCTTGAAGCAGGATGGGATCATCATGTGTGGTGTGGGCTGGAGCCGCACAACAGTATGGGAAGGGAGGGTCAGGTAGGGGCTGGGAGGAGCAGTGGGAACATTAGAGCTGTCTGAGCCAAATTGGCGGAGAAGGCTGGGCAAGGGCAGAGAAGAGCCAAGGGAGGAGCCAGACTTGCCCATTGTGCTATTTGAAATTAGGGGGAGGGAAAGAAGCTGAACCTGCGTGGGGAGGGTATCATGAAATGCAGCACAAGAATTGTCCCTTTTGTATCCTGCTTCCCATGCTGTAACAGCTGGTGAATCTAATCCACTCTCCCAAATGTTCTGGGGCATTGATAAACTATCATGTATTAACCAATGTCTAGTTACATCAACTCCTTGAGTTTATGTTGATTTGTAATTGATCTGTTATTTTGTCATAGCAATTACTGTATAGATTACAATGGTTACCAGTTGAATTTAGAGTTCAAGTTAAGATTACCATGCTCACTTTTAAAATTCTTAATGGCATGTGGCTGAAATACTTGTGTTCATGTTTAACCATTTCTGACCCCTCTGGGGAGATATATTCCTCACAGAAAGGGTAACCTTGCATGTCCTTGTTGAAAGAAGCCTATCTTCAAAGAACAAGGGAACTACTTCTCGATAGTCATCCTTATGATTTGGAACAACCTTTCAAGAGAACTCTGAAGTTTAAAGGATTATACAAATTTCAGAAAGATAACCACAGCTTTCCAGAAGGAATAACGAGTATTTAGTAGAGTAGCTAGTATGAGGGCAGGCAGTTTGTTTGAGGTTTTGGGGGATGGGAATTATATTACTTTGTTTGTATTCTATTATTTTTGTACTGCTCTAGTTTGTTTTATATTGTTATTACATTCTGATGTTTGTACATTGCTTCATGTTGTTTCATAGAAAGAATCATAACTGTGAATAAACACATACATAATAAAATAAAATTGTATGCTCATAAATGCTGACTCCTCCTCAACTCTACCTCCTTTCCTAAGTGGAGATATAAGCACATGAGAAACTAAGACCTGGATTTTCTAAGGTCACAGACCTTAGAAAATTTGGCAGTAATGGGGGGGGGGGCGGGGGAGCGAAGTGGGGGGCGGGCCTGCGAAAGCCGACAGCCATCGCACCATATAACTACACCATAAAAGGTGTAGTTATTCAGCATGAAACTGGCGGCAATAAAGGTCCTTACCTTTTGCCGCCAGCGATGTCGCCGTAGAGTCGGCCCTGGTACCTCACCGACTCCTCCTCTTCTGGGGCTGACTCCGCCCTGACTCCGCCCTCATTTAGTGATTGCATGCGAAAAGTGCCTTTTCACATGTGAAAAGTGCCTTTTTGCGTGCAATCGCTTTTGAAAATGACCCCCTAAGTTATGTGTGTACTTTTTCTTGCACTGAGCCTGGGTCAGTTTTAGAACAGGTTTTATGTGCATAAATAGCTTAGAAAATACCCTCCCTTGTGTTATGTGCATATTTGAATATCTTGCCATCTCAACTTTTATTATCATTGCTATCTCTAAGTTCTGCTGAAATACTAGAACATATTTTAAAAGTACTCCTGTTTTGGTTATGGGAACCTGCAAGACTTGATTTGATGACTTAAAAAAGGAGCTCTGGCGATTCCATCCACTGATGCCATAGATTGGATTGGAAAGAAGCTAAAGAATAAACTGAAGAGCATTTAAAAGTTTATCCTGAGCAGGGACCACCTAAGTTCTGGCTGAAGTAGGCTCTAGGTAATCCTTTTAAATAAGTAAATAGAGGTGGCATGAAATGATAGAGAAAATAATATCTTCTGACTGATGTCATATTTCAAAGAGTAACTCCCTCTCTAAAAGCCCTCACTCCTTGGGGGAAGCCTGTTTCATTGCCAACATCTCCTCATGTAGAGAGAGCAGTAATGGCCTTATGGAACAGCAAGGAGAAAGGAAGGGCAGTTTTTAAAAAAAAAGTTATCCTCATCCAGTTTGTTTCTGGTTTCCTGCAGCGCTAAATTGGCCCTAATTAAGACCAATAAGTCCAGCGTGCAAGAAGCAATAGCAAAGTCCATCAATAACTTTATAACAGATTTTTATTAGAACCAAGATATCAACTGTTATTCATGGCAACTCCATATACCTTCAAAGATGCAAGTGCAAGAGTCCCCCGACACGGTCCGTGTTTCGCGGTCGCTGCATCGGGAGGGACCCACAGAAATAATTTCATCTACAACATATAAAGAGTAATAAACGATGAACCGAGGAAATGTGGCCATTACAAGTTAATACAGGGTATAAAAAAGCATACCTTATGTGTTCATCCTGGAGCGCATCGGCTCGTACAATAGGTGACTAATTTAAAGAAGCAATTTGGCGCCAAAGACAGGAGATATCGCGATGGTATCAGGAACAATCGCGATAGAATCAGAAATCAACATGAAAACCACGCCCCCACTGTGAACAATTCAGCTAAATAAAAACCACTCAATATCTTTATTGAGACCTGTTGGGTGGACAGAAGACAGTTTAAAAATCCATTTTTGTTCCCGTCTTCCTAGGATTTCAGAATAGTCCCCTCCCCGAAACGGGGGTGTCACAACCTCCAGAACTGAAAATCTTAAATCAGCAATACAGTGATGATATTGGGTCCAGTGCGTGACAAGGGGTTCGTCCATCCTAAGAAGACGAATGTTCGAACAATGTTCTATTATACGGGTTTTGACCATCCTCGAGGTCTTACCCACATATAATAGAGGGCAGGGGCACTGTATAGCATATACCACGCCCCGAGTAGTACAATTCGAACTATTCCGTAGCTTAAACCGAATCCCCGTGTTAGGATGGATAAAAGAGTCTGACAAAGAAGTGTGGCTGCACATAGTGCAGTGGCCACACGGGCCATGTTGGCCCTCCCTATTCTCCATTGTGGGTCTGTTGAAACTGGCATGTACTAGCTGGTCCCGGAGATTAGTCCCTCGCCGAAAAGTAAACCGCAGCGATCCATGAAAAAGCGAGGATAGGGACAGATTATTCCCTTAACCCACACATTCAATTTAACTTCTGTATTCACCCCCATAAAATTGCATTTCTTGACATTGTCATTTCTGTAGAAGAGGATCAATATACGACCACCCTATTTAGAAAGGAAACTGATAGGAACACGTTACTGGCATATTCTAGCTGTCACCCTAAACCTCTGAAGGATAACATCCCCACGGGACAATTTTTAAGATTAAAGCGTTTGTGCTCATCCCGTACTGATTTTTTGGCACAATCGAAGCTGATGTCTCAGCGGTTTGTGGATAGAGGATATCCTCTCCGCGTGGTGAAAAAGGCTTTTAAAAGAGCCTTGTACACCAATCGTGACTGGTTGTTCCTCCCCTCTGCGGCTGATGAGAATCAATGCTTCAATTGTATTTTACCTTTTCTACTGCTAGCAAAGATATTGCAGCAATGATTCGTAGACATTGGAATAATCTGTCCCTATCCTCGCTTTTTCATGGATCGCTGCGGTTTACTTTTCGGCGAGGGACTAATCTCCGGGACCAGCTAGTACATGCCAGTTTCAACAGACCCACAATGGAGAATAGGGAGGGCCAACATGGCCCGTGTGGCCACTGCACTATGTGCAGCCACACTTCTTTGTCAGACTCTTTTATCCATCCTAACACGGGGATTCGGTTTAAGCTACGGAATAGTTCGAATTGTACTACTCGGGGCGTGGTATATGCTATACAGTGCCCCTGCCCTCTATTATATGTGGGTAAGACCTCGAGGATGGTCAAAACCCGTATAATAGAACATTGTTCGAACATTCGTCTTCTTAGGATGGACGAACCCCTTGTCACGCACTGGACCCAATATCATCACTGTATTGCTGATTTAAGATTTTCAGTTCTGGAGGTTGTGACACCCCCGTTTCGGGGAGGGGACTATTCTGAAATCCTAGGAAGACGGGAACAAAAATGGATTTTTAAAACTGTCTTCTGTCCACCCAACAGGTCTCAATAAAGATATTGAGTGGTTTTTATTTAGCTGAATTGTTCACAGTGGGGGCGTGGTTTTCATGTTGATTTCTGATTCTATCGCGATTGTTCCTGATACCATCGCGATATCTCCTGTCTTTGGCGCCAAATTGCTTCTTTAAATTAGTCACCTATTGTACGAGCCGATGCGCTCCAGGATGAACACATAAGGTATGCTTTTTTATACCCTGTATTAACTTGTAATGGCCACATTTCCTCGGTTCATCGTTTATTACTCTTTATATGTTGTAGATGAAATTATTTCTGTGGGTCCCTCCCGATGCAGCGACCGCGAAACACGGACCGTGTCGGGGGACTCTTGCACTTGCATCTTTGAAGGTATATGGAGTTGCCATGAATAACAGTTGATATCTTGGTTCTAATAAAAATCTGTTATAAAGTTATTGATGGACTTTGCTATTGCTTCTTGCACGCTGGACTTATTGATTTGATTGTTGTGCAAGCTACCCCTGCTTCATGTTTCTGTTTGGTTGATTCACCCTAATTAAGACCCCCACAGAGCAATTTTCTACTTGTATGCTTAGGCAATGATTTGCACATAAAATGCCCCCATTTGCTTTGTATAATTTAAATGCTTGTCCTTTCTTTTTATACTTAGGAAAATGAAGGTCCAGGGCAAGCATAGGCTACTCCTGCACAATTTACCAGCACCACAATCATGGAAAGATACCTCTTTTCCCCATTGATACTTTTCCCCTTTTTTGTGCTTATGTTAAGCTTTTATACATTAACATCATATTTAGGTAAATCAGGTTGTCGTGCATAATTACTTGGAAAACCTTTTACGTTTTATAACTAGTTTCTCTGTCAGAACACTGCACCCAGAAATTTAAAAAAAAAACAAATTAAAAACCTGGCTTTTCTAACTGGCCTTTGCATAATCCCCTCCCCCTCCAAGTGTCCTTTCCATAGTACCTTTTACATTCCTCCTGCTTAAATCTTTTTCATCGCTCATTCCTTCAGGTTTCATATCTTTATCCTCTCCCCATTGCATTTACACTCTATATTTAATTATCATCCTTGTTTTTAATTTTTGTAATCCACTGTTATGGATTTGAGATGTTACTCTTTCCTTCTTTCCATGCATTACTTATGTTATTTTACCACCTGTTCCATGTAAACCTTTACGTTATTTTTTACCTGTTTCATGTAAACTGAGGTGAGGTGCAAACAAATGTCGGTATAAAAAAAGCTTCAAATAAATAAATACTTTCTATTTTACTTAGATAAGCTCAGTAGTATACATTGAGGATAACTTTCAAACTTATTCACGGTAGAGCATTTGTGTGCATAAGTGGACATGTGGAGATTTACACTAGTTTTTTTTATAAACTGTGTGGCATGAGCTATACAGTTTTATAAATTACTGCATAATTCTCCTCTGAAAGTGCCAGTGTATGTTTCAGTACACACAGAGATTGTACTATGTAATGAAATTGGGTATTTTACCTATTTTATAAACATATGTAAATATAGTTTGAGGTCCATATTCAGAGGTAATTAGCCAATAACTCAGAAGTTATCCAGCTAAATTAATATTTGGGCACTTATTGGGCTTTTAGCCAGATATCTAATTATCCAGTTAAAATTATCCAAGGGCATTTCAGGGAGGAATTACATTATCCAGATAAGTTATATGGTTTACTGTGATATTCAGAGTTAGTCAGATAACTTATCTAGCTAAGTATGATCATGCGGAAGAGCTGTCATAAATTATCTGGATAAAGTTATGAGGTTAACTTTAAGATAACCGGTTAGTGGCTGCACTTTTGAATATACCTCCAAAGTTATCTGCATACGTTTATCTGGCTAACTTTGTAATCCAGAAAGTGACTGAATATGGACTCGTTATGCTCAATAAAATATAACATGTACACATATAAACACAGATTTATACTCATAGGCAGGTATATTTTAAAAGATGTGTGATTAATTGAAATCACCGGTTTGTCGATACCTCTGCCAGTTCATCCAGGCTGTCTCCAGTTCACAGTCTAGTACTTCATTCTGAATACCCCCATTTCACCCAGACCGCCTACTCAAAAATGTCAGCCAATAGACAATTCTGATTTCACTTGTGTGAGTCAATTAGCAAGTGTTAAAGTAGGGGAATAAGTTGGCTAATATATTCAAGTAAAACTTATAAAATAGCAACTATCATGAATTTCTCTTGACACTGTCTTGGAACACCCCTATATCACCCCTTTTCTATGCTGATAAATGTGCATGCAAAACCAAACATATGCATGTACTTTCGATATGTATTAAATAGCATGTATGCAAATGTGGGCTACTTAAATGTTTATTTGCTAATTTTCCACTCATATCTCTTTTGAAAATGTACTTAAAAGTATGCAAAACCATGGGACAATTTTCATACCCCATAGGTGCAAAGTCCAGAAACACTTTCTTTTCAAGCTTTGCACTGATTTTAAAAGGCAAAGTACACGTTCCCTTTGAAAATTGCCTTAGGTAAAAATACCTGCAGAGATTTGCCTTTGCTTTTATAGGTACTTTTTTTTGGAAAACAAACGGATGGATTTTTAAAAGAATTTACATGTGTAAATGTAACTACAATCATAGCAATTTTCAAAAACCATATACCCACATAAAGTACATTTTCACAGGTAAATCCTGCAAACAATTCAATGGCATATATTTAGGCAATTTTCAAAAACCAACTTACATGGGTAAAGTACATTTACACCATCTCTTGAACTATATGAGATACCAAATAATCAGTGATCACATTTCGTCACTTTCCAGACTAGGAAAAGGGGGGTTGCACACACACAGTTTACCTCTAGTCTGAGATGATGTCCCTACCTCATATTTCTACAGCATGTATCACATAAGAACTACAGTATTTCCTTATTCCTTATCACATACATACATTTCCTGTCACTATTACCCATGTAATTTTCTTCATTACACTTTTTACCTTTCATCATTATAACATGATTTTATTCACTACTAGCGGTACCCGGCCACGCGTTGCAGTGGCAGAGTCAGATTCTTTACCCTCCCTCCCCCTTCCCCTTGCTCATTTATCTCAGTCACTCATCCTCCTCCCCCTTGGTCACTCACCCCCCCTTCCCTCCCCTGTCCCCACTCCAACTCTCTCCCCTCACACTCACCTCTCCCCTCATTCTCCCTCCCCTGACACTCACCTCCCCCCTCATTCTCCCTCCCCTCACTGTCACCTCCCCCGCCTACTGCCTACCCTTCAGATCAGAAAACCTTTGTCTTTCTATTTCTGTGGGAACCCCCCCCCACCCCTTCAAAAAAAAAATCCAATCCCAACCCTTTAAATCAAATAATAATCCCCCACCCTCCTGCCCCCTCCCAAGACCTGGGAAATTAAAATTGTTGGTGCTACATGTGGTTTGCCCAGGGACAAACCACATGCGCGTTATGTAGCCAAATAGGGGAGTGCTTAACCAAATTTGCACTTCTAAATTTGTTTTGTGGTCTGGGGAGGGCTATTTTGGTGCGTTCCCGAGATCGTGCAAGTTTAGTGTATGTATTTGTGTGTGAACCTCCCCCTTCCCCCAAAAAACAACCCTATGAGAAACGTTATCTTAAACTAACCACCCCACACTCTCCTGCCCCCCTCCCCCAGCCTCACGAAAAACAGTAGCCCCCCCTGCCCCCCCCAGAGTTGCTGAATGAATGAAATCTGCCCCCCCCTTGTGACCCCTCCCCAAGATTTTTGCAATAAATTAATTACCACCCCCCACCCTTCAGACCCCCTGAGACCTGATAAAAATGTCAGTCAGTGGAACGGGTGTTCAGGAGCGGTCCGGGAGCGATGTATTGACGTTGGTCCGTTGGCTGCGAGCACTGAAATGGGTTCTGATGGCCCTTTGCCCTTACTATGTCAGTGGGGTGGAGCAATGGCAGCGGTAGGTCCTCTGACATAGTAAGGGCAAAGGTCCGCCGGCTGCCAGTCCTGAAAATGGCACCAAGGGGCCCTCGCCCTTACTATGTCACATGGGCTACTGCCGCCATCGGTGTCCCTGAGTGGCATAGTAAGGGAAAGGGCCGTCAGCGCCATGTTTATTGCTGGAAGTTGACGGCCGTAGTGCAGGAGAAGTGTCCCAGACCGGTCCTGGCCCCCCGTTGGAGCCTCCCAGACTTCTGTCAGATTTTGTGTGTGTTGTGAGGGCCTGGGAAGTAAATACATTTGGCATGTGTGTGGGGGGTGTGAGGAGGGTGGTTTTGTTTGTGTTGGGAGGCTGTGGGAAGTAAATCAATTTGGCATGTGTGTGGGGGGTGTGAGGAGGGTGGTGGGTATATTTTATCTGTAAAGGAAATAGTTATCTTCCGGCGAAAAAAGTGCATGAATGTGTTAAAATGGAAGTGAAACGTGGACCTGGACTGGTGAAATGATTAGTGTAGCGTGTGTTAGTGTAAGGTGTAACAGATGGCGCTTATGTCCAGCAGATGTTGCTGTTTTCTAAAAAAAAAAATAAACCTATTTTACCTGTCACAGGTGTGATGTATCTGTAATGTAAGTACAGAAGAACCTTCCTGTATGTGAAATGAAGGTTGTGTCCAAATTTGAAAGCAATCGGTTCAGTGGTTTCTGAGATTAGCGATTTTGTCCAAACTATTTAAAATGTTTATTTATATAGATTATCCTATTACATTACTCCTATTTTATTATTACTATTATGATTCATTATAAATACAATGATTACTATTATTGTTGCATTATTCCTACATCTTGTTGATGATGGCATTATTGGTGGTCATACATGTCATACAGCTGAGGCCTGCATAGTAGCCATAGATAGGCTTAAGAGAGATAAGCTCCATTCCTGGCTCATCCCACTAAAAAAAGGGGAAATGTAGGGAGATATCTCATGTTTACCACTGAATCATTAAATATGAATCATAATAGACAAGAAATTACAGGCCCCAAGCACTGTCACAACAAGAGAAATAATTTACCCAGGTGAACTTTAAAACTGTAACGTCTCAGTGAAAAATGAAGAACTTTTGTCCTGTTACACTGAAGGACACCTTATCAAGATGGGCCTGTTTGCATTTTCCTATGTCAATTCTGTAATGCCACTTCTAAAAGGCTTTTGGTCTCCTTAGTTTCAGATGCAAATAAGCTTACAGCCCCTGATGAAGGTTGCGAAACACAAGCGGTGTCGGGCGTTGTTTTATAAGCTTTGTGTTTCAAGAACGGCTTCTGTTTAAGTCTAACTTGGGCAGCTCAGCTTTACTTTGCTGGACTGTTTGTAGAAACATTGTTGAAAGAAGATTGGCAAGAGCCAGGGATTTGCCTATGGACATTCTCTTGACAGAGCTAAGTTGAAAAAAAACATGTTTTCATAACTTTTTTAAAAAAAAGTAAAGTAAAGTTGATTTCAAGTAAAGTATAAAATAAAAAAAAAATAGAAAAATAGTGAAGTATATAATTATGTTGTGGCATGAGTACACGATGTTATTAAGACCCCGTTATTATAAATCAACCTGAGCTTAACACTTATGTTTTCTTAGTGTTTTGATCATTTAAACACTTACACGGCATATATGTATGGTATGCTCAGATATATGAGGGTTTAATTCGTCATAAAACTCTTTACATGTGTTTTTTTTTTCTTATTGCCTATGTCAATAGGAGCAAAGCAGACAGAGAGACATCAACTTAAGCCCATAAGCAGGAGTCATGGATGAGCCAAGCAAGCAAAGGTCAGAAAGACTCCCACCCTGGTTGAGGGAGGCAGTCAGAGGCAGAGAAAAACACTGACACTGGCAGATAGATTAGTATACAGCTATAGCAGTTCTTGCCTTGAAGAAATGGGGAGGGGGAAGAAGACGTGTAATATATCAGGACCTCCCCAAAGTAATGGGGAGAGGAAAAAATACCTGCAAGGCGGCAAAAGACCCTTCACCCACCATGTGGTTATACATGAGCTTTTGCTTATTCATCATATGGGAAATATAAGATAGGGGGAAAAGAAGGGAGAGGGAACAATAGACCCTCTGGAGAGAGCAAACCTGAAAGCAGAGAAGAAGAACAAAAATCATGGCAGAAAACCCAGAAAGCAAATCCTGAGAAAGCAAGACCTTGTGCTGAAGCATCCCTGAAAGCAAAAGGGGAATCAGGAGCAGACCAGCACTCCCTGCTATCGAAGGAAGAAGCTTAGGTGTGGCCAATAGACCAGGGCAGGAGACCAGAGAGATAAGACACCCTGCAGAGATGTGGAGAGTGAAATGGAGTCAGAGATGGTCGAGAGGTGAGAGTAAGCCCAGACAACCAGTAGAAGCTAGTCAAATTACTGGACAGACTACCCACTTGGCCAGTACCAAGCCCAAGAAGAAAGCTTCTCCCTTGCCCACAATCTCCATCTGGAGCCTGCTTCAGAGGTGAACAGAGGTATTGCCTGAAGTTGGAATCAGGGGTAAGTTACTTAGCCATAAGGGTTAATATATTAAGCAGGATAAGGTTTATGGTATGTTTGTCACCACTCATGATACAGAACTTTATTTAGGGAAAACTGATGCTTAGTAGGGATGTGAATCATTTTTCTAATGAATTGAAATATCGTACGATATTTCTAAATTCATTAGAAATCAGTTAAAAGAAAGAAATGATCAATTTTACCCCCACTTTTTCATAAAAATCGTTCTTCAGGTTAGCGCGCACTAACAAAAACATGTTTATTTTTGTAACTTTTTATTTTTGTTAGTGCGCGCTAACATGAGTTAGCGAGCACAAACCCGAAAAATGATTTTTCACTAAAAAAAAACAAAACGGGGAAACGCGGGAAAATGATTTTTTCCCATGGCCAGACGATCCTGAAAGTAGGAACGATTGGGCACCCGATTCGCATCCCTAATGCTTAGTGGTCAGGATGTTAGAGACAGGAATTGTTGTTATTTTCTAAATGCTATGTCCTGCCAAATCTAACAAATAAAAGTCTATTTCTGAGGAGAATACATGTTGTCTTTTCCTGACTTAGGATCACAAGTAAGGTGGGAGGGCAGCTGGCAGTATCTTGTAGCATTATATGGTACCAAACCACAAGAGAATTACCAGATCTCCCAATTATTTTAATGACACACCAATAATAATGGGAATCAAATCAACTAAACCATATAGCTCTATACCAATTAATTCATCATTCAGTGTGCAATATATTTTAAAATTATTATACACACAATACAATTTTTCACAAAATATCATTATTTATTAATTTATTGCATTTCATCCCTTTGTAAACAACAGAATATTTTTTTACAAAAACATCTTCAAAAATATACAATACATACCACTTTCAACATGAGTGGACATATCAATATACCAAACCCATTACACATCTCACAAACATGAAAACACGGACATGTCATAGCCCATCACCCCTATAATAACACATACATCCAATAACCATACATCATTCATTCCTCATAAAAAAACTTTTAACCCTGAAAATCTACAAATATATTTCAATATTCACACTGTCTATTAAACCTTCAATATAATAAACCCTTCTAACTAAATATTTCTACTTCTTCATTGGGTATCATTCACCCCCTGTTCTTCATTCAACAATGTTATCCCCCTTCCTTCAACAATGTTCACTCCAACAAGGTGCCTTGTTTCACCTGACCAGGCCTTCCTTCGGGGAAATCTGTAACCAACTCTTAAATTCCATGAATATTAGCCCCCACTCACAAGTGAGCTCTTAATTTGAAGATATCCAATACATGTCCAAGATCTCCCCCCTAATAAACTTCCCAATATTCACTCACATGAAGCAGCATCAGCCACCCCAAGCACCTCACACAAGCCTGGCCATCGCTCCGGCTACCGTGATACTACTGAACAATTCATACAACTTTAATGCGCTAAATCAGTGTTTCCACAAACAGCGAACACCGGACAAAATCTGCCTTTCCACTGTCTCACTCCACGAATCACAATTTTCTCACCAACTACAAATTTCTCCAAAACCGGTATACCCTGGGGCTGATCTACCGACTGACTCAGCAGACAGAGCAGACAGAGGAGAAAGAGCAGACAGATCCCTGCACTCCTAAACTTGCTTACACTATGGGGTAGATTTTCAGACCGCGCGAATAGGCGTACTTTTGCTGGCGCATCAGGCGCCAGCAAAAGTACGCGGGATTTTAGTAGATACACGCGTAGCCGCGCATATCCACTAAAATCCTGGATCGGCGCGCGCAAGGCTATCGATTCTGTATAGCCGGCATGCGCCGAGCCGCGCAGCCTACCCCCGTTCCCTCCGAGGCCGCTCCGAAATCAGAGCGGCCTCGGAGGGAATCCTCTAACGCCCTCCCCTCACCTTCCCCTCCCTTCCTCTACCTAACCCACCTGCCTGGCCCTGTCTAAACCCCCTCCTTACCTTTGTCGGGGGATTTACGCCTCCCCGCGCGCCAGCGGGCCGCTAGCGCGCCGGGACGCGACCTGGGGGCGGGTCCGGAGGGCACGTCCACGCACCCAGACCGCCCCGGGCCGTAACCACGCCCCCGGGCCCGCCCCCAAAACGCTGCCAACACGCCCCCAAAACGCCGCGCGGCTCGGGCCCGGCCCCTGACACGCCCCCCTCGGAAAACCCCGGGACTTACGCGAGTCCCGGGGTCTGCGCGCGCCGGTAGGCCTATTGAACATAGGCGCACCAGCGCGCAGGGCCCTGCTCGCCTAAATCCGCCCGGATTTAGGCGGATTTAGGCGAGCAGGGCTCTGAAACTCCGCCCCTATATAACTAGGACTACCAACGTATACACTAAAGGCACTACAACTACTACAAACTCAGCATATCATCTTATTAATGGTTCAAGAGCATATTTCTCCCATTTTAGGAGAACTGCACAGGCTACCTATTCAACAGCATATCTTATATAAAATAGCCATTATGGTGTATAACCTTTTAAAACTTAACTCGTTCCTTGGGCAAATTCCTTATTGAGAATTAATGCACCCATGCACATTCTTTGAAAGGCACATTAAAGTCTTTTAGACATTCTATCTCATAAAGAGGCATGATTTAATATTACAGATGAAAGAGATTTTTCTGTTGCTTCCTTTGTATTCTGGAATAGCTCAGCTTTTGAACTAAGGTTGGTAACATGTCCAAAATAATTGAAGTCTCTTTTCAAGACCTATTTATTTCAGATAGCTTATGGATAGCTTTACTTTTCTTGTTGGACTGTCCATTATGTGAATATTGGTTACATGGACTTTTATATGTATATCTTGTTTTAACTGTTTATGTTTTTATTCCTTTTATAGTCTAATTTTATTAGTTTATTACCATTATATGTTATTCTTATGATGCTTTTATTATTTTATACTGCAATTTTGTTTTGAATGTTTCATTATAAATCACCTAGAGTCTCTGATGATACATAAATGTTTAATAAAGATAAAGATAAAGATGAGCACTAAATAGCTTGTGGAAGTTATACTAATAGCAAGCATAGGCTAACTTTTATTTTTGCTCCTTCTTTTTAAAAATGCTGTGAATGAAAGCCTCATATAGGGGAGGGGAGTTGAAGACCAGCTGTCTAAAGGAGAATAGAGAGGTTGAATGTAGAGGAAATAAATGTCTGACGGCTTGCTTTGTGTCTTGTGCATCTTTTGTGTACTACCTTTGTATTGTTTGTCCACTTTTACAGGTCTGTGCATAAAGGAGTCAACATGTTTTTTTCTGCTTATCTGTTTTGTTTGTAAATTTGGGTCATGAAAGAGTGGAGTGAGAGGAGGCAGTTGGGGAAATAATGGAGACAAAATGGCATGTGCATGGGTATGGACGATGCATGAGAGGTGATTGTGTGGGTATGCCTAGCAAAAGAGAAAGTTAGATGGGATCAGATTGTCAGGAGGAATACAGAAGCTACAGGAAGGTCAACTATAGTATAGAGAGAGGCTGAAATGTATTAAAGATTGCCGGGGAAAGGGTGGAATTAGAAAGGTAGCCAGGCCATTGCATTGGAAAGGTATTCTCAGAGAGCACTGGGCAGTCCTATTACACATTAGGGTGCAGATGTAACAAGACAAGAGTAAAAAATGTGTGCACACATTTTTCTTACTCATACACTAAAAAAACCTCTCAATGCAGTAAGCTAATTATATGCTAATGAACTGGGAGTTAAAAAATACATTGAGCCAATAACGTGCACATAGAAATGTGTGCACAAGGGTACAGTTTACATAAAAACAATGTGCCTGATTTGAAAAAGAATTTACGCTCTTAAAATTGGTTTTCACATGTATAAACACACTTTACCAATATAAGTAGGTATTTGAAAATTGCTACAGTATATGCCATTGAATTGTCCATAGGATATTCATGGGTATGTGCACTTTACATGCATAAATGGTATTTTAAAATTGTGATGATAGCATGTTAAATTTACATGAGTAACTCCTTTTAAAATGTACCTGAATATTTATACACATAAACCATATTTTCAGCACAGAAAAAATATTCTAGGCACAAAATTCTTTTTGCACATGAAACATGATTTTTGCAAAAAAACAAAACAAAACATGATTTATGCACAAAGCATAATTTCTGCATATAAATCTTGTTTTCGGTATATAAAACACAATTCATGTGCAGAAAATATGACTTATAAATACTGTAGCATTGTAAATAAATGACAGAAAAAGACGCAGTAGCTCATCCAGTCTGCCTAGCAAACTTTTACAAGGTTGCAATTGTTGCTTTATGAAAGTTACCCCCATGTGATCTATGCAAGTTTGCAACTGCTCTTTATCATTCTAATGATTCTTTGTGTTTGACCTCATATCTTCTTGAATTCTGGTACTGTTTTTTCTCTACCACATCCAGAGGGATGAAATTCCAGGTATACCTTGCATTTTGTGAAAAAAAAAAACAACAATATTTTCTGATGTTGATTCTGAGTGTATACCCATGGAGTTTCAAACGATGCATCCAGAACTTTCCATTTCCATTACTAGTTTACAAATTGGATATTCTATGCATAATTATGAGTACAGGATCCCACACCAGATCAGTCCTTTAGTCTAGCATTGGTCAAAGGAATACTATGCCAATTCTGAACAGAAGTTAAATTTTGAAATTTTGAGTGTTAAGAAAACATAGGTTAAGCCTATGCACCTCTCTACATTGCTGGTGGAGAAGGGAAGGTAATAGCTAATGCCATCATTAATAAGGTATTTTATGGAATAATGCAAATTTAGGTGCACATCAAGTAAATGGTTGTGCATGCATTTTTTCCGTGAAAAACTCTTTGCTAAAATGGGAGTAAAGTTCTGCACACAAATATATGTTCACAACTGCTTGCTAATATTTGTGTACAGCCCAATGCACCTTGTTTCTTTTGGCCCTGGGAAGAAGAATACAGGACAACAAAGCATAACAAAGAAGGGATGGGAAAAATGAAAGGAAAAAAATCTAAATATCATAGGGATGTGCATTAATTTAAAACAAAAGTGCAAAAGACAATGAATAAGGCCGATTCACTTCATTTGGGCTCGAAACCAAATCGGGGGCCCCAGAATAAAATGAACCTTATTTTTTCAATTAATTTTTCGTAGTAGAAGAGGACCGGAAGGCCCCAGGAGAGGAGTCCAGACATCACCACAAGCAATCCAGGGATTGAATTCCACAGCCCCAGCTTCCAGAGGCCCTGCACACTTTGCAGTAGAGGAGGATCAGAAGGCTCATCGGTATACTGCTCCCAGCATCCCCCAGGAGAAGAGTCTAGAGGTCACCGCAAGCAATCCAGGGATTGAATTCCTCAGCCCCAGCTTCCAGAGGCCCTAAACTCTTTGCAGTAGAGAAGGACCAGAAGGCTCATCTGTATACTGCTTCCAGCATCCCCTGGGAGAGGAGTCCAGAGGTCACCACAAGCAATCCAGGGATCAAATTCCACAGCCCCAGCTTCCAGAGGCCCCACACCCTTTGCAGTAGAAGAGGATGGGAAGTGAGCACAATGATAGGAAGGATCAACTTGGTGGGGGTGTGGCATTTTATGTCCGGGAGGGTATAGAGTCCAACAGGATAAAGATCATACAAAAGACTAAATGCTCAGTAGATTCTATATGGATAGAAATCCCATGTGTGTTGGGTAAGAGTATAGTGAGGTCAGATGATGCAGAAAATGGTCAGACAGATGATGAAATACTAAGAGAAATCAAGGAAACTAACCAATTTGGCAGTGCAATAATAAAGGGAGATTTCATTAACCCCAATATTGACTGGGTAAATGTAACATCAGGACTTGCTAGAGACATAAAGTTCCTGGATGTAATAAATGACTCCTTCATGGAATAATTGGTTCAGGAACCAGCAAGAGAGTGAGCTATTTTAGATTTAAGTCTTAGTGGAATGCAGGATTTGGTGAGAGAGGTAACGGTGGTGGGGCTGCTTGGCAATAGTGATCATAACATTATCAAATTTAAACTAATAACTGGAATGGGGAAAGGAAGTAAATCTACAGCTCTAACACTAAACTTTCAAAAAGGAAACTTTGATAAAATGAGGAAAATAGAAAAAAAAACTGAAAGGTGCAGCTGTAAAGGTTAGAAGTGTTCAACAGGCATGGACATTGTTTAAAAATACTATCCTAGAGGCACAGTCCAGATGTTTTCCACACATTAAGAAAGGTGGAAGGAAGGCAAAACGATTACTATCATGGTTAAAAGGTGAGGTGAAAGAGGCTATTTTAGCAAAAAAATATCCTTCAAAAATTGGAAGAAGGATCCATCTGAAGAAAATAGGATAAAACATAAGCATTGTCAACTTAAGTGTAAAACATTGATAAGACAGGTGAAGAGAGAATTTGAAATGAAGTTGGCCATAGAGGCAAAAACTCATAATAAAAACTTTTAAAATATACCCGAACCAAGAAACCTGTGAGGGAGTCGTTTGGACCATCAGATAACAGAGGAGTTAAAGGGGCTCTTAGGGAGCCCCTTTAAGATGAGGCCATTGCAGAAAGATTAAATGAATTCTTTGCTTCCATGTTTACTAATGAGGATGTTGGGGAGATACCAGTTCCGGAGATGGTTTTCAAGGGTGATAAGTCAGACGAACTGAACCAAACCACAGTGAACTGGGAAGATGTAGTAGGCCAGATTAACAAACTTAAGAGTAGAAAATCACCTGGACTGGATGGTATGCATCCTAGGGTACTAAAGGAACTAAAAAATGAAATTTCTGATCTATTAGTTAAAATTTGTAATCTATCATTAAAATCATCCATTGTACCTGAAGACTGGAGGGTGGCCAATATAACCCCAATATTTAAAAAGGGCTCCAGGGGTGATCCTGGTAACTATAGACCAGTGAGCCTGACTTCAATGCCAGAAAAAATAGTGGAAACTAGTCTAAACATCAAAATCGTAGAGCATATAGAAAGACAGTTTAATGTAATTAAATGTAATTAAATGTAAACCGGCATGATGTGCTGTACGAATGTCGGTAAAGAAAAGCTCACAAATAAATAAACAAATAAATAATGGAACACAGTCAACATGGATTTACCCAAGGGAAGTCTTGCCTAACAAATCTGCTTCATTTTTATGAAAGGGTTAATAAACATGTGCATAAAGGTGATCTGATAGATGTAATATATTTGGATTTTCAGAAGGTGTTTGACAAAGTCTCTCCTGAAAAGCTTCTAAGAAAACTAAAAAGTAAAGGGATAGGAGGTGATGTCCTTTTGTGGATTACAAACTGGTTAAAAGACAGGAAACAGAGAGTAGGATTAAATGGTCAACTTTCTCAGTGGAAAAGGGTAAACAATGGAGTTCCTCAGGGATCTGTACTTCGACCTGTGCTTTTCAATATATATATAAATGATCTGGAAAGGAATATGACAAGTGAGGTTATCAAATTTGAGGATAATACAAAATTATTCAAAGTAGTTAAATCACAAGCGGATTGTGATACATTACAGGAGGACCTTGCAAGACTGGAAAATTGCAGATGAAATTTAATGTGGACAAGTGCAAGGTGTAGCACATAGGAAAAAAATAACCCTTGCTGTAGTTACACGATGTTAGGTTCCATTTTAGGAATTACCACCCAGGAAAAAGATCTAGGCATCATAGTGGATAATACTTTTAAATTGTCAGCTCAATGTGCTGCAGCAGTCAAAAAAGCAAGCAGAATGTTAGGAATTATTAGGAAGGGAATGGTTAATAACACGGAAAATGTAATAACGCCTCTGTATCGCTCCATGGTGAGACCGCACCTTGAAAACTGTGTACTATTCTGGTTGCCGAATCTCAAAAAAGATATAGTTGCGATGGTGAAGGTACAGAGCAGGGCAAACAAAATGATAAAGGGGATGGAACAGCTCCCCTATGAGAAAAGTCTGAAGAGGTTAGGGCTGTTCAGCTTGGAGAAGATACGGCTTTGGGGGGATATGATCGAGGTCTTTAAGATCATGAGAGGTCTTGAATGAGTAGATGTGAATCAGTTATTTACACTTTCTGATAATAGGACTAGGGAGCATTCCATGAAGTTAACAAGTAGCACATTTAAGGCTAATCGGAGAAAATTCTTTTTCACTGAACTCACAATTAAGCTCTGACATTTGTTGCCAGAGGATGTGGTTAGTGCAGTTAGTGTAGCTGCTGGGTTCAAAAAATGTTTGGATAAGTTCTTGGAGAAGTCCATTAACTGCTATTAATCAAGTTTACTTAGGAAATAGCCAATGCTATTAATTGCATCAGTATTCACTATTTACCAACCAACCTCTTTCCCTATACAAAATATACTCCAACACCCACTGTTCAAGGGAAACCCTTGCTCGGTGGTTTTGTACAGTGGCTATGTTAAGAGCAACCACTTTGTAATTGTCCCTATTTATAGCCCTGTGTTTTACTCTTTATTGTTCAGTATTGAACAATAAAGAATATATTAATTGCATCAGTAGCATGGGATCTTCTTGGTGTTTGGGTAATTCCTAGGTATTTGTGGCTTGGTTTCACCTCTGTTGGAAACAGGATGCTGGGTTTGATGAACCCTTAGTCTGACCCAGCATGGCAATTTCTTATGTTCTTATGTTCTTATGTTCTTATTTTAAACTAACACATTAGGCCTAGGCCTAAAGCTGGGGCCTCACCTAGGGCATAGGCCAAGGCTCAAAAAGATTCAGACTCTGTCTCAGTCTATAGCATCTGTCTTCGGCTCCAGACTAGGCTGAAACCTTGGCATTGGGTAAGCTGAGGCTGACATTGCGGCACCTACCATGGCTTCAACCTATGCAAAGCAGAGGATTTGACCTTGGCCTAGGTCTTAGCTATGGCGACTGACCCAAGCCTCAACTGAAGCCTCAGCCTTGCATGGACCGAGGTTGCAGCAATGTAGAGTGTGCTCGGCATATGTAAGGCCTAAGCTTTGGCTTGGGCCTAGGCCTCAGTAGTGGATCCCCATCAGACCAGATAACTGGGGGCCAGGGCTAACCTGGCCCAGCATTTTTCTGGGTCGTGGCTCTGTTTTCATTTTTTGTCCATTTTTGGAGTGTTTTGTTTTATAAATGTGTGATTCATTTTTTTCACACAAATGAAAACAAATCAAAGGTTCCATAAACAAAAATTAATGTGAAAAAAAACCTCCCAAAAATGCAATGAAAACAAAAACATAGTGTTTTCCCTGCTCACCCCTAAAAAGGATCCAGGAGCTCCAGATAGTGTGTGCCTCCTGTGACTGCCAAGGAGATAGAGCACATTAAAGACAAAAGGGATGAGATGGCAGAATAGAATTTGATGGAGGAGGAGAAAGAGTTAGTGCTCATTTCAAAATGTAAAGAAAGGATAAGACAACTGTGTTAGTTTTTCTTTCTTTTCAGGGATCACTCCTACCCCTTTCTTCATGGAAGACATCCACAGAGGGGCTAAGTGTAGACTGGAGAAGTCTCCAGCCCCACTTTATGGCAACTGGTGGGGCAATCAGTGAGGCCTAGGAATTCCCCAGGAGACCCCTGAGGAAGTTGTGGCAAGGTCCATGGAAGGCCCCATTTAGTTCAGTTTTGTGTTTTAACATTTATTCATTTTGATTAATCTACCAAATCAAAATAATACATTAAATCAAACAGAAAAGAGAAAAAGGAAAGGAAAATATTTTTTTGACTGCCTATCTCTAGTGGGCAGTACTAAAAGTAGATATTGCAATGGCAATAGCCTTTATTTAGGAAAGTAAATAAAGTTAACAGGAAAATGAGGTTTGCTAAAGAAGTAGCTGATAAGGTAAGAGAAAAACGATTAGCATTCATAAACTACAAGAGATTACTGAAAGAGGAAGACAGGCAACAATATCTGGAAAAGCTAAGAGAAGTTGGGAAGTTATTAAGGAGATAAAATGTGCAAATGGAAGGAAAAAAAAGCTTCATGTACTCCTTCATGCATGCCCGAAATGATGCCCACAGACACTTTTCAATCTTACTCCTCTGCCCTGATGACACAAGGAAACATAGAGCAAGAACACTTCATCACAGTTAAAATAGGACATGGGCTATATAGAAACCTTATGAGATCTACCAAAATCGAACAGCAAACAATAAATAACCTAATCCAGCCCATGGAAAACAATAACTCCTCAGTAGCTCACTTCTATATAATGGTCACACTGTTTCTTCTGAATGTACAGTCTATTTCTAAAAATATCCCTCTTATAAATGATTTACTTGAAGAGCTAAACCCAACCATTTTCTGCACCACTTAAACCTGGCTGAACAATAAAGATAAATTATTCTTTAATCAAATTGAACACTCCAGATATGATGTCTTTCAATTCCCCAGATGTAAATGCATAGGTAGGGGATTATTAATTATTAATAAAAAATAGCTCAAATGTATCCCATACAAAGTAGAAATTAACCACACCCCCCATGAAATGGCAATACTTAAATCACCACAAATTAACATCAGAATGGTATACTGCCCCCCCACCCCCACCCCCCAGGGTTACTTTAAAATACTGCTCACCACCACCATCATATTGTAAGTCAATAACTTAAATTGTTCTTTCTTTGCTAGCTAAGGTGAATAAATGCTTAAGGGTTAATTTCTAGTTACAGTTGATACATGAAAAGTGTTGTGACCAATGGACTAATGGACTCTTGGGCCGGCCTACAGGAGACTTAGGAAGGGCTTCACTGGTCTCGACTGAACAGGCCGGGAGGCAGACCTCTGGTGGACAGGTGGAGATGGTTTCACCCTGGTAGCTGGTACTGCCCCGGGAGGAGCCCTTGGGAGACCAGCTGCTGGGACTTAGGAGATTCACCCTGGAAGTCGGAGCTCCCCCAGGGAGGAGCCTGTAGGGACACGACCACTGGGACTTAGGCGTGGCTCGGGACTGGACCTAGGATTGGTACGTTAGCCAATGCAGTAGAAGCAGGCAAGTACCAGGCTTGGACGAGACAGGCAGGAACCCGGCTTGGGTTGTAGACAGGCAGGAACTCGGCTGGAGCTGTAGACAGGAAAGAACCCAGCTGGGGCTGTAGACAGGCAGGAACCCGGCTTGGGCTGTAGACAGGCAGGAACCTGGCCAAAAGAGCAAGGTGAGTACCAGCACGGCAGGCAGGCAGGCAGGAACGGAGTAGCCAGAGCACTGGCGGACTCAGGGGCTCGAGGCAACGGGGAACCGAGGGAACCCTGTTGCAAGGCCCTGATCAGGTGTCCGCGGTGACCCTAAGTAGGCCGTGGCGTCTGACGTCAGAACAGGGGTGGAGCCACCCTCGGGTGGGAAACTGCCTAGAAAAGTGCGGGGCAGCCGCGTGCGCGCACCTAGAGGCAGTCTAGTAATGGCATCTCCCCCGCGGGGATGCCCAGGTCCCGACTCCGCTTCGTTCCCAGCTGGAAAGGACCCTCGAGGTAAGGGCCAGAACGCGAGCTTCGTGGACTGGACCGCAACAAAAAGGGCACCCTTTTTATCATAAGTTTCCAAGAATAAATTCTTTAAAGTAGCTGGAAATGTTAAAAATGGTTTCAACCAATGTAATAGTCTCAGCTTGGAGTATCCCTTTTAATTAATTTGTTTATGTGCTTTTCATTGTGATGTTCTCATTGATCTGTATTCCTAGACCTTGTACTTGTTCAGAGGGTATAATCTGAAAGTTACCCAGGTCGGAAGGCAGTGGTTTAACTGTGGAGGGGCTTCTCTTTAGCAATTCCATTTCAGTTTTATTTGTGCTTAGTGTTAGTTTAAGCTGTGTCAGTTCTTATTGTAGTGTTTTCATATATGTTGAGAGTGTTGATGCTATATTTTCAATTGTTTTGGTGAAAGGAATGTAGAACTGTATGTCATCCGTGTATAAAAAGGGGTTGATTCCTAGTTTAGCTAGTAGTATACATGAAGGAAGCATATAAATGTTGAAAAGTGTTGCCGAAAGTTCTGAACCCTGAGGGACACCTGTATCAATAGGGAATGTGTCATAGGTGTGATTGCCCAGTTTTACTTGGAATTAGGGATGTGCACAATTTTTTTCAGTTCGTTTTCATTTTCGGGTTTGGGGTGGACCATTTCAGTACTCCGCGAACCCGGAAACGTTTTTTGTTTTGTTTCGGAACCAAACCAAAAAAAAACACCCCGCCCCCAACCCTTCAAATTTACTTAATTACAACCCCCCCACCATCCCAATCCCCCCAAGACTTACTAAAAGCCCTGGTGGTCCAGCGGGGTCCCAGGAGTGATCTTTCCCTCTCGGGCCATCTGCTGCCATTAATCAAAATGGCACTGGTGGCGCTTTGCTCTTACCATGTGACAGGTGCTACAAGTGCCATTGGTCGTCCCCTGTCACATGGAAGGAGGAATGGATGGCCCACGCCATTTTCTAAGATGGTGCTGGATGTCCATTGCTCCTACCATATGACAGGGGCTGACCAAAGGCACCAATAGCCCCTGTCACATGGTAAGGGCAAAGGGCAAAGGGCCCTGGTGCCATTTTGATTCCTGGTAGGCCTGATGGCCCAAGAGTGGAAGATCGCTCCCGGGATCCCTGCTGGACTACCAGGGCTTTCAGTAAGTCTTGAGGGGGGGATCAGGATGTGGGAGGGGGTTATAATTGAGTAAATTTGAAGGGTTGGGTTGGGTTTTTTTGTTTGTTTTTTTTTAATAAATGTGACCCTCCCCCCTGCGCTAACCAGAAAACAAATTTTTCCTGAATTTCGGGAAAAATCCATTTTGGGATTTGGGTCTCCCGAATCCCAATGAATTAGGCAATTTTATTGAAATTGTCTAATTCATTCTAAATGGATGCACATCCTTACTTGGAATGTCCTGTCTGTTTGGAAAGAAAAAAAACATTTGAGGACACTTCCTTTTATTCTAATTTTTCTCATCTGATGACACCAGAGTCTCAAAGGCTGCTTTTAAGCCTATTAGAACCAGGATATAAGATTTGTCATTGTCAAAGCCCTGTTGTACAGGGTCTATTAAATATATTAGTAGAGTTTCTGTTGAGTGATCTTTTATGAATATGAATTGTAGGGATGTGAATCGTTTTAGGACGATTAAAATTATCATCCGATAATTTTAATATCGTCTTAAACCGTTATGGAACACAATACAATAGAGATTCTAACGATTTATCATTATAAATCGTTAGAATCGTGAGCCGGCACACTAAAACCCCCTAAAACCCACCCCCGACCCTTTAAATTAAATCCCCCACCCTCCCGAACCCCCCCCAAATGACTTAAATAACCTGCGGGTCCAGCGGCGGTCCGGAACGGCAGCGGTCCGGAACGGGCTCCTGCTCCTGAATCTTGTTGTCTTCAGCCGGCGCCATTTTCCAAAATGGCGCCGAAAAATGGCGGCGGCCATAGACGAACACGATTGGACGGCAGGAGGTCCTTCCGGACCCCCGCTGGACTTTTGGCAAGTCTCGTGTGGGTCAGGAGGCCCCCCACAAGCTGGCCAAAAGTTCCTGGAGGTCCAGCGGGGGTCAGGGAGCGATTTCCCGCCGCAAATCGTTTTCGTACGGAAAATGGCGCTGGCCATACGCGTATGGCCGGCGCCATTTTCCGTAAGGAAAATGGCGCCGGCAGGAGATCGACTGCAGGAGGTTGTTCAGCGAGGCGCCGGAACCCTCGCTGAACGACCTCCTGCAGTCGATCTCCTGCCGGCGCCATTTTCTGTACGAAAACGATTTGCGGCGGGAAATCGCTCCCTGACCCCCGCTGGACCTCCAGGAACTTTTGGCCAGCTTGTGGGGGGCCTCCTGACCCCCACGAGACTTGCCAAAAGTCCAGCGGGGGTCCGGAAGGACCTCCTGCCGTCCAATCGTGTTCGTCTATGGCCGCCGCCATTTTTCGGCGCCATTTTGGAAAATGGCGCCGGCTGAAGACAACAAGATTCAGGAGCAGGAGCCCGTTCCGGACCGCTGCCGTTCCGGACCGCCGCTGGACCCGCAGGTTATTTAAGTCATTTGGGGGGGGTTCGGGAGGGTGGGGGATTTAATTTAAAGGGTCGGGGGTGGGTTTTAGGGGGTTTTAATGTGCCGGTTTTGCGATTTTTCGATTTTTAGATTTTTCACGATTTTTCACGATATTTTACCCCCCCAAACGGCAACAATACGATTCCCTCCCCCTCCCAGCCGAAATTGATCGTTAAGACGATCGAGGACACGATTCACATCCCTAATGAATTGTTTTGGGTATTGAATATCATTGTCTTCTAGGTGGTTTTCCAATTGGTATAACACCACTTTTTCTAGAACATTTGTGATAAAAGGTAAGTTGGATATTGCTCTGTAATTGTCTTAGTCATCAATTCTGCCAGTTTTATTTTTTATGATTTGTTTGATCACAGCTTGTTTTGCACTATAAGGGACCAATCATTCTGAAAGCAAGTGGTTGATTATGGTTGCTAAGTTGGAGTAATTAATTTGTTTACTGTTTTCAGATAGTTCGCTGGAATAGGGTCTAGTGGGTGGGTAGCTGGCATAATTTTGGCAATGATATGATTTATTTCCGTTTTAGTGACTATGTCAAATGTGTTCCATTTAGGCTGCTCAATCTTTTCTTCTGGTTCTTTAATTGGTGAGCAAGTGTAGAATTATGTTTTTAACTTATTAATTTTATCTATCATTGAGATGGCATATTCATTGCAGCATTCTTTTAGAAGTTGTTGTTACTTGAGATGGATGAAGATGGGTCTTTGATTAGGTTTTTTACAATTTTGAGAGTAATTTGGAATTAAATATTACCCCTTGAATCTGTTTTGCATAGTAGTCATTTTTTGATTGATTTATTTGTTGTATTTTGTTAGGAGGAATCTGTATTTTCCTAGGGATTCTGTAAATGGGTATTTTTGCCATTGGTTCTCAGATGGCACACTCAGATTTTCTCATTTAATCTGAGTGTGCCATGGATTACCAGGTGAATATCGAGATTCAAAAGAAGAGACATGGCTGCTCCCATCGTTGTACCATCATTCATTTTCAGATATACGCTGGGACATCTTAGATATCACCAATAAACATTGGCGAGGGGGGGGGGGGGGGGTAGAGTTCTCAATCTGGCCTGAAAAGAACAAAGTCATTTTTTTAACTTGAACACAGTGGTTCCTCATGGACTCCACAAGGAAATAATAATGGGCAGTTATCCTGTAATTAATTTTTTTCTTCCTTCAATCAATGTTTTCTATCATGTCAGTGAAGCTTCTCTATTAATGCCAGGTGCAGTTCTCTTTGCTGTCAGCAAGGTGCATTCATAATGACATTGGAAGTGACCCTCTAGTCTCTAATGACATTTGAAGGGTTTTCCCTGTCAGCCATCTTTAAAAATCTACGAGTACTGCCAGCATTTCTAGAGTGATGGCGGCATACAAGGAAACCACCTACACTGAACTCTTGCTCCTTGCAGCAATTTAATTCACAACTAAGAACATTAAGTTTAGACTTTCTTAACAGCGAGCTTAAGAAAGTTTATTACCTGTTGCTCAAATTAGCCTTTTAAAGTTGTCCCATGTTTAAGTTTCTTTGAAATATTACATGCTGTATTTTACAGAGAGCACACATGTTTGCAACAATCTAAGTTGTACTCAAGACAAGAGTACCAATCAGTTTTGCCTTTAATCCAGGATAACACCCATGCATTTTGGATATGAGCTCCTAAGCCTCATCATTCTTCAACTTATATTGAGGCCCCTAAAACAGGTCTTCTTAGACATGGTGCCATGTTGAGAATTTTTGAACACAAGTAAGTACTACACTTTCTGGACTATTGAGCTCTATCTTATTTTGAGAACAAGCAAGCACATATTTCTTTGTATTAATTGAAAAGAAAAAAATTTAATTTGAAAACTTGTTGTCTTTTTCAACACACATTTAACAAGCATAAATAAGCAAAAATGATGTATATTTAAAAAACAAAAACAAGTAAAAAAAGACACTTGGACCTATTATTGTACATGACCATTCTTGTGGAGAAAAGTTTTCACTAACAGCTCCGGAGTTATGAAGGTCTTTAAATCAATCCACTGACTGTATCCCGTTTTTGTGCTCTGTCAAATTTCTAAACATTTTTAATGATTGTTTTTCTGTTGTTCTTTTTTAGTTCACCATATGTTCCCTGACCAAGTATAGGTTCAGTACTGTGAATTTACTCCATTGTTGGAATGGCATCAGTCATGAGTGAAGGTGCCATAGAGTATCTCTTGGGTCTGAGTACCTAGAGCAGTGGTTCTTTACCGGTGTATCGAGACACACCAGTGTATCCTCAAGAACACGCAGGTGTGTCACCACACTTCCCAGTCCCCCGCTGACCCAGCTGCTCCCTGGTCCTCCTATGCCCGGGCTTAAAATGCTGCCAGCCTGGGCGGAATGCGGCAGGAGAGCAGGAGAGCAGGAGTCTGTAGTACCGGCATGGTCTCTTCTTCCCGCCCCCCGCAGCCCAGAAGAGGAAGTGGTGAGCAGCGGGTGCTTGCGCGGGTAGAAGAGACCATGCTAGTGTGGTCAGCATTGGCCCAAAGAACAGAAGAGAGGCATGGCCTGAGGAATGAGCAGCACGGCTTGGAGAAAAATGAAGAAGAACGTCAACCCCCGCGGCCAATGGGACTCCTTTCTCCATGAGGGCTGAAAATGAAGGAGGTTAGGGTTGGGAGGAGGCTGCTGCTGCCGCTAGTTCCAGGGAGGGAGGGAGAGCGAGTGAATGAGCAAGCTGGCATGTGTGTTTGGGATCCTGTGTGTGTGTGTGAGATAGCATGTATGTGAATGATTGAGAGCCTGTATATATGAAAGAGAGTATGTCTGTGATTGAGAGCCTGCCTGTAAGAGAGAGAGCATGAATGTTAGTTTACAATTGGGAACCTGTATGTGTAAGTTTATGATTGAAAACCTGTTTGTGTGAAAGAGTATGTGTGTATGATTGAGATCCTTTGTGTGTGAGAGAAATCATGTGTATGTGTATGATTAAGAACCTGTGTATATAAGTAAGAGAGAAAGCATATGTGTCTGTGTGTGATTGAGAGCTGGTTTAGGTGAGAGAGCATGTTAGTATGTGATTGAGAGCCTGTGTGAAAGTGAGAGAAAAAGAGAGAGCATGTCTGTAAGCATGTGAATAAGAGTCTGTATGTGAGAGAAAAAGATAGCATGTATGTGTATTTCTTATCCCATGTCACTTTAATTTTACGTTATTGATAATATTACTTATTGTATTTTTATTCTTACTTTTATTGAAGTTTTTATTTTCTTTATTTGAATTTAATTATTCTCCCTTTTAATTTTATCTACATTGTAAACCACTTTGGTCAGCATTTAATGTTGGTAAAACGGTATATAAAAACGCAAAATAAATAAATAAATAAATGTGTGTGATTGAAAGCCTATGTGTGTAAGTGTGAAAAGATAGACAGCACGTGTGTAAATGTGTAATTAAGAGCCTATATAAGTGAGAGAAAAAGCATGTGTATATGTGAATGACTGAGAGCATGTGTGTATAGGTGTGTAATTGAGAGCCAGTATGAGAGAGAGCACTGGTATGCGACAGAGAGAGGAGAAAGTTCCAAGCAAACCACCCCTCCTCCTGCTAATTGAAAACAATCTCAGGAGACCTGGATATCAAATGTTCCCAGGTATGCAGAGCAAACAAAATGTTTGTATCCTTGTTTTTCATTACTGGGTCTTTGTGTCTGCTATTTTGAAATATTTTATTGGTATCTAGAAATGTTTTATGAGTTTTTAATTATTGGATATTCCACTCATCAGCTGTTTCAAAATAATCTGTTCTTTTTGTTAGTAATGTTTTACTGCTACTGATTTTATATTTCTTGATTTGTTTTATAAGGATGGGTGATGTTTCTTTTTTCCTTTATTACACTGAGTACAGAGACTCTGGCTTGTTGCAGTTTCCAATTCAGTTTTTTCTGCATGCTTCTATTTTATTCTTTATTCTTTGTTAGGTGAGGGTCAGCACGTGATTCAGGTAAGGTTTTCTGCTGGCGTGTAGTTTCTGTGTAGGGGTCTATAGTAGCCTGACTTGGTCCGTTTTCCTAATAGGAGATGTATTGGTGTCTTAAGGCCTGGTGTAATATTTTCAGTGTTGCCTTTTCTTTGGTAAGGTGGTTACTGTTTAAGTGCTGGGAATTGGTGCTGTTTTGATCTGGAATGTTTACTATTTATGCAATTTCTGTTCAGACACAATGCGTATCTTTTCCATGTGTCATTTTAAACAATAAAAATAATTACCGGACCTTTACTTTTTATTTCCACCATGAATTGTAATGAGCATTGTGTCACACATGTGAGCGTGGTCTGTCAGGTGTGTCACGTTGGGAAAAAGGTTGAGAACCACTGACCTAGAGTATAATCAGCAGAGGAGCCTGATGTTTGTGTTTCTGTGTAGATTTGAGGCAGGCTAGGCATCTCTCACTGTTTTAATAACTGCAGTAGTGTATTGACAGGGAGCTTATGCTTTTGTCAGATGGAAATTAGCTAATTCTTTGTATGCTCAGAAAGGATACATATCAAGGAAAAAGGATGTTAAGGATGAAAGCATTGAAGAACAAGGGCACTTTAAATAGTGGGTGACAATTTAAAGATTGCTTAGCTTACATTTCTTGGTCAGTCTCTATTGTTTTCATCATCTGCTTGGTTTATATTCTTACCCTTAAGATTAAGATACCATCATATTTGTTCAGGAATGGTATTATCACCTCATGCACCTCATGCGCACATGAAGGAATGCACAAAGGGGCAAGTTCCTTTGTTGCACTCCTTCATGTGTGTGCCAAGGGTGCACACCTCTCGATGCAAGTGCCTTTGGCATCACTATCTCCGTCTTCTGGTGTCAGTGGATGGGTGGTAGGTGGGTGGTGGGCGGTCCTAGTCACCTCGGTGCTGGCTTCCCTCTCCCTGGCTTCCTGTGCTTCTCTCTCCAGGTGGTGCTCTCTTGCTGCTTCTACACCACTTCCACCACTGCTGCTGCTGGGTAATTGGTGGGAGGGAACCCGGTGAACCTCATTTCATTGCTGCCGTTGTGGTATACTGGTGTCAGTGGGTGGGCATTAGGCAGCTGGTGGGCAGTCCTAGTCACCTCATCACCAGCTTCCATCTCCATGGATTCCAGTTCTTCTCTCTCCAGGGAGCATTCTCTTGCTGCCTCCAGTGCTTCTTCCACTGCTGCTGCTGCTATGTGAGTGGTGGTGAGGGGGAGCTTGGTGGACCTCACCTCATCACCACCGAGGTCGTCTGGTTTTACTGGGTGGGTGTTAGGTGGGCAGTGGGTAGTTCTAGTCACCTCAACACCGGCTTCCCTCTCCCTGGCTTCCTCTTCTTCTCTTTCCTGGGGGTGCTCTCTTACTGCTTTCATTGCCGCTTCCACTGCTGCTGCCGGGGAGAGTGGTGGGAGGGAGCCTGATGGACCTCACCTTGTTGCTGCTGTGGTCTTCTATAATTAACTCATTTCTGGGATCCTTCGAGACAATGCTTAAATTCAAAATGGTGAATGTTAAAACTTTTGTCTCAGAACTTAGTTAAGCAATACATTACCTTTTAATCTCTGTAGCCAGTAATTGCAAGGGATCAAGTATTAATGAGATTTTTTATTCCACTATGAGATAACTATTACAGTTACATTTTAGTATGTTAGGTGAACTGAGTTATAGGGAATAATCAAACTAATTTGACTGAATTCAGAATAGAGAAGGATTTTAAATTTTTTCATTTGGTGATAATAGGCTGCTTTTCCTTGCTTCAGGGTGAATTCCTAGTCAACATTAAGTATACAGAAGCCATTATGGGTTCTTTAAACATCCAGCAACTGCATCATCACCCAAGGACTGCAGATAAATTCATCTAAAGCACTCAGCAAACAGGATGACCTGAGAAATTATATATGAATTTCTGTCCAGAATGTCAGTGGGTATTTTGACACACTTTTAATTTGATTGAACTGAGAAATGAAATGGGGTCTGTGGTGGTCTTTGAAGAAGTTGAAAAATTCTAACTTTTCTATTCTTTCACATGGTAATAAATTCTTCTTTTATTATAAAGACATGAGTATAAGAATCTAATTGACTGATTCACTAAGGCTTTTCTTATATTCTATGTCTCTGGGAAAATACCTTGATGAATCAGGCCCAAAATCTGTAATGTAAATATGCATGTTCCGATTCTGCTAACATTACTATAGTAGTAATTTTTATCTGCTCCGGGAAAACCTTTAGTTGTGTTATCATGATCCACATTCTAAATCACACAGCTGAGAGGTGGGGATATTTAAGTAACCTCTCCCTCAGGAATGGTTCCTTTAGCTCTAGTGCTAAATGTGGTGGTAGTGGGATTTACATTATATATGCACAAACCAGAGTGACAGAGCAATAGAGAAGTGAAAAGAGACAACCTGAGGGAGTAAATTGGTATTGGCAGATATTGCCCTTCATTTCCTTGCTCTTCATAACTTGGGACTAAGTGCTACCAAAAGGGATAGAAAGGACTCGAAGGGAGAACTCAGGTTGCACATACATTTTATGTTGCCTTTGTGCAGCTACATCAAGGTCAGGATAAAGGTCAAAATGCACTTTCCATGATTACAATCAGTTCATTTATCAGAGTCCTTTTCTCTCATGACTGTCGTAAAAGACTACTATTTTCTTGATATTGTTTCTAGTAGCAATTTTGCTGCTAGCAGTGCTGCACATTCAAATCCACCTCATCTAGTGATCTTGACCTATTTTTTTCACTTGGGATTTAGTATAAATAGAGTTTTGCTGCTGTCATTGATTATGTATGTACAGTCAGAGAATTAATACTAATTACTCAGCTAGACAGTGCTAGCTGTGTGCCTTCAGGGTGAATGTTCCTATTCCTAGGAAAAGAAGCAATGATTTTTTTTTTCAATCTGTATTTCTTGTACATGGAATATAAATTTTCTATACAGCATCAAATCCAGGTAGAAGCAATGACATTTTAAATCATTCTCTTTTCCTTTTAATATGCTTCTTTTTTTTATAATAAGGATGACATTGCTGTAGCTGTTTCTCTGGATGGAGGTGACAGTTATGAAAACTAATCCAATTGGTAAGGAATGAGAGACCAAATTCTGTGATAAGGTAGAGCAGAAATGAATAGAGGATATGGTTACCAGTATTGTCAGGTGAAAAAATAAAGAGAATGGAAATGTGTTAAATTACCATGAAAAATCAGCCAGGGCTGTTTTTTTAAAGTTGTGGCTGTCAGATGGAAGAGAAATCTGCTCTGTCTGCCATCATCTTCACAAGCCCTACATCAAAGGCAGCAAGAGTTGAAGGTGGGGGGATCTTTGGGTGGAAGAATGAGAAAACAAAGAGGTATGTTCTTCTACTGAGGCTCATTGTCTTCATTTGGTAAGGGATGGAGAGACTGTGACATGTGGCTTTTACCATCTCTTCTGAGGGTGTGGGGATGGAAAGGGATTTGATTGTATAGACCCTTACCATCTGTGCATGAGGTGGGGGGGGGGAGGGGGGTTCAAGAAGGATCAGGGAATGTGGCCCTTTGATCTTTATGCTGGCCAGGAGGAAGTCCATAGGGGCACTACGGTCCTTCATTCTGAGTGCTAGATTGATGGAAGAGGATAAAATCTTATATGCTGACTAGCCTGTAGTGTAAGAATTGATAAACATGGAGAGAATGATGGAGATAGACAATTTAAGGCCTTACTGTCTATTGTCAAAATATAACACCTGGTCAAAAACATGTTTAATTTTGGGGCCTTACCAGGCATGGGAAGCATGCTATACACTTTCTTGTGGGCTCAGTAAAGCCTCTTTTGTGTATGTTGGGCCCTCAGTTACATATAAGTAAGCAATAATTTTATCACATACACATTAATGTATTGAGGGATGCTCTCATGCTATGCCTCAATGTACACATTGAGGCATAGCATGAGAGCCCTATTATACATGTTACTATTTATTTCATTGGCTCCATAATGGAGGATTTTAAGCAAGCTCTTTTCAATAGGACAAAATATATTTATCTCATTAAAATATACAGATGCTATGTCTATGTCAATATGAAATTAAGTGGAATTGTGCAGAAAAAAATTCATGAAGCATGCTGAAGTAGAGATATCAGCATGATCATTCAGGTACTGTTGGCAAGCCCAGGCATGTGTATCAGATGTTGGCACATCATCACATTTTTGCTAGTAACACAACTGAAAAATGTCAACACGGTCATTTGTGCTGATCTTATGATTCACAAGATCAGCACAATCAGCTGGAAAATTTTGAAAAAGTATAATTTTTTTTTTTTATATAATTTATTGAGTTTCTTACATACATTTATATAAAATAAGAAAAAGAAAATAATGTGTTACAACATAAATCATAATTTGCCTTATAATACAGGAAAAAAATTATTCTGTAACAAACATATACAGACCCCTTTATCTAAGGGGAGCCTTTTATTTTACTAAAATAATAATAAAGGTAATTATGACCCTTTCATAAACAAGAGAGAGACTTATCATTTTTACCAAACTTATTCACCAATAAGGGCTATAACCCACTTAGCCACTTTTATCTTGAAGAAAAACTTCCAGATGCCCTGGATCAACGAAAACAAACTTATTTTTTTGATATGAAATCATACATTTACAGGGATATTTTAAAAAGAAAGTGGCTCCAAGAGCCAATACCCTCTGTTTCAATACCAGAAATTGTTTCCTTCTGTGTTGGGTTGTCCTCGACACATCAGGAAAAATTTGCATTGTTTGTCCACAAAAAGCAAAGGGGCGGATTTTAAGAGCCCTGCTCGCGTAAATCCGCCCGGATTTACGCGAGCAGGGCCTTGCGCACCAGTGCGCCTATTTTCCATAGGCCTGCCGGCGCGCGCAGAGCCCTGGGACTCTCGTAAGTTCCGGGGTTTTTCGAGGGGGGCGTGTCAGGGGCGGGGCCGATCGGCGCGGCGTTTTGGGGGTGGGACGCGGCTTTTCGGGGGCAGGCCCGGGGGCATGGTTTTGGCCCGGGGCGGTCTGGTTGCATGTCCGTGCCCTCCGGAACTGCCCCCAGGTCGCGTCTCGGCGTGCTAGCAGCCCGCTGGCGCGCGGGGATTTACTTCTCCCTCCGGGAGGCGTAAATCCCCCGACAAAGGTAGGGGGGGGTTAGATAGAGCCGGGGGGGTGGGTTAGATAGAGGAAGGGAGGGGAAGGTGAGGGGAGGGCGAAAGCGAGTTTCCTCCGAGGCCGCTCCGATTTCGGAGCGGCCTTGGAGGGAACGGAGGCAGGCTGCGCGGCTCGGCGCGCGCCGGCTGCACAAAATCGACAGCCTTGCACGCGCTGATCCTGGATTTTAGCAGATACGCGTGGCTACGTGCGTATCTACTAAAATCCAGCGTACTTTTGTTTGCGCCTGGTGCACCAACAAAAGTACGCGAAGGCGCACTTTTTTAAAATCTACCCCAAAGTTTTTATTCAAAAACTATTTCTGGAGAACCAGATTTTTCTGGCTCTCCAATGCAAATACCATGACCAAAGTCGATCTTATCTGGATATTATCCACCGAGGCCTCCAAAAAAGATGTCAAATTGGGGCTTTCTGGTTGGAGTATATCCATATCACCATCATTCTTTGCAAGGTTTTTTTTCACATTTGATACATAATACAAATTAGAAATGATTATTTCCTCAGAAATACCCAAAATTTCTTTTCAGTATTTCTTAAATAATTAATTGGCAGACAGAAGTCTAGTTATAGGGAAATTCAATATACGAAGATTTTTTTTCTTAACACATTATCCATATTTTCCAATTGCCTATATATCATTAAAGTGTCCTTCATAAATGCAGATCCTGATGCCTGAATAGTGGCTACTTGTACGGCAGTGGCCGCATTAGTTGCCTCTAAATCTTTCAGTCTCTTTTCATGATCCCCTAGGACTTTCTTAGTGTCTGTGGCAAAGGCAGTGGCTTGGTTCATGGATTGGACTAATCTCCTATCCATGTTGGTTACTGCCCGCCATACATCAATTAAGGAAATGTTTTCAGGTTCAGGTATGCTTGATCCCAAATTCAGGAGGGGTCCTTCAATACCCTCTTCTGCAGTACTCTCTCCTCCAACTGCTCCCATAGCCATATCCTGAACTTTAACAACTACCCCTGGTACATTAGCAGATTTTATTGCCAATTGGGGGGAGTCCACAATAGCTTCATTGGGCCCCCCTCCTGCCAGGGTTGAAATGGATGTTTGGTTCTGGGGCGGACTCCCAGAGTCCTCTGATGAAAAAGATATTTCAGTAGCCAGCTCTCTCAAATTGTAACTCACCCTCCATTGAAGGTGAGCATCCATGGGGCCTCGAACTTCCTTTGCCATCGGCGTTGAGGTCTTAACCTTCCTCTTTCTCCCCATCAGTTGGTAACTTTCTGCCAGAAAAAAAAAATGCCCAGGGGCGCGCCCGTTTGGCACGCGGATTCAGCAGCGCGCTGGCGGCTGCGTGCCACTGTGGAGCTCTTAATATACCCACAGCAGCTCCCGCTGACATCGGGGGGCGGAGCTCGGATCTCATGCAGCTCCTTCCGGTGTTTCGTCCTTCTGCCCCGTATCCTCCTCTCTCGAACCGGCATGCTCCCAGATAAGCACCGCTGTGGAGCTCTTAATATACCCACAGCAGCTCCCGCTGATGTCGGGGGGCGGAGCTCGGATCTCGTGCAGCTCCTTCCGGTGTTTCGTTCTTCTACCCCATATCCTCCTCTCTCGAACCGGCAGGCTCCCAGGTAAGCACCGCTGTGGAGCTCTTAATATACCCACAGCAGCTCCCGCTGATGTCGGGGGGCGGAGCTCGGATCTCGTGCAGCTCCTTCCGGTGTTTCGTCCTTCTGCCCCATATCCTCCTCTCTCGAACCGGCAGGCTCCCAGGTAAGCGCCGCTGTGGAGCTCTTAATATACCCACAGCAGCTCCCGCTGACGTCGGGGGGCGGAGCTCGGATCTTGTGCAGCTCCTTCCAGTGTTTCGTCTTTCTGCCCCGTATCCTCCTCTCTCGAACCGGCAGGCTCCCCGAAAAAGTATAATTTTTTGAATTAGCATCATGCTGAGCAAGTGGGAGGCAGAAGATTGATGGATCTCAAGTCAGAAAATTGTTGGGAACAGAGAACAACTGAATTACATTTTGGAATCACCTAGGAGAATGAATTTTATAAAGGGAGCATCTTACTCCCCAGTGTAAACTTAAGGATAAATGTATAGGCACCCCTGGTCAAAGTGTATGTTCCAATGAATCTCTAACAGGGCCATTTATCAAACTGCAAAGTGATCTTATCATGTGCATTAAGGCCTTATTGCAGGCGATAACATGCTGTCACACATGATAAGTAGCACATTGTGCTGGTAATATTTACATTCAGGAAAGGGGAGGGGTTTGGATGGACTTTGAGTGAGGTAAAAATATTTTAATTACGGTACTGCTGTAGACGATAATGTTTTACACATTATCGCTGGCAGTAGCACCAGAATTAAAACCACCTTTTCCATTGGTGGTATGGGGACAATATGGTGCAGTGTGGCTGCAACCTTGGTGGGCAAAAATGCACTGCCAAGATGCAGCCCACTGCACAATTTCTCTCCCCACCCCTTTTTTTAGCGCGGTTCATCATTCTGCCATATTTATTATAGAATGATGACTCTAGGCCTAAATGAACAGAAGTTAACACAACCTCTGCTTGGTACAAAGTGAAACATAACATCTTTCTGCAATGTTTAATGCAAAATTACTATTTATTTGATGATTTTAACAGACTGAAAATAATAAAACAGTGAATATTACATGTGGAAAAGATTGGGCACCTTTCTAGTTGATTCATTACTACTTTTAAAAAAATAGATTTTATTGGCATTTATACATTACAAAGAATAAAAACCAAAGGATAAAAAGTTTCTACATTACTGAGCAAGGAAAAACAAAACAAGAAATAGAAAATTCAATAAAAAAAACCAACACCCTCCCACTTGCCCACATTTACAATGGAGTACATCGAAGAAAAAGAAAGAATAAGAAATTTAAAAAAATGTACAATTTTATTTAAGCTTTTATCCCCTAGGCTAAACATCTAAAACCTTCCCATGAAACATTTCTAAGATTTATCCAAAATAAAAGTTTCTAAATGGACAAGGTCAATAAAGACATATTTATTACTCTGATGTGTTGTTAGGCATTTGCCTGGAAACTTAAGTATAAAAGAGCAATCCAAGAAAAGTATCCATGACTTTAAGTTGCAAAAAAATCCGTCTCCACATATGCACTTCTCCAGAGACGTCAGGGAGATTTGTACTTTATCACCACAAAAGATATTATCTTTATATTTAAAATATTGTCTTAACACTAGATCTCTATTCATATCTAATGTAAAAGTTAAAGCTGCAGTGGCTCAAGTACATATTTTATCCTGAGAATCTTGCAAATAATTAGTCAAGTTACAACTATCAAATGAGACTAGTATATCCATACTGCCTTCCACACTGACAACTTTTTTCTATCAGGAACATAAAAACACCTCAATAAATTAATATCTTCCTGTGAAATCTGTAATATGCTAAAAACATATATCTTAAATAACTCAGAAAGGGATATGAGATGAGTTTTAGGGAAATTTATAATGCGAACATTCTTAGCTCTCATATTATTTTTCAAAGACTGAATCTTATTATGCAAGAATAAACAATCTTTCATGTAGCAGCTGAATGATTAGACAAGAAATCATTCAGAGCAATAGACAGTTTCTTAAGATTATCAATTTTATAATCCAACTAACACCAATTTGGAAATGGTGCTTGCAGTAAAAGAACAAAATTAAACAACTGTTTGACTTAATGCAGACCTGACTTAATATTGTCTTTGTTAGCCCTGTTTCCAACCTAAGCTGGCAATGGATCCACAACCAAAGACATTAATACAGCTTTGGTTGGTTCAGTGGGTCTTGAACTTGAACTATATTAGGCCTAGATTCATCAAATTGCTAAAAATAGCACCAAATTGCTAGAAATAGCACCCAGAAAAAAAAAGGATGCATGAAAGCTAATTTCCTGCATCCTGCAATGCATAGGCAATTTACATGTGGCACATTGTGTTATCACGCTGCTCGTCATTTTACACAGTGTGCATTGATTTGTGCATGGTGGGTTATTTTTCTAGTTTATATATACTGGCTTCCTACAGCTACCTCTTTAAGGGTGTGTCAGTTGTCTAGAGAGAGGAGAGGAGAGAATATGAGTTGGTAGTTCTGAGTGAGGTGTCTTGTGCTTGTTTCACATCTATTTCCCTTTGTCTATTGTCTTGCTCTAGGTGTGCAAAGGTTTTTGTTAATTTGTCCTGTTTGTCTATATTTGTCTTTAGGTGAGGAATGGTGATGAGGTGGAGGAGGTGTGGTGAGGTGTTGTAGTGTTGAGGAGTGGAGAGGATGGAGCATGAGATGCAGGGGAAGAGAGGAGAGGGGAGGCATGAGGAGAGGAGGGGGAGGAGGGAGGATGAGGACTGGAGTGCTAGGGAAAAAAGGAGAAATAGGAATAGGAGTAGGGACATGGACAGGAGTAGAGATATGTAGGGGGCAAGGGTTAGGAGGGGCTTGTGTGAGAAACGGATAGGCAGACGAGTCCAGTGGGAGGAAGACGATGACAGGCTAGGGATAGACAGAGAGGGTAGAGGGGAGGAAAGTTGGTAGGTCAGGTGAAAGGAGGGGAAAAAGAAGTGGGAATGAGAGTGAGGTAAAGGAGGACACATCTCCAGAAGTGAAAGTGGCACCCTTTCAGGCAGCAAGGCATGTTTATCTTAGGGCGTTGAAGTTCAACCCAGAAGACAATGAGATGAACATCGCTGGGGTCCTGGAAAATTATACCATGCTGATTGGCAACCATGCATCCAAAACCTCGATGGCAGCCAAAGGCAAAATCTGATACACCATTGTCCAAGAAAACTCAAGGAGCAGTAGTGTGAGACACAGTGGGGAGTAGGTGGCTCACAAGTACCAAGGCATAAAGGCCTGGTTAAAGTCCAAGGTGATGAATTGCAACAGGTACATCTAGCAGTGAGGTGGAGGAGACTCTTGTCTGATTGCGCTAATGCCCATGGAGAAGCACCTTGTTCAATGGCTGGGATTGGATGTGTTTGAGGGAATGGATGAACAGCTAGACACTATGTGATTCAGAGCCGGTAAGTTCAACTCACCTGTAAATTGCAAGGCTGCTACAGTTGTGCACATCATTTGGCATAAGATGCTCTCATTGGTTGACATTAAAAGTGTGCATCTCATGCCAAATAGTCCATGTGTGTACCTCTTGGCTTTGGTACTTATGTCTTCTTGTTTCCACAGCTCTCACCCAGGATTCTGCTGGTCCCAGCTATGCAGCTCCAGAGACCAGCAATGAAGCCCCAGGAAACAGCAGTGAAGAACCTGGGACCATCTGTGCATCATCATTTTTTGTGCCCCCCTTGCTTATGGGCACTCAGACACAGTTCAATGAGGAGGAGGAGGAGGAGAAGGAAGAGAAGGAGATGCAGCATCAGTCACCTGAGCACAGCTATATCATGCAAGATCTTGGCTCAGCAAGCCCACTGAATGTGATCCTAAATCTTTCCAGCTTCATGGAGGAATCCAGCCTGCAGTGGAACACAATAGATCCAGCGCAACCTTGCTCCAGCATACCACAAGACCAGCACATGGCAGCATACACCAAGACAGTGCAGCCAACCAGCACCCTTGTGCCACTTCGGGAGGTTCAAACCTCCAATCTGCTCATGATCATGACAGTACCAGCACCAGCTCTGGCACCAGCTCTGGCACCACCATTGGCACTGAGCGAGATCTCAATGCATGAACAGATGGAATGGCTGGAAAGGAGCCATGTTGTCCACCTCTACCACATATAGGCTAATGCACCTCAGGAGGGCTGCCAATGGGGAGACCCAGGTCCAGCCCACACACAAGCACTCACTACAGTGGCAATGTTTATAAATAACCTCATCATCACCCTCATCCAGATTCTCCAAAGAATGCTGAAGTCTCTATCAGTTCCTTCCTCAGCATCCTAAGACTCTATGCCATATAGCAGTCCCTGACCCAATAAACAACCCTGGGATAGGCCCCCCATAGACATGCTATCTCCAAGTGGCAAGCCACACATGCTAAAGGGTCATGAACTTTCAAAACTGCTGCCCTGTAGTGCCTAGAAACTAGACTTGTTGAACAAGCCTGGCTGAGTATCTGGAGAGAGTTCATGTGCTGGTTCGATGGAAGAAGACTGCTGGGCCTGCCTTTCTATAGAGTACCTGTGCTGGCTTGCTGAAGACAGTGGCCTGCTGTCTGCCACTGTGTACTTGCCGGGTTCTTGTGGCCTGGATTGGCAACTGTTGGAAAAAGGATGCTGACCCAGTATGGCATGTTCTTATGTTCTTATGCTGCCTAGTTCTAAAGCCCTTCTAGATGCTCTGCCCATACTCCAGCCTCCTTGATGCATTTTCCTGTCATGGTCCAGCTGCTGCCTCTTCTCATCATGTCTCATCTCCTGCTCCTGATGCTGGAGTCTGTCTCATCTCATTTCATCTCATCTCATCATGCTGCTGCATCTATGCTGCCATTTCTCATCTCATCTCATGCTGCTGCTATCTCCATGCTGCTGTGTCTTCTCCTGGGCTGCTATCTCAATGCTGTTGTGACTTCTCCTGGTGCTCCTTCTTCCATGCTGTGGTGTCTTCACCTGGGGCTCCTGCCTCTATGCTGCTGTGTCTTCTCCTGGTGCTCTTGCCTTCATGCTGTGGTGTCTTCGCCTGGTCCTCAGCCTCCATGCTGTGCTGTCCAGCCCTGGTCCTGATGCCTGCTTTTTAACCTTTGATGCTTTGGCCCATAGGCTGTCCCCCCTTTTAGAGCACTCTTTCAACATGGACTGTCTAGGGGCCTTCACTTGAAATCTGTTGCCTTGGCCCTTAGGCTGTCCCCCCTTTGTGAACTGTCTTTCAACCTGGACTGTCTGGGGCCTTTTGGTTAACATCGCATAGCTCTGCTGCTATCAGTTCTAACATTAGCGCTGTACTGTAGCTATTGGGGTTCCAATTCCTCTTTCTATGTTCTTTGCTGTAATCATAATTGTGCAAAAAGATAAGATTTTGATACTGTATATGTAATATTGTCATTTAGAACAATGTATGTAGAGGTCCACATGCAATGTGCTGTTCATTTCAATTAAAATGTCATGTGCAATTACATATCTTTTCCTTGCAGAATGCGATTTCCAAAGATGTTGACTTGCTTTCAATTTGTTGACATTTGTTATGTAATAAAGCGGTCACAGATTCAAAGAACACTTTCTGATTGCCTGCTTTTATTGTGTGCTTTTTCTCTTAAGGGATCACTAGGTGAACGTTTTGGGATCCACATGATCTTGCATGCTAGTGTGCCAGTGGCCATTCCACGTTGGAACATTTCTGGCAGGCAAGAGCATATGGCCTACAGCATACAAGCTGATTGTAGGCTCCCAAGGAAGACAGAAAGATCTAAACTGGAAGCTCCTTACTATGGAGCTTTAATATTGGCTCCTGTTGCTTTCTCCAGAGACTATACTCTTAGCCAACTTTTATGTATATTGGCATGTATGTGAGATGGCCTCTAGCTAGCTAGCTTTCACCTCCATACACAGTCTGGTGGAATAGGTGTAGAAATGTATTTCTTGAGGTGCAGGAACTATAACTTCACACTGTTGGGGAACAATTGGTTTTCTAGCTATGAGGAAGGTCATAGTGAACCTATTACAAACCTTTGGCCTGTAACATTGTAAAGATATATCATCTCTGGCCAAGCAATCACCCTTCTCTCTGACTCTGGCACTGAATGCTATCATGACATAAGTCTTCAATCAGAGGGCTATGTGAAAATTACATAAAACCCTAGGTATGTTTTATCTATAGGGAGAAGAAATGTGCAGATGCAGGTGTCTAGAACAAAGATCAAATAATGTAAATGTAAATCCTGCGTGGTGTTAAGGGCAAGTTACACTTTATACAAGACTTTACATTGGGGCCCTTACTTGGGTCATCACTACACCTATAAGGCAATCTAAACAAAACCCATATTAGCTTCCACACTAAACAAAATGTCTTCTATTTGCTGGCTGCTCTAACACCATGTCCACAGCTATGTGATAACTGAGGAGGAGTGAGGAAATTGTGTAGGTTAGACCAACCCGACAGCCTAAGAGGAGACAGCTGGGAGGTGTGCTTTTGCTTTGGGGCAGGCAGACCTACACAGACTGTCTGCCTCCCCTGTACTGGCCTGGCATGTTGATCTGCATAATATCTGTTCACTAAGGCTAATAGTTAGCTTCTGTTTACTTACCACTTCACTGAAACATACAGTTTGACCAGAAATGCCGTAACTTTTGCATATAACTGTAACTATAAGCTACAAGCTGTATTGTTCCATTGGTATTGCATTTTCACTTCTGTAGTTCTATGATTCTCCAGTCTTCCTGAGTACCTCAGGGGGTTAAGCACTTCATGGAATATCTCTTGGTGGCTTAGAAAATATATAGGCATTGTGTATATATGAAAAATAGCATCTTAGTTCCATGTGACCAGAATCATGTCCCAAACAATACCCAGTAGGTAAAGAATATTATTAGTTACTCTGTTTTGTTTATAGGCAGTTTATCAAACAATATTAACTATTGCAGTAAATAAGATACAAGTACAGACAGATAATTTGCTATCTAATTGTTTCATGTACTACAAGTGTCTCTCACTTTTACCTATGTTTTACTAAACATCCTGATTTCTTCCATTCTTCTTCTTCCATTTTCACATCTCCATCTTATACAGTCCTTCCTGCATGATCTCCTAAGATGTCTGATAATTATTTGTTAGTTTACATGGCTATATGGGTATAAGCTAGGCACTGTCACTCTACATGTCAATTGAAGAACATCTGGGATGAGAGGTAATCCCTTAACTTCTATTTGAGGTTTTGGAGATGGTGTTTTTATAAGTAGGGCTTCTTAAATTAGGTTTTAAATAATAAATACTAATAAAACTAATAAAAAGAATAGGTGTTTATTGAATAATAACAGAATAATAACAGAAAAAATACCACTTTTCTTAGTATTCACTCACACCTTCCCTTGACTGCCTTGGTCCTTCACTCAGTTTTATTGCCTTTTCCACACTGATGACTCCTCAGGAGCACAAATGTATATATATATTTTAACTGGAAAAGGTACCCAATCTGAAAAAACACCAATAAACACTGATTTTTTTGTACTCTCAAAGAACCCCTAATTAGCTAGTAAATAAACACCGACTTATAAGTCCTAAAATGAATGTAGTATTTAGACCATGGAAATGTTGAGAAGATCCATAACTATCATCTCTTCAAAGTCTTGCAAGCTTATATACCTCAATTTGTGTGCTTTGTCAGTTACATAAGATACTTCCAGAGAAATACATCAGCATGGCCATTTCCTTGAAGAAATTAAATATAAAGATTGATATGTATAAGTACCTGCTTTGGAAAGGATTGGCTTTGAGAGAAAAAGGATTAATGTAGACAGTTACCCGGATGTTGTGTGTCAACAGGATAAATACAATATTAAATAAAAGTTACCTGGGCTGCTGCAGAAAGCAGTACTAAGAGGGGCTAGGCAGAGACAGCATGCTGCTCTTTTGTTTGTGTACTGTCTCCCCCCTGGTTTCAGCTGTTTAAAACAGAGAGAAGGGCTGCTGCTGCTCCTGTGATTGTGAGAGATGAAACAAGCTGCTCACTTATTTTCACTAGCAGCTCAGCAATAATGATGTCATAGCCTGGACTCTTAAAGGGTCCAGGTTATATCAGCACCACAGGGGCAGGCACAAAAGTAGAGTAAAAGAAATAAAAGTTAAACAAAGCTAAGACAGAGCAAAATAAAGGCAAGGGGAAGGGCAAGCAGCAAATGGCATCTACCAAGCTCCTACAGCAGTGACAAGTTAGCACAGCCCCTCCATAACAAGCTACTACAGCTCCTTTCCTGGGAGTGATAAATGCACATCAGAGCATAGAGCACAGCAGGTATAACAGCAAGAGATGCTGGGATAGCCTCTGCTGCTCAGCTATATGAGAGTGGGTCATAGAGAGAAAGATTAATCTTGGTAAGTCAGTCCATGTATCCCCCAGGAAAAATAGTTTAAAAATAAATGAACTAGATTAAGTGTTGGAGTGACCAGTGCTAGTCTCTTCACTTATGCAAGGCTGGTTTTGTGAGTTTATATTGTCAGGAAAAGCCACTGTGCTGCTACGCTAGTCTAAGAAATAATCCAGATCAGGATTTCACAGTGACTTCCTTGCTAAGAGTCAGGCTTAACAACATGCCAAGTAATTAGAAATTCCATTCGGATTTCTCCCTGTGAGAAAATTCAGTGAAGAGACCAGAAGAAGGATACCCTATTTCCTGTAGTGCTTCAGTTTAATTAAGGTTACTGAAAGTTATTTCAACAATCTAGACCAGTGATGTCAAACTCCAGTTCTCAAGCACATCAAAAATCTTTCCATGCATATTCATTGTAGATATCCTGAAAAATTGGCCTGTTTGTGGCACTTGAGGACTGGGGTTTGACATCACTGATCTATACTGTGCCAAAATTATCATTCCTGCTGGCTATTGAAAGCAAGGAATAACATGTTTTTTTTTGTAATTGTAAATGATACCCATGATGACTCCTGGGTACTATTTTTGCTGACATTATCAGCAGAGGATTGGTACTCCAAGTCTGAAAAAATAGTCTGGCTACATGTTTTTTTTTTTTTTGCCAGAAAGAAGGTAGCAAGGTAGCAGCTGAAACAGACTGGAGAAAGAAGGAAGCAGAGAGAAAGAAAGCAAAGAAGGAAAAGCAGTTGGAACAGAACTGAGGTAAAAGCATTCATCCTACAATTCCACAGGACCAGTCTGGTGTCAAACAGAAGAAGATACTACAAACAATAGGAATATTTGGTTTAATGCTTATGCTGAGTACAGAAGATACAAATCAAGTGTTAGTTAATGGTGATTGCTCAGCTGAAGATGAGTGTTTATTCAAATTCAGCTTATTAAGACAGGAATACATAGTCTTTATTGTTGAAGAACTAGAAAGTGAATATTTATTTGATATCACCTGTTCTGTTGAGAGATCCATGTTTAAATGTGGGTGATCATTTAGAGAAAGAACTCACTGTTGTTGTTACTTCAGAATAATTTAATAATGTATCCCTGAGACTGTATGAGATTGAGTTTTATTACAACCAGACAGTGGTAAAGACTGCAGCAACCTGCAACCTCAGAGACTGTTAAACTTTACCCAGGGCAACAATAAAATTTGATTATTCTTAGCAAGGAAATCTAGGTTAAATGGAGAGCCCTCCAAACTACCTTTGTCTCCCAGTTATTGTGCCAAGGAAGGAATTTGCTGTAGAAACAAACAGTATGAATGCTACAGTCAGTACAACTGCTTTAAAAGAAAATAGCCTTCTTTTTATTTTCTCCATATAAAGAGAATAGGAAAAAAATTGCTTATCCTTATCTTTTTCCCTTTAACTAGAAATACCGTACTAACCAGTCTTCAGGACCACACTGAGTTAACGCTGCTTTTAAGAACACCTTTAGAAAATTGTCGTACAGAGTGTAGTGAGTCCCTCCCAATTTTCTTTAATTAAAACAAAGGTAACACATTGAAGAAAGAAGAAAGAAGGTCTAAAAATCACTGATCCAGCAGCTATATCAATTGCAGGACCCGAAGGGAACCAAACTATGGGATCAAGATACAGAAACCAGGCACAAAGAAATCAAGCTATAGACTTTGAGCAAATTATATTTGTACCACATCCTACAGTCTAGCTAGACCAATTCACAGGAAAGACACAGGCTCAAAGAGTGTATACTTACATAGACAAAGAAAAAGACGGCTACAAGAGAACTCTGAGTAGAAAATGTTTAATAAAGGAAAACATAAACAACAAGACACAGCTACAATCTTAAATTAGAAGATTCTTACCTTTTTGCTACTGCCTGGTAGCAGGAACAGTGACACCAGCAAAAGGACAGTGAATAGAAAGCATTAATTAAATTCTTGAACCTACTGTTCACATTTTGGGTTAATATTTAACACCTTACATTTCTTACAGAATACTTATCTGACAGTTATTCTTGAATAGTCATTCTTGATTGAAGGACAGTATACATACAGCCATCTTAGGAACAGTTGCATCTTTAGCGTATAAAAAAAATCTTGTATATAAAAGAAATATTCAGCACTGTTATCAACATTGTTTATGGTTCTTTGCATTTTATTGATGTTCTTGCTAATAGATCTTGCTTACTATACAGCAGAAGAATTCCAGTCATTCAGTACACTTTCCCCCTTTTACCCCTGCTCTCCCTTCATACTTGTAGGAGATGATAATGGGTGCATCTAGTCCCCTCTCTTGCAACACCCAATTGGAGGGAGGGCTTCTGAGACTATCCCCTGCCAGTTCCATCGTAAGTCTTTGCCTTATATACTTTCAGCCAAAATACAGACACCATAGCAGAAGATACTTCCCTGGCAGGGTGGTTTACATATGAAAGAGCATATAGACTAATATGCAAATCAAATGTCAGGTGTTGGTATTTATCCAGAGACAGAAAAGACTGTATATCATGGTTAATAAAAAGCTGGAACAGTGAAACAATCAGTATAATACCAAAGTCATTAGAAAGTGAACTAAACAAGATGCTGGATAACGTTCCAAAATAACTTCATATGTTTTAATATTTATTTATTTTATTTATTTTATTTAGAGTTTTTATATACCGGCAATCATGAAAACATATCTTGCTGGTTTACATAGAATGGGGGTGCAATAAAATACATAGAACTTAAGAACAAAGAACTAGAACTGTGGTGACAGAAGGTACAGTTACATTTAACAAGGTGGCCAAACTTGGAGTAGGAAAAATAGAAAAGAGGATAGAAAATGGTTAAACAATATACAATTTAAATGTAGTATACAAAATAGATAAATGTTATAAACAAACGGCAAGGTGATTTAGGAGTTATTGGATTGTGTCATTGAGTTGTGTCCGGAAAGGCTTGCTTGAATAACCAAGTCTTGAATAACCAAGTCTTAATAACCAAGTCTTGAATAACCAAGTCTTGAATAACCAAGTCTTTAATAACCAAGTCTTAATAACCAAGTCTTTAATAACCAAGTCTTGAATAACCAAGTCTTGAATAACCAAGTCTTAATATTGGAACTATACCGTTGAAAAAAAAAGAAATGAAGAATCAGGATGAGTGCCACTCAGACAGTAAAATCCTGTTACCAAGTGGAAAAATGCTACCTAGACTCTTGTCAGAGAAATGTAATAGTTTGTAATTTCATGGACATATATTAACCAATGGGAAAGTCATGTATGATATATACACTGGATAGTTTAGTTTATATGTTTTGATATATTAGAATTCCCTTGATGCAGGTATAGATACTGAATTATAGCCATGTTAGTTACAATTTGGTGTCAGAAGTGAGAACTACATCTTTTGAAGATAAAAAAAATCCCCAAAAGGAGATTCTACCTGACTTGGGCGCTTGTTGAAGGGAAGTAGATTTACCTCAAAGCACCATAGCAATAATAATGTTTTCTCTATTCTGCTATTTATAAAAAAGCTTTTTGGAGACAGAAATTTCCTTTGGCTTAGGGTGCAGAGTTCAGTATCTCTCAATCCACCCTCAGGGTTTTCTTTTTGGTTGGCTTTACTAAAAGTTCAACAATGGAGTCAGAATGTTCATTAAACTAGCTGGACAAGAAGCAGCAATTTCTACAGTAGATGAGACAGCAAAAGCAGTAATAGCAAATTCAGCAAGTACAACTACAGGCCCTAGGACAGAGACCATTGTAGAATGATCAATTCTATGCTACAGCACCAATAACAATCACTGAATGAAGGGACGAGACAAAGGCCTTCCTGACCACCTTAAAAAAGATAGCCTAGGCCATGGTCTGGCTGAAGCATCAATGGATTTTTCCATCTGGCTCCATATGTTTAACTGAAGCGGTTCAAGTCTCCCACAGATCACAGGATTTTGTATGAGCACAAGACTACGGTAAATTTAAAGCTGCCACCCTGGACTGCCTGGAGCTCACTCTGGAGTCCTACATAAAATGATTACAATAGACAAAGTTCACATTTGGGATCCACCCTCCAGCTCTAGCATAGAAACTTAAAAATGAGCAAACTAGATAGGCTATATGATCTTTTTCTTTTATTACATTTTTATGTTTTTATATGCATTAGTGCTGGTTAGGACTGGATCGAGCCTAACAAATTATGATAGAAAAAATTAATTATACAGTCAATTTTCAAGTAGCCTACATAGCTGAAAACTACATGAATATTTTTCATGCATGTAATTTATGCAAATATTTGCAAATAAACTATCTCTTTTAAAATTAGCAAGTTGAAAGTATACATGCTAAAATATCAACTGCTGATGAAGTTCATGATCTGGGAATCCAAATTGATGAAAAACTCAATTTGAAAAAAACATATTTTGAATATAATCAAATATGGTTATGCCAAACTCAGAATGCGTCATCACCTGAAACCTTTACTAAACTTCCAGGACTTCCGTACAATATTATAAACTCTTATTTTTTTCAAATCTAGACTTCTGCAACTTCCAATTGCTAGGTCTCAATGCAAACTTAATTAAACCTCTTCAACTACAACAAAATGCTTCTGCCAGAATTCTCATTGGATCTAGAAAATTTGATCATATCACTCCTACCCTAATAGATCTTCATTGGCTTCCAATTACCTTCAGAATCCAATACAAAATATTATTAATTATCTTCAATATTATCAATTATCTTGAATCATCGCCTCCCGGAATCTCAATACAACTCTACAATCCAACAAGAGATCTAAGATCCCAAAACAAAGTCATTCTTTCAATACCTTTAAACAATATTATTCATCTAACCCATATCAGAGACCAAATGTTTTCTGTTGCTGGTCCCAAACTTGGGAACTCCTTACCTACTCAACTAAGACTAACAACTGAAAAAAAGAAATTCAAACAGGATCTCAAATCATGGCTCTTCAAAAAAGCCTATGAACTCAGCTGAAATTTCTCAAATCTACTTATTAAAATGACTGATATTATTAGCTAGGGGAGATTTTAAGAAACAGCACGCGCGTGTACTTTTCTTCGTGCACCAGGCGTGAACAAAAGTATGCTGGATTTTATAAGATACGCACGTAGCCGTGCATATCTTATAAAATAAGGGGTCGGCGCGTGCAAGGGGGTGCACATTTGTGCAAGTTGTGCGCGCCGAGCCCTGCGCGTGCTGCCCGTTCCTTCCACCTTCCTCCACCTTCCTCTCCCTTCCCCTACCTAACCCACCCCCCGGCCCAATCTAACCCCCCCCCCCCCCCCCCACCTCCGTCGCAGAAGTTACACCTGCTCGAAGGAGGCGTAACTTTGCGCGCGTCGGGCCGGCTGCCGCGCACCGTGTTTGGGTTTGGGGCTGGTCCAGAGGCTGTGGCCATGCCCCCGGAATGCCCCCAGGTTGAAACCACACACGGCACCACCCACGGATGACGCGCCGACCGTGTCACACCCCCCGACACGCCCCCCGATGACGCGCCATCCGCATCATGCCTCCCGACACGCCCACCCCAAGAAAGCCCCAGGAATTACACGCGTCCTGGGGCTATGCGCACGCTGGAAGCCTATGCAATATAGGCTTGGCACGCGCAGGGGTTTTTTAAAAGTGTTATGCGTGTACCTTATGCGCGTAACCCTTTTGAAATCCGGCCCCTAATGTCCTATAAATTTGATAATTACTTAGATCTTCTATTTAAATAATCTCCTGGAATTTAATTCCATTTTTATGTAATTAATATTTCTCTTATATATTTTATCTTTTATACTCTATTATATTAATGTTGTTTGAAATGTATTAACTTTCTATAATGAATTTCAATGCTACATTTGTAAATTGTTGTGATCTACCTTTTGGAACAATGGTACATATAGAAAGCACAAATAAATAAATAAATGCATCTTTATAGATTGCATCTTCCATATGTGTTGACAGCAAAGGGAGAAGGCAACTTAGCATACAGGCATTTGTAAATAGAATATTTTATTATGACTAAAAATACATGTGCTGTCCAGTCTGATGGATTTGGTAATAAGAGGTATGCACTGCCATGTTGAAGGTCCCCAATTTGAACTTTTGGTTGGGTCTTCTACTCCCTGGGTTGGTCAGGGCTGGGAATTCTGTGGAAGCAGTGTTCATTTTCCCTGGATGAGAAGAACTCATGTTCCTTGCTTAAGTTTGATGGATTTAGGGCCCATGATCACAGGGTTCCAGAAGGAACTCTGGTACATAGCTTCTGATTCAGGACAGTGGCTGCAATTGTGCCAAATTTCCCATCAGGGAGACTTATCTTTCAATGATAAGAACCTGGAATCATTCTAGGTGGGGGATACTGCTCAGAATGCTTCTCTAGAATGTGATAGCAAAACATAAAAAAACAAACATTGCCTTTTCAGGTTAACTAGAAAGAAGATTGAGATGATGAACTCAGGCAGTGACAGACCCGCTCAAAATTTTATGTGCCCCCAGTCAGAACTAAGTTGGAAGGGTATAAAATAAGGGATCCCCAAGTAATTATGAATGAAGGTGTTTGGATTCAAATGCTGGTTCTGGTTCTCACTGAGTTGAAACTGCATAGGTACAAGAGAAAACCTTCCTGATCTTTCAGGATGATCATTTTAAGCTAGTTTATGTGAATCTCAGTTGGGTCACCTGGAAAATTCCCCAACGTTTCTCATGTGTTACCTTTTTTCTTTTGGCCCAGGAAGAACAGAGGGACAAAGACTTTTCTGCTTTCTGCATGTCATATCAGCTTTTTCCAGAAAAGATTGGCTGGTACCTTTGGTTGCATTTACAGGAGGCATTCCCAGGGGAAGAAAATAACACATCTATTGCATTTTCAACTCTACACATGCTATTTTCCATGAAAAAATATACAACAAAAAAGTGCAAATATCAATATATACTTTGGGCCCAATATTCAAAGCATGTTCAATACTTTTTAGTCAGATACACGGTCCTTATGTGGTTAAGTATCAGCTGCTGAATATCACCCTGTAATGATCTCCTCCTCCAGAGGGGAGGAGTTAGCAATCTGTCATCGCTTACTCCACCAGGAGGGTGGCGTTAGCAACCTTGTTCTGCTTTTCTCTTGTAAGGAGGAAGAGTTAGCAATCTGACATGATCTGCTCCTCCAGAAGGTAGGAGCTAGTAATCTGTAGTGCTTACCCGGCCAGGGAGGTGGAGTTAGTAATCTGTTAGCAAACTGCTATTAGATGCTCCTGTAAGGAAAGGAGGTGGCAATCTGTTATGGGTCAACTCCCCAGAGGAGTTGGCAATCTGTTCAATGGTACTCTTCTAAGGAGAGGAGCTAACAATAGATATATTGTACTTCACTACTGAGATAGCAATCTATCATGCCTCTGCTACGGAGTAGCAATCTGCCATATGTAGGCTGCTGGCAAGTCCCATAGAAAGAGGAGTTAGCTATTCTATATAATACTTCCATAAGCGGCGTTAGTGGTCTGTAGTGGTTGGCTCCCACAGAGTGATAGTAGTGTAAGAAATGACCACGTAGAGCAATGGTTCTCAACCCTGTCCTGGGGACACCCCCAGCCAGTCGGGTTTTCATGATATCCACAATGAATATGCCTGAGAGAAAATTTGCATACTCTGCCTCCATAACATGCAAATTTTCTCTCATGCATATTCATTGTGGGTATCATGAAAACCCAACTGGCTGGGGGGGTCCCCAGGATAGGGTTGAAAGCCACTGACGCAGAGGAAATGGTGAATCCTTGGGCCGATGGCAGATGACAGCACCCCCAGGAGGGGATCCTGAGAGGAAACACTGGCTAGGCTAGAATATGAGATAAACACAATAGTTATTTATTATGCTGGAAGCTGGATCACCAGAGTGGCAGTAGTGAGTCAATGTGTTTGGCAGGCTGAAGTTCTTCTGATACTGGAATATAATCTCTGGGTCGCTGAGCTGTAGAGAGAGACTAGAGGTAGTGACTAAACAAGGTATACTGGATACAAGATGGTACACTCACAATAGTAGATGTCTGCAATGGTCTCCCTGCCACAGAGAGTCTTCAGTATATATAGGAACAGGAGCCGTAGGCGAGCATTTGTTCCTGCAAACAGTCTGTAATAACAACTCACAATGGCTTCTAGAGTAGAAGAGAGTCTGTAAAGGATTCCAGGAACATGGGCCCTCATGGAACAAGTACCGGTTCCTATCTGTAGTCTTGCCAATGTAACTCCTGTACCTGCGATAACGTCTAGGATGGAAGGGAGTCTTCAGAGCTATAGGAATGTAGGCCCTCGTGGAGTGAGTACTGATTCCTATCTGCAATAGAACTCACTGTGTTCACATCTGCGATTGCCTCCAGGCAATGAGGAGTCTTCAGAGTATTCTGGCAATCTGAAATCAAAAAGAGAGAGCGAAGACCCCGTGGAGCGGGTACTCCTGGTAAGTTTGAAAAGGCCGAGTAGTGGGGAAGGATTCCCTTGGCTGAATCAAATCACTGTTGCAAGTATCATGGACTGTCGAAGCAAGTCCTGTTGTGTTCCTTGCTAACTCGTTAGAGGTTAGCAAACAAAGACCTTTTAAAGTGGAAATGGATGACGTCACTACGGGGGGGATGTCCCCGTGGTTCGCACCCTTGCTAGTACAAAGTCTGGAGTGTGTGCGCACGTCCTTACATCATCAGGAACATGGCGGATCCGTAGCATCAAGCCAGCCCAGGGACACCGGGACCAAGAGGCAGAGAGAAGCTGCAGCTGCAACTGTCCATCAGAGCCAAAGGGAGTCGCTCCCAAGAGAGGGTGGAGCAAGGGGCGAGAAGAGGCAATGCAAGAGTACCTCCCTTCAAAGGGCGACCTCCTCTTCAGGTACCAGGTTAAGTACCAGAGATGTGCGAGGTGGAGCTGATGAGCATCTTTTATCCAATAGGTCTAAGGATCCCAAAGATGGATTTGGGGTCGAAGCCTTTTCAGGCAAACAAAGTTCAGTCTCTGTTCAATCATCCAAGGTCTCAAAGTCTTGAGTTCAAGTTCGTATAACACAGGTAGATGTAGATTTGAAGAATCTAGTAGAATGAATAATGACGTCAGCAGAGATAAGATGGGCGGCCGTGGACACCATTGAGGTTTCAGTGGAAGTGGTGAGGTAGAAATTGGTCCAATATCCACTTCTGATATTGCTCTTCCACAGGATGCTGGAAGAGAGATGTTGATAATGCCAGCAAAACGAACTGGCTGATGGATGGGTACATCTTCATCCTCAGAATCAAACAGTGATGCAAACTCCCAGCATGACTTCCGAATGATCCAACGAAGTTGATAAGTATAAACATCTTTTTTCTTTCCTCAGAATCAACCAGTGCCATAGGTTTTGGACATGACTTCTGAATAATCCTTAAGTAAGGTGATGAATAGAGATATCTTCTTCTTCAGAATCAAAACAGTGCTGAACCCCAGCATGACTTCTGAGTAGACCAATCGCAATACTGGTAGCTAGGAATGTCTTCTTTCTTCAGAATCAGCAGTGCTGTAAACCTCCAGCACGACCTCCGAGTGGGCAACCCAAAGTTGAGAGGTAGAGAAGACTTCTACTTTGGAATCAACAGTATGTAGTCCTTCAGCATGACTTCCAAGTAGGTAGAATGTATTAGTTTTCTCAAATTTGTAATCCAAGAAGACAGAGTAGATGAAGAACACCCCCTAGCTATGGCATGCTTAGCAACCGCTATGACTACCTGCAGAATTAGAAAACTGCTGGTGATGTTGATAAAATCCTCAAAAGAAGTGGTGGTGAAAAGAATCATCCAAGGCCCACTTCATAGTGTGATACAATATTGGATCTTCAAATTTACCACATGGACTCCTCAGGTATTCCAAAAAACATCTGAGATGGTAGTCATCTCTTGCCCCTGAGTCCTTCAGGGCAGAGGTTCGAACCGTCACTGGTTCAGGGTTCATCAAGACTGGATGAGAGAGTGGAGGAGATATTGCTGTATAGACCAAGAACAGTCCTCCCACGGGACTCAGGCTTGTCCGTTTTCCAGACAAGTAGGGCAGACAGAAACATCATGGCCTGGCTGACCACAGTACATGCACAAGCCATTCTTCCTTCAATATCTTCTCTCTTTAGACGTCGTGACCACGGCCAGATTCCTTCGGTTCCTTCTTCTCCACAGCAGGAGGTGCTGTTTCCCTTGTTAGTGCAGGAGCACTGGTTGGTTTTAACCCAGGTAATACCTTAAGCCGGTGTTCCTTCACCTTGTCTCAGGGCCGCCAGTCAATCCGAGTGGCTAAGGATATCAATTCTTCCAGCGAGTCAGGTGTCTGACGAGCAGCCAACTCATCCTTTAAGTGAGTGTCCAGGCCTCTGCAAAAGAGTGTCTTCAGATATCTGGGGTCCCAGCGCAGCTTTGCTGCTAGAGTTTTAAATTCAATGGCAAATTCTGCCAGGGATCTGTTGCCTTGCTTTAAGTCCACCAAAGCAATTCCAGCAACAGACATACGAGCAGGATCATCAAAGACGGATTTAAAAAAGTCCATAAATCTTTCTATGTCCTGCAAGATAGGGTCCTTGCATTCCGACAAGGCTGAAGCCCATGACAAGGCTCTCCCATCCAAATTAGACAGAATGTAGATGGTCTTGGAGAGACTTGTGGGAAACAATGAAGGTTGTAGAGTGAAGTGTAAGCTGCACTGGTTCAGGAAGCCTCAAGTCTTCTGGAGTTCTCCGGAGAATGAAACAGGCGCCGCCAGTGGAACAGCTGATTTAAAAGTTATCTCTGATAACTGGTTTTCTTGTATAGAAGCTGTGCTTTGTGCCTTCTGCATATGAAGCTGATGAAAGGCTGCAGTAAGTTTCTCCAGGGTTTCTTGCTGTTCTGAAAGGCATTGAGCCAGGCCCGGTATAGCCTGCAAGGCAGAAAGGTGAGCCGGTTCCATGGGTTACAAACATCCAATTCCTTGAACTGAATACCCAGGAGTACTGCTTCTCCAATTCTTTCTTGAAAGCTGGCTTCAAGTTTTAGGCTTCTCCAATTCTTTTCTCGATAGCAGAATTCACTGGAGATAAAGGTAACAACTTAAGCCAGATACACTGAAGTTAAATGTGTTCCATATAGTTCAGCCTGATTCACTGGAGTTAAATGTGTTCCATATTTTTAAGCCGGATTCATGGAGTTAGCAATCTGTAATGCTCTCCTACTCCAGAGAGGAGGAGTTAGCAATCTGTCATCGCTTACCCCACCAAGAGGGCAGAGTTAGCAATCTTGTTCTGCTTTTCTCTTGTAAGGAGGAGGAGTTAGCGATCTGACATGATCTGCTCCTTCAGAAGGGAGGAGTTAGCTCTCTGTAGTGCTTATGCTGCCAGGGAGGCGGAGTTAGTAATCTGTTAATGAACTGCTGTTAGATGCTCCTGTAAGGAAAGGAGGTGGCGATCTGTTATGGGTCAACTCCCCAGAGGAGTTGACAATCTGTTCAATGGTATCTTCTAAGGAGAGGAGCTAACAATAGATATATTGTACTTCGCTACTGAGATAGCAATCTATCATGCCTCCGCTATCGAGTAGTAATCTGTTATATATAGGCTGCTGGCAAGTCCCATAGAAAGAGGAGTTAGCTATTCTATATAATACTTCCGTAAGCGGTTTTAGTGGTCTGTAGTGGTTGGCTCCCACAGAGTGTTAGTAGTGTAAGAAATGACCACGTAGAGGAAATGGTTAATCCCTGTGCTGATGGCAGATGACAGCGCCCCCAGGAGGAGATCCTGAGAGGAACCACTGGCTAGGCTAGAATATGAGATAAACACTTAGGGGCGGATTTTAAAAAGCATTTACATGCGTAAATCTGGGTTTTACGCATGTAAATGCACTTTACTCGAGTAAGTGGGCTTTTGAAAATTGCTACAATATATGCCATTGAATCGTCCATAGGATTTATTCGCATAAGTGCACTTTACGTGAGTAAATGGCTTTTGAAAATTACTACAATAGTAGTTACATTTATGCGCGTAACTCCTTTGAAAATTACCCCCAATAGTTCTTTATTATGCTGGAAGCAGGATCACCAGAGGTGGCAGTAGTGAGTCAATGTGTTTGGCAGGCTGAAGTTCTTCTGATACTGGAATATAATCTCTGGGTCGCTGAGCTGTAGAGAGAGACTAGAGGTAGTGAGTAGACAAGGTATACTGGATACAAGATGGTACACTCACAATAGTAGATGTCTGCTATGGTCTCTATGCCACAGAGAGACTTCAGTATATATAGGAACAGGAGCCGTAGGCGAGCACTGGTTCCTGCAAACTGTCTGTAATAAGAACTCACAATAGCTGTATATGGAATGGCTTCTAGAGTAGAAGAGAGTCTGTAAAGGATTCCAGGAACATGGGCCCTCATGGAGCGAGTACCGGTTCCTATCTGTAATCTTGCCAATGTAACTCACGATCTCCTGTACCTGCAATAATGTCTATGATGGAAGGGAGTCTTCAGAGCTATAGGAATGTAGGCCCTCGTGGAGCGAGTACCAATTCCTATCTGCAATATAACTCACTGTGTTCATGTCTGTGATCACCTCCAGGCAATGAGGAGTCTTCAGAGTATTCTGGCAATCTGAAATCAAGAAGAGAGAGTGGAGTCCCTGTGGAGCGGGTACTCCTGGTAAGTGTGAAAAGGCCATGCAGTGGGGAAGGATTCCCCTGACTGACTCGGATCATTGTTGCAAGTATCGTGTACTGCCGAAGCAAGTCCTGTTGGAGTTCCTTGCTAACTCGTTAGAGATTAGCTAACAAAGACCTTTTAAAGTAGAAATGGATGACGTCACTACGGGGGAACGCCCCCGAGGTTCACGCCCTTGCTGGTACAAAGTCTGGAGCGCGCGCACCCTTACATCATCAGGAACATGGTGGATCCGTAGCATCAAGCCAGCCCGGGGACACCAGGACCAAGAGGCAGAGAGAAGCCACGGCTGCAACTATCCATCAGAGCCGAAGGGGGTCGCTCCCAAGGTGGAGAGGGTGGACGAGGGGCAAGAAGAAGCATGAACGCAACACACCTACATTCAGCAGTCATCACTTAGCCGTATAAGATGTGGACATAAAGTTGTGGATTGGAGTGGAGTGAATTAGCCATACAACTTATGTGGCTAACTACCAATATTTAGTTTTAGCAACATAAGTTATACAGCTAAGCTAGATATGATATAGTGAAAGTCAAAACTTAGCCAGTTAGACTTATTTGGCTAAGCGATCAGTTATATATGTATCTTCAGCAGCAAAACCATAACACTGGCCAAAGAGAGCTTAAAAGAAATCTCAGAAGAAGAAAGAGACAGCAAGTCTGAGAGAATACAGTCTGGGAAACAGGGTATTACAGCTGATGTTCCCCAGCCTCAACAACTACTGGCTAAGCAGAGGGATCCATACCCAAAGAAATGTCATTTTAGGCTGGTAGGTTATGAAGTATAACACCCAGGGTGCTGTAAAGTCATATTAGTGCATCATGTGAACATGAAGCCATAGTCAACAGAAGCAGCTTAGTTGCCATGAAGAAAGAAGAGAAGGACATTAACTTGTGGTCCCAGTCCACAGATCAAAGATGGTGGGGAATTTAAGATGGGGAAAACTATCTCAGGGCATTGGGGTCAGGATTCTCTCAATATTTTCTTCTAAGTAGATTTCTGTGTAAATGTATAAAGAAACTGTAAAAAGCATTATCTTTTCTTCTAGAAATTTGCATACTGTATATTATTTTAAATGTGTTACCAAGTCTTGAATATCTATTAGAAGCAAAATAGAAGTAACATTATAATAGAATGAATCTGATCAGGTATCAAATACAATCATAGAAAATAAGTATTGAATTTGATGTCATTGTGCAGCAAATTCAATTGCTATTCACTGGGAAACAAAGTATCTTCCCTTTAGAAAAGACTGAATTAAAGTTTGAGAATAAGGGTGGATATATCAAGTGGTGATTTAACTAATTTGTTGAAACACAAAGGTTCACAAAACAGATAAAGTATAGCTTGGTAGATATAATTAGTTATAACTCCAGGTAATAAGATGAAATATTTCTGGAAAATTAAACCTCTCTTTTAAAGATGTTTTATATTTTAATGGACTTAATGCTATTCACTATACATATTAGAGACATGATTTGATTTAAGTTCATAAGAATGTGAAGAATATGGATGAAAATAGAAATTCTCTTTTTTAGCACTGCATTTTTATCTAGCACATACCTCAATGTGATATTAGATTTAAATGTTTAAATATTTTAAAAATAGGAATTTTGATTAAATAGCTGGATGCCAACAAAGCATTGCAGCATAAACTGTAAGCTTGGTTCTCTTTCCTGAAGGCTGGTCAATAATGGCCAAATATATGTTTGTCTAAGGATATTCAGTTGCTCAAAACTTATCTGGAAGGACCTGTTAAAAGATATGCAGATCATGCAGGAGGCACCCTAGATCCTACATTGTCAGACTCTACTCTGCCCTGGCCCTTCCTCCAAAGAGGTTATTCACCCATTTAAGAGAAAATTTTTGAAAAGTCTGTGTAGTTACAAAGTGCATAGGCATTTTATTTATTTAAATGTCAGGTTTATATACTGAGTTAAAAAACAAAAAAAAATTAAGTACAAATTATATGAAAAATATATATAATAAAACAAAACAGACTCACTGATATTATAAGAACATAAGAAATTGCCATGCGGGGTCAGACCAAGGGTCCATCAAGCCCAGTATCATGTTTCCAACAGAGGCCAAACCAGGCCACAAGAACCTGGAAATTACCCAAACACTAAGAAGATGATCCCATGCTACTGATGTAATTAATAGCAGAGGCTATTCCCTAAGTAAACTTGATTAATAGCAGTTAATGGATTTCTCCTCCAAGAACTTATCCAAACCTTTTTGAACCCAGCTACACTAACTGCACTAACCACATCTTCTGGCAATAAATTCCAGAGCTTTATTGCGCGTTGAGTGAAAAATAATTTTCTCCAATTAGTCTTAAATGAGCTACTTGCTAACTTCATGGAATTCCCCCTAGTCCTTCTATTATTCAAAAGTGTAAATAACCGATTCATATCTACTCATTCAAGACCTCTCATGATCTTAAAGACCTGTATCATATCCCCCCTCAGCCGTCTCTTCTCCAAGCTGAACAGCCCTAACCTCTTCAGCCTTTCCTCATAGGGGAGCCGTTCCATCCTCTTTATCATTTTGGTTGCCCTTCTCTGTACCTTCTCCAGAGGGAAACTACTCAGATAATGTCCCTTTGAAAATTACCTGAAAGGTATGTGTGTAAAAACCATGCTTTGGACTTGCTCTTGCTGCTGGTGGAAAAACTGGGCAAAATTGATAAAAACATACTTAGCTTAGATTCATCAAATTGCTATAAATTCTGCAGAAACATGAGGCATTAGCAGCTGCAATAAAAAAAAGGGCAAGGTCAGGAAAATGTTTCTTAAATACCATATTGCTAGGTAAATTTCATAACCTGCGATTATAATCTTGCATTGTGGGACAAGCTATCATGGTGTGCGAAGCATTACCGTGCTGCATGTGCAAACCAGGAGATACGTGCAAATGTCAGACCAGCATGCGCTGAGTGGGATTTTAAAAACTGACCGCGTACACACATATCTCCCACTTTGCACACATGTGAAAAAGTATAAAAAAGGTCATGGCATAGCCAATGTGGGAGGAGGAAAATATATGTGCACATATATACTTATGGGCACAGTTACGCGCTAGAGTCCCTTGCCTCGCAACTTTACTACTGCTATAGATGGCGTGTAAGTCATAAAAGAAAATCGCAACTTTACTACTGCTATAGATGGCGTGTAAGTCATAAAAGAAAATAAGTAAAATAGTCAGCGGGTTATTACAGGTTGGAATAATAGGGGAAAAGGAAGACATAAATTAGGAGGTTAGGAAGTCCTATCCCTCGCCTGGATGACCTGAGAACAAACTGGCGAAACTGGCAATGGTATTGGCATGGGTCTCTTGGATAAATAAGAAATTAATTGGGATGCTTACCCTGGTTGGATACCCCCTGAGAATGGATAAATATATACTTGGGTTGTCATAACACACAAAGTTTTAGCTCCTTGAAGCATGATTAGGTCAGAGGAGGAAGACAACATGCATAGATTTGATTTTCAAAACTAACAGGGTCATTCATCAAACAGTGTTAGGGCCTTATGGCATGAAAAAAGGGGTCTAACACATGATAAACACATGATCTTTATTGATTCTCATGTTTGCATGTTATTGAGATGATGTGTGAGGTTTGCTACCTTTGTACCAGGAGGAGTAGCCTTAGCCTAGTGGTTAGACCAATGGGCTACAAACCAAGAGACCAGGGTTTGAGTCCTGCTGCCATGCCTGGTGGCCTTGGGCAAGTCACTTTACCCTCTATTGCCTCAGGTACAAACTTAGATTGTAAGCTCTCTGGGGATATGGAAATACCTATAGTACCTGAATGTAATCCACTTTGAATCACTGCAAAAAGCAGAATATGAATATCAAAGAAAAAAATAAGTGATCCTTATGCACACCAGACAACTTGCTATCTACATTCATAATGATCAAATTGCCAACTTCAACAGCAGTCCAAACCCTCTATTTTGGGCACACAACACTAAAGAAACATCCTCAATGCAAGAAGATAAAGCATCACCTGGAGGGCTGGTACTAAGTACAATTGTTTGATAAAGATGGATGATAAATATCTTAATAAACATTTCCTGAAACACTAAGGTGATGCTCTTCTTCCAGGTGACCTCAATTCTCCAAAGCAGCACAAGGGCTGCTAGACTGAAGGTGGGATTGATTTACTATGTCCCTGAAGATCTCCTCTATATATCTCTCTGACTCCTGTTCTGCCACTCTAGCTTCCAGAGTTCTGACTTATCATCTAAGAGCCGGGACCTATTTGCATAGCATGCACACATCAACCTCCCACTCACGGGTAACTAATCATAAATATGGCACAGTTTCAAGATGCCTCTTTTCTCCCTCCTTCCTATGGTCAAATCTCTCTCCCCCCTCTGTAAAAGTGTTTCAAAAACATTCCAGCAACTGAAATGCCACCTCTCTCCATCCTTCTATCTGCATTCAGGAAAAAAAAAAATAATGCTAGTTCCTGTTCTCCCTTTTTATTTCAGCTGTGACCAAAAAAAAAAAAAGAAAGACAGTGCCATTAGAGGGATCTTTCCACTTTCCCTTTTGGGTTGGAGATGGATGCCTAACTGTCACTATCCATGTTTGGTCCCAAGTAGGGAGGAGTGAAGGAGCATACATTTATTTTCCTGACAGCACAAATGACAGAAGGAAGGGAGAATCTTCATTCTTGGCAAACTGATTCTAAACGTTTACAGGGGAGGGGAGGGAAGGAGATCAGATGTTGGTAGTCTTTTGCTTTCTATTTTTTAAATCATGCTGCCAGAGGCTCTTTCTTTCTTTTTTTTCTTTTTTTTTTTTTTTTTAAGATATGATGTCAGGAGGGAAGAAGGAATGGGATATGTCCCTTTCCCCCAACACTCTTTGTTTAAATCACTGAGAGGCTTACTCGGTTAACGTTAGGCCTGGTATTTGGCTGACCACAGTTAACCTGGTAACACTGGCCAGCCAGCGCTGAATATCAGAGTTGAATGGTTACAGTTAACCCTACCACTACAAAGCCCTCAGGGCTGCCTCATATTGTCTGGTTATGTTTTGTGCAACCTATGATTTCTTAGACATAATTTAGTCAGCCAGCAGGGGAAGAAATTGAAATAAGTTTTATCTCTCTCAATCCTAAAGTTAGATTGATATGCCATTTGAATATTGACCTCAAATGAGTAATTTGTATTGCTGGAGCACATGTATCCCTTTTTCTGCCATCAGAAAAGTCAGTCCCTTTTAAAGCATGGACCTGGCCTTGCGAGTTTCCTACTCTGCACTCTGTATTTGACCCACCGATTCTCCAAACGTTCTAAAGACAAGCCCTATCCCTACCACAATTTCCCGTACCCATCAAAGCCCCAAGCTAACCCAAAGCTCCTCTATCCACTAAGTGCAACTTAGGAATTAAAAATAGTATTTATTTATTTATTTTGACATTTTATATGCCGTTGTTCCAAGTGAAGATCATAACAGTTTACATCACGACAAAAATATCATAGGTAGCCAATTACATTCATTTGATGTGTTCATACATCATACATTTTAGCAAAAGACACTTACATTGAGTAGGGTGGTCAGGGATAGTGAGATATACAGGGATGAGGTAGCAGGAATGAGGTATCACTTTTAACACAAGGTGCTGGAAGGATATAAAGTAAGGAGTTGAGAGAAGAGGTTTTAGAAATATTTATTTGGGATGGGTTGGAAAGTAACGTGGTAATGAGTTCTTTAGTTAGGCTCACAATGAATTTGTCCATGTAGGAACAAGTACTGTTTTAAGAAAAGTTAAGTTAGGTTACATGCATTTTGAAATAACCATGTTTTAAGGACATGTTTAAATTTATTTGCTTCAGTTGTCAGACACAGAGTCTCAGACAAAGAGTTCCAAAGTACATGGCCTGCTATGAAGAACCTATGGTCTCTTATTTTTGTCCAGTGTGTATTCTGTACTGATGGCACAGTTAGTAATCCTCTCTCCTGAGATCTTAGTGATCTCTGTGGCTTGTATGGTGGTGGCACCACCCCTACCAGACCAGTGTCAGAATGGAAAGAGGAATGTAGTAATGTTAAGACTTTGAAATGGATTAGGGATTATCTCGGTAGCCAGTACAGTGCTATCAGTGATTGTGAAATGTGATTTAATTTCCTGGATCCTGTTAGGAGTCCAGCTGCAGCAGTTTGTAGAAGTTGCTGGTTTTTTTTATAAGACCTTTAGGAGCTCTGAGTAGAAGAGAGTTGCAGTATTCTAAGTTTGAAAAAATTAGGGTTTGTAGTACCATGCAGAAGTCTACATGAGTAGTAGTAATAGTAGTAGTAGTAACTGTAATAGGTGAACTCCTACTAGCACTATTGACAGGTCTAGATTTGTATGAAAATCCTACAAAAGAATTTTACAAGGCTCTTGCTGTGTGTTCCTACTTTGTGTTGCTGTAATATTAGAAACTCGTCAGCTTGTCCAAGTTCTATTGTTGATACTGCATCCATGGATTCTGGGAGACTGATGGTGACATCCGGACCCAAAATTTCAGTGATGTGTTTCTCCAGTATTGTAAGGTTATCACCTCCTTTCTTTTTTGTTGGTCACAGACATTGGCAGACTTTTCTCAGAGGCCACATTTAATGTCCTAATAATGTTTCACTTGTGCTATTCTGCTAGTGTCACTGGTGACTACTAGACTGTTGATCTCAAATATAATTTGTTTCCAAATACAATTTTTAACTTGCATGGATTTCTTTGAAGAATATATACTAAAGACCATGCTGTACATTTTCAATTTGCCCTACCTCCCTCACAGATATAGAAGGTATGTTCTTAAGGGAATCCATGAATCCTTTACATATTCACCCTATTCCTTCTCCCATTACTTCTGCCCCTGTTGAAAATGTCCCCAACTGGTATCTAATGAGCCAGACCTGGTCACCTTCACCTGTTTGCTCTGATAACGCTAACAGAGCTCATGACCTAGCACTGCTTACTCCCTTTCCACCTCTCCCTGCACTATTATAGATTTCCACCCTGGAGCCTCCATTCATTTCCTGACACTACTACCCATTTCACCTCTCAAACACTTTCCACACCAATACACTATTCTCTCACCAACCACATCTTCTCACTTCATTCCTTCTAGACTCAGTCTTTCACACATAATTGCTGTACAAAAAATATACACTTAGGGGAGGATTTTCAGAGCCCTGCTCGCCTAAATCCGCCTAAATCCGGGCGGATTTAGGCGAGCAGGGCCCTGCGCGCCGGTGCGCCTATGTTCAATAGGCCTACCGGCGCGCGTGGGACTCGCGTAAGTCCCGGGGTTTTCCGAGGGGGGCGTGTCGGGGGCGTGTCGAGGGGGCGGGCCCGATCTGCGCGGCGTTTTCGGGGCGGGCCGTAGCATTTCGGGGGCGGGCCCGGGGGCGTGGTTACGGCCCGGGGCGGTCTGGGGGCGTGGCTGCGCCCTCCAGACCCGCCCCCAGGTCGTGTCCCGGCGCGCTAGCAGCCCGCTGGTGCGCCTCTTGGAGGGAGACGTAAATCCCCCGACAAAGGTAAGGGGGGGTTTAGACAGGGCCGGGCGGGTGGGTTAGGTAGGGGAAGGGAGGGGAAGGTGAGGGGAGGGCAAAAGAAAGTTCCCTCCGAGGCCGCTCTGATTTTGGAGCGGCCTCGGAGGGAATGGAGGTAGGCTGTGCGGCTCGGCGCGCGCCGGCTATATGGAATCGATAGCCTTGCGCGCGCCGATCCCGGATTTTAGCGGATACACGCGGCTACGCGCGTATCTACTAAAATCCAGCGTACTTTTGTTGGCGCCTGATGCGCCAACAAAAGTACGCCAAATCGCGCTATTTGAAAATCTACCCCTTACCCTCTTTCCCACAGACTTTGAACAATGGATAAATAATGGAAAGAGATTACACAAAATGAGTACAAGACAAAACACAAGCCACTCAAATATCTGCTTTTTTCCTTTCTTCTCTGTTTTCCTCAATTTTATTTCCTGGGACCCAGTTTCTTTCCCTGTCCTCTTGTCAGCATTGAAAACCAGCAGCCTATTCCTGATTTCCTTTTATATCACTTTTAATTAACAAAGAGGACCAATGAAGAAAAGAACACTTAGGATGCTCAGTTTAATGTAAATATGTTAAAATGCTGGTGGCTCCTTGTAAACTAATTGATTTATTCCTTGATTTTATAATGCTTATCAAATAATCAGTCAATTTTTGCTGCTATATACTAATATGGCTACCCCTTTGTAAATTTCAACTTGTAATTTCCATACAATATTATGCACCCAGGTAGAAAAAGGTTTCAACTGCTATATGTTTTGGGATTAACATGGTACTATCAATAACATATTATAGAGGCTATTTTCTTGCATGATAAAATGTACTACCCATTAAGCAGAGTTTTAGTACATACATATGCATTTTGTTGACACACATTCCATGCATTTTTAGCATGAGTTTTACTGAATAGTAGGGATGTGCAGAGCAAAATTTTATGTTCATATTTTTTATGTCCGAAAGGGGGTCCCACTTGCGGCCAATATGGACATAAAAAAAATCCAATGAGTTGGGTATATGTACATATGTGCAAAAAAAAAAATTAAACCCCCTCACCCTCCTTAATCCCCCCCCCAGACTTACCACAACTCCCTGGTGATCGAGCGAGCAGTGAGGACGTCATTTCTGCAATCCTTGGCGAGAAGCATGTGACGTCGGTGGCACGTCGAGTGACGCGGCGTCACGTGATTCCCGGCTCGTTTGCGCCGGACGGCTCGTTCGGCCCAAAAAGAACTTTTGGCCAGCTTGGGGGGGCCTCCTGACCCCCCCAAGCTGGCCAAAAGTTCTTTTTGGGCCGAACGAGCCGTCCGGCGCGAACGAGCCGGGAATCACGTGGCGCCGCGTCACTCAGATGCGACGTCACGTGATTCCCGGCAAGTTCGCGCCGGACGGCTCGTTCGGCCCAAAAAGAACTTTTGGCCAGCTTGGGGGGGCCTCCTGACCCCCTCAAGCTGGCCAAAAGTTCTTTTTGGGCCGAACGAGCCGTCCGGCGCGAACTTGCCGGGAATCACGTGACGTCGGCGTCACGTGATTCCCGGCTTGTTCGCGCCGAACGAGCCGTCCGGCGCGAACTTGCCGGGAATCACGTGACGTCGCGTCTGAGTGACGCGGCGCCACGTGATTCCCGGCTCGTTCGCACCGGACGGCTCGTTCGGCCCAAAAAGAACTTTTGGCCAGCTTGGGGGGGTCAGGAGGCCCCCCCAAGCTGGCCAAAAGTTCTTTTTGGGCCGAACGAGCCGTCCGGTGCGAACGAGCCGGGAATCACGTGGCGCCGCGTCACTCGACGTGCCGCCGACGTCACATGCTTCTCGCCAAGGATTGCAGAAATGGCGTCCTCACTCCTCGCTCCATCACCAGGGAGTTGTGGTAAGTCGGGGGGGGGGGATTAAGGAGGGTGAGGGGGTTTATATTTTTATTTTGGCTCAACAATCGCGATTTCCCACATATCGAACATATCTATGTTCGATATGTGGGAAATCCGATCGTTTATGTCGAATCAATTTTTTAAGTAAAAAAAAAATATGAGTTGCGTTTTACTAATGCGGTCAATCCGAATGCACACCCCTACTGAATAGGCCATTACATTTGTAGCTCCTGATGATGTTGAACTAGTATAACAATATCCCACATAGCTCCTGAGGTGGATGATACCACATGAAAAATCATCAAGGGAGGTATTTCATTTTCTTTGTACCACAATAACTACAAATTCAACCCTTTACAACTACACAGGATCTATTTCCTGAATGATTCTTAATCTCTTTCTATAGCCAAGAAATGGATAAGGGGGTACAGATATTTGTCCAAGAAAGTTTACCCTCCCAGCACAAACATTGAAAGAAAATAATTTAAAGCCTCCAGTGGCCTGTAGTAAATGCCTCTGTATTATACACTCCTCTCCTATATCTTCTGAGTCAATCAGAAAGGGAAAGCATTTTTATATATAAGTTCCTGTGAGATAGCACTTGAGTATAATCTAGACCATTTGTAGGATCCTAAAAGGAGTTGTATGGATGTTTTCAGGCTTATTAAAAGCAATAATATGAACTGCAGCACAATTCATGACTTCTCAAGAGAATCAAGTGGGTCAGTATATACAGTAGCTGAGTGGCATATTATGTTTGAAATGCAAGAGGCTAATGCTGCTTCCTTCTATCAAATATTTGAACAATATTTGGCATGTAATTGATGTAGGAACAACATATGATTTGCAGACTACATATTGGGTTGCCTAGCCATGACAATACTCTCAGAACAGAGTTTGGGATTGAGGCAAGAAGAGGAACATGGAACAAGAACTATGGCATGAAGCTGGAACTGGAACTCAGAGCAAGATCTGGACTCTGGGATGAGATGTGGAACTTGAATTGGGCTTGAAGTTGGAACTGGAAGCATGTATAGGCCTAAAGCTTGGAACAGTGACTGGATATACAGACTTAATTGACAGCTTTGAGCAAGGACTAAAACACATTCTGAATCATCATCTTAGTGCGAGAGTGCGAGGACTGAATTTGCAGACTGGAACAAGGGCTGAGTCTAGAAGCTGAAGTTGGAGCTTACATCAGGGAAGGCTGGAAGGCAGGCAGGAACTAGAACTGGAAACTGTAGATAGAGCTTGAGATAGTAACTGAAGCCATGCATGACTAAAGCTAGATTCTGAAATCCAAGCTACAGATGAAACTTGAGGACAGAGCTTCGCTGTGAAAGGGGAGACTTCACCTCTCTGCAAAGCTTGGGTAGCCTTCTGGTTGCTGTGAATGACTTTCTGTTTTCTGAATATGGCCAATCTGGGTCATGGGGGGGGGGGGGGCGGGGAGGGGAGTATGGCCATCTTATTCCTCCGTCTTCTCCTATGCTTCTAGCTTCCTGATTAGCTCTCTGATTAAGGTTCTACACCTTCATTTCCTGGCTGTTGCTGGTCCAAATCCTACAGGACCATTCTTCTGACACGACATCAAAATGCAGTCTTCCTTTTAACTTTTCAATGAGAATTTGTATAAAATCAGTACCTATGATGGTATAGATTTGCTTCCACATTTTCTAGAAGGCAGAATGAGAGAAGGTCAAGATGATAGTTTGTGAGTTGAGGAGGAATCAGTCTTTCAAACCACTGTACATAGTCATAGAAGGTCTGTATTCATGTTTGCTTTCTGGGATACTTACTCATAGACTGTAAGCACCAAGAGTCAGAGATTCTGGTAGAGGTTCACAAGATGTAGCTGTATGAAAGGGCATGCCATTCCTCCCCCCCTGTTTATAAACAGAATACTGCTTCCTCACCATCCTTCATCTATATCACCTTCTGAGTCTCCTGCTCTCCCCTGTTTTCTACTTAAAGGTTGGAGGTGATGTTCTTCTTTAAAATGTGTCTTATATGGTTTTGTTTGTACTTCTTGCTAGTAGCTTTGCTTCATGAGAGAAAAGTCATGCAGGTATTAAAAAAAGCTATGCCAGGATAAATATTCATGTAGTTTTTCTAGTGTTTGGATGTCAAGGTCTTTTGCCTTATATGGACAATACAATTTCTTGACTGCAATGACTGCCTTAATATTGAGTGGAATGATTTGTTTTTAAAACTTTTTTCAATTATATGTATTATACTGGATTCAGATAAGCTGCGCCTTCATGTTGCCAGGTATTGAATGGGCACTTTGTATGTGAAAATTGTATGGCTTCTTGGTAATATTCAGATGATTATGCCACTATGGGACATTGAACATTTCTAATAGGGATGTGAATCGTTTTTCAACGATTAAAATTATCGTCCGATAATTTTAATATCGTCTTAAATCGTTATAGAACACAATACAATAGAAATTCTAACGATTTATCGTTAAAAATCGTTAAATCGTGTTAGTGCGCACTAACAGAAAATGATACAAATTGACACTTTCCAGGTCAGTAAAGGTCAGTTAGGAATGAATAAGTATTCCTATTGGCTGGCTGCCCTCTTATCTATTGATGTTACTAAGGTTCCAACTGAGGTGATGGTTGGGGGGATGGGAAATGGAAACTGTTGGTAGTTGACAAAAAAAGTAATGTGATCAGTCAATATGACTAGAACTTGTGCCCTATTCCTGATACCAGGGGTGTTGTGATCTTCCTGCACTCAGTGCCCTAACCCTGATACCAGGGGTGTTGTGATCTTCCTGCACACAGTGCCATAACCCTGACACCAGGGGTGTTGTGATCTTCCTGCACACAGTGCCCTATCCCTATTAATACCAGGAGTGTTGTGATCTTCCTGCACACAGTGCCCTAACCCTGATACCAGGGGTGTTGTGATCTTCCTGCACACAGTGCCCTAACCCTGATACCAGGGGTGTTGTGATCTTCCTGCATGCAGTGCCCTATCCCACCTGCATTACTAGTGAGAGGCTGGCTTCACAGACAGGGGGGAGCTGCCTGACCCTCACTCCTGACTTCCCCCATGTCCCAGCCAGTGAATGGTGTGTGGGTGAGGGGGGGGGGGAGAGGATGGTGAAGTCTGAGACAGCTCCCTCCCTGCATTACTAGTGAGAGGCTGGCTTCACAGACAGGGGGGAGCTTCCTGACCCTCACTCCTCCCCTCCCCCATGTCCCAGCCAGTGAATGGTGTGTGGGTGAGGGGGAGGGAGGATTGTGAGGCTGAAACAGCTCCTTCCCTGCATTACTAGTGAGAGGCTGGCTTCACAGACAGGGGGGAGCTGCCTGACCCTCACTCCTCCCCTCCCCCATGTCCCAGCCAGTGAATGGTGTGTGGGTGAGGGGGGGGGGGGGAGGATGGTGAAGGCTGAGACAGCTCCCTCCCTGCATTACTAGTGAGAGGCTGGCTTCACAGACAGGGGGGAGCTGCCTGACCCTCACTCCTCTGGGGTGTTGTGATCTTCCTGCACACAGTGCCCCATCCCTGATACCAGGGGTGTTGTGATCTTCCTGCACACAGTGCCCTATTCCTGATACCAGGAGTGTTGTGATCTTCCTGCACGCAGTGCCCTATCTCTATTAATACCAGGAGTGTTGTGATCTTCCTGCACACAGTGCTCTAGCCCTAAAACCAGGGGTGTTGTGATCTTCCTGCACACAGTGCCCTATTCCTGATACCAGGAGTGTTGTGATCTTCCTGCACGCAGTGCCCTATCCCTGATACCGGGATGTGTGCAAGAAGATCACAACACCCCTGGTATTAGGGATAGGGCACTGTATGCAGGAAGATCACAACATCCCCGGTATCAGGGATATGGCACTGAGTGCAGGAAGATCACAACACTCCCGGTATCAGGGATATGGCACTGCATGCAGGAAGATCACAACACCCCCGGTATCAGGAATAGGGCACTGTGTGCAGGAAGATCACAACACTCCTGGTATTAATAGGGATAGGGCACTGTGTGCAGGAAGATCACAACACCCCTGGTGTCAGGGTTAGGGCACTGTGTGCAGGAAGATCACAACACTCCTGGTATTAATAGGGATAGGGCACTGTGTGCAGGAAGATCACAACACTCCTGGTATTAATAGGGATAGGGCACTGTGTGCAGGAAGATCACAACACCCCTGGTATTAATAGGGATAGGGCACTGTGTGCAGGAAGATCACAACACCCCTGGTGTCAGGGTTAGGGCACTGTGTGCAGGAAGATCACAACACTCCTGGTATTAATAGGGATAGGGCACTGTGTGCAGGAAGATCACAACACTCCTGGTATTAATAGGGATAGGGCACTGTGTGCAGGAAGATCACAACACCCCTGGTGTCAGGGTTAGGGCACTGTGTGCAGGAAGATCACAACACTCCTGGTATTAATAGGGATAGGGCACTGTGTGCAGGAAGATCACAACACCCCTGGTATCAGGGTTAGGGCACTGTGTGCAGGAAGATCACAACACTCCTGGTATTAATAGGGATAGGGCACTGTGTGCAGGAAGATCACAGCACTCCTGGTATTAATAGGGATAGGGCACTGTGTGCAGGAAGATCACAGCACTCCTGGTATTAATAGGGATAGGGCATTGTGTACATGAAGATCACAACACCCCTGGTGCCAGGGTTAGGGCACTGTGTGCAGGAAGATCACAACACCCCTGGTATCAGGGTTAGGGCACTGTGTGCAGGAAGATCACAACACTCCTGGTATTAATAGGGATAGGGCACTGTGTGCAGGAAGATCACAGCACTCCTGGTATTAATAGGGATAGGGCACTGTGTGCAGGAAGATCACAGCACTCCTGGTATTAATAGGGATAGGGCATTGTGTACATGAAGATCACAACACCCCTGGTGCCAGGGTTAGGGCACTGTGTGCAGGAAGATCACAACACCCCTGGTATCAGGGTTAGGGCACAAGTTCTAGTCACATTGACTGATCACATTACTTTTTTTGTCAAGCTACCAACTGTTTCCATTTCCCATCCCCCATATACTGTCAGTGGGAACCTTGGTAACATGAATAAATAAGAGGGCAGCCAATAGGAATACATATTCATTCCTAAACTGACCTTAACTGACCTGAAAAGTGTCAAATTGTATCATTTTCAGTTAGGGGCGGATTTTCAGAGCCCTGCTCGCGTAAATCCGCCCAAAACCGGGCGGATTTACGCGAGCAGGGCCCTGCGCGCCGGGAAGCCTATTTTACATAGGCCTACCGGCGCGCGCAGAGCCCCGGGACTCGCGTAAGTCCCGGGGTTTTCGGAGGGGGCGTGTCGGGGGCGGGCCCGAACCGCGCGGCGTTTTCGGGGTGTGTCGGGAGCGTGTCGGGAGCGTTCCGGGGGCGTGGCTATGGCCCGGGGCGGCCCGGGGGCGTGGCCGCGCCCTCCGGACCCGCCCCCAGGTTGCGTCCCGGCGCGCAGGGAGGCGTAAATCCCTCGACAAAGGTAAGGGGGGGGGTTTAGACAGGGCCGGGCGGGTGGGTTAGGTAGGGGAAGGGAGGGGAAGGTGAGGGGAGGGCAAAGGAAAGTTCCCTCTGAGGTCGCTCCGATTTCGGAGCGGCCTTGGAGGGAACGGGGGTAGGCTGCACGGCTCGGCGCGCGCCGGCTATACGAAATCGATAGCCTTGCGCGCGCCGATCCAGGATTTTAGCGGATACGCGCGGCTCCGCGCGTATCTACTAAAATCCAGCGTACTTTTGTTTGCGCCTGGAGCGCAAACAAAAGTAGGCTATTCGCGCTCGTTTTAAAATCCGCCCCTTAGTGCGCACTAACTTGAGTTAGTGCGCACTAATCGGAAAAAACGATTTTTAACGATTTTTTAACTAAAAAATCGTGCCAAACACGATTTTCTTCTCCTGACAAACGATTTCAATCGTTAAGACGATAGGGCACACGATTCACATCCCTAATTTCTAACACTTCAAAAGAAGTGGATAGCCTTTTGCTTGGTGAATAGTAACACATTGCTGCTATAGGGAATGAAAAATAAATGTTGTACAATATAGAAATAATGGTGATAAAATTGTCAAAGTATTTTTCTAAAGATATGCTAAGGGTGTGATGTCATTAACCAAGATGGCTCTGGGAAGCATATTAGGAGAGTAATTTTCAAACCCATTTATGTGTATACAATCCAATTTTATGCATGTAAATGGTTGTTATAAAATGAATACTGGCTCAGTGCACATAAAAGTAGACATGAAACCAGGTCTCTGTACCTTTATGCACTCTGAGGAGAGGCATTCTTGGGGATGGAGCTGGAACAGAGCAGGCACATAACACACATATATATATTTTTTTTAATTTAAAAAAGCATGCACAGAAGTATATGTGTGTAAGTTAGAACCTCTGAAGTAAAGGTGTATAGAATGTGTGCTTGTACTCGGCCAATTACCTGAGTATTTTCAAGGCAAACTTCCACATGGAAGTTTTCTTTGAAAAAATGTAGTAATGTCTCCTTGGACAATGTATTCTCAGACTTTATCACTATGCGGGCTCTAAGAAAAGTATCCTTCCTTTTAGCAGTTCACTCCCTGTCATTTAATTATTCAATCCCTAGAGCATGTTAGCATTGTATCAGTGATGAAAGATAAGTATGCTGTGCTATTATCAATTACTGTACACACATGAAGTTCAATTTAGCAGGCCTGATTTAAGAGCACTGATCAGGGGAAAGTAGAAAGCCCCAGGTGTGGTATATTGCACAGCAGGGTTGACATGGAGGATTTTGATTTGGAATGAATGCACAATTTTAGGGAGGCCCCAGTGAATAAAGCTGCTGCCCAGAAGATTATTTTTTACTTTAAAATGAGCAAAAAGCAATAAAGGATATCTTGTTAACATTAAGAAACTCAAGGTCTGCTTTAATGAATTAGGTGTTCATACAATGTTGTTGAGGAGAAATTGGAGGTACATGATGACTGATGGCAATGGATAAAAGTTTGTTAAAAGAAAATAACTTAATGGAATAAAAAACAATGATATAGAAAATCAGGAAATGTGAGATAACCTGCTTATAAGGATGTATCACAATAAGGAGGCTAAGAAAAGTACTCAATCTTTTGAAATGTTTTTTTCTGGAAGTCATTGATCTAGATAAGGACAACCAAATGGCAAACAAGCACCTTTAACTAGACTCTGTAACATTATAATTAAGAATAAGAAGGTCAATTTCCAGAATTAGAGACTATACTTCAGAGCATGATAAATCTGCAAGATTTTACATTTCAAAAAACACAAAAATTAATGAGTTATTTGTACTTACTATGGCAAGAAAAATAAAAATAATCACTGAGAATTTGCACAATGGCAATAAAGAGCTACCAAGCAAACCAGTTCCAGGAAGAAGATTTTAGGTCAGTCCTAGTTTTCTGACAACCCCATTCTAATGCATTATGGGACTTGCAGTTCTGAATTCAATGGGTAGAATCAGGGAGTATAAATACAACTATACTTTAGTCCAGGACTGGATAAAAGTCTCTCTCCTGGAAATGGATAACTTGGCAGCTCCGATAACATTACATACTCATGAGAACTATGAATATATTAATTGAGGAAGACATGTCTGATGACAACTTATTGCCAAAGACTCAAATATGTGAATGCAAAATAAAATAAAAAGACTTTAAGAGGATAATTTTCTAACAGCTTGCCTAATTCTGGTTATCTCATCTCAGTAAGAAATAGCAGAACTGAAAAAGGTGCAGAGGAAGGTGACAGAAATGATAAAGAAGATGGAACATTTCTCCTATGATGAGAGGCTACACTTCAGCTTGGAAAAGAGACAGCTGAGAGCGGACATGATAGAAGTTTATAAAATCATGAGTGGGGTGGATCAGGTAAAATATGGACAGTTGTTTACCATTTCAAATAGTACAACAAGGGACACTCGGTGAAACTAACAACCAGCAGATTTAAAACAATCGTAGAAAGGGTTTAAAAGAGGTTTGGACAAGTTCCTGGAGGATAAGTACATAACACAATTAGCCAGGTAGACTAAAGAAAGCTATTGCTATTCCTGAGAGTGAGTAAGAGGAATTAGATTTACTTTATAGGCTCTGCCAGGTATTTGCGAACTGGATTGGCAACTGTCAGGGACAGAATGTTAGTCTCAATGTATCTTGATCTAACCCAGCATAACAATTCTTATGTTCTTATTTTCTTATGTTCCTTACCCCAAATTTTCACACCAGAATGCCTTTTGTGGCGTGCACAAAATCGGGTTTCATACATACTTCTGTGCATGTAGTCCCTGGTTGGTTTTCAAAAGGCCATTTACATGCATAAAACTATGTTTTATGAGCCACATTTTATAAAAGTGTGCTTATGACTGAAGCCTGCATGTATCAACTACATGCAGACTTCAACAAAGTTTTCAAAGGGAACTTGTATAAATATTGATGCAAACATTTAAGTGCATACCTTTGATAAATGAATTTCCTTCCCCAACTCCACCCATGAGAGTGCTTCTTTCAAGAACACATAAAAGTACATGCACAATCACTTCCACACATACTTTTATATGTACAGCCTGCAAGGTAATTAAAAGAAAATGTACAAATACTTTTGAAAATCACCCTCCCAGCATTTAAATCCTTTTGAAAATCTATTCCTAAATAGCATTGAGTGTCTCTGGTTAGGGAGAGTTTGGCAAGGCAGAATAAATTTGTGTTTTGCTTTCTGAAGTGAATTCAACATGTCAGACAGCTTCTTGAAGCACTGATATGAAATGGAAAATCAATGTATATTGCCAACTAAGGAAAAGCATTTTTCCTCTGAAGAGAAGAGGATATCCTACAATATTGGCATTTAAAGAAAAAGGTGCTTTGTTAAAATAAGTTTAAATGTTGCATTGTCTATATTTCATATATTAACATTAATACAGGGAGACATCTAGTGGAAGCCATCTGTTTTTGCTCTAGTAAAAAATTCTGTTAAGGTCTATTAGTCATAGGGAACTTTTTATTTTCCAGGACCTTAGAATAGAAAAATGAGGAAGATTAGTACTATGGGAATAGATTTCCCTCTGTAAGTGGCTAGAAGGCAGGAAAGGACCACAATTTGAAGTTATTTACAATAGTTAAATTTGCTAGGAATAGCATTGTTATGTCCATTTCGGGCAATATAAATGGGAAAATAATATTTGTTTACCATCATAGATTTCAGCATCCAGGTAGCCAATAATGGTGAAATGAGGTTTCCTACTGTCATTAAAGGGAATATTTGGCTGCTATGCAGTGTGCATTGAAACACTCCTAAACTTATTTTCAAGGACCTAAATAAGTACAGATAGCTATAAAAGCAGAAGGTGAAGCCCTTCATTTTTCAGGATCCTCTCTGCCTCAGCTCCAAAAGGGCCACTCACCCATTTAAGATTCATAATTTTTATTTTCCTCCTTGCAGCCTCAACCATGAATATATTAACTCCACAGACCAGGATTAAGTCCAGCCAGTCACTATTTCTGATAAATCTCTTTATATTTCTTATGGAAGGAAAAATGCATTTGTTTTCTTTCTATGGAAAATCATGGAAGCTGACTTGTATTACACTACTATTACTACTATGTATTTTTAAAGTACTATTAGACATATGCAGTGCTGTAGAGAAAATAAGAGGCAGTCCCTGCTCCATGGAGCTTACAATCTAGTCAAGACATACATGACAAGCAATAATCTGTAGGAAGTGTATTTATTATAGAGAAGTGCTTAGGATTTAAAGGTAAGTTTTTAAATTGGATTTGAAAATGGTCAAAGAGGGAGAATGATGCATGGATTCAAGAAGACTATTCCATTCATATGGCACAGAAAGATGGAAAGCATGGAGGTGGAAATTGGCAGTGGAAGCGAAAGGAACAGATAAAAGTGAATTGCCAAATGAACGGAGTTCACAAGGAAGTGTGTAGGGAGAGAGAAGAGAACCTTAGGGATGTGAATCGGGCTTCGGACAATTGAAAATATCGTACAATATTTTCAAAATCGTCAGAAATCGGGGGCTCCCCCAAAATGATAGGAAACCCCCACAATATTGTTTGTGGGGGTTCTCTTATCGTTTTGGGGGAGGGCGGGAAAAATGGCACACAAAAATAACCCCTAAACCCACCCTGACCCTTTAAAACTAATCCCTTGGCTTCCCCCACCCTCCCGACCCCCCAAAAAAAAACTTTTTACAGGTACCTGGTGGTCCAGTGGGGGTCCGGGGAGCGATCTCCCGCTCCCGGGCCATCGGCTGCCACTAATCAAAATGGCGCCAATGGCCCTTTGCCCTTACCATGTGACAGGGACTCCGTGCCATTGGCCGGCTCCTGTCACATGGTAGGAGCACTGGATGGCCCGCGCCATTTTTAAAGATGGCACCGACCATCCAGTGCTCCCTCCATGTGACAGGGGCCAGCCAATGGCATGGATACCCTGTCACATGGTAAGGGCAAAGGCCATTGGTGCCATTTTGATTAGTGGCAGCCAACGGCCTGAGAGCGGGAGATCACTCCTGGGACCCCCACTGGACCACCAGGTACCTGTAAAATGTTTTTGGGGGGGTTGGGAGGGTGGGGGAAGCTAAGGGATTAATTTTAAAGGGTCAGGGTGGGTATTTTGTTTATCAGCTCGGGTGCAGCCGATAAACAAAACCGCGATCAGGCCGGACAACAAAAAAACACGATGTGAATCTGAACCGGAATCTGAACCAATTCCAGTTCCGATTCACATCTCTAGAGAACACAGATAAAGAGGAGCTGCAGAGGGAATGCATTTATAGGCAAGTAAGAGAAGCTTGCACGGTCCACTGAAGTGAACAGGGAGCCAAGATAGCAACATGAAAAGAGGAGTTACATGGTTAAAGTGATGTTGAAGAAATAAATGAGTCAAATTTTGAATAGATTGCAGTGAAGAAAACTGATTCAGCAGGAAGCCAGTAAAGAGAAAGTTACAGTAGTCTAAGTCAGGGTGATAAGGGAGTGGATAAGCAGAAGGAAGGGACCAACACACTTGAACAGTGTTTTGAATGTGCATAGAGAAGGAGAGAGAAGTACCAAAGATGAGAGAACAAGGAGGAAGAGAGTACCATTCACAGAGGCAAACGGGTAGATTTGTGCACATGGAAACGAGGGTTATGCGCGTGGCCAGCCCTTAAATGCGCCACACACATCTTCAAAGGGGTCTGGCCACTTGCAAAACTCCTGTTATGCACAGAAATGATGGACTGAATGAAAGGGGCAAACTGGGGAGTGGGGAGTGGTGGGGATGGAGGCGGCCAGTACAGCGGCTTTTGCCCCTGTACCAGGAAAGGTATCAAAAATGCGTGCATGTTGCTACTGCTCCAAAGGATACATATTGATCCATGATGCACATACTTTTCCCTGAGTTCAGTGGAGGAATTCCTTTAGGCAGGGTTAGGGTAGAAATGCAACAACACATGTAGTTTGATTTTTCAAAACTAAGAACATTGATTTGAAGGGAAAAGTACATGCAGAAAAAAGGAGGGGTAAATCTGCCCATTACCAATTCCACTACTCAATTTTCCAAGGGAAAGTGCACACATGCTTTGCCTTCGAGAATTTTTGCAAAATCAGTGAGTAAAAATATCCACATACTTTGCAACTACCTACAGACATTTGAGAATTATAGAAACATAGAAACATAGAATTGACGGCAGTTTGCCCAGCAAGCTTTCATACTTTTTTTTTTCTCATACTTATCTGTTACTCTTGGCCTTTATTAGTAACTTTTTGGTTCTAGTTACCTTCCACCCCTGCCATTGATGTAGAGAGCAGTGCTAGAGCTGCATCTAAGTGAAGTATCTAGTTTAATTGGTAGGGGTAGTAACTGCTGCAGTAAGCAAACTACTCCCAAGCTTATTTGTTTACTCAGCCTGTACTATTCAGTCCTTGTTGGTTGTTGTCTGATAATTCCTCTTTTCTTTATTCCCCCTGCCATTGAAGCAGTGAATTGCGCAGGATCGTATTCCAAGTAAAGTATCAGGCTTAATTGATTCAGGGTAGTAACCGCCGTAACAAGCAAGCTACACCCATAATTATTTGTTTACCCAGTCTATGTAATTCAGTCCTTATTGGTTGTTGCCTGAATATAAATCCTCTTTTCCCCTTCCCCCTCTGCTGTTGAAACAGAGAGCTATGCTGGATATGCATTGAAAGTGAAGTATCAGACTTATTTGGTTTGGGTGAGTAACCGCCGCAACAATCAAGCTACTCCCCGGTTTTTTTGTGAATGCAAATCCTTTTTACCACATTTCCTCTTGCCGTTGAAGCATAGAGCAATGCTGGAGTCGCATTGACAGTGAGTATGTTTATTGAATAAGGATATTATTCTCCAGGTAGTAGCTGTCATTCCCGCAAGCCACCCCCATGCCTCTTCTTCACATCCTCTAGACTTCATGGATCCACAGTATTTATCCCATGCCCCTTTGAAGTCCTTCACAGTTTTGGTCTTCACCACTTCCCCCCATTATGGATATATAACAGAAGTTTGAGGATCCCAATGCTTAAATACTAGCATAAAAGAGATGGGTTTTTTTAAGGAGCTACACATGCAAAGAAAGAAGAATGTGGATATATTTTAGATCAACCCCTTTGGTTCCAAAAGCCATAAGTCATGACACTAACTCATTCTCTTTTATCTAAGCAGGTATGCTAAACATTTTCTAGCTGTATCAGAGAGAGTGAATATGAATTTCTAATTAAATAATGATTTCCTTTTGCCTGACATTCTGCCCCACTTGCTGGAACCAGTTTCATTATCAAGGGATGTAGCTGAATTTTCCACAGCACCAATTTTGGTGGAGTCTTTCTGAGCCAATTGAGCAGAACATTTTGGGTTTTTTTTGTAATCAGGCATGCTTTCCTAAGATATAACAGAGTTTATATTCAGTAAAATATTTATTGGACAAGTTATCCAGCTAAAATTAGCCAGATATTCAGTGGATTGCCAACTGGTTAAAAAATAGAAAACAGAGCGAAGGGTTAAATGGTAAATAATCCTAATAGAGAAAGGTGAGTAGTAGAGAGCCCCAGGGAACAGTTCTGGGATCACTTTTTAATCATACTTATAAGGGAGCTCGGACCAATGTGCCACATATGTGCAGTAGAGAGCAGCTGGGACTGACGGGCCATGCATGTGCGGATGAGAGAGCTCTGACCGACGTGCTGATTTGATGTCCCAAGGCAGAGAGATCAGGCAGACAACAGCTTGAGCCCACCCCACCGACACCGGGGAAGGGGGTGGGAGCTGGGACGGCCGTCCGTCATGCACAGGGACAGCAGTGAGAAGCCTCACGACATCCCCCTCGGCTGCTGCTGCAGCTCCTGCCACCACCACCGCCGCCGCCTCCGGCCCTTCGCAGAGCGGGAGGGGGGGAGGAGGTCGGACTGGCAACAGCTGAGCCCATCCCTCCACCACCGGGGAAGGGGGGAGGGAGCTGGGATGGCTGGACCGTCATGCAATGGACAGCAGTGAGAAGCCTCGTGAGAACCCCCTCGGCCTCAGCTGCAGCTCCTGCCACCACCACCGCCGCTGCCTCCGGCCCTTGACGGTGCCGGGGAAGGGGGGAGGGAGTTGGGACAGCCAGAGCAGAGCAAATATCACCCGTTTTAACGGACATTATGGCTTGTATATTTATAAATGACCTGGAAATGGGAACAACAAGTGAGGTGATCAAATTTGCCGATAACAGAAACGTATTCAAAGTTGTTAAATCACAAGGGTATTATGAGAAATTGCAAGCGAACCTTGCAAAACTAGGAGACTGGGCATGCAAATGGCAAACAAAGTTTAATGTGGACAAGTGTAAAGAGTAAACCAAATTACAGCTGCACAATTCCAAGAGTTCCACATTATGATTCACCAATCGAAAAACTGATCTAAGTGTCATTGTTGTTAATACATTGAAATCTTCTGCTCAATGTGCAGCAGCAGCCCAGAAATGGAGATGAAAAGGAGCAAGAAGCACCAGGAGCCTTGGGAAAGCCCCTGTCACAATGTTGAACTTTAGGCTGCAGTCCTCTTTGACTCAATGCCCTTTTTCACATATAGTGCCATCCCCCTACCAGTTTGAGCCATCCTATCATTTTGATATAATTTGTATCCTGGTATTACAATGTCCCCTCCTTCCACCAGGTATTTGAGATGCCAATTATATCTACTTATACATCCAGTGCTATACATTCTATCTCTCCATCTTATTTTTATTTTTTTTCACTTCTAGCATTTGAATACAGACATTTCAAAGTATGCTTTTATTTGTATTAATAACCTGCTCATCAATTGACAAGGATAATTTGGAATCTTTCTGATCTCACCTGGTTCACTTTTGCAAAAGTCATCTCCCTCTTGACAAAATGATGCCCAGTTCCTTACAAACCTAAAATGCCCTTCCCTGAACCATAGTCTCATCCATGCATTGGGACTCTGAAGATCTGACTGCCTCTGGTGTCCTACACATGGAACAGGGAGCACTTCTGAAAATGATACCCTGGAGGTTCTGGATTTCAACTTTTTACCTAAAATCCTAAATTGGCTTCCAGATCCTCCCTCCTACATTCTCCAATGTCATTGGTACACACATCTATCAAAAAAGCCAGCCCATACACAGCCCTATCTAAAATCCTATCTATGTGATGCATGAGGTCCACCACCTTCACACCAGGCAGGCAATTCACCAAGCAATCCTTATGTCCACCAGATAATGAGCCATCAAACGTCCTATAATCTAAACATCATCTGTGTTTAAAAAAGGATTGGATAAGTTCTTGGAGGAGAAGTCCATTACCTGCTATTAAGTTCACTTAGAGAATAGCCACTGCCATTAGCAATGGTAACATGGAATAGACTTAGTTTTTGGGTACTTGCCAGGTTCTTATGGCCTGGATTGGCCACTGTTGGAAACAAGATGCTGGGCTTGATGGACCCTTGGTGTGACCCAGTATGGCATTTTCTTATGTTCTTATGTTCTTAATGGCTATAATAACCATTTCCTTTTAGATACTTGCCCCTGGAGACTTATGCTTGGTGCAAGAGGATACTACATCACTTTGAGGGCAGGTCATATCTACAGGATTGCTTTCTGTCTCATCAGAGTGATGATATCCTCCAAGATGACCTTTCTCTTCCAAGGCAGCTCAGAATCTGCAAGAATGGAGGTGGGACTCCTGTATTGCTCCTGTTCTCTCTCTCCTTTACCACCATGGAGGGAAAGTGAGAATAGAAGCATGATAGGAGCAATGACAAAGGAAATGAGGACAAGCATAAAAACAACACTGCAACCTAGAATGTAAGGCAGTCAGGATTGCTGGCAACACCTAGTACCAACAATGGGCCTGAGTGACCTGTTGTTGAGGTGATGATGTCCAGGGGTCTGGTCTTTAAATACCTTGAGAATCTGACATCATCAAAGGGTTCTGTGGACTCTTCCCACCATTGGCATAACCAGATGCATGGCCTAAGCATGTTGATGGCAGCATGAGGCCTGGGATGATTCATGGTAAGGGTTGTCGATTGCAGGGAAAGCACCATGGTTGTTGAGCTGTTACAGAAGAAGTGCAGATAGAAAGGCCCCAGGACAGAGCCTTGAAGCACACTGACTGATAGTAGAATAGCAGTGGAGGAGGAACCACTAAAGATACAGTAAAATTGCAATGGGAGAGGTAAGAATAAAACCAGAGTGGAGCAGAATCCAAAGACCCTTTTGAATACAGTGTGTCTTGGAGTAGACAGTGATTAACAGTACCAAAAGCAGCTGTTTTAGGAGGATGAAGATCAAGTAAAAGCCCTTTATATTGGCCACAGAGATGTCACTGAAGACTTTGTTGAAAGCAGTTTTGTGGAAAGTTGAAAGCGAAAGCCAAACTGCTGTGTTTCTAGATTGGCTTGAGGTGAAAGAAAGTCAAGATATTGAAGATGAATGGGACATTAAAAAAGTTTAGATACATAAGGGAGAAGGTAGATGGGATGATAATTAGCATGACACATAAAGTCCAGTGAAGGTTGTTTGAAGAGCAGTGTAATTCAACTCCATTTTAAAATATAAGGGCCCAATATTCAAAGATATCTAGCTATCTGACTAGGAGTTGCATCAAGCTGCAATAGGGTTCTAATGCATGTTAAACAGCATATATCGCATTATATAATCCTATTGCGGTGATTACGTGTGATATACACAATGGGGTAGATTTTAAAAGAAGCACGCGTGCACATGTACTCCCGATTTTATAACATGCGCGCAGGCATGTTATAAAACTCCCTGGTGGTCCAGCGGCGAGTCCAAAAGCCATCCCTGCATTCTCACACCTACGTTTGCCGGTTTCATCATGACGCCGATAGCCTGTGTCACAGGGGCTACCAGTGCCATTGGTCAGTCCTTGTCACATGGTCACCGGCGCGATCTTGTGCTCCTACCATGTGACAGGGGCTGACCAATGGCACCGGTAGCCCCTGTGACATAGTATGGGCAAAGGCTATCGGCGCCATTTTGAGTCCTGGCATCGGACGGCAGGTCGCTCTGGAACCCCTGTTGGACCCACAGGGACTTTTGGCCAGCTTGGGGGGGCCTCCTGATCCCCACAAGACTTGCCAAAAGTCCAGCGGGGGTCCGGGAGTGACCTCGTGCATGCCGGCTGTCTGATGCCAATACTCAAAATGGCGCCGATCGCCTTTGCCCTCACTATGTCACACATAGTGTCACACATAGTGAGGGCAAAGGCGATCGGCGCCATTTTGAGACGCAATCGCCTTTGCCCTTTGCCTTTGTAATAGGTAATAGAGAGCTGGTGGTAACCTTCAGCAATGGTCAAGCTGAAAGGACCAACTGGACCTTGAAAACATTCCTTTATTCCTACGTGAATGACCAGCAGGACAACTGGTCTAATCTGTTACCCTGGGCTGAGCTGTCGCATAATACCCACGTCGCTGCTGCCACCGATGTATCTCCATTCTCCGTGGTATTTGGACGACAACCTCAGCTGCCCCTTCCAGTTCCTCTGACTGTTCTTTCTCCAGCTCCGCAATTCATGGCCCACACCATTCGCCAGGTATGGAATCAAGTCAAAGAACACCTTACCAAGGTTGCTGAGTGCTTCAAGCGCACTTCTGATGCCCACTCTTCTGTCCTGGTCATAAGGTGTGGTTAAGCACCCAACACATAAAGTTAAGACTCCCTTCTCATTGCTTGGCTCCCAAGTACATTGGCCCGTTCCCTGTGCTTTGAAGAGTGGGAGCAGTGTCTTATCAACTTCAGCTACCTCATGCCATGGACATCCACAAGACATTCCATGTCTCTCTGTTGAAGCCTTTGGTCCTCTCCTGGCCCTCTCGTAGAGATCCTTCACCTCAGCGGATCTCTACCAAACCAGATTTGTCACTCCGGTTAAGAGAGGTCCTCGACATCATTTGGTGTTGAGGCAGATGGGAATACCTCTTAGCCTGAGAGGGTTATGGGGCCAAGGAGAACTCATGGGAACCTTCCCACAACATTCTTGATAAAGAGCTCCTCAGGACTTTCCTTAGGACCAATCCTGAAAAGCCATGGCCGAGTAGAGAGAGGCCTAGAAGGGGGGGTACTGTTGCGTGCCTCATCCACATCAGGCTTGCGCAGGGTCTGCTCACCTCACTAGCTCCTCTGCACGTCACGGGTCAGCCTCCCCAGTGGCAGCCGCCAGCTCCTCCAGGCCTCTGCGTCCTGCGACGGCGGTCGCCAAGCCTTCCACTGCGCACCAGGCCTCACGCCGGAGTTCGGCATCCCCAGTGGCATTGGCCACACCCCTACATGCGCACGCGCGCAGACTGCCTGGTATCTTGTAGGGCCAATGGTGGGTCCTAGTTCTGAGGCACGACCTGATTGAAGGTACAATATAAGGAAGTCCCTGCCTCACTTCCTTGCCTTGGCAATCGGGTCGGCACTGTAAGTGTACTAGTTTGCCTCCGCGTTCACAGACTGGTTCCAGCCATGTTCCAGCCTTGTCCAGCATCCTTCTGTTCCAGCGTCTGTCTGTCCTGTCTCCCCAGGTAGTACCCTCGGACTGTCTCTCTGGTACTGACCTCAGCCTGCTCCTTGACCATTCTCTTCGCTGCCTGGATCCTGACATCTGCCTGCCTTGTGACCTTGTCTGACCTCTGGAACCTTACCCCTGCTTCATTGACTACTCTTCGGACTGATCCTCGGATTCTGACCCCGGCTGCCATTGACTACGTCTCCTGATTCTGGCTTTGTCCCTTGCGTTGTGATTGCCTACGCCGTACTGGACTTCCTTGCTCCTCCAGACCTACAGCCTAGAGTCTGACCACGCTCCCTTGCTGTTCGTGAGCACACCTCTCTTCTACCTCTCCAGGACACCCTGCAAGGCCACCTAAATCCAAGCGGCCCGGATCCCTATGGGCTCCAAACGGGGGGGACTGTGGGCTTCCAGTGGTGAAGCTCATCCTAGCCTCTGTCTCCTCCTGTGCTCCATCCCCTGGTGGCAGGTGGTTCCTGGTCCCTACCAGGGAATCATTCTCCACTACTCCAGGACAAGGGTCCACCTCCAAGCGCAACAGTATCAAAGTGCTTCCTTACAATTGCCCATATATAAATTATCAGACTGAACCTCATGAAGAGTCTCTCTCTCTCTCTCTCTCTCTCTCATGCTGCATCCACCAAGGAGCTCCGGCCTGCATAATTTTCATGCACCAGCTGTGGAAAATTAGGAGTTACATATCTCAGTGCTCATCCTGCATCTACTTTTTCTGGCAGTCTGGTGGTCTCTAAGCGGATCCGCTCTTGATATACTGAAAAACGCACATTTAAAAGTCTTTACTGGGACCTTAAAGTCATTGCTGTTTTTTTGAGGAGACGATAGTTGTTTGCTGCATCCACTAAAAACTCACTGCTGCTTTTTTATAAATACTTTGGAGTCAGGATAGAGTCCCTGCACTGCTGCTAGAATTGCATCGAGAGTGGGTCCGCTTAGAGACCACCAGACTTCCAGAGATTTTGTGAATTAATGTTATGAGAGTACATTCATATACATTAAGACAACTATATTCAGCCCCTGAGGCAGCCCCTACATGGGGCAAAACTTGGCCTGAGTCGGGCACATATATCAGATTGCGTCTCCATTCAAATAAAGCTCAAAATTGGACTACCTTTTGGCTTCTAATCCATTCTGTTACCCTAACGGCTTTCTTAGATAGCCTACCCTCCTGTTTTGTTGGTCTACTTTTTCTGGGCACACATACATTAATGTACACGCACACTTTCCAGATATTTAAAATTTGCATAGGTCCCACATGGCCCTCTTATGCGCATATGTGGCCATTTTTGCATGCACAAAGTTTTTAAAATCTACCTTATAGAATGTATATTTACAGTATTTACACATGTTCTTATTTCAGGAGAGCAGCCAGGTGATGACCATGATACCCCAGTGACTTCCAAATGGCAAGGTGGAATTCTTGTTTGCTGCTTGCTAGCATAGAAGAGGACTCTGAAGAGGAAGCAGCAGAGGATCACCTAGTGAGATAGTGGACAACTGGAGGAGGAGGAGGAAGAATTTATGAAGACTCAACGTACACAGACTTTGTCACACACCATAACTCTGTAAGCATGCGGCAGGCCTGGAGAGGGCAGTTTTGCTGGAGAGGACCTTGTCTGTTAGGAGGAAGAGGAGATGCAGGCCACTTCCGCAGAGAGGCATGTAATGGACCTAAATGGTCAAGTGGTGAGGAGATCAGTGGCCTGAAGTATGGCCTGAAGGGCCTGTGGGATGTGCTAAAATAAGAGATGTGGGATAATGTGACAAGAGCTAAAAGGACATTGCAAAACAAATGGAGGCCCATACAGAATATATAGAGGTCCAAAAAGCTGTGTGGAGGAAGATGCTTCAGAGGATGACCTCTGCCAGCCACAGCCCCACCAGCTCTTTACTACATGATACCTTTGTGAACGCAGCCCCACCAGGATTGGCAGCACCACCACCACCCTTGATAGTGCCACCCCAGGCCAGAGTTCTCCCTGCCATGTGGCAAGCTCCATCTATTCCTCCACCACCACCCATAGTAGTTCAATCTCCTCTTCTGCCACCATTACCTGCAGTAAGGAAGCCTGCAGAATCACCACCAACACCATCTCCTTGACCACCATCACTAGACAGAGATGCACCCCCTCTATTATGTCACAGAGAAGGATAGGCCTAACACTGCTGTCAACCCATCTTTACAGCTTCCTCATAGCTCTCTGGGCCCCTCCCACAGGTATCAATGAGCCATTGTTCATAGTTCTTGGGCTATCCAAGTGCAGTGTAATCTGTGATAGAACCCAATTGCGGAGAAGCACATGACTTGGGTAGGCCAGGGCCTACCCCAATTTTGAAAGAGAGGCCCCCAAAGGAGCCCAGTAATCTTTGAATTTATTCATCATCATATTGAGCACTTCATGTAAATAAATCCATATTCACCTTCCAATTAATATTTGCACACCCTGTCAATAAATGCATCTTTATTGTAAAAAATATATCAGAGTTTTCCTTTCCTATATAGCCTGCTACTGACTCTGACAATTTATCTCCTGCACTTCCTCCTGACTCAGCTCATGAGCCTCCTTCTCCTCTTCCTCATTTACGTCTAGATGATCTTCTAATCCCTCTGGAGGAGACAGGCCTCTAGTTTTGTGCAGGATATGAAGCATATAGCAGACTAGAAAGATCACAGATCTTGGGTGGGTGGAGGTGTAGAGAAGATACCCCCCAGGTCTGTCCAGGCAGAAATAATTTGCTTTGACTAGGTCGGAGATTATTTCAATAACTAACCTGGTCTGCCAGTGATCCCTGTGGTAGCAAGCCTCTTCAGCTTTCACTGGGTTAGCTAGAATGATCATGAGCCAGGTTTTGAGTGGAATCCTCTATCACCTGTTGGGGAGAAAACAGAAGAGCAGTGCTAGCTATCCTTTAGTGTTGGGCAGGGGGGTAGCAGAAATGTAAGTCCACCCAGATATGAGGGACAACAAAAAAGAAGAGATTTTAGCTGTGTGATGGTAGTGGTAACGGAATTCCTACCTGGAAGCCAGCCCCCGGTGATGTGCCCTTTCTGGAAGCAGTCATGAATTCCAGACAGCAAGAAGATGTTGCAAATGTGACTGGATCCCAGAAACCTGAGCATGACATCCAAGATGATGCCCTTTGTGTTAGAGATCACCTTCATGTTGAGGGAGTAGAAACCCTTGCAATTGCAGTAGGTGGCCTCATCATCCCTGGTGCCCTTACAGGGACATGAGTGCAATAGCCCCAATACAGAGGGGATGTATGCACATTAGTAGAAATTAATCATTATTTGCTGTTGTTGCCATCTGCTCTGAGGGATAGAGATATCTCAATGTATTTTCCTAAAAATGACAGCTAGGAACTGATCTATACACATGAAGGTGGTAGACTGGCTTATTCCAGCTGTGACCTCTAAAGGTGTCTAGAAAGCAAGGTATCCACAACTGCCAGAGCTATAATGACCTTGATGTATACAGGCAAGGTGTGGCACTCAGAGTTAAAAGGGTATAGGTTCTGCTTTAACTGCTGACATAGGTACAGAATAATTTCCTTGTTGAATCTGAATCAGTGTATGACTTGCTCTTCTGAGAGAGCCAAACACTTTACCCTAGTCCTGTATACTCTCTGTAAGGGTTCCTCCTCCTCCTCCTTCTCCACCTCTCTTCCTCTGTAACTGTTCTGACATGAGTACCCATAAGGTCATGAAAGTCATTTTGATTATGGTTTCCCCACCATGGAATCCCTCCCCTTGTTATAGCCATGTCAGACCCAGGTACACTCAATCTTACCATAGTATAGCCCAGTATTTCCCAGTAACCCCTCCACCCCAGTATAGGCTAACCTGTACAAGGAACACTCACTGCCACCCATTAGACTGCTGTCATGTCTATTCAAGTAGAGAAAATGGCCAACCAAATATCAAGTGGCAAAACAAAATGAAAATTTGAAGTAGTGCTAATAAATGAGCAGTAGCAAATGTATTTCCATAGTTTTGATGATATGTAAGATGCTTTTAAAATAGCTCATTACATGTGTATATGCAAACCATGTCCTGATATGCCTCTAACATTTCCCTTTTTTTCATGTAGACATTTACTTGCCAAGACTCATATATGTGCATGTGTGACCCCTTTATAAAATACAGATTGAATGCAGAAGTATCATATTTACATGTGTATACAGTATATGCATTTGTTTGCATGTAAGCTTTTGAAAATTCACCTAATAAAGTACATTATATGGGCATATTATCACAGAGACAACATACAAAATTGTACATGTAGACAAGACATCTATTCAAAACTTTTTCTCTGAGACTTAAGGCAGAATTTTAAAACAGCCACGCGCATAAAAATCGGCACTTATGCACATAGCCGGGCACTGCGCACACCGCACACATTTTCAGAAGGGCCCGACCACACGTGTAAGTGCCGATATGTGTACAAGTGCCAGGCCCTGAAAAAGGGGCAGGGTAGGATGGAGGCCGACCAGGACAGCAGACATTAGCCACTGTCCTGTGGAAGCGTTCATCGGCAGCTGGCCGGTGCAAGCAAACTACTTCTGCTCCAGAGGAGCAGTAAGTCATAAAATAAAAATGTTATGGTAGTTAGGTAGGGGTTAGGGGTCGGGGTGGAGAGGGGAAAGGGGAAAGGGAAGGAAAGTTAGGCAGGGGGGTAGGGAAGTTCCCTCTCAATTCGCTCATTAACTGGAGTGGACTGGGAGGGAACTGGGGAAGGCCCGATTGCGTCGCTGTGCATAATTTAGTAAAATTCACCCCCCCTGCGCATGCCACCGGCATAGGCATGCATGGATTTTAAAATCCAGCATGCGTGCACGTGTGGCCAATGGATTTTATAACGAGCGCGTCCATGTGTGTGTGTGCCAGGAACAGTGCGCACATGGACATTTGCTCGCTTCTTTTAAAATCACCCCACACTTTCCTCATTTATGTTGGCAAAAGAGAGTAGAGCCTATAGCTAAAATTTATCTCTGTTTCAGACAATGTAAAGCATTGTTGACCAGTCAATATTTTGTTTAAATGGTTCCCAAAGTTGATTAGATCATCTGTATTCAAAATAGACCAATGTCTACAAGTAATTTGCTTAATAAACCATAGCAGTTTTGAGATTAGATATGTTTTAAACATCTTTAATATTGCTTATTTACTGATGTCTTTATTTTAGGATATATAATATAATGTATTTCTTGACTTCTGTATTGAAAATTACAAATTTAAACAAGATGTGATTTGTGATGAAATATAAGGAAGTTTCAGAGTCTGTTTGATGTTTCCATTCTATCCCCTGAGACAGAGTTGGATTCTACTCAACTGTGTTCTTTCACATCCATCCAGATAGTTATAAATATATGATTGCAGCTTTGGTTTGGAATTTCTTTAATGTTCATTAATAAGATTATATACCGTATCTCTCATGTTCATTCACAGATTTGAAATTAAGTGTATCACTTTCATTTTTCATACACAATTTTATTTCATCAGTATTGATATTTTTCTATGTTAATATCTTTTGATATATCCATATCTATTTATATATGTATCTCTCTATATATATAGCATTGACTACTTATGAGTACAGATTAATGTAGAAATTGGAATATAAATTGGTTAGTTAAATAAATGAATAACTAAGTAGATACTTAGATGTTGAGCTTTTGAGATTTTTAGCAGAGGTTATAAAAGAAGAGTTATATGTTTGTTTAAAAATGGCTTATTCTCCTCTTGATTTTATGACAGTGACATGATAGAATAGGCACAGACTTATCATTTGGAGAATGAGTTGTAAAATATGAGTTGTAAAAAATAAGTAAAAATTCATAAACTATGTGACATTTCATAAAAATGTTGTCTTTTACTCATTCTATTTTCAGACTTCTGAAAACTTGTGAAGAAATAAATTGTTAGAAACATAGAAATGACGGCAGAAGAAGACCAAATGGCACATCCAGTCTGCCCAGCAAGCTTTCACACTTTTTTTTTCTCTCATACTTATCTGTTACTCTTGGCTCTTAGTAACCTTTTTTTTCTAGTTCCCTTCCACCCCCGCCATTAATGTAGAGAGCAGTGTTGGAACTTCATCTAAGTGAAATAGCTTAATTAGTTAGGGTATTAACCACCGCAATAAGCAAGCTACACCCATGCTTATCTGTTTATGCAGACTATGTAATTCAGTCCTTGTTGGTTGTTGCCTGAATATAGATCCACATTTTTTCAGTACCCCCTGCCATTGAAGCAGAGAGCTATGCTGGATATGCGTGAAGTGTCAGACTTTCTCCCCTGCCGTTGAATCAGAGAGCTATACTGGATATGCGTGAAGTGTCAGACTTTCTCCCCTGCCGTTGAAGCAGAGAGCTATGCTTTATATGCATTGAAAGTGAAGTATCAGTCTTGCTCCCCTGCCGTTGAAGCAGAGAGCTATGCTGAATATGCGTGAAGTGCCAAACTTTCTCCCCTGCCGTTGAAGCAGAGAGCTTTGAAAGTGAAGTATCAGCTTTGAAAGTGAAGTACCCCACTTTTTTGTGAATGCAAATCCTTTTTTCCACATTTCCTCATTGCTGCTGAAGCTTAGAGCAATGTTGGAGTCACATTAACTGTGTGTATGTTTATTAAATAAGGGTATTATCACCAGGTAGTAGCCATCATTCCCATGAGCCACCCACTCTTCATTTCACATCCACTAGACTTTATGGATCCACAGGGGTGGATTTTTAAAAGCCCGCGCGCGTAAATCCTTCATGATTTACGCGCGCAGGGCCCTCGCGTGCCAGCGCGCCTATTTTGCATAGGCCGCTGGTGCGCGTAAAGCCCCGGGATGCGCATAAGTCCCGGGGCTTCCTGTCGGGGGCGTGTCCGGGGCGTGTCGGGATGACGCGGCATTTAGGGGGCGGGCGCGGCGTTTCGGGGGCGGCGACGTGGGCGTGGTTTCGGCCCCGGGGCGTTCCGGGGGCATGGCCGCGGCCTCCGGAACAGCCCCCAGGACCGGACCACGGAGCGGGGCAGCCGGCCGACGCGCGCAAAGTTAAGGGGAGTGGTTTAGATAGGGCCGGGGGGGTGGGTTAGGTAGGGGAAGGGAAGGGAAGGTGGGGGGAGGGCGAAAGAAAGTTCCCTCCAAGGCCGCTCCAAAATCGGAGCGGCCTCGGAGGGAACAGGCAGCGCATGCTGGGCTCGGCGCGTGCAGGTTGCACAAATGTGCACCCCCTTGCGCGCGCCGACCCCGGATTTTATAAGATACGCGCGGCTACGTGCGTATCTTATAAAATCCAGCGTACTTTTGTTCGCGCCTGCTGTGCGAACAAAAGTACGTGCTCGCACAAGTTTTTAAAATCTGCCCCACAGTGTTTATCCCACGCCCCTTTGAAGTCCTTTACAGTTTTGGTCTTCACCACTTCCTCCGGAAGGTCATTCCAGGCATCCACCACCCTCTCCGTGAAGAAATATTTCCTGATATCGGTTCTGAGTCTTCCTCCCTGGAGTTTTAAAATCATGACCCCTGGTTCTACTGATTTTTTTCCAATGGAAAAGGTTTGTCGTTATCTTCGGATCATTAAAATCTTTCAAGTATCTGAAAGTCTATATCAAATCACTTCTGCTCCTCCTTTCCTCCAGGGTGTACATATTTAGATTCTTCAATCTCTCCTCATAAGTCATTCGATGAACACCATCCACCTTTTTGGTCACCCTTCTCTGGACCGCCTCCATCCTGTCTCTGTCTCTTAGGAGATACGGTATCCAGAAATGAGCGCAGTACTCCAGGTGAGGCCTAACTAAGGACCTGTACAAGGGGATCATCACTTCCTTTTTCTAACTTGATATTCCTCTCTCTATGCAGCCCAGCATTCTTCTGGCTTTAGCTATCGCCTTGTCACATTGTTTCGCCGACTTCAGTAGACACTATCACCCCAAGGTCTCTCTCCTGCTCCGTGCATATCAGCCCTTCACCCCCCATCAAATACAGTTCTTCCAGATTTCCACACCCCATATGCATGACTCTGCACTTCTTGGCATTGAATCTCAGCTGCCATATCTTCGACCACTCTTCCAGCTTCTTTAAATCTCGTCTCATTCTCTCCACTGCTTCCGGCGGGTCCACTCTGTTGCAGAGTGTCATCCGCAAACAAACAAACCTTACCTTCTATCCCGTCCGCTATGTCGCTCACATAGATATTGAACAGGACCGGTCCCAACACCGATCGTTGCGGCACTCTGATTAACACCACTCTCTCTTCAGAGTAAGTTCCATTTATCATCCACATTGTCTTCTATCCGTCAACCAGTTTGCAATCCAGTCCACCACCATGGCACTCATTCCTAAGCTTCTCATTTTATTCACCAGCCTCCTGTGCGGGACCGTATCAAAAGCCTTGCTGATATCCAAGTAGATGACGCTGGGTGCTCTCCTTTGATTCAACTCCCTAGTCACCCAGTCGAAAAAGTCAATCAGATTTGTCTGACAGGATCTTCCCCTGGTGAATCCATGCTGCCTGTGGTCCAGCAATTCTCCTGACTGTAGATAGTTCACTATTCTTTCTTTCAACCAGCGTCTCCATCACTTTTCCCACCACTGAGGTGAGGCTAACCTGCCTATAGTTACCAGCTTCCTCTCTGCTCCCACTCTTGTGAAGCGGGACCACCACCGCTCTTCTCAAATCACTCGGCACCACTCCTGTTTCTATGGATTTATTGAACAGGTCACACAGTGGTCCCGCCAGCATGTCTATGAGCTCCCTCAGTATCCTGGGATGAAGCTTATCGAGCCCCATGGCTTTGTCCACTTTCAGTTTCCCCAGCTCTTCCCACACATTCTCCACTGTAAACAGAGTTACATCTACTCCAATCCCCTCCAGTTTCTTGCTAACTAGCAACGGTCCTTCTCCTGGGTCCTCTTTAGTGAACACAGAACTGAAGTATTTGTTTAATATTTCTGTCATTTCTTCATCTCTCTCTACACATTGATCCTTTTCAACTTTCAATTTCACTATACCTGGGTTCAAAAAAGGTTTGGATAAGTTCTTGGAGGAGAAGTCCATTAACGGCTATTAATCAAGTTTAATTAGGGAATAGCCACTGCTATTAATTGCATCATTAGCATGGGATCCTCTTAGTGTTTGGGTAATTGCCAGGTTCTTGTTTGGCCTCTGTTGGAAACAGGATGCTGGGCTTGATGGATCCTTAGTCTGACCCAGCATGGCAATTTCTTATGTTCTTAAAGCAAAAGAGGAGATGGCTCTTCAGCATAGAGAAGAAACAGCTGAGGAGAGATATGATAGAGGTCTATAAAATGAGTGGAGTAGAGTGAGTAAATGTTAATCAGTTGTTTACTCTTTCACAAAGTAAAAAAACTAGGGACACACAATGAAGTTACTAAGTAATATGTTTAAAATAATAAGAGAAAATATTTTTCACTCAATGCATAATTAAATTCTAGAATTCAATGCCAGAGGTTGTGATGAAAGCTTTTGTGTAGCTGTGTTTAAAAATGGTTTAGACAAGTTTCTAAAGTAAATGTCCATAAACAATTATTAAGGTGAACTTGGGGAAATCTACTGCTTATCCCTGGATCTAAGCAGCATGGAATCTATCTACCCCTTAGGATCCTTCCAGATAAATGAGAGCTGGATTGGCCACTGAAGGAGACACAACACTGAGCTTGATGGACACTTGGTGTGATCCAATATGGAAAATCTTATGTTCTTATGCTCTTAAGTTATTTTAGTAATTGAGTTACAGCCTCTGGGCTGGGCCCCAGTATTGGGATCTAGCCTAGGACCCTGGTTTGTTTTCAGGAGATTTTTTTCCCATTAATTTTGGTTGATGGAATATTTGATTCATTTCATTCTTGTGAAAACAAAACAAAATATTAAAATCAAATATTTAAAAAATGGACCAAAAAAAGTAAACATCATCTCCCAAGGCCTCCCCTCCCTTCCTCCCACCCACCTGTAAAACCGATGGGGCCAGGATCACCATGGTCCCCACTTATTCGGTTCGGTTTGGATCTAACAGTGAGGCCTAGGCACAGGCCAAATTCTTTGCCTTACGTAGGTCAAGGACATGGTAAATTGCTGCAATCTTGGCATACACAAGGGCAATGCCTCAGGTTAGACCAGACCCCAGGCTCAAGACTGATGCCAAGACCCAACCCAGATGCCAGGTCTTGATTCCAGGGTCCTAGGATGGATTCTGAGTCCAGGCCTAAAAAGACAATCCTGACCCAAATGCTGGGTCCCAAAGCTAGGACCTTGAAGCAGACATAGTCCTGACAGCAGAGCCCAGCCTGTAGGCTGGGTATAAAATCCTGGGCCTTGGCATAGGTCAGAGCTCAGGTCCTGGCCCAACACCATGGGCCAACTGAGGCCAGATCCCAATACTTGGGCCCAGCCCAGAGGCTGTATCTCAATTCCTGGGCCTCAGCCTAGGCCAAAATGTATGCCCAGGTCTGACACTGGGGCCTGGCCTAGGATGGAGCCCATGGCTTAGCCTGGAGGTTGGGTCACAAAGCCTGAGCCTCAACCTAGGGTCAGGCTGAGGCCCAGAGCCCAGGCCTCAGAACAGCTCTGAAGATGTCATCTACTTTCTACTTTTCTTCTTCAACTGATGCCATCTGCTGGGGTTGCATGAGAGTTAATTAATGTAACTCCTTTAATATGGTCCCAGAAGCTATATGATATGAAAAGCCTTGCCACTGCATTTTGCAGCATTTGTAAGTCCCTCTCACTTACTAATCAGAAAGACCAATGAACAAAGAATTACAAAATTCAGTTGTTGTTAAAATACATGTCTGAACAATAATCCAGAAATCAACTCTTACAAAATATATTTTAAACATCTAACAAGAAGCAATTTAAAAAATGAAAGTTTATTTTGCTACAAATATCTATTAGACACAATGAGGGAAGACAATTTTCAGAGAGCCAATTAATGGGAATAAAATTATTTTTTCCCATAAAATCACTTAGAAAATTGTGCTCCCTATGCCATAACTCAGTTTCTTAGAGTCAGAAGAGACAAATAAGGGATCCCTGATACTCAGATATACAGCAAAATGTATCAGGCTATGCATCCCATTGAATATAGCTGGATAATGTCCAAATTATCTGGATAAAGTTATTTGTTCTTTAGCACAGCTAAACTTAGGGCCTGATTCCTGAAGGAATTTTCCCATAGACACAAAATGGGAGAAATGCCTTAGTGAATCAAGCCCTAATTACTAAGATAACTTAGACCTAGAATCATCAAAACGCTTTAAATACAGAATAAATATGTGCAGTGGCATCTGCATAAAAAATGGGTGTGGTTAGGTAAATTTAAGTTCTACTGCATCGCATAGATAATTAGCACAACTTGGGATACCTTATCATGTCTCGTGAAACGTCAGCACATCACTCACTATTGTACACGATATGTGTCGATTTATGTCTGATGTGTTATTCTTTTGTTTGTTTATATATTCCAGCTTCCTGTAGCTGCCTCTTTGAGGCTGTTTCATACATTGGAGAGAAGAGAGGAGAGTTGGTTTACTGGGAGTAGAAGCTTTTTTCATTTGATTAACTGAGTACTGTTTTCATCTCTGTGTCTTGACCTTGGTCTATTGTTTATATGTTTGAGTGTAAAAGTTTTTTTCATTTGTCCAGTTTGTTTGTCTGTCTTTTAGTGTAGAGGAGTGATGGTGGTGCTTTGGAGGAGTGAGGAGGAGTGGTGGTGCTTGTGGTGAGGAGGGGTGGTAGTGGTGGTGGTGGTTTGGAGGAGTGAGGAAGAGTGATGGTGGAGTGGAGGAGTGAGGAGGAGTGGTAGTGGTGTGAGGAGTGGTGGTGTGGAGAAGTGATTATGGTGGTGAGGAAGCATGAGGAAGCGTGAGGACTGAAGATCTGGAGAGGATGGAACATGAAAGGTGTGGGAAGAGAAGGGAGGCAGGCAGCAGGAGAGGAGGGACAAAAAGAGTAGAGAAGGAGGGAGAACGAGGGCAAGAATGCTAGGAGGAGGAGGAGGAGAAGGGATAGAGATAGGAAGTGGAGTAGAGATAGGCAGGAGGGAAGGGATAGGAGGGGGCAGGAAGAAGGGGATAGGCAGGGAAGTATGGTGGGAGGGGAATGGTAGAGTAGGGATAGACAGAGAGGGCAGAGGGGATGGGAATTGGTAGGGAAGGGAAGGGAGGGGGGAGAAAGGTAAGGGAGCAGGACATAGGAGTAGGAATGAGGAAAGTAAGACCTCTCAGGAAGCAGAAGTGGCATCCCATTCATCTGGCACCCAGGCAGCAGAGCGGAGTCATCTTCAGGTGTTAAAGTTCAGTGTCGAGGATGACATCAACATGATCAACGCTGGGATCTTTGAGAACTATACCATCCTGTTTGGCAACTGTGTGGCCAAGACCTTCAGGGCATCCAAGGGCCAAATCTGGCGCACTATTGCCCAGATAGTGATACACTGAATGAGAGTCAAAAGGTCACTACATTCATAACAAACTTCTATAAACACTTTATTATAGCAGCTTCATAAAAAAAAGTGTTTATAGAAGTTTGGTATGAATGTAATGACTTTTTGACTCTCATTCAGAGTATCTCTATGTAGGTTATAAATTGAGAGTCATAGGCAATTCTACCTGCATTAGTTTGATTTACACTATTGCCCAGTCCATATCCCAGTGCAGCAGAGTAAAAAGGAGTATGGAGCAGGTGGCCCACCAGTACTGAGATGTCAAGGCCCAACTAAAAAACAAGGTAGTAAGCCACAATAAATATATGCAGCAGACCAGAGGAGGAGCCTCTTACCCTATTGTCAAAACACCTATGGAGGATAGCCTCATCGAATGACTTGGACTGGATGTCTTTCAGGGGATGGATGAGTGGCTAAATGCCACATGAGCTGGAGCTGGCACATTCACCTCACATGTTCACATATTTTGGCATAAGATGGATTGATGAAAGTGTGCATCTTATGCCAAAAGTACATGTGTACTTCTTAGCATGCACACTTATGTCTTCTTCCTTGTTTCTACAGCTCTTGACCAAGAAGCCGCTGGTCTCAGCTGTCAAGCCCCAAGGACCAGTAGCACAGCCCTAAGATCCAGCAGTACAGGCCTAGGGACCAGCAGTGCAGCCCAACTTTTCTGTGCATCCTTAACACTGGAAGCTGAAACACAGGTCAGTGAAGAGGAGGAGAAGCAGCAATAGCAGCCTCAAGATCACCTGTAATTGCTAGCACCTGTCAAATCAGCAAGCCCTCTGAACATAATCCTCAACATCTCAGGCTTCAATGGGAGGCAGTGGACCCCTCACAACCTTTCTCCCGTTACCATGGAGCCAGCTGGAGGCAGGAGACACCAAGAAGGAACAGCCCACAAGCCCCATCATGCCACATTTGGAGGCTCCAACAGCAGTTCCAACCAAACTGAGCATAGTACCAGCAGCAATGGAGCGCTCTATGAATGAGCCACTCAACTGCCTGGAAAGGAGGCATTGTGTTTGCCTCCACCACATTTGGGTAGAGCTAGTGCTCTTGGGGAGAGCTTACCATGCTCACACCCAGCCCTACATGTCAGACAGCAGCCCACACACCAGCCCTAAGCAAAATTGCTACCTCCATTAATAATCTTACCAGTGTTTTAACACAAATACTGCAATGAATGCCCAAGTTTATACCTGTGCCCTCCCCAGCTTCTCAGAACTCCACTCCATGCAGGAGTCCATGACCAGAGAGACAACCAGGGATAAGCCCCCACCAGGAAAGCCATGCCAAGGACAAGTGCCATGAGGCCACAGTACTGGTGACATATATATACAGCTTATAAAACTGGTGGAAACAAGCCTGACTGGTCCTCTATTCAGAGTTCATGTGCCAGCTAGCTGGAATGAGACTCCAGACCACAGAATTCAGGTGCCGGCTAGATGGAAGAAGCCTCCTGACAACAGAGTTACCGTGCCAGCTTGCTGATGGGGATGGACCATTGTCTTCTTATGGTGTCCTGCTGCCTACTTATATTGTCCTCCTCTATGCTCTGCCCATACTTCAGCCTGTTTGATGAGGTCTCCAGTCCCGATCAAGTTGCTGTCTCTTCTCATCATGTCTCATGTCATCCTGCTACTGTATCCATGCTGGTGTCTCATCTCATTTCATCTGATATCATCCTGCTGCTGCCTCCATGCTGCTGTGTCATCTCATCTCAATATTATCCTGCTGCTGCATCCATGCTGGTATCTCATCTCATGTCATGTCATCATCCTGCTTCCTCCATGTTAGTGTCTCATCTCATTTCATCCTGCTACTGCTTCCATGCTGTTAGGTCATCTCATACGGTTGCTGCCTCCATGCTGTTCTGTGCTGTCCTAGAGATGCTACCTCTATGCTACTGTTTCATCTTCTGGTCCTCTGCCTCCATGCTGTGCTTTTCAGTCCTGGTCCTGCTGCATTCTACTTGAACTCTGCTGCATTGGCTCTTAGGCTATCCCTTTTTAGTGAATTATTTCAACATGGACTGTTTGGGCAGTCTTTTGAACTCTGCTGCCTTGGCCCTTAGGTGCTCCCCTTTGAGTGCACTCTTTCAACATGGACTGTCTGGGCCTTCTCTTGCCTCCACATACTTGTACTGGTATCACTTCTATCATTAGAGCTGTATTGTAGCTATTGAATTTTCTCTTCTTATTTCTATGTTCTTTGTTGTAATCATGATTTTGTAAGAGATAAGGTAATAATACTGTATATGTCATGTTGCCATTTGTAACTATGTATTTACAGTTGTATACTAAATATGTGCTAGTCATTTTAGGTACAATGTCATGTGTAATTTGATATCCTGTAACTCTCTCCTCCTAGGCCTACCAGCATGCACCATCAAACCACTTCAGATGGTCCTGAACGCCTCTGCAAGAATTATATCAAATGCCAAAAAGAGAGATCATATCACCCCAATTCTCCACCATCTCCACTGGCTTCCGATTAAATACAGGATCCAGTTCAAGTCTTTAATGATGATACATAAGGCCTTACACAACATCGCACCTCTCAACCTAACATTTCAAATTCAATTACACACATCTGTGAAACCAACCAGAAGCGCCTATCAGAACAGACTAATCACACAACCGGCGAAATCCGTTCTGAGGAAACGTGCATTATCCACAGCGGGCCCTTCACTTTGGAACTCGCTCCCTCCAGACCTTCGTTTGGAACCATGCCACTCTACATTTAAAGGGAAACTTAAGACTTTGCTTTTCAAACAAGCTTTCCCCTAGAGCCAAGAACTCGAATAAAAGTCTTTTTCAAGCCCACAACGAGTTATTCAGATCTATTATTTTCTTCCTTTTTTCAATCAGAAATTTACACATGCTGACTTCAATGTAAAATCTTGTTTACTTAGTTCTTGTTCAATGTAAAACTTCTTTTTTATTCTGTTCTATGTAAACCGCTATTTGTAGCGATAGTTACTGTTCTTTGTGAACCGGGGTGATATGTATATTATACAGGAACCTCCGGTATATAAATTATTTAAATAAATAAATAAATCCTGTCCTTGAAGAATTTGATTACCAAAGATGCTTTCAATCTGTTGACTACATTTGTTGTGAAATAAAGTGATCACAGGTTTGAAAAAACACTTTCTGGTTATCTGTTGTCATTGTGTGCTTTTTGTCTTAAGGGTTCACTAGGTGAAATGATTGGAATCCACATGACCTTGCATGCTAGTGTGCCAGTGGCTATTCCAACTAGGTACTTTTCAGGTAGGCAAAATCATGTGGCCTAGGACATACAACCAAAAGCTCATAGTTTGCTTCCAAGAAAGACAGCAAAACCTAAACAGGAAGCTCCTTACTGTGGAGCTTCACAATTGGCTCTAGTTGCTTTCTACAGAGAGCATACTATTAACTATCTGTTGGGTGTATGGGCATGTATATGATATGGGCACTAGCTAGCTAGTATTCACCTCCATACATAGTCTGATAGAATAGTTATAGAAATACTTGGATAGAGGTACAGTAGCTATGGTTTCACTCTGTTGAGTCCCAATAGGTTGTATAGCTATGTAAAGGTCATAGTGCAGCCATAATAAAGCATTGACCTCTTTCATTCTGAAGCTAGTTCACCTCTGAACCAAACAACGGGCCTTTTCTCTGGGACTAGTACCAAATGCTGTCATCTCATAAGTCTTTAGTCAGAAGCCTACTTCAAAAGTAATTAAAGCACTCAGTGTTGTTCATCTCTAGCAAGCAAATATGTGTAGCTGCAGGTGGCAGGCCCAGAGAATATATAGTTGGCATACAACTATTGTGTGATGTTAGGCAAGTATAACCATCCCACAAGAGATTACTTAGGGCCCCTTACTTTTGCCCTCATTCAGCTTAAAATACATTCAATCCATAAGCCTTTTTAGGTCAGACACTTGCAAGTATATGACCAAGCCTTGCAAGTAGTTGACCAAGATTTCATCAACTTACAAGGATGCTAGAACACATCGTTAGGTGCTGTGTGATACCTGAGAAGGCATAAGAGAGGTGTATAGTATTGAGATTGACCACTTGCCAAGAACAGACAGTGATGAGGCCTGCTGTTGCTTGGGAACAGGCCAACTTGAACAGACTGGCTCCCACCCCTGCACTGACCTAGATTGTTGATCGGTACATACCTCATGGAACAGTTGGGCTCCATGTCCTAGGCCCTGCTGGAATTCCATCAAACCTATTCCACTATCTCACTCACATATGAGGACTAGGACAGGATCCAAGGCATAGCCCCGGCAAACAAAAATGTGCTAGCTAGGGCAATCTATATACACTATGTGGGCAGTCCTACACAAACTCTATTGCCAGACATGGCATTTTTAGACTGATAATCACTCAGAATACAATAAGGCAGCCACATGTCTTTGGTGTCATCTTTATTTTGTGTCTACTTTATATACTCCAGTCTATTACAAAAAAGTCTGGATGTAGCCTAACTAGGCCTAAGTGATTTCTTTGATGTACTAACCTAGAAAGAGGACTTGTGAGTAAAAGAAAGATGGAAAGGATACCAGCTGGAAACACTCTGCTGGGCTCTCTTCCATGGAAGGGGAAGGAGTAAATAAGGACTAACTGGCAAAGTAGCATTGTAGGACATTTTGCAAAAGCTGGTTTCCAGTCTGTGTGGTATTCCCATCTTTGTCATTGAGACATGGAGGATCCTAAGTTTGATCTGGAACCATATCTATTGGGATACCCTAGCATAGAATGATATTATGGAATACAAAGCAGAGCAGCACTATCTCGGCAATTCTTGGTGGGGCATGCCCCTGTTTTGTCCCCTGTTTTGTCCCCTGTTTTGTCCCCTGTTTTGTTGTGGAAACACAGGTAGCGGTTCCATCTCTGGTGTTTTCGTGTGCCCTGGGCCCCGATACATTCACAGAAGAGATCCAGCAAGCACCGAGGCAGGTGAGATGTGCCCCAGCATGGGCTGAAGATGGAGACCGATGACCTCAACCACAGCCACACCTGTATGCAGCAAAAGAGACCCAAACAATGCAATGCTGGTCTCATGAGTGGTCCTCCGACTACTCCAAGACCTTTCAGACCTGCCGCATGGAGCAGTAACTGTGACAAGGCGGACAGTGATCAGAGAATGAGGACATCAAAGATGAAGACTTGAAGTGAGACAAGACCCAGGATACGTGAAGTGGAACATCACTCTGGATACGAAGTAAGAAGAGACTTCAACACATGAATAATGCAATCTGGATACGTGGAGTGAAAAGGAACCCGGGTCATGTATATGAAGAAACTCTGGAAGGCCATGAGTTGCTTGAAGAAGACTCGGTCGGTACCGGATGTCATGCGCCCAACACAACCTAGCTGGACTGGTCTCGGACCATGCAGGCAGCGCACCCTACACATCTGGGGTAGGCTGGTCGCGGACCACACTAGTGGTCCCCACACAAGTTGGTAGAGCTGAGTCGGTACTGCACATCATGTGTCCATATACTCAGCCAATGAAGACAGGTCACGGACCATGCTAGTGGTTCCCCCATGGAGTTGCCTGTCTTTAACCCTACTAAAGGGCTCTTCAGTCATTCCTCCAGTGCCTTCACAATGAGCCAGTGTCCTGACGAGCTTCTCCTTCCTCTTGGACTCCATGTTCCTGCTCTTGCTTGGTGTTTCAATATTTCAAGGGATCCCTCTTTGTTTCATCTCTGCTGTTCTTGATCTCTGTCTCTGATGTCCTGATGTTCTCGACGTCCTCTGTCTCTGCCATCCTGATGTACCAGAAGGCCTAATGTCCTTGATGGCTAGAGATCCTAACATTTCTGATCTTCCTGATGTCTGTTCCTGTGATGTCCCAGCTCCTCGAGTTCTCCAGATGTCCATCCCTAGGGTAAATATGTTTTGTCCAGTTCCTGTTCTGACTTTGGAGCCTCGGTCAGTTGGAATCCTTTTCTGAGCCTTCCCCACTCCCGCATGGTCCATGACCAGCCTCCAGGTTGTGTAGCGTGCGCAGTGGGACAGGGTGGTCCATTACCAGCCCATTGGGTCCGCTTGTGTTGGTTAGCTGTGTAGGGCGCCCTGAGCAACTGTGCTCATCTGTCTTCGTCCATTGTGGATAACATGTTGAAATCTTTTGCTCAATGCGATATGATCAAATTTGCAGTTTGTTCAAAATTATTCAAAGTTATTAGAACATGAACCAATTGTGAAAAATTGTAATATGACCATATGAGGCTGTGAGGATTGAGTGCTAATTGGCAGATGAAATTTAATGTGGACAAGCGTTAACTGATGTATATAGTGAAGAAGAATACAAACTATCAGTGCATCATACTGATAGCCCCATCTCATAAAAGACAGAATGGAGCTAGAAAGGTTACAGAGAAGGAGGACCAAAATGATAAAGGGGATAGAACAGTTAGGGCTTTTCATCTTGGAGATGGATGAGAAGAGAAATTATAGAGGACTTTAAAATCCATGAAGCTAACAGGTGGCACATTTTAAAACATTCAGGGAAAGTATTTTTTCTCTCAGCGCACAATTAAACTGTGGAATGTTTTGCCAGAGGAGGTGGTAAAAACAGTTGTCAGAGTTGGGTTAAAAAAGGATTTTGACAAGTTCCTAGAATTAAAGACCATTAGTCATTATTACTATATAGACTTGGGAAAACCACTGCTTATTCCTGGTTATGAGCAGGAAGAATTGAATGTATTCCTTGGGATCCTGCCAGCCTGGCAGTTCCAGGTACTTGTGATCTGGAACACACACTGTCAGAGACAGCATACCTAGTTTGATGGGTCTTTTGTCTTACCTAGTATGGCATTTTTTATATTCTTATGTTCTTAAGTCAATTAAGTGATATTTTGCATTTTTTGTTGTTGTTCTGCTCTTTAACCCAGTAATGGGTATCCCCATTTTCACCCACACCAACCTGATTTATGCATCCAATTTCAGAATCAGAAAGTACTAAAATACTGCCCACAAGTACAGTAGGGAGTTATTAAGTGCAAAAACTGCTTCCTGAGATAATGAATCCATTGAACTATATTGAAACTTTCAGTTTGTTATTTCATCCAGTGCAAAAAGAAATATATGAGTTTGCTTCAAGCTTCATTAGTTGTGAGTCCAGGTGACTATCTTGATTGGAGGAAAATGATGTGGAGACTGAGATGTGAGTCCAGAAAGAGGTTGAAGAGGAGATGGAACTTCAGGGACTGTGACAGCATCTCAGAGACATTGGATCATTGTTAAATATTTCTGTTGAGTCCTAAAATGTAGATATGATGTATTTATGGAATTTGACATTCATAGTTGGAAGGTTTTGAGTGGGAGATGGTCTGTGTGAATTTTGTCTTGTTTGTTTTGTCTTTCCTATGTTCTTGTGTGTTTCAGGTCATGAACTATTGAAATCTGAAAATGGTTCTGTTTTGTGAGCAAATAATGTAGAGTAATAAGCAAGCATGTGTTGTTTGTGAAGAAATTGTCACTTATTGATGTGCAGTGCTGCTATAAAGCAAAAAGGATAAGGCAAAATGTGTAAAGAGAAATACATTTTCTTGCCTTTCTTTTATTAAAATTTCTAAATATATGATTTTCTAGGGATGTGAATTGTTTTTTGACGAATTAAAACAATCGTCAGATATATTTTAAATCGTCAAAAATCATTAGAGCGCGATACAATAACAATTCCCCCGATTTATCATCAACAAATCTTAAATCGAGGGAGGAGGGAGGGCGGGAAAACCGGCACACCAAAACAACCCTAAAACCCACCCCGACCCTTTAAAACAAATCCCCCACCCTCCCGAACCCCCCCAAAATGTTTTAAATTACCTGGGGTCCAGTGGGGTGGTCCCGGAGCGATCTCCCACGATCTCCCGCTCTCGGGCCACGGCTGCGTTAATAGAAATGGCGCCGGTGGCCCTTTGCCCTTACCATATGACAGGGCAAAGGTAGCGCCGGCGCCATTTTGGTTCCTGTCACCCGACGTCACGAGTGCAGGAGATCGCTCCCGGACCCCCGCTGGACCCCCAGGGACTTTTGGCCAGCTTGGGGGGGCCTCCTGACCCCCACAAGACTTGCCAAAAGTCCAGCGGGGGTCTGGGAGCGACCTCCTGCACTCACGCCGTATTGCCAATATTCAAAATGGCACCGGTGCTACTTTTGCCCTCACTATGTCATACGGCCAGGCTCCCAGAGCCAACAACAGATGATGTTGGTAGGGGAACGGTCCTCCGAGTGTTCCGAGCCCTTTTGGACCTGCCTTTTGAATCAGCATGGAGCAGCAGGCTGGCCTGAGGATGAGGGCAGACGGAGGCCTTGACACGAAGACATGACACCAAGGTTGATGCGACGGCATCACAGATGAGGGTTGAAATGAAGACATGACACCAGGGCAGATGCAACAGCATCAGAGGTGGGGAACTTAATGAAGTCCAGACGAGACAAGGAGCTAGGAAGGAAGACATTGGCACTGTCTCTCAGGGCGCCCTTTGCAGCCCACCTTCACGGGCGGACCCAATGGGCTGGTCACGGACCACCCTGTCCCACTGCGTGCCCTACACAGCCTAAGGAGACTGGTCACGGACCACGCGGAGAGCGGGACGAGCGCAGGAAAGGAATCCAGCTGGCAGAAGCTCCAGTGACCGGGAACAGGAACCAGACGGAATGGATTTACCCTCATGGAGGTCACCTGGAGGACTAGGAGAGCTGGAACATTGCAGGGACAGACATTAGGAAAATCAGACACCAGGACACCTGGACGGGGACCTCAGGCAATGAAGACATGGTTCTAGACACAGGTGAGACGAGGAGCTCCACGAAGAAGACAAAGGCCTATTGGAGCACTGGAAAGCAGGAGCTTCCAGAGATGAAGTAACTCTGATGAAAGGCCATGCTGACTGGAAGTAGAAGTCCTTTTATAGGGCTGCAGACAGGCGACTCCCTGGGAGGAGTTTGGATGGTCCACACTTAGCTGGCCCTATAACTACGGAGGAGTGCTGCGGTCCAGCCCCTAAGGAGAAGGGCATGGCCCAAACCAGGAAGTCCATGCAGACACAAGCAAGCCTCAGGCAGGCCCAAAGAACATTGAGGCCTCCCAGGCCCTGGAGCAAATCCTGTATAGATTGTAGGCGAGACCCTGGCTTCGGAACGGCCTCCAGGAAGAGGTAAGGAGCCTCCCATAGAACCACCATAGGAAGGTTCATAACATATCTGATATGTTGGAAGTGTTTGGGAGGGCATTTTAGGGTAGAGTTGTGTTAGCTGAATAATTTATCTAGCTTTAGATGTGGCCAAGAACAAGGTTAAATGTACCTGGAAACAAGTTCCTGAATAACTTTATCCTGAACCAGATTTATTCAAAGAATATAGCCATTAAAGTATCAACCTTCTTTAAAACAAACATATAAAAGCAATTAAGCAGGACTGAGAGCCCCTACCCCTTTCCCAGACCCCCACCCCAGTAAGAAAATTGTGGGCTCTGTCAGCCCAATAGCTCTCAAAGGGATTTACTCTGATAGCAATGCTAGAAGCCACTGTGATTGCCATACAGAAGGTTTTAGTAGGTGCCAGTTGGGATGGGAGTGTTAATATTAGGGTGCAGAGGGAAGAGAGACGGAGAAGAGGAAGGGGCCAGAGGTAAATATTTATTGGCAAATCTGGAAGGAGAGAAGTTAATTGAGGCAGTGATCAACCCCATTCAACATTTATTTTGCTAAATATTTGGGGCAAAGGGAGTGGGGAGAGGAAGCTTGACCTGCTCTGCCCCACATTTTTATCACTGGGGTGGGGGATAGAGAGTAGGTACAGTAAGCCCACTAGGCTGATTTAAAAAAAAAATGATAATCCTTAACCCACTATTTTCTTTTAACATAGCCATTTAAAGCTAATGTTATTTGCGGGCACATACCCAGATAACTTTGAAACTTAACAAGCAATGTTCAAACATAGCCTTTACCATTTCATAGTTAATCAGCTACTTATAACCAGATATTTTTATTCAAGTATATTCAATGAAATAATGAAATGTTCATCCCGTTGAAAATCTATAACTTATCCAGCTAACTTTAGCTGTTTAAAATTTTCCTGGTTTTTAAATGTCAACATCCTTATAATTGGAAAAGTGTGTGTTTCTACCAGGAATGTAAGATTTCAATTTATTGTTTTTCCTTTTTGCCATTGTCTTTCTGGACTTGAGTTGTGCAAGGGCTTTTAAGTATTTTTAAATGAGGCAATGTAAGGAGTGAAGTGTGGGCATGTATTTTTGGCTTCTAACTCATATAGCGCCTATACAGTAAAACGGATTGAGCTTCTTGGACGCGCTTTGGACGCGGCTTGCATTTGCATGCCATTTAAATACTGTATTGAGTGGTATGTGATCCGGACTGTGTGCGCGGCAAACGAGCAGGCGCCTGGCACTGCCACACTTTTTCTTACGCGCCCTTACTGTATCGGCCTGAATATGAGCTGACATCAAGTTTAGAGAAGTCTTAATGGTCATATACTGTATAAATCCGGGCATTAGTGAAATCAGAAGAGTGACTATTATTAAGAAAAGGATAATATGGGTCATGTACATTGTATTAATGCTGAGGCATTACCTCCTTCCTAGAATGTGAGCTAGCCTGTACATCTGTGATTAAGGTATTTCGTCTGTTTTCCAGATTTATGAGGTGCCTTTAAGGCATGTTTTATTCACCAAGGATGACATGGAACATTCTGCAACAAATGTTACTATGTATTAAATTTAGGAAAATTGAGGCCTGAATTCCCATATGAAGAGCTTCTTTTAATACTGCGTCAGGAATGAGCAGACTAGATGTATCCTGTGGTTCTCATCTGCCATCATTTTCCATGTTTCTCTTTCTAGTAGTTACAATTTGAGATTATGCTAAAATGAATCTGACAGTAACAGGAGGTGAAGGAGCCTTTTAAAAGGAATAGAATCATTAGATCAAAAAAAATCATGCTAATCACAAAATCATGAGGTATTCACTTAGATACTATGAGCTGGGAAAATAAATCATGTGTAAAATGAATCATGTATAAAAAGGTATCATGTATCAAATTGTATGCCAATTAGTCTACACAACCATCACTTACACAATAAATTGAAATTCATTCATTCATTCATTCATTCAAAAGAATGATTAACAGCAAAGTTACTGGGATAGCAAACAGTACTTATCCAGGTAAAAGTGTAGTGAATCTACTACGATTCAGTTACCCTGGTAAAGTTATGTGGGTAACTTTGTCACTCACCAGACTTTTGCATATGAACCTTTTTAATAAAGCAGTAGGGTAGAGGCATCCCGATCTACCTTCCCACCTTCAAGGTTAAAAACTTATAGGAACAGAAGCACTCATAAACCCCATGCCCTACCTAAGTTAAAAGTGGTGTACGAAATCACTACTCCTTGCCCCACCCCTTCCCTAAAGCATCCAAAAGTGTCCATTAAGCTCTGCAGAAGGAGGAAAGAGTTGTATTACCTCCTGTTGATCTGAAAATTAAGTGCCAGTATCGTGACACTTTTTGGGGAGGTGAATGCAGGGATGGGGATTTGATTATTCTACTGATTAGATGGTAAGTTCTACAGAAAATGGAATGTGTTTTTGTACAGTGCTGCATGAGCTAAGTAACACTATAGAAGTGATAAGTAGTAATAATAATAGGTATTTGACACACCAGTTTTTTTAAGTAAGGGATAGGAGGATTAGGATACCCAGATCTGCTATTTGTTTTTGTTTTGTTTGTTTTTTAATTTTGGGGGCTGGGAAGGCAATAGAATTAGGTTCCTCGGGGAAAGCTACTTTATTTTATCTTGCAGATGAGAAGAGTGCCACTTGCCTACTTCTTAAAAAATAACCTTTGTTACCTGGGTAGCCTTAGGACGTTCTTTAGCAGATCAGAATTACTTATGTAACTTTCACTGCTTTGGGCAGAATATCAGTGGAAGCTGACCAAAGTGAAACCACCACATAGGAGCACCCTCAGCATCTCCTCTTTTAATCTGGGTGAATACTATGTGGGCAATGAAATTTAGTCTGTGTGTATGGGGAGGGGGCAGGAGGAGGAAAATTTCAAACACTGGGGTTTATCTGCCCAAAATTTAGCCAGGCAAATCCTTTGAATATCAACCTTTTGGTTTTCATATTTGACATAAAATGTAAAAATTATTTTTTCTTCAAAGATAGAGTGCTTAAATATACCTGGAAAACAATGCACTCTATACTTAATCTGTTTAATAAAAATTACTCAGAGATGTAATCTGGATTTTATAGAAAGGTCATTGTTTTGCTTTCCTACCCTGAAGCTGTTAGCTATCATTAATAAAGACAGCATTCATACAATATTATCAGGTGTATAATCACCAGATAACATATGCAATTTTTGCCAATGGCAAAAGTAACAAATATGTTCTGCAATCTTGTATTTTGTCCCAATAGTTTTGCTAACACATGGTAGATTGTCAGTGACTCTTAGGTGCTACATCAAAAATGGAGAATATAGCACCATCTAGAGACCAAAATGTAAACTAATTTAGAACATTTAAAAAGACTATCCAAACAATCTATCTGCTCATCAATGTGGTAATTTTTAAATTCCATTTTCAATTGCAAATTTCAAATTGTACATTTATGACTGAAGAGCATCACATTTTTAATGCTAATTTACTGTTTCACTTCAGAAATATATCACATGGGTAACTTCCAATTACTAATTTTCAACATAGTAAGCTACTATGTTGATCGATAAGTTTTTTCTCTTACTAAGACCATCCCTTTTGTTTTGTCAGAATATTGTTCAAACATACGGATTCTGAATATGTTCTGTAGAAATATAGTGGTATTGTATATGCATTAAAGGGCCACAATGTATATGTGCTTATTGTATCAAATAAGATACAATCATTGGTGCATTTCATGCTATACTAAGAAAAATTACATTGTAATAAGCAAATATGTAAATCATCATGCAATAGTGCTATATGCACTAAAATATGACAAAAACAATAATTATTGGGTTAATTTTATCATGACGTTTTGCTAGCTATGTACAAACTGACTTTATTTCTTGGGCCTAGCAAGAATAAGAGGCTACACTTCAAGTATTAACTGTTTTAGTAAAAATGAAGACAGGCTACATGCTGCTCATATAACACTGGAGACAGAAGGAAAAAGTAGAAAAGGAAGAGACAGAGTCAGATCTAGGAACAGACAGACGATGAGAAACAAACATTTTTCATGGTAAAGGGAGAAAAGAGGCAACGAAGGGAAAGGAACCTGTAAATGGCAAAAGACTTGGTCAGCACAGGCCCGTGTTCATCAGAAAGAGGAGAATTCTGTTTGGGTTTGCTCAGGAAAAATTCACTCATAGGTTCAGGTTTAGCTCATAAGCCATTAGCACTTATATATGAAGAAATTAAAGCTGATCTTGATCCTCTGATAGCTAGTTTTTGTGCCACAGCTGCAATTGTTAAACTTTTGAGCTCACTATATTTTCAAAAGCTTATGGCTGTTGGAAAAGGAATGAAACTGATTTGTGTTTTCCAGGAATTACAATTAAGTACGAAAAGTTCTGAAAAACCCCACTAGCGATTATATATTTACTTCTAATGAGATGGCTGCATATCAAGATATGAAAAGAGACTTGCTTGACATTGCTGGCTTACTAAACACAATGAATGCTATCAATTGTACATAGGAAAATAAGATCATAAGAAGAGACATGTTGGGTCAGCAACCTGTCTCTGACAGTGGACAACCCTTACAAGTACCTTACAGATCTCATAAAGTAGATATCATTTCTGTTACTCACTCTGTGGGTTAGCAATACCTTTCTTTATTCTACCTGACTAATAATGTGCTATGGACCTACCCTCCAGGAACTTATCCAAGCCTCTTTTAAACTCTGCTATGCTAGTTACCTTGATCATATCTCCTGGCAAGAGATTCTATAGCTTGACTGTGAAAAGAAGTTTATTCAATTTGTTTTAAATTTGTTGGTTGCTAGTTGCATGTTGTATTATTATTTGAAAGGGTATCTAACCACCTTTATTTTCCTGACCCACCTCACTCATGACTTTTATAAATGTTTATTTATTTATTTATTTACTTATTTAGCTATTTACAAAGGACTTATGTCTTGACTCTTTGTGAGCCATTTCCTTTCCAGGCTGATGAACCCTAGCCTGTGTAGCCTCATATCATAAAATAAATGTTCCATCCCCTTTATCATTTTTATCACCCTCCTTCGCACCTTTTCTAGTTCCAGTATGTCTTTCTTGAGATGTGCTGTGCAGAACTTCATATAATACTCAAGGTGGCTCAGTACAGAGGCAAAATGATATTTTATTCTTCATTCCTTTTTGTATCATTCCTAATATTCTATTTGCTTTCCTGACCGCCGCCATTCACCGAGCTGAAGATTTCAACTTATTGTCCATATGGTCTCCAAGGTCCTTTTCCTGGGTAGTGACTCCCAATACAGAACCAAACATTGTGATCTTATAGTTGGTATAATTGTTCCCTATGTACATCACTTTACACTTTGCCACATTAAATTTAATCTGCCATTCAGGTAACATTGGACCTCCAAAGCAGCACAGGGGTTGTTGACTGGCATCAGATCTGCTTTACTATATCACTGAAGGTCTCCTCTGTATACCTCACTGTCTACATCAGCTTCTCCAGATCTGACACTCTGGCCTCAAGAGATCAAACTCATTTTCCGAGAGCCAGGAGCTTTTTGCTCCTACTGCACTCATATAACCTCTCACAAACAGATAAATAACTGTACATGTGGCACTCAGTGTAAAAGACTTGATAGCCCCCAGCTCAATGCTGGACTTCTGTCTGTATGTTAATTTTATTGCATTGCTAAAGTATAAATAATGATTATAGAGAAGGTAAGTGTCTCAATTTAAGGCTTTTAAATCAAAATTAATCTTTGTAAACTACTATTGAATAAATTGCTGAATTAAATCCATCTATAAACAGAGAGATCTAATCTGAGTACATGAGTTCCAATATGTGGGGATGAACAATAACTTATGACTCCACTTCTTGGTAAGGTCTTTATATTTACACAGAATTACTCCTTGCATCCAATTCCTTTCTTTCCTCAGTGGTCCAGATTAAAGTCAGTTTAATCTTCCTTTACCTTCCAAATTATTTCCTGTGTGCTCTTCCCACTGAAGATGGTCAGAATATAGAATTCTGTCCCAATATTTAATCAGAAATTAGTCCCATATTTAATACCTTTCCCAGAAATCCTCTTTGAATAATTTTAACTCCTTATGCAGCACCTGAAGGGTACTTTACTCTCCCTTGTACTTTCCCTGAATTCTTTCCATTCCTTTTCCACCCTTAAATAACCTTCCCCAATAGCAACACAGTTCTTGTCACCTTTATGTTGTATTTTCTGTGCTTCTCCCATCAGTTCACGTGAATGGGATCCTTTGCTTTAGATAGAATTTGTAACACATCTGTATTTTTTGGAATGCAATACTTCCCTCTTCCAAAGGTTTGGTATACTGACTTCCTGGCATCATGGGTTATCAGCTCCAAGTGCAAAATATATTAGTTTAAACCAAAAGGGGAAAACTTTAGCAAGAAGCAGGAAAAGTGGAAAAACCTCTTTGCCTCCAATATAAGATATAGCTGAAAATGGAAAAAAAATATTCTTCCTCTGAAGCAGGTGTATGCTTGTAAGGAGACATATTGGGGTAGATTTTATAAATCTACGCGCGCGTACTTTTGTTCACGCACCAGGCGCAAACAAAAGTACGCTGGATTTTATAAGATACGCGCGTAGCCGCGCGTATCTTATAAAATCTGGGGTTGGCGTGCACAAGGGGGTGCACATTTGTACAACTTGCGCGAGCCAAGCCCAGCGCGCACTGCCCATTCCCTCCACCTCCCCCCACTTTCCCCTCCCTTCCCCTACCTAACCCACCCCCTCGGCCCTATCTAACCCCCCCAACCTCTGTCGCGAAAGTTACGCCTGCTTGAGGCAAGCGTAACTTTGCGCGCGCCGGACCGACTGCTGCACACCATGTTCCAGTCCGGGGTCTGGTCCGGAGGCCACGGCCATGCCCCCAGAACGCCCCCATGCCGAAACCACACCTGCGGCGTTGCCCCGGATGACGCGCCGGCAGCGTCATGCCCCCCGACATGCCCCTGATGATGCGCGGATTGCGATACGCCCCCCCCCCCCCCCAGGAAAGCCCCGGGACTTACTCACGTCCCGGGGCTTTGCGCACGCCGGAAGCCTCTGAAAAATAGGCTCGGCGCGTGCAGGGGTGCTTTAAAAGGGTTACGCGCATAACCCTTTTAAAATCCGGCCCATTATGAGCAGGTCATCCTTACTCTATATTAGGGATGTGCATTTGTTTTCAATGAATAGGAACCTATTTGTTGGTCTGTGAAACAAACAGCAATCCCCCATGAATTAAACATATCATTAGTTTTGTGAGAGAGAGCAGCAATAATGACCTCATACTAGGTAGGTATTTATACCCACCAGGCACTTATGCGGAGGGGGTAGCCCACCAGCACCGGGCACGTTTACAATCAATCACTGAAGAGAAAAGACAAAAAAAACTGAAAAAATCCACTTTGAAATCTGAAAAGAGAACGCTGAGAGGAAAACAGTGAGCAAGAGACCCGCCCCCTCTGACGTCATCCCGCCTAGCGTCGAGCCAGTAAACGGCGCCATTCCACCAGGCATTCCACTCCCCTTTGTGCACCCCTTCATGCAACCCATTGTGCCTCCTTTTCATTTTTAAACTTCTTTGTTTCTTCCTCTTTTGTTTTATCTTTCTCCATTTTTTCTTAGTTTTTATCCCTTGTTAACAATTTCCTTGTTATAAATGTTCAATGTATTAGACAAAGGAAACATTTTGCCTGCATCTTCTGTTTTAATGTAAACCGGTATAATTTGTATATTATACAAGAATGTCGGTATATAAAAATTAAAAATAAATAAATATATGAGGCCCACCTAGTTACTTGAGGTGAGGTATAGGTATTAGTGTAGGGGTTAGGGGCCACTTTGACATGCTAAGTGTGATGTATGAACAGAACAGTGCACTCTTGTGAAGAGACGGCTGAGGGGGGATATGATAGAGGTCTTTAAGATCATGAGAGGTCTTGAACGAGTAGATATGACTCGGTTATTTACACTTTTGACTAATAGAAGGACTAGGGGGCATTTCATGAAGTTAGCAAGTAGCACATTTAAGACTAATCAGAGAAAATTATTTTTCACTCTACGCACAATAAAGCTCTGGAATTTGTTGCCAGAGGATGTGGTTAGTGCAGTTAGTGTAGCTGGGTTCAAAAAAGGTTTGGATAAGTTCTTGGAGGAGAAGTCCATTAATGGCTATTAATCAATTATACTTAGGGAATAGCCACTGCTATTAATTGCATCAGTAGCATGGGTTCTTCTTAGTGTTTGGGTAATTGCCAGGTTCTTGTTGCCTGGTTTTGGCCTCTGTTGGAAACAGGATGCTGGGCTTGATGGACCCTTGGTCTGACCCAGCATGGCAATTTCTTATGTTCTTATGACCTTCGGAGTGAGGAAACTCACACAAAGATGAGATTTGTGCAATGTTCTCTTAACCTAGCTTGATGTTACCCAGGTAGAGAGTCCATATGCAGATACCGAGGTAGAGAGTCCATATGCAGAGTGGAGGAGTAGCCTAGCTATAAACCAAGAGACCAGCAGTTGAGTCCTGCTGTTGCTTCTTGTGACCTTGGGCAAATCACTTTACCCTCCATTGCCTCTAATACAAACTTGGATTGTAAACCCTCTGGGGATAGGGAAATACCTATAGTACCTGAATGTAATCCACTTTGAAGTGCTATGAAAAGTGGAATATAAATCTAAAAAATATATATATATTGTAAAGGAACTGGTGGAGGAGTTGCAATTGTTGTTTCTGCTATGCTAGGCACATTTTATAACCTTTTGGTGAGTACACTAGGAAATTATTGGTGTTTCTGGTAATTACAGATATTATTCAACCATGTTTTATTATAGAAACAAGCTGTTAAGCCCATTAAAATGGGTGAGATGTTCACGGCACATCGATCAGAGCTCTGGATGTTCATGGCATGTCGGTCAGAGCTCTCTTCCATGCAGTCAGAGCTGCTCCCTTCTGCACATTTGCGGTGCAGACGCGGCACGTCGGTGAGAGCTGTCTCATCCGCGCAAGTGCGGCACATGTTGAGAGCTGCTCTCTACTGCACATTTCTGGCACATCAGTCATCACTCAATTATGTAGCTGATGGTTAGGTAAGGGGTGCTTTTGGGAGGTTTGGAACGCATTATGAGTATTTCCATTATTTCGTATTGACTTATTTCCTATTGACTTATTGTCCTGACTTACAACCAACTTGAGTTACAACCAGCCCTCTGGAATCAATTGAGTTTGTAAGTCAAGGTCCACTGAATTTCTACCTTAAGCAAGCATAGCACACAGTGCACTTTCTTCTTAGATTCTATCTGAGAGGGATGTTTTCTAGACTACCTCAGTTCTGCCAACCTGTCGTGCCCCTATCAAAACCACAGGGACCAAGCTACCTCCGCTCTGCCATCCTGTCTTGCACCTATTAACTTTCTGCCACTCTGCCTTGCTTCCATACACCAGACGATCTACTCATTGTGATGTTCTTGCCACTATTATGGTTCCTCAGTGTGTTGATGCTAGTCTTTCTGCTGCTTTGTTCCTATATCGGCACCTTGTGTTTTTTTCTGACACCTTTTCTGCTTGCTATGTTGCCCATTCATTGTGCTTAAGATGTTAATGCCACTTGCTAGCCACTTTGCCTGTCATGCTGCCTTCAAGGGTTCATGCAACTGTTATCGGTGCTCTCTTTTGAAGCTGTGGTGTGTTTTTGACACTCTCGCTGCTGCTTTGCACCTCTGTTAAAGCACTCTTGTCACTAGGGATGTGAATCGTTTTCCATATCGTCTTAACGATAGAAATCGTGTGGCAGGAGAAGAAAATCGTGTTTGGCACGATTATTTCATTGAAAAATCGTTAAAAATTGTTTTTTCCGATTAGTGCGCACTAACTCGAGTTAGTGCACACTAACTCCCCGTTAGTGCGCACTAACTCGAGTTAGTGCGCACTAACTCAAAATGATACAAATAGACACTTTCCAGGTCACTGAAGGTCAGTTAGGAATGAATATGTGTTCCTATTGGCTGGCAGCCCTCTTATCTATTGATGTTACCAAGGTTTCCACTGAGGTGATGGTTGGGGGGATGGGAAATGGAACTGGAAACTCATGAACACCAACAGAAAATGAAACAAAGTGTTCACACTTCCCAGGTCAGTAAAGGTCACTTAGGAATGAATATGTATTCCTATTGGCTGGCTGTGCTCTTATCTATTGATGTTACCAAGGTTCCACTGAGGTAATGGTTGGGGGGATGTGAAATGGAAACAGTTGGAAGCTTGACATGTGATGATCAGCACTCACGTGACTAGAACTTCTTTGTTTATTATTTTTGTTAGCAGGCACCTGAAATGCTAGTGCATGTTGAATTTGCCAATCACTGTGCATTTTAGAAAGGTGGTCCTGGCTGGAACTGTACACAGTTCAAATATATGTAATTGATTGTTGGTAAGTGTATTTTTTAAGTAGCCACACTGGCACAAGTATGTTTACTTTTCCTCCTACTTAACTCACTAGCTCAGCTTTGTAAGAAGGGCTTCTCTGCTTGAGTGAGGGTCAGGCAGCTCCCCCCTGTCTGTGAAGCCAGCCTCTCACTAGTAATGCAGGGAGGGAGCTGTCTCAGACTTCACCATCCTCCTCCCCCCCCCCCCCCTCACCCACACACCATTCACTAGCTGGGACATGGGGGAAGTCAGGAGTGAGGGTCAGGCAGCTCCCCCCTGTCTGTAAAGCCAGCCTCTCACTAGTAATGCAGGGAGGGAGCTGTCTCAGACTTCACCATCCTCCCCCCCCCCCCACCCACACACCATTCACTAGCTGGGACATGGGGGAAGTCAGGAGTGAGGGTCAGGCAGCTCCCCCCTGTCTGTGAAGCCAGCCTCTCACTAGTAATGCAGGGAGGGAGCTGTCTCAGACTTCACCATCCTTCCCCCCCCCCCTCACCCACACACCATTCACTAGCTGGGACATGGGGGAAGTCAGGAGTGAGGGTCAGGCAGCTCCCCCCTGTCTGTGAAGCCAGCCTCTCACTAGTAATGCAGGGAGGGAGCTGTCTCAGACTTCACCATCCTCCCCCCCCCCCCCTCACCCACACACCATTCACTAGCTGGGACATGGGGGAAGTCAGGAGTGAGGGTCAGGCAGCTCCCCCCTGTCTGTGAAGCCAGCCTCTCACTAGTAATGCAGGGAGGGAGCTGTCTCAGACTTAACCATCCTCCCCCCCCCCTCACCCACACACCATTCACTAGCTGGGACATGGGGGAAGTCAGGAGTGAGGGTCAGGCAGCTCCCCCCTGTCTGTGAAGCCAGCCTCTCACTAGTAATGCAGGGAGGGAGCTTTCTCAGACTTCACCATCCTCCTCCCCCCCCCCCTCACCCACACACCATTCACTAGCTGGGACATGGGGGAAGTCAGGAGTGAGGGTCAGGCAGCTCCCCCCTGTCTGTGAAGCCAGCCTCTCACTAGTAATGCAGGGAGGGAGCTGTCTCAGACTTCACCATCCTCCTCCCCCCCCCTCACCCACACACCATTCACTAGCTGGGACATGGGGGAAGTCAGGAGTGAGGGTCAGGCAGCTCCCCCCTGTCTGTGAAGCCAGCCTCTCACTAGTAATGCAGGGAGGGAGCTGTCTCAGACTTCACCATCCTCCCCCCCCCCCTCACCCACACACCATTCACTAGCTGGGACATGGGGGAAGTCAGGAGTGAGGGTCAGGCAGCTCCCCCCTGTCTGTGAAGCCAGCCTCTCACTAGAAATGCAGGGAGGGAGCTGTCTCAGACTTCACCATCCTCCCCCCCCCCCCCTCACCCACACACCATTCACTAGCTGGGACATGGGGGAAGTCAGGAGTGAGGGTCAGGCAGCTCCCCCCTGTCTGTGAAGCCAGCCTCTCACTAGTAATGCAGGGAGGGAGCTGTCTCAGACTTCACCATCCTACCCCCCCCCCTCACCCACACACCATTCACTAGCTGGGACATGGGGGAAGTCAGGAGTGAGGGTCAGGCAGCTCCCCCCTGTCTGTGAAGCCAGCCTCTCACTAGTAATGCAGGGAGGGAGCTGTCTCAGACTTCACCATCCTCCTCCCCCCCCCTCACCCACACACCATTCACTAGCTGGGACATGGGGGAAGTCAGGAGTGAGGGTCAGGCAGCTCCCCCCTGTCTGTGAAGCCAGCCTCTCACTAGTAATGCAGGGAGGGAGCTGTCTCAGTCTTCACCATCCTCCCCCCCCCTCACCCACACACCATTCACTAGCTGGGACATGGGGGAAGTCAGGAGTGAGGGTCAGGCAGCTCCCCCCTGTCTGTGAAGCCAGCCTCTCACTAGTAATGCAGGGAGGGAGCTGTCTCAGACTTCACCATCCGCCCCCCCCCCTCACCCACACACCATTCACTAGCTGGGACATGGGGGAAGTCAGGAGTGAGGGTCAGGCAGCTCCCCCCTGTCTGTGAAGCCAGCCTCTCACTAGTAATGCAGGGAGGGAGCTGTCTCAGACTTCACCATCCTCCTCCCCCCCCCCTCACCCACACACCATTCACTAGCTGGGACATGGGGGAAGTCAGGAGTGAGGGTCAGGCAGCTCCCCCCTGTCTGTGAAGCCAGCCTCTCACTAGTAATGCAGGGAGGGAGCTGTCTCAGAATTCACCATCCTCCCCCCCCCCCCTCACCCACACACCATTCACTAGCTGGGACATGGGGGAAGTCAGGAGTGAGGGTCAGGCAGCTCCCCCCTGTCTGTGAAGCCAGCCTCTCACTAGTAATGCAGGGAGGGAGCTGTCTCAGACTGGTATCAGGGTTAGGGCACTGTGTGCAGGAAGATCACAACACTCCTGGTATTAATAGGGATAGGGCACTGTAAGAGATGACTGTAGTAGATTGAATAAAGATCTGATGTTTCTGCTCTCCTCACACCAAACAAAAACAACACACAAGCAGAGAAGCCCTTCTTACAAAGCTGAGCTAGTGAGTTAAGTAGGAGGAAAAGTAAACATACTGGTGCCAGTGTGGCTACTTAAAAAATACACTTACCAACAATCAATTACATATATTTGAACTGTGTACAGTTCCAGCCAGGACCACCTTTCTAAAATGCACAGTGATTGGCAAATTCAACATGCACTAGCATTTCAGGTGCCTGCTAACTAAAATAATAAACAAACAAGTTCTAGTCACGTGAGTGCTGATCATTACATTACTTTTTTTGTCAAGCTTCCAACTGTTTCCATTTCACATCCCCCCAACCATTACCTCAGTATTAGCCTTGGTAACATCAATAGATAAGAGCACAGCCAGCCAATAGGAATACATACATACATATTCATTCCTAAGTGACCTTTACTGACCTGGGAAGTGTGAACACTTTGTTTCATTTTCTGTTGGTGTTCGTTAGTTTCCAGTTCCATTTCCCATCCCCCCAACCATCACCTCAGTGGTAACCTTGGTAACATCAATAGATAAGAGGGCAGCCAGCCAATAGGAACACATATTCATTCCTAACTGACCTTCAGTGACCTGGAAAGTGTTTATTTGTATCATTTTCAGTTAGTGCGCACTAAATCGAGTTAGTGCGCACTAACGGGGAGTTAGTGTGCACTAACTCGAGTTAGTGCGCACTTACACGATTTAACGATTTTTAACGATAAATCGTTATAATTTCTATTGTATCGTGTTCTATAACGATTTAAGACGATATAAACATTATCGGACGATAATTTTAATCGTTGAAAAACGATTCACATCCCTACTTGTCACTCCTGGTATCCCTTTGCCCCTTTAAAGTGCCTTAGTATATTCGTGCCACTTTGGTGTCACTTTGCCACAGTCTAAGAACTTTTGAGCTCTTTTCTCGTTGTGATGATTGCTCCCCAGACATTTCATCAGAATTGATAAGAAAACCCCAATTCTGCAGCCAAAAATAGGCTGCAAATACTTCCCCCACTGTCTTTAATGGCAAAACGAAAAACAAATGAAACTAATAAACAAATTGTTTTCCCCCCTATGAAACTAATGAAATGAATTTGTGTCCCAGTGAAATGAAAAACAAAATGAAACAAATGTTTTCCTTCTGCACATCCCTACTCCATATACAGCCCTAATCCACTGAGTCAAGGGGGGATGGGTTCTCAAATGGAAATCTCCAAAATGTGCTTAAAACAGTCCAACAATCTGAAAAGGTAGGAAGATGAGTCAACGGGAGGCTGATCCCCCTAAATGAAAACTTCTATACTCCTTTCCCATAACTTAGGAGGAAAAATTAGATGACAGGAGACCAAGAGCTCCTACTTTAGTAAAACCCAAACTAAATTCCATGAGAATAGCAGGTGCTTTGGGTTGATAAGCAGCTAGGATAATAAGCAACGAGGACACATCATCTGCATGTTCCCACATGGGAGAGTAAAACTCAAACGTCTCTTGCTTATTGTTATGCAAAATCTCCCCAGATTAATGGTACACTACTTTAGTAAGGGAAACCAAATATCCCTTACATCTATATTGATCCATTGTGAATACTACTAAGAATGCTTAATTTTGACATCAAGCTAGGTTGAGAGAACATTGCATAAATCTCATCTTTGGGTGAGTTTCCTCACTCCAAAAGTCATCAAATCTTCACAAGAGAGCTCTGTTCTGTTCGTACATCTCACTTTGAATGTCAAAGTGGCCCCTAACCTCTACACTAATATCTAAACCTCACCTCGAGTTACTAGGTGGGCCTCTCATAGAGATAAAAAAATACCTATCTAGTGTGAGGACACTATAGCTCTCTCTCTTACTCTGAATGTGGTGGCTATAATTCCAATATCATGTATTCTGGCCACTGTCAGAGTCAGGATGCTATGCTTGATGGAACTTGTTCTGATTCAGCATGGCATATTTTATGTTCATATATTCTTATTCTTGTTGCATTTCACAGCTCATCGGGAAACCACTACTGGTGGCCTCACATAAAGCATGATGTAAAGAACTATGGGCCTCATTTTCTAAAGTATCACAGGTCTGCGATACTTTAGGGAATGAGGGGTGGGGGGCCAAAACTGGGGGCGGGCCTGCGCTAGCCGGCAGCGATCGCACCATCGCGGTGCGATCGCTGCCGGTTTTGCACCCAATAGCGCCACCATAGGAGGTGTAGCTATTGGGCGCGAACTCGGATGCGAAAAGGGCCTTACCTTTTCGTCGTCCGCGGCGTCTTCACGGAGTCAGCCCCGGTGAAGCCCCAACTCTTCCTCTTCCGGGGCCGACTCCGCCCCCATTTTGGTATCGCGTGCGATCCGGGTGGAAAATGAGGCCCTATGTCAACTTGTGCCCTACCTGCGCACAGCAAAAATTCTTGCACGGCTGACCCTGAGGCTATTAAAGCCATTGTCAGCCACTAGTGAACCCTGTACCCAATTGTATATGGATTTCATCATGCTCTTTCTTCTCACTCATGGCACCACAATAATTTGGGTAGTAATAGATCGCTTTTCCAAAATGGCATATTTTGTTCATCTGCCCAGCCTCCCTTACGCTCCAGAATTGGCATTTCTCTTCACACAATACATCTTGCCTAACCAAATTCTCTCAGATGGGGTGTACAATTTGCTGCCTGCTTTTGGAAACCTTTCTGCAAGACATTTGGGATCACCCTAGGCTATACTACTATCTATCATCCCCAAGGCAATTGACAAGTTGAATGCACTAATTGAACACTCAAGACCTTTCTATGCACTTATGTCAATGAGTGCCAGAATGACTGGACCTCTCTGTTTCCATGGGCCAAATTTTCCCACAATAATCACATCAATGCTGCCACTGGATCTTATTCAGATTGCCTATGAGAAGTGACCCCAGATTCCTTTGTCACTTCCATTAAGGGTAACCTCCCTCGTAGCTCTGATCCCTGTGGAAGAACTTTGGAGAATCTGGGAATAAACCAATGTCATAATTATGAAGGCTGCCACAAAAGCAGAAAGAGTTGCCGATGCCAAACAGAGGCCAGCCCCTCAATTCCATGTAAGAGACAAGGTATGGCTAAATACCAAAGACCTACACATCCTTGTTCCCTCATTATGCTTGGCTCTTCACTTCATTGTAGGGATGTGAATCGTGCTTCTGACGATTGAAAATATCGTACGATATTTTCAAAGTCATCAGAAATTGGGGGCTCCCCGAAACCAATAGGAAAACCCCACAAAATTGTTTGTGGGGTTCTCTTATCATTTTGGGGGAGGGCGGGAAAAACGGCACCCAAAACAATCCCTAATCCCACCCCGACCCTTTAAAACTGATCCCTTAGCTTCCCCCACCCTCCCGAGCCCCCCCCGAAAACTTTTTACAAGTACCTGGTGATCCAGTGGGAGTCCCAGGAACGATCTCCCGCTCTCGGGCCATCGGCTGCCACTAATCAAAATGGCGCCGATGGCCCTTTGCACTTACCATGTCACAAGGTATCCGTGCCATTGGCCGGTCCCTGTCACATGGTAGCAGCAATGGATGGCCCGCGCCATCTTTAAAAATGGCGCGGGCCATCCATTGCTCCTACCATGTGACAGGGACCGGCCAATGGCACGGATACCCTGTGACATGGTAAGGGCAAAGGGCCATCGGCGCCATTTTGATTAGTGGCATCCGATGGCCCGAGAGCGGGAGATCGTTCCTGGGACTCCCACTGGACCACCAGGTACTTGTAAAAAGTTTTCGGGGGGTTCGGGAGGGTTGGGGAAGCTAAGGGATCAGTTTTAAAGGGTTGGGTGGTTTTTTTGTTTATTGTCTCGGGCGCAGCTGATAAACAAAACCGCGATCGGGCCACACGAAAAAAAATTAACAATGTGAATCGGAACCGGAATCAGAACCGATTCCGGTTCCGATTCACATCTCTACTTCATTGGACTGTTTCTGTTGATTCGACAACTTGTCTCTGTCACCTATCAACTGAAGCTACTTCCCACTCTCAAGATTCATAATTCCTTCCATGTCTCTTTACTCAAGCTGCAAGCACTTTCATGGCCTACATGTACCAATTTGACACCTAAGAAAATCATTTCCGAGGAGACGCAATATACGAAATCCAAATGATTCTGGATTCCTGCAAGAAGGGTAACAAGGTGGAATACTTGATCTCTATGGCCCAGAGGAAAACTCCTGGAAGCTGTCCATCAATAGATTGGATCTCAATCTGTTAAAAGACTTCCATGAACAATATCCCTCAAAACCAAAACCTTGATCTAAAGGAGGGGGTCTAGAAAGAGGTGTACCTTTGCATTTTGTGGCTCACAGGCAAACCCCATGAATTGCGCTACTTACTCTGATGCCACTGGTGCAGCAGGATGCTGCCAGCTTCCTCTAGTGTGCACACATGCCGACACTCAGATTCTTAAAAGGCCCAAGGTAGGAAAACCCCCATGGCACAATGAGATGACATCAGCCCTTCTCTCTATATTAGTCTGGCCCTGATGCTCTTGCAATGCCTCAGCAATTGGTCCATCTACTCTATAATGCATGTTGCCAGTCTGATCCTGCCTCCTCTGCCACCTCTGCCCATACTGATCCTGCTTCATCTGCCTAGCCTGATTCTGCCTCATCTGCAAGTCTGATCCTGCCTCTTCAGCCCTGTTGAGCCATTCCTGCTTCACCTCCCACTCTCCTAGTGCCTTAGATGGATACCTGTACTGATATCTGCTTGGATTCTCATTTTTCCTGATATCTGTCTGCCTTCAATTCCTGCCTGGATCCAGTCTTGTCTATTAGCATACACCTTGACCCTAGCTTGGCCCTGGACTCCACTACCTCAACTACTCCCAGAGACCCTTGCTAAGTCCTGCCGGCCCCAGCACTAAAATGATAAACCCAAGGAGAACTAGGGCTGATAAAGGTGAAGCCTCACTCCAGTCTCTGTTAAGCCAGAAGCCTGGCAGAGATAATCTGTAGGATCTGTCCCTGAAAGTTGAGTCAATCTTACCCCAGTCCAAGGATTCACATATACAATAATCCTATGTCACTCCACTTTGATTAATTTGAGAAGCATATATATCACCCACGATAGTTTGTGTGTAAATACTATCTACCTTTCTCTTTTGAGTACCCTCACCTACTAAGAACTTTTAAAGTATTAGTAAATGTGCAAATGTATTGCTGTCTCTGCTTTCATTATCACCAATTCCTTAAAAATTGCAGTACTACACGTGATTATAATTTAGATGGTTGTTTTAGGGAATTTTTGAGTGCTATTTCTTCAATTGGCTTCACCCAATTAGTTGATTGCTCCACACTCCAGGCAGGTCTTATTTTGGATCTTTTTGCTTGTACCAGGGGACCTATCTTCTCAGAATGTGGTATCTAATTTACAGTTGGAAGAGGTTTTACAGACAAAATTCATTTAACAAATGATCTAAGTTTGATGTAGATAAGGGGTTGCCTACTTTTTCCTCGATGATAACTGAGAGACAGTCTTGGGAGAACATTAGTATTTCTATATTTTGGGAGGAATGGGAAGTGGTTAAGGATAATCTGAGTTTTAGCTCTGCAGCAGCCTCAGCAGTATCTTTCTCTGAAAATATTTCTTTTATGATTGACAAAATTGTCCTTCCTTAAGAAGGTGTCCTTTTGATTAGTAAGGCCACAAGTCCCTTGGTTCAGCTCTGAATTGGATAAAAAATGGTTATGCGATGGGCAGAAATGAGATTGTGGAAATTACCAAATGAATTGATGAAGCAAGAGTTCATAGTGGTCAGGCTTCTGTAGAAATCAGGATTTGAACAGAGCAGAAAGGCACATTATACTTTACTTCTGAGTAAGTCATTGAATTGACTTCATGATTTGTTTGCACTGATATCACAAATGACAGAGAAGCCTAGTGCTTTGAGAAGTATAGAGCAGGTAGACTGTCACCTTTTGTCTCTGTATTGTAGGGATAATCTGGCCAAGCTTCATAAAACCTTGGTTTTGTCTGCAAAAAGCACTTCTTCAAATGGTTTATAATTAGGAAGAGGGACATGTTGGCATAATTTTCAAACAGTTGCCTCTACTAAGGCAGAGGTGGCTATGGGGAAGTTAAGGTCCTCCTTTTGTCCTCTCAATATCTGGGTGTTGCAAGGATTAGATGATGAAATACTGAGGGCAATCATGACTTTAGTTAACTTGTCACTCTGAGAAGGTGTAGTTCCTTACCAATTTAAGAAGTCAATTATTTGTCCTACCTTCAAGGCTCCTAACTTACCTAGAAATAAATCTTCTAGTTTCCTCCTAATTTCATTTCTCCCTTCTGTATGAAACATTCTTGAAATTCTTGAAAGTAAATGATTTTTAAAATGACAAAAAGAGTTCAAATATACATTAAACTGATTTTTGTGTGGGTTGCAGAATAGAGACCTTGTTGGAGAAATTGTTTTGGTAGAGCTGGATCAAGGGCACAATATTATGATGGCATTGTTAGGTGTTTCATCAGCTTTTGACTTCTTTTCACACTACATTTTGTTTGGAGAGGTTGGCCAAAATGAGATTAGGGGCACAGTGGATGGTTGGTTCAAATCCTTTTTGAAGGGGCAGATCTAACATGTTTGTGTGGGTCAACACAGTTCATTCTTCGCTTCCAAGATTTCAGAGGTGCCTCAGGGTTTGTCCCTATGGTCATTATTTTTAAATATCTATTAATAACACTTTTGTAATCTATTACAAAAATTTGGAATTATTATTTTTTTTTTAATTTTTTATTTATCCTAAGCTCAATCTAGTCTCACCCTTGGACATGTTTAAGGAATATTTATCATGTATATTGAAATGGCCTGAGAAATCAATGCCTACTATATCTAAAATATACTATGTGGATATTAAGAGTAATACAGCTGAGGGAAAGAAAGAGGAGGGATTGTCATTAAATTTATCAGAAGTGTTAGAAATGACGTTAGAATCAAAAATTGAGGATAGACATAGATTTAAGCTGATTTCTAAAACTGTCAGGAAAAAGAGAAGGGGCAGAGAAATCCACCTATTCTCCTTCCCACATTAAATATATTGTGAAAAAAAGGAAGAAAGAAAGAATGAAAAAATATGAGAAAGAGAATAGAAATAAAGGAAATGGTCCTTTCCTCCCAATCAAGAGGTATCTTGATTGGGAGGAAAGGACCACAATCTACAAATCTGTCCATGATCATTTATCTGGGAACTTTTATTGCATTGGCATTCTCATTAATATATTTTATTCTATTAATTTCCTCTGCCCCACATAAACTGAACATGGAACTAACCTTGCTTTACATACAAGCCTGAGAGAGAGAGAAAGAATAGAATGAAGAAATCCTGAGAACCGGAGGGGTTGATCAAAATATTAATTTGGCTGCTCATGCTAATAATCACCACAAAGTGCATATTAACATATCTTCTTCTTCCATTCTTTGGCTGGGGTAATCAAACCGATTCTTGCCCCCCCCCCCCCCCCAGCCAGGCAAGTTTTCAGTATATCTCTAATGAATATTCATTATAAACATTATCTAGTACCATGTTTGATAGGAAGGTTAGTAACTACGGAGCACCAATTCTCTGAGCTCATCTCTCCTTTTTGCTTTACCCATCTTTCCACATTTTTTTATTTTGCTAATATATATTTATGCTCTATGCATTGAGCATTTGCTTTAGAAGATGTGTTATAAAATTACTATTGTCTGTATATACATGAGAGGGTATGTGTGTGTATCATGTGTATGGAAGAGGGAAGAAGTGAATGAGTGTATATGGGTGTGTGTGGAAAAGGGAAAGGGAGCAGGGGCAGGATGAGAGGGGGCGGGTCAGGATAAGAGGGGGCGGGGCAAGAGGGGGGCACCATCTCTTCCCTCACTTCAGGCAGCAGATCGTCTTGAGCTACCCCTGTCCATAGGGGAAACTCAGAACCAATATCAGGAAATATTTCCTCATAGAGAGGGTGGTGGATGAAGGGAATGCGCTCCCAGAAGAGGTGGTGAATTCAAAAGGTCATAGGACAAACACTTTTGACCTCTAAAGGCATAAAAAAAGGGATGGTATAACATTTTTGCATGAGGATAACCTGCACAGAATGGCAGTTGCTATCCTTAACAGAATGCATGTGGGTATATTGCATGGAGTAGCCCTACTATCCTTACTAGAACGCATGAGGCATGCTGCACAGGGTGGCAGTTACTATCCTTAAACATGGGGGTTACCTCCTTGGATTGGCAATTACTACTATAAGCAAATTACTGTGCAGACTGGATGGACCATCTGTTCTTTATCTGCCATCATTACTATGTTACCATATTACTATGTTACATACATGTGTATTTTGTAAAATAGTCTGGGCATGCTATGTGTGCACCCAGTTTGGAAGTGGATGCACACAGCCACGGAAAGTCGGTATTGAGCCACTCAAGTGGCAAATTTTATAACAGGTGTGTGTTCATGCTGTGACCAGTTTCACCAGTTTGTCCACCATTTCTCTCAGTTTAGAGCTAGGTCCTCCAAATCCCCATTGTTCTTTAGCCTCCCAGTTACCCCATCCCCTTAAACCACTCTGGGATGCATGTTTGTTGGTTTCTTTTTTAACTTACAACTCATCCATAGCAGAAGTTAAGTTAGGCGGTACCGGACCTGAGTGCATGCCCAGGTACATAAGTACTTGAATGCCCATCCCTTGGCCCCGTCCACACCACATCCACAACACACCCCCTTTTTCCTCCAATGAGAGATGTTTGTGCACTGGTACATGCGCTCGCATCTCCCCACTTTATAAAATCACATGTGCACACATTTCCAATTTTGGCGTGTGCAGCTCTTTTAAAATTCACCTTTAAATGTTTAACTACCTTGAGTGTTTGCTTAATCATATGGAATAAGCATGAAATTTACTTGCATGCACTACCTCCGATGTTTGCAAATATTTCAAATACATATTTGTCAGGAACATCCTGAAAACTCTACTGATTTGAAATAGAGAACACGGGATAGACTTAGTTTATGGGAACTTGCCAGGTTCTTATGGCCTGGATTGGCCACTGTTGGAGACAGGATGCTGGGCTTGATGGACCCTTGGACTGATCCAGTATGGCATGTTCTTATGTTCTTAACAGTCTAAGGAGAATACATTACACAATGGTTAAAATTGACGTCAGAGGAGGGGCTGGGTGAGTGTATTTCAAATACTCACTCCCCCCAGGCACCCTCCCTCTATCACCAGGTGACTGTTAAACACAGTCCCACACTTACCAGCTCTCAGGGACTTCTGCAGCGCTGCCGGGAGCCTCTCTCCATCCACCGACATCTGACTCTGCAGGGGCCTACCCCGAGGGTGACCAGACCGGCCTACTGCCCCCACCAACGATGAGGAGGGCCAATGAAGCGACCCCCCCCCCGATCGCGCCTGCATACGGCGAAGCAGGGCCCTAGTCTAGGCCTCGGAGGAGCCTGTGACAAAGCTGCACCAGCGGATCTGAGGCTTGCACAGCCCCCTGACGTCAGAGGAGGGGCCGGGTGAGTGTATTTCAAATATTCACTCACCTCAGGCGCCACGCGCCGTGCGTCGCGTGCCAAAGGAGTGTGTCCAAAGGAGCAGGCCCCTTTGCGCGCCCCTTCACGCAGCCCATTCAGCGCACCCTCCAGTTTGTTTCCTCCTTCCTAATTTTATTTTTCTCTCTCCCTACCTCTCCCAACACTGAAGAAAACAACCCTCATATTATACAACCAATTACTGTCCTCTACCAACTCTACTCACAAATATCACTCATAATCTCCTTACAAACTAAAGGAAGCTCAAACAGAAGATAAAAATATGACTAACAAAATACCACTTCCAAACAAATAACCCACGCCCTCTAATAACCTTTCAGCACAAAAGAAGCACTCAGCCTCTAAACCTCTCTACAAACTGAAACAACCAATAAACAAAAACAACACACATATCCAATTCTCAAGCTATATGCTACTCTCATTCATACTTGTCAATGCCCGTTCAATAATAAAAAAAATTCCTCTGTTCAATGACCTACTCATTGACTCCAAACCAGATTTCATCGCAATAACGGAAACCTGGCTCAAAAACACAGATTCCATACTAATTAACCAACTGTCCAACCAGGAATATAACACCTCCTCAATTCCCAGAAAAAATAAAAAAGGAGGTGGTTTAATGCTTATCTAAAAAATAAACCTTCAACATACCCTTCGTCCTTCAAACATATCTCCACCATTCGAAATTGCTTTATTTGATTCGCCAAAACTACAGATATGCCTCGTTTACTGTCCTCCAGGAGCTCTAAAAAAAAAAACTGCTCCCCACTAATTGAATATATCATGAATAACATATCTCTCTAAAAACCCATCATCATACTTGGTGACTTTAACATACACTTCAACTTACCCAACCACTCAAAAATCTGCCAAACTATCATCGATGCACTATCAACAGTAAACCTAAAGCAAATAATCCAATCTCCAACTCATAAAGCAGGTCACATCATCAACCTCATCTTTATCAACACTGAAGTCTGGCAATCAAATACTACTCAAACCATAGAGATACCTTGGGGTCCCACCACCACCTAATCCAAGCCAACTTATCTATCAACTTCAACCTTAAAGCACCTCAAATCATTCCAAACAAAATATCCTACCATCCTCCATTCAACACTGAACTTTTACAAAAAACTCTTCAAGCTGAATTAATCAACATAAATCTATCTAACTCCGAGGATGCAACAACATCATGGCTAAATATCATGAAACTAGGAGCAGACAGCATAAATCCCATTATTACTAAGACAAAACAACAATCCAAACACAACAACCAGTGGTATAATGATAATATCAGAACTGCCAAACATATACTCAGGAAAAAAGAAAGAGAATGGAAAAAACCAAAAATACAACCACACTAAATATTTATCGGAGCCACTTAGCACAATATAAAAATATCATCAACAATACAAAGAAGGAATTCTTCTCCAACAAAATCTCCAAATTTCATCATAACCCCAGAATGTTATTCTCAATAGTTCAGAAACTTACTAAAACCACCCAAGATTCTACATGTACCAAACATGGAAGCAATGACTTTGCTGACTTCTTCAACAACAAAATATCTCATCTAATCCAAACCGACATAACTAACAACAACCAAAACATCAAACTGAACACTAAGATAACCTCACAATGGTCAAATTTTGATACTGCCTCCACTCTAGAAATTCAATCTATTATAAATAAAATGAACCCCGCCAGCCATCCAATAGACAACATCCCTATAGCAACCCTCAAAACAATTGAACCCACCATATCTAAAGCTATCACCAAAATTGTCAATTTATCCCTGACTGAAGGTAATTACCCCAAATGAATCAAATCTGCAGTTATCAAACCTATTCTAAAAAAAGAACAACTTAGATCCTGAAATCCTCACTAACTAACGCCCCATCTCAAACCTATCGTTCATAGCCAAAACCATTGAAAAAGTCGTACACACCCAACTTGATGACTATCTTGAAAGAAACAACATCCTACCTCCAACTCAATATGGATTCAAAAACCTAAACACAGAATCTCTCCTTCTCTCACTAAATGACATAATACTAAGAGGCTTTGACAAAGGTGAAAAATACCTACTCATCCTCCTTGATCTCTCAGCTGCTTTCGACACAGTAAACCACAATATACTGTTAGAATGACTGACTCAAATTGGCTTAACTGACACCATCCTACAATGGTTCTCTTCCTATTTATCTGACAGAACCTACCAAGTTTTAATCAATAACACATCCAAAAAGGTCAACCTCAACACTGGAGTTCCCCAGGGATCAGCATATCCGCCACCCTATTTAACATATACCTTCTCCCCATCTGCCAATTACTAAATGATAATGGAATCACCCACTTCCTCTACGCCGATGACATTCAACTTCTATTTCCCATCCAAAATGTGATCGAAGACACCTACAAGAAGATCTCGACTCTACTTATCTCAATTAAACATCTCCTAAATTCTCTGAAGCTCATAATCAACATAGACAAAACTGAAATAATACTCATGGACAAAAAATCCAATCCAACTCTGCCACCCCTGCCTTTACTTAACAAACAAATGAACTCAATTCTCCCCACCACCCACACCAGGAACCTTGGAATTATCATTGATAAAGAACTTTCATTTAAGAACCACATGTCAAATAAAAGTAAAGAAGGATATCACAGACTTCTAACCCAAAGACACTTAAAACCATTTCTTAACCCTTATGATTTCAGAACGGTCTTACAACTACTCATTTTCTCCACCTTCGACTACTGCAACTCCTTGCTAATTGGAATACCTTATTCAAACCTAAAACCGCTCCAGATTATGCAGAACTCAGCAGCCAGAGTTCTGACAGGAACAAAAAGAAATGAACACATAACGCCCATATTGATCTCACTTCATTGGCTCCCAGTTAAAGCACACATCGAACACAAATCAATGACCATCATTCATAAAATTCTAAACAATGATCATCAAGGACTAAATGGCTTAAACATAACCCCCCAGAATCCTCAAAGAAACCTACATTCAAACAACTCAGGATGCTTAAACATCCCCCCCATCAGAGATGGGCGTCTAACAATAACAAGAGAAAGAGCCTTTTCCATTGCCTCCCGTAAATTTTGGAACTCCCTACCTAAAGATCTGAGAACCCAACCCAACCTCAAAATGTTCAAAATAGACCTAAAAACATTGCTGTTTCGCCAATTCTACACTGACCTTCATATTTCTGAACATCCTAACTCCCAATTGAACTTTCATCCAAAAACCTCAAAATAACTTCTCTCCAACCAGAACAAACAATCCCTCCTCCTCCCACATAATGATATTTTCTGGACTTGAAATGTTTAACCTCTGTTTAATATGCACATTGTTATACTTTTTCCATAATTGCTAAGAGAGTTACAATTTAAATTTTGTAAACCGTTATGATGGCTTTACCGAATGACAGTATCTAAAACGCAATAAATAAATAAATAAATAGGTTTTCTAAAATCCATGTAGATCACATCAAACATTCTTCCTTGCTCCAATTCTCAAGTCACCCATAAAAAAAATCAGTAAAATTGGTCTGCAGGACCTTTCCTCTGATGAATATTTGCTACCACTGATCCAAAAAGCCACCTGATTGTAGATGGTTCACTATCGTTTCCTTCAACAGAGTCTCCGTTAACTTTCCTACCATCGAGCTGAGGCTAACTGGATTGTAGTTTCAGCCTTCTCTCTGCAACCACCCTTGTGAAGAAGAACCACCACAGCACTTCTCCAAATTTGCTGTACCACTACAATTTCCAGGGATCTATTGAACATGTCTTTTAGTGGACCCACCAGCACATCTCTGAGCTCCCTCAGTATCCTAGGATGTACCTTATCCATGGCTTTGTCCACTTTCAATTTAGTTAGCTCATCCCATACATTCTTTTCTGTTAATGGAGTTTTGACTACTCCATCCCCATCGATGGTTTTGTCAGGATCTTCTTTAGTGAAAACCAATCTTAAGTATTTTGTTTAATATTTCTACCATTTCTTTGTCTCTGACCACACATTGCTCTTCATCACCTTTCAGTTTCACTATTATATTTTGGGCCTTATTTGTTTCTCTGATATATCTTAAAAATATTTTGTCACATCACTTTATCTCTTTGGCAATCCTATCTTCCACTTGATCTTTCGCTTTCCTGAATTCTTTCTTTGCCTCCCTCAGCTACACCAAATATTGTTCCTTTTTGGGATCCTTTATATTTCTTGAATGCTGTTCTTTTTGCCTTTATTTTTTTCAGCCATCTCCTTTGAGAATCAGATAGCTTTCTTTTTCCTCTTACTTTTATTTATTTTTCTAACATATAAAATTGTTGCCTTTATAATAGCTCCTTTTAAAATGGCCCACTGTTGTTGTACCTTACCTATTTTCTCCCAGTCTTACAGTTCTTCCAGGTATATCACCATTTTTACAAAGTCCATATTTGTGAAATTCAAAACTCGGGTTTTCATATGACTTCTCTGTATCCTGTTCACTATATAAAGCCATACTGTCTGATGATCACTGGTGCTCAGGTGAGTATGTTCCTGGACATAAAGACATTATCACCATTAGTGATCATGAGGTCAAGTATCACAATCTCCTTCATGGGTTGCATTACAGTTTGTTTGAGCAAAGCCCCTTGAAAAACATCCACTATCTAATTATTTTAGATTTTTCTGAAGGGATACTCCAATCCACATACAGTAGATTAAAATCTACAACAAGCAACACATCTTCCTTCTTTCCCACCTTTTGGATGTCTTCAATAAGATCTATTTGTGAAGGAGTCTTGTAGACCACACCAGTAAAAATGCAAATACCATCTTCTTTTTTTAGGATGGTTCATAATGCTTCTTTATCCCATGTCCCTTGTAATTCAGTCGCTTAAAGCTGCGACCGAGTAGCAGATCAGACCTCTGGGCAGACTTTGGAATCATTTGGCACAGTATGGCCCCTGATGAAGCCCACAGAAACACGAGCCATGTCGGGCCAGGCTGATGTATTCGCTGCACAAGTTCTGCTACGGTAAATGCATTTATACTGCCTTTAAGTTGGTGACATGACTAAAATTTAAAATATAAAATTCTAAAAAAATTGCTTCTGAATTCTTTAGCTGAGAAACCGATGATTATATGATAGTGACAGTCGGCAATCTGTGACTGCACAATTACATATGTGGCATTCCTGGGCTATCACTGACAAAGCCCGCCATTTTGTATGAGGTTTCTCTGCTTTCCTAATTAAGACTACACGGTATCAGCTATATATAGCTATGACAAATATGATGTTGTTTTGAATTTTTGCAAGGATTGTACATCATATATATATACAGTTTGATTGTTGTTCTGGATTTTGGTTTTGACATAACAAGCAACTCCTCTACCTTTTCTGTCCTCTCTGTCCTTCCTAAACAAGTTATAGCCCAGGATGGCCATATCCCAATCATGAGAATCAGTAAACCATGTCCTCATAACAGCAACAATGTCTAAGTGTGCCTCCACCATTAGGTCTGTGACTTTATTGCTCAAATTACAAGTATTTGTAGTCATAGCTTTCTAGTTGTTACTCTTATTTGAAAAGTGGGTAACATGGGAATATAAAAGAGATTTGATTGGTTTAGAGCTAAGACATTTGCACGTAAAAATACGGCAGAGCCATGTTATTTTATTGAGCCCAACTTGTTAAGAAAGCAACAGCGTGGTTGAAAAGAAAAGGAAAACTGAGTATTTTTTGATCTTTTGAAAAGAGATGTTTAATCCACCTAAATTTTAATATGAAGAAGTTCACCAGCAATACCCTAAGAGATGATTTCTTCAAACTCCAAACCCTCAAAAAATTGAAACCTCTTCTACACCCCCCTGACTTTCGCACCGTACTTCAAGCAACGATCCTTTCTAAACTTGATTATTTTAACTCCCTCCTCCTGGGGTTACCAAAAAACGTCACTCAACCCCTACAAATACTCCAAAACACCACAGCTTGAATTTTAACCAATACACGCAGAAATGAGCACATAACACCTGTACTCATGAACCTATACTGGCTCCCCATTACATCACGCATTCAGTACCAATCCCTCTCTCTCATTCATAAGGCCCTCTACAATCCTGAAATGTACTGGCATAATATTGGTCCCTTAGATTCCACCATGCCACAAAACTCTCAAGACACCAATACCTTGCTACCATGCAAACCCTTTCGCACAAAACCACTAAACTGGCTTCCACCAGAGCATGTCTACTCTCATTATCCGGGCCAACCCTTTGGAATACAATATCAGTAGATTTACGCCAAGAGGACTGCATTAAAACATTCAAACGAAAATTCAAAACATGGCTCTTCACTAAGGCATACTCATAGTGTTCATCACCTAAGTATACTCATACTCATGGACTCACATATAATGTCTATCTCTCACAATCACAATTATTTTGTAAATTCACTTACTATGTCAATTAGGGATGTGAATTGTTTTTTGACGATTTAAAATATTGTCCGATATATTTTAAATCGTCAAAAATCGTTAGAGGTGATATACAATAGGAATTCCCCCGATTTATCATCAAAAATCGTAAATCGGGGGAAGGGGGAGGGGAAGGGGGAGGGCGGGAAAACAGGCACACTAAAACAACCCTAAAACCCACCCCGACCCTTTAAAATAAATCCCCCCCCTCCCGAACCCCCCCCCCAAAATGTCTTAAATTACCTGGGGTCCAGTGGGGGGGTCCCGCTGTGATCTTCCACTCTCGGGCCACAGGTGCGTTAATAGAAATGGCGCCGGCAATACAAAATGGCGCCGGCAATACAAAATGGCGCCGGCCGTATGGCCATATTGCCGTATTGCAAAATGGCGATGGCTGTATGGCCGGCGCCATTTTGCAATACGGCAAATACGATTCGAGTGCAGGAGGTCGCTTCCGGACCCCTGCTGGACTTTTGGCAAGTCTTGTGGGGGTCAGGAGGCCCCCCCCAAGCTGGCCAAAAGTCCCTGGGGGTCCAGCGGGGGTCCGGGAGCGATCTCCTGTGCTCGTGACGTCGGGGGACAGGATCCAAAAGGTAGCGCCGGCGCCATTTCTATTAACGCATCCATGGCCCGAGAGTGGAAGATCACAGCGGGACCCCCCCACTGGACCCCAGGTAATTTAAGACATTTTTTTTGGGGAGGTTGGGAGGGTGGGGGATTTATTTTAAAGGGTCGGGGTGGGTTTTAGGGTTGTTTTAGTGTGCCGGTTTTCCCGCCCTCCCCCGATTTATGATTTACACGATTAAAAAAAAACAAAAAACGCAATGATCCGATTCCCTCCCCCCCCAGCCAAAATTGATCGTTAAGACGATCGATCACACGATTCACATCTCTAGTGTCAATATGTATGTAACCACACAAATGTATATCATGTAAATAAATCCCTGCAACCTATGTAATTTTGCCTTCCCCTCCCCTTCCCCCTCCCCCCTTCCTCCTCCTCCTCCCAATCTTTCCTTCCTGCTCCTGCTCCCAATATTCTCCTAATGTTATCACTGTTTACTCATTATTCCTATTTAAGTTTCTATGTTAAGCCTCATTGCTGATTTGAAGTTTTCATCACTGTTTACCTACAAGTTCTATGTAAAGCCTTGTTTGCTGATTTCGAAGTTTTACTGTAAACCGATCAGATGTTCCTTACGATGTTTGGTATATAAAATCCACAAATAAATAAATAAATAAATAAATTGATATATAAGTTTTGAATTAGGTAGAGAGCTCTAATGCAGTGTTAGCAAAATGTTGTCAATGTTGTCATTTCTCGGCATATAAAAGAAAAAAGCAGTTTTGACAATGTCAAGGATCAAAATGATTGAAGAAACAACAAGATAAGTGTTTCAATTATGAAGTCTTTTTAATCAAGTGAGTCTTGTCTTAAAGTGGTTCAGACTTTTAAGACTTCATATATGTGGTGATCATGCTTTGCTTAAAATAGAGGCAAAACAGGATGAACTTCTGATAAATTGCAAAGTTACAATCCAGTGGGAGCACTGAGAGGAGAGGATCACCTTGCTGGTGGCTGAAAGGAATCAGTAAGTTTTTGCTTGGGACATTGTCTTTTTTAAAAGTATTGGGGCAAAGTTAACTATTTGGGAATATTATTTAGTGTGTTTGTGCTTTTAATAGTCAGTAAGGCAGTGGATAAACAGATGTTATACTGTTTGTATTTTTAAATAGTCAGTGAGGCAGCTAGTAAGCATAAGTTATTGTGTTTATTTTTAATAGTCTGTAAGGCAGCTAGTAAGCAGAAGTTAGAGTGTTTGTATATTAAAAAACAAAAAGTAGCCAGAAGAAAGAAATAAGCTAGGAGCTGTGCATACCTAAGTAAAAAGGTTGAAAAGTTCAGTTCAGTTACTCACCTTGGAAAGGTGTTGAGGTAGTGTGATTTGGTTTGATTAGGTACCAACATTTGCTAATCAAGAGAGCAGTAGGGATGTGCAGAGGGACGCCATATGTTGCATTCGTGATTCGGATTCATCGGGGAGCAGATATCTTGCATTCGGCCATATGGCGCCCCGATGCGTTAATACAGCAATTTCTATTCGTGCCCCAGCTAAAATTAAAATTAACTACAACCCCCACCATCCTGACCCCCCAAGACTTACCAAAACTCCCTGGTGATCCAGCGGAGAGTCCAGGAGCCATTCCCTGCACTCACACCCTCGGTGCTGGTTTCATCATGGCGCCGATAGCCTTTGTCACAGGGGCTACCAGTGCCATTGGTCAGCCCCTGTCACATGGTCATTGGCACCATCTTGTGCTCCTACCATGTGACAGGGGCTGACCAATGACACCGGTAGCCCCTGTGACATAGTATGGGCAAAGGCTATCGGCGCCATTTTGAGTACTGGCATTGGATGGCCAGAGTGCAGGAGGTCGCTCCGGGACCCCCGTTGGACCCCCAGGGACTTTTGGCCAGCTTGGGGGGGGCTCCTGATCCCCACAAGACTTGCCAAAAGTCCAGCGGGGGTCCGGGTGTGACCTCCTGCATGCCAGCCGGCAGATGCCAGTACTCAAAATGGCGCCGATCTCCTTTGCCCTCACTTTGTCACAGGTACTGATGGTCGGCACCTGTGACATAGTGAGGGCAAAGGCGATCTGCTGCCAGTATTCAAAATGGTGCCGATCGCTTTTGCCCTCACTATGTCTCAGGGGCCGACCGTCGGTACCTGTGACATATGAGGGCAAAGGCTAGCGCCGGCGCCATTTTGAATACTGGCAATACGGCCCAAGTGCAGGAGGTCGCTCTCGAACCCCCGCTGGACTTTTGGCAAGTCTTGTGGGGGTCAGGAGGCCCCCCTAAGCTGGCCAAAAGTCCCTGGGGGTCCAGTGTGGGTCCGGGAGTGATCTCCTGCACACGTGCCGTCGGGTGCCAGGAACCAAAATGGCGCCGATAGCCTTGCCCTTACTATGTCACAGGGGCTACTGGTGCCATTGGTCAGCCCCTGTCACATGGTAGGAGCACAAGATGGTGCCGGCCTTCCAGTGCTCCTACCATGTGACAGGATGCGGCCAATGGCCCGGATACCTTGTCACAAGGTAAGGGCAAAGGACGGCCCGGTAGCTGGAGGACGGCCCGGAGCGGGAGATTACGGGAGATCACTCCCGGGACCCCCACTGGACCACCAAGTACCTGTAAAAAGGTTTTGTGGGGGTCGGGAGGGTGGGGGATGCTAAGTGTTTACTTTTAAAGGGTCGGGGTGGGTTTAGGGGTTATTTTTGTGTGCTGTTTTTCCTGCTCTCCCCCAAAATGATAAGGGAAGCCCCACGATCAATATCGTGGGGTTTTCCTATTGTTTTGGGAGATCCCCCGATTTCTGACGATTTTGAAAATATTAACGATATTTTCAATCATCCGAAGCCCGATTCACATCCCTACCTGCAATTAATTAAGTTGAATTAGAAAATAGCCACTGCTATTGCTAGCAATGATAACATGGAACAGACTTATTTTTTGGATACTTGCCAGGTTCTTATGGCCTGGATTGGCCATAAGAACCTGGCAATTGGCCTATTGGAAACAGGCTGCTGGGCTTGATAGACCCTTGGTGTGACTCAGTATGGCATGTTCCTATGTTCTTATGTACATATTTGCATTTTTTTAGATACTACATATATAAGAAGAAATATATTTCATTATTTATTTATTTTATTTATTTGGAGTTTCTTATATACCGATAGCCGTTCGCACATCGTATCGGTTTACATACAACTAATAACTTGTGGGCATAGCCCTTACAAAGAACAGTAAAAATAATGTGGAAAACAAATATACAAGACATATATGTAATTAATTACTATAAGCAACAATATACAATGGATAAATTACTTGCTCTATGCAACAATATACAAAGGATATATGTGTATATACTAATAGGGTGTATGAACGAGGGATTCTTAGGCAACAATAGTAATAAATAAATCATAAAGAGAAAAATTATGAAAAAGGTGTCATGTTACTAGCAAAGGATAATCTTAAACTATACAGGGCTATCATAATAAAGTTAGTAACAGCCGTGAAGAGCAGGGTAAATCAGAGATTCAAATAGTGTGTCGGGGGAAGACAGCATAACGGAGGTAAAAGGGTATGGGAGAGAAAAGGAGGGAGAGGGAAAATACAAAGGAGGGCATACAGAGGTAGGCGCGAGTGGTGGGTCATGGGTTACAGGGTGGGGGTAAGGGTCAGATGCATGAGTTATCTTATCGATATCCTGTTGAGGGGTCTACTTCAGTGGGAATTCCTGTTGTAGGGTCATTAATGAAGGAAGACTACACCAAAGAGATAGAGAGCAGCCATGGACTTTTAATAAATATAAATAAAGAGACGTTATGGACTTTTAATAAATATAGATAATTATAAATAAAAGCAGTGAGAGGTTTTTGACCCATGTTTGCAGCTACTGGATTTGAATTCAGTTGATTACATCTTCAATCAGTGTTGAGGTCCTTTCCTCTCAAAAATTAAAGAAATTAAAAATTAAAAAAACAATAAAATTATAATATTAAAAATTTCAATTAAAATTGGTAAGGTTCAGTCATAGTTCATTTTAATTTTATTAAGTGGAAGTAGAATCTGAACAGTTATTGCAATTTAATACACTAGCTTTCTTTTAAATGGAAATTTAATTCTAACAGCCTTGAAAGGATTATCAGCACCACTGTGCTTCACACTCACAACAATGATATTAGGCATAGCATGTGGTAAACACACAGCAATAGAAGTAAGACATGAGTGTGTAAATTGGATGTAAAAGTCTGCAACTTTATTAATCATCATATAAACATAAATTATCTGTACCCAAACCAAGATAGTAATAGCCAACTGGGCTATGCCCTGCATCTGCTGCCAGATGTACCAAGCAAGGCAGCATCTTAACCTGGCCCCTTCCTTATCCCCAAGCAAAGGGATACCTCACATCCCAAGATGTAATGAAGACCCAGCATTTGCAATAAAAGAGCCAGCCTATCACTGACTTAGATTTGATGCATTTGCACCACATCCTAAACCCCCAACTGGCTCAGGTACCCATCATATGCATGAGGAGATTATGCTATTGCTTCATGCCCCCCACCATAACTCAGCTGTGGCCATTTCATGTATCCTGGAATAAACTCTCTAGGGCTTCCTGTAAACAAGTTTAAATAGATCATAACCTATGTCCAAAAATGTATTTTATCATACATATGCATGCCTTTGCCTTGGCCACCTGCCCACCTGTGGCTGATTTCTGTGGGCTCTAGTACAGTAAGACATGCAATGAGGAGACACACGGCCTATCAAATGACACAAATACAAAATACCTTCTCTGTACTACATAATGAAGAAGCTAATGTGAGGGGGGTTGAAGAGGCATTTGACAAGAAGTAAGATACCCAGTACATGTAAAAATTCAAAAAAAAAGATTTGATGGATCCACAGTGTTTATCTCACGCCCCTTTGAAGTCCTTCACAGTTTTGGACTTCACCACTTCCTCCGGAAGGGCATTCCAGGCATCCACCACTCTCTCCGTGAAGAAATAGTTCCTGACATTGGTTCTTAGTCTTCCTCCCTGGAGCCTCAGCTCATGACCTCAGGTTCTGCTGATTTTTTTTTGACGGAAAAGGTTTGTCGTTGTCTTTGGATCATTAAAGTTTTTCAAGTATCTGAAAGTCTGAATCATATCTCCCCTGCTCCTCCTTTCCTCCAGGGTGTACATATTTAGATTCTTCAATCTCTCCTCGTATGACATTCGATGAGGACCCTCCACCTTTCTGGTCGCCCTTCTCTGTACCGCTTCAATCTTGTCTCTGTCTCTTTGTAGATACAGTCTCCAGAACTGAACACAGTACTCCAGGTGAGGCCTCACTAAGGACGTGAAGTGATTATCCCCTTGTACAGGTCCTTAGTGAGGCCTTACCTGGAGTACTGTGTTCAGTTCTGGAGAGATGGTAATGTCCAGCGAGGCGGGGTATACGGTAGAGGTCTTGGTAGAGATGGCAGTGGCCCGTGGGGCAGGGCACACCAACAAATTCCTTGGTAGAGATGACAATAACCCACAGAGCAGGATATACTTGTGGGGTCTTCTGTAGAGGTGACAGCGGTCCGCAGAGCAAAGTGCATGGTCGAGGTCCCAGGCAGAGATGGCGATGGCCCGCAGCGTGGGGTACATCGGTGAGGGTCCTAGATTGCCCAGGCGGCAGTCCGCAAGGTGGGGTGCACCTGTGAGATCCTCGAGAGCATAGCAAAGGTCCATAGAGTGGGTGCCTCTAGAAGGATTTCTCTGTAGCGTTGGTAATGTCCCGCAGCATGGGGGTACACCAGGTAGGCACTTGGTAAACAGAAGTCATCCGCAGAGTGGAGTACTCACAAAGAGCAAGTTGGTTTCAGGAAAGCCCCGGGGAATGGAGCAGGTGAGTTCCAGGCATCAGGCCCTCTAAGGAGCGGATAGCCGGGATGAGAGAGAGGCCCCCAAGGAGTGGGTACCTGAGATGTCCACGTCGGAACAGGAACTGGAACGCAGGGTCCTCAGGAAGTGATGCGGAATTAGCAAGGATGGTACTCTTTGCCAAATCATCTTCGGATAGGGCCAGCAGATTTAAATATCCAAGGATATTGATGTCATCTGGAAGGGATGCCCCCGAAGTTCCCGCCTTAACGTGAATAAGACTGGCCTGTGTGCACACACATGCGCCTAGAGGGACGTGATGACAAGATGGCAATTGGCAGCGTCCATGCCATCCCAGGAGGCCTGGGAGTATCAGGCAAGTCGTCGGTAGCTAGCGGAGGCTGCCAATCTACCCCATGGAGTCAGGGAAGCAAAGAAGGAGGTGAGCAGAAGTGGTCACAGCCATCGCGACCGATGGACATAACACCATTCTAGACCTAAGGGCCTTTAAAATGTTTATAATAAATGAAAAGTTAAGAATGGGTTCCTGGGGCACCTTAATTTCTTTACTGAAAAAAGGAGACTGGCCTTTTTTCTGCAAATTAAGTGTTATCTACAGCTACACAGGGATATTTCCTGCTCAGAGGAAACATTTCAGATTTTAAATAGGGCGACACATCCTCTGATATTGTGTTCTGCTGTTTGTATAAATGTCATAAAATGTTTAGTGGTGCTGGCTGCAGAAATTTGCATATAAGGAGTACATATGTTATCCTATCTGGACAATTAGCAATCAAGAGAACATCTTAAGGAGGTGCCGCAGAATCAATGAACAAATCCATCTGGGTGCTAGAGTTCCTTCCGTTTGTGAACTACTACTGAGAATCATAATTGCTATCTCAACTGGATATCATAAGAGCTCATAAGAACATAGGAAATGCCATAATGGGTCAGAACAAAGTCAATTGAGCTCAATATCCTATCTCCGACAATGGCCAGCCCAGGACGCAATTAACTGGAAGTTCCTATAAAGTTAATTTATTTCCTATTACTCATTCCCAGTGACAGCAATAGCTTTCTTAAGTCTACCCAGCTAATTATGTTTTATGGACTTTTCCTCCAGGAACCTATAAAAAAAAATATTTTAAACCTGCTAAGCTAACTCTGCTAAATACAAAGGGCTGAATTTTAAAAGCCTTGCTCATGCTAAAAGGCCCATAAATGCAAGTTTGTGGGCTGCTGGTGATCAATGCAGATTTTAAAAGCCACTTATGTGCGAATATGCACATGAAACATAGAAACATATAGAAACATAGAAGTGACGGCAGAAGAAGACCAACGGCCCATCCAGTCTGCCCAGCAAGCTATGCAGTTTATCCATTTTTTTCCCCCTTTTTTCTCCCTCCCACCCGTCTCTATTGGCTTCCAGCACCCTCCGGCCCCAATTCCCTTCCACCCCTCCACCAATGCAGAGAGCAGCGCCATCCTAGTGAACATCCAGCTCAATCAGGGGTAGCAACCGCCGCAACCATCAGGCCACACCCCTGCCCCTTACCCACCCCTGTTTTGTTTGCTTGTTTGTTTGTTTTTTTTTGTTTTTTTTGAGATGGCAGCCCTCCATCCTTCCGCTCCGTGAAGGTGGAATACCAACCACTGGCCACCGGCATCCCACTCCGTGAATGCCTCTGTGGCTACTGCCGCTCCGTGCAGTGTTTTGTTGCATGAAAGTGGAACACCAACTACTGGCCACTGGCATCCTGCTCCGTGAATGCCTCAGTGGCTACTGCTGCTACGTGCAGTGTTTTGCTGCCTGAAGGTGGAACACCAACTACTGGCCACTGGCATCTCACTCCGTGAATGCCTCAGTGGCTACTGCCGCTCCGTGCAATGTTTGCTGCCTCCTCTCTATTTATGCCCACTAGACTTGATTGATCCACAGTGTTTATCCCATGCCCCTTTGAAGTCCTTCACAGTTTTAGACTTCACCACTTCCTCCAGAAGGGCATTCCAGGCATCCACCACCCTTTCCGTGAAGAAATACTTCCTGACATAGGTTCTTAGTCTTCCTCCCCGGAGCCTCAGCTCATGACCTCTGGTTCTGCTGATTTTTTTCCTACGGAAAAGGTTTGTCGTTGTCTTTGGATCATTAAAGTTTTTCAAGTATCTGAAAGTCTGAATCATATCACCCCTGCTCCTCCTTTTCTCCAGGGTGTACATATTTAGATTCTTCAATCTCTCCTCATACGTCATCCGATGAAGATCCTCCACCTTCCTGGTCACCCTTCGCTGTACCGCTTCCATCTTGTCTTTGTCTCTTTGTAGATACGGTCTCCAGAACTGAACACAGTACTCCAGGTGAGGCCTCACCAAGGACCTGTACAAGGGGATAATCACTTCCCTTTTCTTACTCGGTATTCTTCTCTCTATGCAGCTGAGCATTCTTCTGGCTTTTGCTATCGCCTTGTCGCATTGTTTCGCAGACTTCATATCATTAGACACTATCACCCCAAGGTCCCTCTCCTGCTCCGTGCACATCAGCCTTCCCCCCCCCCCCTTCAAATACAGTTCATTCGGATTTCCACTTCCCATATGCATGACTTTGCACTTCTTGGCATTGAATCTCAGCTGCCATATCTTCAACCATTCTTCCAGTTTCCTTAAATCCCGTCTCATTCTCTCCACTCCTTCCGGCGTGTCCACTCTGTTGCAGATCTTAGTGTCATCCGCAAAAAGACAAACCTTACCTTCTATCCCGTCCGCAATGTCGCTCACAAAGATATTGAACAGGACCGGTCCCAACACCGATCCTTGCGGTACACCACTTAAAACCGCTCTCTCTTCAGAGAAAGTACCATTTACCATCACACATTGTCTTTTGTCCGTCAACCCATTTGCAATCCAGGTCACCACCTCGGCACTCACTTCTAAGCTTCTCGTTTTATTCACCAGTCTCCTGTGCAGAACCGTATCAAAAGCTTTGCTGAAATCCAAGTAGATGACATCGAGTGCTCTTCCTTGATCCAATTCCTTGGTTACCCAGTCAAAAAAGTCAATCAGATTTGTCTGACAGGATCTTCCCCTGGTGAATCCATGTTGCCTCTGGTCCATCAATTCTCCAGACTGTAGATATTTCACTATTTTCTCTTTCAGCAGTGACTCCATTACTTTTCCCACCACCGAAGTGAGGCTAACCGGTCTGTAGTTACCAGCCTCCTCTCTGTTCCCACATGCACAAGCTAAAAGAAAAGGGGCAAAAAAGGGATGGGGTAAGGGCATTCTGGGATGAGGCCAATAGTTATGTATGTAAATCCATATTTTAAAACCAAGACCACAGTGCACGGTGGTTTGCTAGCCCCATATATTTACTGTTGCTCCTGATGAGGAGTAAATCTGCAGAAATCACATTTTAGGCCTAACATGGCAGGTTAAGTGATCCGGGTCAACAAGGGGGACTGAAAAATGAAGAACCAGAGGAGTCTGGATGATCTTGAGATTGACTAGGTACACTTGTGTACTAATTGGTGAATCTGGGAAGTCCTTCACACGAGAATGTTTTAATATCCTCTTAAAGATGACAAAATCCTGGAGAACATACGTGAAGTACATTTTCTTGAATAATGGCTTAAAATTAGGAGCATACTTACACATGGTAGGTGCATTTTAATCATATCCATGCAAGTGCATGCATGATTTCAAATTCTATTATATGTCTACTCACACACAAATACATATGTATATGTATGCATGCTCATTTTAAAATTACCCTGAAATCTAGGAAAAGTCTTTCTTTACCAACTTGCTGTCTGTAGTGGAAAGAATAAAAAAGAATCAACAAACATTATCATGGGATATACTGAAGATGTTAGGTCTTATAATATCAACAGTACAAGTCACATCCTTGGCATGTATCCATATGAGATAAGCCCAATGAACCCTAAGATCTCAGTAGATCTCAATAGACAGCAAACAAATCATTCAAAAGCTCAATATTCAGTGGGGGTGTTGATGTTGTCTTTCCAAATGGCACATTCTTGATTTACCATAACAACATGATCTGAGGAGCAAATGTAGTGGGGCTCCACAACCAATATATAAAGGGGCGGATTTTCAGACTCCGCGAATAGACCTACTTTTGTTTGCGCTCCAGGCGCAAACAAAAGTACGCTGGATTTTAGTAGATACGCGCGGAGCCGCGCGTATCTGCTAAAAACCTGGATCGGCGTGCGCAAGGCTATCGATTTTGTATAGCCGGCGCGCGCCGAGCCGCGCACCCTACCCCCGTTCCCTCCAAGGCCGCTCCGAAATCGGAGCGGCCTTGGAGGGAATCCTCTAACTCCCTCCTCTCACCTTCCCCTCTCTTCCTCTACCTAACCCACCCGCCCGGCCCTGTCTACACCCCCCCCCTTACCTTTCTCCGGGGATTTACGCCTCCCGGAGGGAGAAGTAAATCCCCAAGCGTGAGCGGGCCTCCTGCGCACCGGGCCGCGACCTGGGGGCGGGTATGGAGGCCGCGGCCACGCCCCCGGACCGCCCCGGGCCGTAGCCACGCCCCCGTAGCCGCCCCCAAAATGCTGCCGACACGCCCCCGAAACGCCGTGACGACCGGGCCCGCCCCCCGACACACCCCCGACACGCCCCCCTCAGAGAACCCCGGGACTTACGCGAGTCCCGGGGCTCTGCGCGCGCCGGTAGGCCTATGTAAAATAGGCTCACCGGCGCGCAGGGCCCTGCTCGCCTAAATCCGCCCGGTTTTGGGCGGATTTAGGCGAGCAGGGCTCTGAAAATCCGCCCCATTGTCTGCTAAGGAGAAACTATCATATAAAACCTCTAGAATTAGGGGCAATCTGGAAAGCTTTTAAGAATTTCAGAAATCAGATAGCCAGATAGCTCTCTACCTGTTTATATTGTATATAAACAGGAAGAGAGCAACAGGATTCTTTCTTCTCTGCTAGAAGTCTGTCAGAATGTGGTATTTGGACATTTTGCAGAGAATAACCCTGTGAGATACCTATCTCACAAGCAAGAAAAATATACTGGCGGACAAACAGAGTTGTGTCCTGGAACCATATGAATGATTTATATACAAGAGAAATTCTGATATTCCATGAGTGAAAAAACACCAATAGTGGATCTGTTTGCATACCCTCTGAACAGAAAGGATCCTCAGTTTTGTTCCAAGAGAAAGTTATGGTTATAACGTAGCCTTGAAAGCCTTCTCCCTAAATTGAGGAAAGTCCTTCACCAATTTCTCTGCATGAAACCCAGAAAGAAGTCCATCTCCAAAGTTGACCTCCTCCAGCCCCTTCCCCTAATGAAGTGAAAGGCAAGCAATCCTCACTCACATCAATGGCATAAGCTATAAATCCATCAGGCTAAATTATCTGTTTATAAATATTAGTGTTACATAGAGATGAATAGCTATATGCTATGGAGGTAACTTTCAAAAGGATTACACATGTAAAACTGGATTTTGCACATATAAGAGTCCTTTATGCATGTAAGTGAGCTTTTGAAAATTACTGCAATATATGCTATTGGAAAATCAATAGGTTTCAACCACTTTAAGCACACTTAACACAGATAAAAGGGATTTTGAAAATTACTAAGACAATATGTTACCTTTTTGTGAGTAGCTCCTTTGAAAAGTACCACTTTTAAGGACAGAAGTTTAAAATAAAGACTTGATATTAGTCAGTGCGGCATCATATTGCTCCTCCTGATGTCTGGTTACTGTTAGAAATACAAATATTGGAAAAATTTACTTCTTTACCTTTAAGGAGCACATGTCTGAAGTTGTGTACACGATTCCATGTTCTAAGAGTTAAAATAAATAAATAAATTAATTAATTAATTAATAAAATGCTGAACTACATTAATGCAATATTCCTTTTCTTTTGTCAGTTCTGCAGGTTATCCTTATGCAATAAGCATTTGAATGTCTAAATAAATGGTTTAAAAAGTATTTCTTCTAATAAATTGCCTTATGATATTCAAGGATCAAGTACAACAGATGCTAAATATAAGTTAAACTTTGACCTCCCTCTGGTACATGGAAGTGTTGCATGTAGAGCATATCAGTATTCAGGTAGTGCAGGCCTCATTAGTCTGCCATCTGCCATGGTGGATGGTAGCTAAAATGTTGTTTTTGTAAGGTTCATTGAGCAGTGAAATTATAAAATGTTTGTTTTTTTTAATAGATATATTTTAAGTGAAAGTCCCCAAAAGAAAGCAGCTATCAAATAATGATGGCTGTTCTCCCAATAGCAAAAAAATAATAAATAAAATTTTGCATTGCCTTGTCCCAGCTCACTAAGCATTATTGCAAGAAGAATAGTAAGTGCATTGAGAGATCAATGGCTGACATTTCCAACAGGGTGAGGTTTTCATCAAGTTAATATTTAAATGACACAGAAAATATTATGTTTTATCCTAGTTATTTCTATGCTAGCACATCTTTATTTATTGTATGGTAAATGATAGGGAGTGTCAAAAAAGTTGTATTGCTATTTCATAAAGGAAACTTTTCTGGGTTATTTAAAAAACATCATCAGTCCCAATAAAGTTTATACAAAGAAAGGAAAATAAATAGCAGCAAAAACTTCTTGTTAGCTGGGACAGTCATCTGTAGCTAATGAAAAGAAAACTGGATGAATAGATCACTGATCAATCTATGCTGAGGCACATGCATATATACAATAGTGAACAACACACAGGGAATATATTTACAAAAATTCTCTAACAGCTAAATCCACTCGTACACTCAGAGAATTCTCTTGAAATTACAATACAATATTGTGCAATAATTTTTATTACTATACCAAACCTGTAAACATATACACCATTAAAATCAGTAAATATCAATCACTCAAACATTCACACATTAAAAACAGAAAACTCATGACACAATATAATACTTACAGTGCATCAAATTCAAATACAAAGATAATACATCTCAAATGTTTATAATACAGAAACCCTTTTCTTCATAAAGTTTCCAATGTTTTCAACTTCAACACTTGTTTTCCTTTTTGTGAAATCCAGATGTTTATATAAAATGTGTGCGTGCTGATTTTCTGCACCCACACATCACTGTTTGCAATAGTCCACAGCTTCTCTAATTAACTTGTATCAAGGGAACTAGCCCTTCATCACTCCATCCACATATATACAGTCCAACAACGGATCCTTGTTTCACCCACGCTTGGGCTTCATCAGGGACATGTTCTTAATAACTACGGAATATCACCTACATCAATCAAACAATAAAGATTGTGTATAATTAAGTTTTCAATACGCAAAAATTATATCCACACTATGGACTACAAGACACCCGATACATATTAACTATTACCTGTTTTAATTCTCTCAGTATAATTTCAAACTAACAGCGCAAGCTTGCGATAGCTTTGGAAAATGAGGCCCATAATGGAGTAAATTCTACCACATTATTCTTCAAATAACCTGGAATTTCCACACATAAAGCATGATGCACTAAACAAAATGGGTCCAATACTCAATGCTGGCTGGTAAAGTAGCTTAACTGGATATGACTATTCTGGATAAATTATGATGTATATTTCAATGGTATGACAAACCATCTGAATATACACATATATGTGTGCGCTAAGGAATAGATGTGTGGTTTGGCAGGATAGCCTTTCTACTACAGATGGAATATATGGACTTCCGCTCAGGCAAGAAAAAACTGGACAAGATATATAGTGCTTGTTGGAATGCATGTTATGCCCTTTTTCCTCTTGCTCTACAAACTGAGCTCATTAACACTGGATATAAGTCCATAAGGTCTTAACTGAGGTTCCGGGGGGGGGGGGGGGGGGGGGGGGTTGGAAAGGGAGGTATGTATGTGGTATGCATGAGGTATGAATGGGGATGCTTTGGAGTTGGTTTTGCGGGGAGGGGGTGGTAGGGCCAGGATTGGATGGAAGGGATAAAAAACGGAAAACCAGGGAAAACATTTACAGTGGGATCGGTTGTTGGACTGAACATTTATGTGAAACGCTTGTATTGTACGCTGTTTTCTGTGTTGCATATGCTATTGTTATCCCATGTGTGTGTAACATCTTCCGGTTAATAACAAATTATTTTGACAAAAAAAAATAATTAGCTGAGTAACTTATATGGCTAGTTCTAGTCACGTTATAGAGTTCACCTAAAATAGAAAGAAACTTTTCTAGCTATCTTTAAGATAGTTAGAAACTGCACCACTGAATATCCCTCCAAAGTTATCTGGATAAGTTTATTGGGCTAACTTTGCAATCCAGCCAGTGACTGAATATTACCTGCATTATTTATATCCCACTCATAACAGACTGGCTGTGCTAAGTACATAACTATACTTATTCTTGCCAAATATTAATATTACTGCATATACTTAGCACAGTCAATGAATCTAGTAATATATACTGTAAATATGATTTTATGGATATTGGTGCATTAACTATATGTATACATAATTAAGTGACTGCTTAGTGTTAATAAATAGAAATATTTCATATATAAATTAATTAATTTTCAAAGGTTTTTCAAATTTTATCAGCTAACCTTATTTCATGAGTAATTTTTTAATGCAATAACTTTTTGTATTAACTACATAAGCACTTTATAATTTTTCATGCCTATATTTCTTTTTGGGCTAAACTTCTAAAACACATACAAAAACAAACCAAACTTTTAACAATCAAGATGACCATAGACTGCTGATAACAACCTTATCCTGTATGATCCTTTTCTCTGAAGGGGCATAGTCACCGAGGGCACACAAAATAATTTATAGTTATCTGGGGCTTTCTTCACTATGGTTTTCCCCTCTGGTTTGTTGCATCCCAGAGGGAAAGGTGATGCTTATGGCCCAGGCAGAGGTGTAAATATCCTAACAATGTGTGTCTGTAAATCTGTTCATGTGCTGTGGTGCCACAGAACTTTAGGCAGATGAGGTGGACACAAGACTGGGTGTTCAAATAATATTTTACTGATTAAATCAAATGTCCAATTTACAGTAAACTGAAGTTACAGCTGACTGTCCTGTTCTCTCTGTGTATCTTGGTCTCAGGTTCCTCTTGTGATTCCTACAACTCCTGACGAGTGTTTAAAAGGCTCAGTCTCTGGGGAAAACCTTACTCTGTGAGGGGCCCCCTTAAAGCATGGAACAATCCTACCTGGGTCCAAAGTTGTTTGTCCTTCCCAAAGCCTTTGCCTGTGCCCCATGATGAAGGTCCTGTGGAGGGTCTCCATATTGCTTCACCTTCTTCCTTAGAGTTGTGACCTCTCTGAAGGAGCAGTATGATGGTAAAGTTCAAAACTGTGGTCTTCCAACCCAGCTCCAGACAAGGAGGGAAGAACAGAAAAATCTCCTGCCAAACAGAATGGTATCGGTATTTATCAGCCAAAAATCATTGTCACTGCAGATCTGTCTCTCTCCTAGACAGTTCTGTCAGGTCTTCAGTATCCTGACATTTGGATCTGGGGAATCGCCATCTCCAAAATGACAGGGCTTCCACTCCAGTGAACTTCTCAAAAATTAGCACAATACTAACCAAAATTTATTTTCTAAACTGAGATGAACCTCCAGGCAGGCTGGAAGTGCCTAGGAAGGAATAACATCCAATAATATAAGTTAGTGAAGGGAATAGGCCTCATTCTAAAAGAAGCACACAAGGAGCTCCTCTCTTCTCAAAAGCTGAACTCAAAAGCCACACCAATCCTTCTCTTAGCCGCTACTTAGATGCAAAAAGTCCATCCATTACAAACATTCTCTGAGAGAAGTGCTGAACAGTGGTGTTCCTTTTTCTAACTAACCAATTACTAAATGGTGAGGTACTAGGGCTATCTAGTGGCCAAGCATGGGGTCACCACACCTACAAGATGACAACTGCAACCGTTGCATCCCAGATTATTTATTCTGAAATAAAATGTTTTAAGCTGTTTTTGAAAAAGAAAAATCATAATCAGTGATTTGTTGCAAGTATTCAGATATGGCATTCCTAAAAAATGGCCCTGATAGAGAATAGCTCCAATTATGTATCTTCTGTCAATGGGCCTGCTTGGCTAAGGATACTACAAACAAAAATGTAAACATAGCAAAAATATGTTGAATACAGATGACAGGAAAGGGTATAGACATTGGGCAGGTTGGACAGATAAGGTGGACCATCCCCTCTAATGTCTTTAAAAATTAGTGTAGGAAAATTTAATTTTGTCCTGTGACTTACTGATAACCAATGCAGATATACAAGCAAAGAATTCCATGCTCCCTCAGGATCTGACCCAAAACAAGCCATGCAACTGAGTTTTGTAATTTCTGTGTAGCTCTAAGACCTAGATTAATCAAAAAGCTATAAATATAGTAAAAATAGCACCAACAATAAAAAAAAGGGGGCATGATTAGGCTAATTTCTCTGCTCCTACATCTTGCAGGTAATTTCCACAAGCTTCGATAAATTTATAGCAGCAGTGCTAATTTTCACATCACATGCTGATTAATCCAACAAAATAAATATTTACAAATTCAATATCAAATCTCCATCAACAAATTTAAAGTGTACATTAACATTCCATCTTGCTTTAAATTTTTGAGCATTATGAACCATTTTATAATATTTGTAGTCTAATTTAATTCTTGAAATAATTAAGAAATGGAAAACAACAAGAGCATTCTCCAGTAGAGATGTACATTCATTTATCACAAATTAGGCAATTTCGTTGAAATTGCCTAATTTGTCGTGGTTCAGGGGATGTGAACCACAAAATGGATTTTACCCAAACTTCGGGGAAAATTTGTTTTTTGGGTTAGTGCAGGGGGGGAGGGGCACATTTTTTAGAAAAAAAAACACCCCAATCCTTCAAATTTACTGTATTACAATTCTCCCCACCATCCCGATTCCTCCCCAAGACTTACTAAAAACCCTGGTGGTCCAGCGGGGTCCTGTGAGTGATCTCTCCCTCCAGGCCATCGGGCTGTTGGGCGTACCACTAATCAAAATGGCACCGATGGCCCTTTGCCCTTATGATGTCACAGGGGCTACTGGTGCCATTGGTCGGCCCCTGTCACATGGTAGGAACAATGGATGGCCGGCGCCATCTTGTGCAGGCAACAGCACACATGCAGGAGGAGGAATAGCCTAGTGGTTAGAGCAGTGGACTATGAATCAGGAGACCAGGGTTTGAGTCCTGCTGTCACTCCTTGTGACCACAGGCAAGTCACTTTACCCTCCATTGCCTTAGGTACAAAAACTTAGATTGTAAGCCATCTGGGGATAGAGAAATACCTACAGTAAACCAGTGTGATATCTCAATTGAGATCAAATGTTGGTATATAAAAATAATAAATAAATAAAATGTGTTTATCTGTACCAATGTTCATCATACATATCACACCAGTTTACAGAGTAGCAGAGAGGTCTATCAATGTAGACTTCCTGATTTGCATTGGAACTTTGCAAGCCTATAGAGCTATGTGTCATTATACATTGCATGAACTTAGTAGCTTCTTACAATGAGATTAGTAACTTTTTACAATAAAATTAGTAACTTTTTACAATGAGTTTTGTTGAGTTTTGTAACAATATGTATTGTTATACATTGTATAGTGGGTTTAGTGGCTTTTTACAATAACATTAGTAACTTTTTACAATGAGTTTTGTAACAATATGTATTGTTATACATTGTATAGTGGGTTTAGTGGGTTTTTACAATTAAATTAGTAACTTTTTAAGTGACTTTTGTTGAACTTTGTAACATTATATATCATTATACATTTTACAATGAACTTAGTAGCTTTTTACAATGAGATTAGTAACTTTTTACAAAATGATTAGTAGCATTTTACAATGAGGTTAGTAACTTTTTACAATGAGATTATGACAAAGCAGTTGAAGATAGATATTAAATAATGTTGGAGACAACACCAATCCTTGAGGTACACCTGATTCAAAAGTGAACCAGGTAAACCTTTGCTCTCTCAGCCTAACCTGCTGTTCCTGATTTGTTAAAAATGATCTAAAACACTGGATGACATTCCCTTCTACACCCAACCCACTTAATTTCTCCAGGAACACAGAGTGACTCTGTGTCAAAAGCTGATATAGAAAGCAATAACACTATATTGGAACCTCCTCTGTCTAAGTCACAAAAAAGAAAATCAGCACTGACAATAGTAATCTCAATGCTGTGCTAGGCAGAATCTGCACTGATGTGGATTCAAAATATTTTGTTCCTTAAAAAAAACCCTCAAGTTGGCCAACACTATTTTTTCCAATAACTTTCCAGAAGATAAAAGATTTGATATAGGTTTGTAGCTGTATCACCTTTGTTAATAGGATGCACAACTGCCTGTTTCAGTTGACAGGGGAAATCCCTTCTGGCAAAAATAAATTGACCACATAGTGAACAGGAAAAAACTCATCTTTAGAAGCATATAAAACCCCAAAAGAGCAGAGATTGAATGGACAATAGGACAATTTTTACACTATTCATACTGCTCACAATTTCAGTAGTTGTCACATAATGCAATTTATCCCAAACCACAGAGACAATACATATATCTGAAAAGGAGCCCTGTATCCTCTGATGACCTAGAAACTATAAAAGGTTATCAGCTTCACCTACACAGAAGTCAGTAAATCCCTGACAGCACAATTCATGCTTAATTGGAGAAGACTCTTGTCCTTCCAGAAGTGTATTAATAATAGCAAACAGATCATGCAGCCGAATTAAAGAAGCCTATAAGTGAAACAAGAATACCACTGGAGAATATATTTATTTGGAAAAAAGGAGATACAGAATGTTGCATTACAATACATGTCATGATATTCTAGCAAATTCAGGTGATTAACAGCATGTTGAAACAACTTACAATACTTAAACTAAATAATTTCTTTATACAACATCCATTTAGCAAATATCATATTAACTCTTTTAAGTGGTCACTATTTCTGTATAACATATTTTTATCTACAAATACAAAAAAAAGGATGCAATTAAAGAATTATCTACAGTTTTTCAAATTTAAGTTTGTTATATTGTTTGTGTACAACACCAACACATTTGTACATCAAACAAACAATTTTCCACCAACTATGTATTTCTAGGAACAATCCTTCCACTTATTAAGGATGAGTTGAAAGGCTAAGTATAATATCTGTCAATAATTTCTTATTACTGGACAAAATATCTTGGAACTGATTTCCAAATAATAGTTTGAAATTAAATATCACATTGGACATAAAGTATATCTTTAATTACAGAAATGTAACATGTGTGAGAATGCCCCAACTTCTTTATAGTAAAACCAACCTTTATTTTCATCCTGAGCACTGAGTTTCTAGATTTGTATTGGTGCCCAGACTGTCATATGAGCAATTAAATATTTCTGGATGAGGGATGTGGAGAATGACTTGCTCTAAAAAGCAGCAAATAACCCAGGTTTCTTAGTTCACTGCTCCTCAAGTAGAGGACTAACCAACTGGGAAACCAGGCTTCAAATCTTGTTTCTCCCACTAATGCTCCTTGTGACTGCGGGGCAAGTTACTTCACTCTATATTTTCTCAGGTAACAAATTAAAGCTGTCTAGGCAGGGTCCTACTTACTGTACCTGAATTATAACTGACATAAGAACATAAGAACATGCCATACTGGGTCAGACCAAGGGTCCATCAAGCCCAGCATCCTGTTTCCAACAGTGGCCAATCCAGGCCATAAGAACCTGGCAAGTACCCCAAAACTAAGTCTATTCCATGTTACCATTGCTAATGGCAGTGGCTATTCTCTAAGAGGTAGATTTTAAAAACATACGCGCGCGTGAACAAAAGTACGCTGGGTTTTATCAGATGCGCGCATAGCCGCACGTATCTTATAAAATCCGGGGTCGGCGCGTGCAAGGGGGTGCACATTTGTGCAACTTGCATGCGCCAAGCCCTGCGCGCGCAGCCCGTTCCCTCCGAGGCCGCTCTGAAATCGGAGTGGCCTCGGAAGGAACTTTCTTTCTACCCCCTGCACCTTCCCTTCCCTTACCTAACCCCCCCCCCCGGCCCTATCTAGACCCCCCCTACCTTTATTGGAGAAGTTACTACTGCCTACAGGCAGTAGTAACTTACGCGCCGGCGTGGCAGGCACCGACATAGGCCGCTGTGTCGGGGCACTCGGCCATGCCCCCAGACCGCCCATACGCCCTGGACACGCCCCTGATCCCTAACTGTGCCCCCCTGGCCACGCCCCTGACCGCCCCTTTTTGCAAGCCCCAGGACTTACACGCGTCCTGTTATGTTATGAGTAAAGTCAATAGTGGACCCTTGGGCCGGCTGAGGTGGACAGCGTCCACAGGAGTTAATAAGCCGGGAGGCGGCACTCAGCTGGAGCGGACTGGTGGTGTCTTCACCCTGGAAACCCGAGACCCCCCCAGGAGGAGCCCGTAGGGGTCCGAGTCGCTGGGACTTAGGAGAATCGTGAATGAGTCCGAGATCAGTGGCTGGCTGAAGACAAGGAGAATCGTGAAGAAGACCAAGGTTCGTGGCTGGCTGAAGACAAAGGAGAATCGTGAAGAAGACCAAGGTTCGTGGCTGGCTGAAGACAAAGGAGAATCGTGAAGAAGACCAAGGTTCGGGGCTGGCTGAAGACAAAGGAGAATCGTGAAGAAGACCAAGGTTCGTGGCTGGCTGAAGACAAAGGAGAATCAGGTACCGGAGCTGGAGTCAGGATATGTGGACAGCAAGTAGAGCCCAGAGCTGGAGCCAAGGCACAGCAGGACCAAACAGAACCTGACCTGGAAGCAAGGCACAGCTGGAACAAGCAGGAACCAGGGCTGGAAGCAAGGCACGGCTGGAACAAGCTGGAACCAGAGCTGGAAGCAAGGCACGGCTGGAACAAGCAGGAACCAGAGCTGGAAGCAAGGCACGGCTGGAACAAGCAGGAACCAGAGCTGAAAGCAAGGCACGGCTGGAACAAGCAGGAACCAGAGCTGAAAGCAACGCTGGGAAGCAACTAAGCACACAGTAGAGTGACCTCGTTGCAAAGGCAAAGCAAGGAAGTCAGACGCTGGTTTAAATAGCCGGCCAGTGTCTGACGTCAGGAACGGGGCGGTTCAGCACTTCCGGGTGCTGGACCTTTAAGAGCCCCCTGCTCGCGCGCGCGCGTTGCCTGGCAGTGGGAGGAGTCAGAGTCGTCCCTCGGCAGCGTCTCCACGTGGAGAGAGACGCTGCCATGCGGCCCTGCAGGCCCCAGGAGCAACGGAACGTGGCGAGACCGGGAGAGGCAGCAGAAAGGTAAGGACCCGGTCGCTAGCCTAGCGACCGGGACCGCAACAGTACCTCCCCCTTTACGCCCCCTCTTCAGAGGACTTGGCCTGTCAGGATGGTCCAGATGATATTGCCGTAGAAGAGTCTTGTCCAAGATGTTGCGGGCAGGCTCCCAGGTATTGTCTTCGTCTCCACAACCTTCCCAGGCCAGCAAATACTCCCAACGTCTGTTGGCGAAACGAGCATCCAGGACCCCTCGTACCTGAAACGTAGGATCCTCATCCGTGGTGGTGGAAGCGTCGTCAAGAGGCCTGGGGTGGAATCTGGAAAGAATTACTGGTTTTAAGAGAGAGACGTGAAAGACATCATGAATGCGTAAAGTGGTTGGGAGTCGTAGCCGGTAAGAGACCAACCCTACTCTCTCTGCTACGCGGAAGGGACCACAGAACTTGGGAGAGAGTTTCTTGGAAGGTTGCCTCAAATGTATGTTCTTTGTACTAAGCCACACTCGATCGCCTGGGAGGAAGGTGAATGCAGGTTTTCGGTGTCGATCATAGTAGCGTTTAGCAGTGCGTGCGACTTTCTGAAGACGGTGTTGAGTTGAGGACCACAATTTACTCAATTGGTCTGCGGACAATTGAGCAGCGGGTGAGGAGGTTGGTACAGGTAGAGGTAACGGTGGTTTGAGCTGTTTACCGTACACAATTTGAAAAGGGGATTTCCCCGTCGCCGTATGTATCTGATTATTATAGGCGAATTCTGCCCAAGGCAAAAGCTCCACCCAATTATCTTGTTTGTGGTTAATGAACGCTCGTAGGAACAACTTTAAAGAACGATTCATGCGTTCAGTTTGCCCATTACTTTGCGGGTGAAAAGCGGAAGAGAAACTCAACTGGATCTTAAATTTTTTGCATAAGGCTTTCCAATACCTGGCTGTGAATTGAGGACCTCTGTCTGAAACAATGTCCTGAGGCAGACCATGAATACGGAATACATGGTGTGTGAACAGAGAAGCCAGTTCAGTGGCGGAAGGTAATTTGGGTAAAGGCACAAAGTGAGCCATTTTAGAGAAACGGTCCACCGTGACCCATACCACAGTCTTGCCTTGCGAAGGTGGGAGTTCCACCATAAAGTCAGTGGCAATATGTGTCCAGGGTTCCGTGGGTATAGGTAACGGTTGTAGTAACCCTCTCGGGGGGCCATTAAGCGGTTTCTGCAGAGCGCAAGTGGGGCAAGAACTCACGTAAAGGGAAACATCACGTCGAAGCCCTGGCCACCAATAGAAACGATTTATAAGATCCAAAGTTCTTAGTCTACCAGCGTGCCCCCCGGTCAAAGAGTCGTGGCCCCAAGACAGGACTTTCCTCCGAAGCCTTTTAGGAACCGTAGTCTTACTTGAGGAACAAATGGAAGTAGTAGTTAGTTGAACACAGGCAGGATCCAGGATGGTTCGAGGAGAGTCGTCCTCTTCTTCTGGCTGAAAGGTACGAGATAGAGCATCGGCTCGAACGTTTTTCTCAGCTGGTCGAAACTTGAGGAGGAAATTGAAACGACTGAAGAAGAGTGACCATCTTGCTTGCCGCGAGTTTAGTCGTTGAGCTTGGGCCAAGTACAATAAATTTTTGTGGTCAGTGTACACTGTCACCGGATGATTAGCCCCCTCCAGCCATTGCCTCCACTCCTCGAAGGCCAACTTGATGGCTAAGAGTTCTTTGTCTCCGATGCCATAGTTACATTCAGCAGGCGAAAACTTTTTAGAGAAGTAAGAACATGGCATCAATTTGCCCGAAGTATCGTGTTGACTGAGCACTGCTCCAACAGCCAGATTCGAGGCATCGACCTCCAGGATGAAAGGTCGTTGTGGATCTGGGTGTCGTAGGCAGGAAGCGGCTAGGAATGCTTGTTTTAAGTCTTCAAAGGCAGCCGAGGCGGTAGTGGACCAATCGTGAGCGTTAACCCCTTTGCGAGTAAGCGCCGTGAGAGGAGCTACCTTCTGGGAGTAATGTGGTATAAAATGCCTGTAAAAATTGGCGAATCCAAGGAATCGCTGTAGCGCCTTCAGGCCAGACGGGCGAGGCCATTTGACAATGGCCGCCACCTTCTCTGGGTCCATCTGGAAACCGGACGAGGAAACAATATATCCCAAGAACGGAAGCGACTCGCGCTCAAACTGACATTTTTCAAATTTAGCGTATAGATGATTGTCTCTTAGAGCCTGTAAGACCTGTTTGACGTGTTGGCGATGGGAGGAGAGATCTTGGGAATAGATCAGAACGTCATCAAGGTACACTATGACGAAAGAATGAAGCATCTCCCGGAGTACCTCATTCATCAGATTTTGGAAGACAGCAGGGGCATTACATAAGCCGAAAGGCATTACTAAGTATTCGTAATGTCCATCTCGCGTGTTGAACGCTGTCTTCCACTCGTCACCGGGACGAATACGAACCAAATTGTATGCTCCACGTAAATCCAATTTTGTAAAGATCTTGGCCCCCTGAAGTCTATCGAGCAGTTCTGGGATCAGAGGCAAGGGATAGCGATCTTTCTTAGTGATGGAGTTCAGACCTCGATAGTCTATGCACGGCCGGAGGGAGCCATCTTTTTTGGACACAAAAAAGAATCCTGCTCCTGCAGGAGAGTGCGAAGGACGAATGAACCCCTTGGCAAGATTCTCCGTAATGTAGTCTGACATTGCATGGGTTTCTGGCAGAGAAAGAGGGTATACCCTACCCCGCGGGGGAGTGGAACCAGGTAATAAATCAATGGCACAGTCGAAGGGCCGATGGCATGGAAGCAGTTCAGCTTTTTGTTTGGAGAATACGTCAGCGTAATCCTGGTACGGCAAAGGAAGATCCAAGGCAGAGTGAGAGAGTAATATCTCCGGTCTAGGAACGGAATCCAGGCAATTCTGGAAACAGGAAGGACTCCATTGTGCAATTTGGAGAGAGTCCCAATGGATCACCGGAGCATGTTGTTGCAACCAAGGGAGTCCCAGGACCACAGGGTGCACCGATTTATCCAGTAGCAAAAAGGAGATTGTCTCAGTGTGAAGCACTCCCGTCCGTAAAGTGAGAGGCATCGTAGTTTCAGAAATGGATCCAGGTAGAGGGGTTCCCTGGATAGAGGTAACCCGTAATGGAGGTATCCGGCGCTTAGTAGGTAGTCCTAATTGGTGTACCAGTTCTCTCCAGATAAAGTTCCCTCCGGCTCCGGAATCAATAAAAGCTAGAGTTTGGAAGGAGCCACCTGGATACTCCAACGTTATAGGAACTGTACATTGAGGAGTGGCATTAACATAGCCTAGGGGAACCTCCCCATCTCTCCCTAGACCAGAGCTTTTCCCGGCCTCGCAGGACATTGACCTAGGAAATGACCCTTAGTGCCGCAGTATAAGCACAGGCCTTGGGTGCGGCGACGTGTCTTCTCCTCCTCGGTTAGTGGCGCCCGACCAAGCTGCATAGGTTCCTCAGAGGAGCTGTGGGAGGCTGATGGCGTCTTGTGAGGTAAAGTCAGAGACCTGGAGAAGGAGGGTGCCAAAGAGACAGGCCGACGAGGAACTCGTCCCTCCTTAGCTCGTTGCTGCAATCGCCGGTCAATCCTCCCGGCCAAGTCTATCACCCCGTTCAGAGTGAGGGGCAGGTCGCGAGCCATCAGCTCGTCCTTGATACGGCCTGCAAGGCCTTCCAGGAAAATACCCCGCAAACAGTCATCCTGCCAGCCGAGTTCCATCGCCAGAGTACGAAATTCAATAGCGTACTCCGCCAGAGAACGGGAACCTTGTCGTAGCTGTAGAATTTCAGTGGTAGCGGTGGTAGCACGAGCTGGCTCGTCAAAAGTCTGTTTGAAGTGAGTCACGAAATCCTGTAAATTGTGCAGCATAGCGTCCTGTTTTTCCCACATGGGAGAGGCCCATAGCATAGCTCTCCCATTGAGCAGAGACAAAATATATGCTACCTTGACGGCATCAGACGGGAACTGCCCTGGTAGCAAAGTGAAGCGGATGAAACATTGATTCAAAAACGCCCTGCACGATCTGGCATCCCCGGAGTATCGAGTAGGCGCTGGAAGCTGAGTCTGTGCGGGCGCTAGAACCGCCGGTGGAGGCGGGGGTTGTGGCGCCAGAGGAGGATTGGCGTCCAAGCGACTGGCTAGGCGATCCACTGTAGCAGCCAAGACCTCCAGACATTGCTGTTGCTGCTGGATTCTTTGGGCCATGCCAGGGATGGCCTGCATAGGAGCGGAGTCCGCCGAGTCCATGGCCTTTGCAAACTGTTATGTTATGAGTAAAGTCAATAGTGGACCCTTGGGCCGGCTGAGGTGGACAGCGTCCACAGGAGTTAATAAGCCGGGAGGCGGCACTCAGCTGGAGCGGACTGGTGGTGTCTTCACCCTGGAAACCCGAGACCCCCCCAGGAGGAGCCCGTAGGGGTCCGAGTCGCTGGGACTTAGGAGAATCGTGAATGAGTCCGAGATCAGTGGCTGGCTGAAGACAAGGAGAATCGTGAAGAAGACCAAGGTTCGTGGCTGGCTGAAGACAAAGGAGAATCGTGAAGAAGACCAAGGTTCGTGGCTGGCTGAAGACAAAGGAGAATCGTGAAGAAGACCAAGGTTCGGGGCTGGCTGAAGACAAAGGAGAATCGTGAAGAAGACCAAGGTTCGTGGCTGGCTGAAGACAAAGGAGAATCAGGTACCGGAGCTGGAGTCAGGATATGTGGACAGCAAGTAGAGCCCAGAGCTGGAGCCAAGGCACAGCAGGACCAAACAGAACCTGACCTGGAAGCAAGGCATGGCTGGAACAAGCAGGAACCAGGGCTGGAAGCAAGGCACGGCTGGAACAAGCTGGAACCAGAGCTGGAAGCAAGGCACGGCTGGAACAAGCAGGAACCAGAGCTGAAAGCAACGCTGGGAAGCAACTAAGCACACAGTAGAGTGACCTCGTTGCAAAGGCAAAGCAAGGAAGTCAGACGCTGGTTTAAATAGCCGGCCAGCGTCTGACGTCAGGAACGGGGCGGTTCAGCACTTCCGGGTGCTGGACCTTTAAGAGCCCCCTGCTCGCGCGCGCGCGTTGCCTGGCAGTGGGAGGAGTCAGAGTCGTCCCTCGGCAGCGTCTCCACGTGGAGAGAGACGCTGCCATGCGGCCCTGCAGGCCCCAGGAGCAACGGAACGCGGCGAGACCGGGAGAGGCAGCAGAAAGGTAAGGACCCGGTCGCTAGCCTAGCGACCGGGACCGCAACACGTCCTGGGGCTTGCGCGCGCTGCCAAGCCTATGCAAAATAGGCTCAGTGCGTGCAGGGGAGAGTTTGGGGTAGGTTTTCGGGGGTTACGCACGTATCTTACATGCGTACCCCTTTGAAAATCTACCCCTAAGTGAACTTAATAGCAGGTAATGGATTTCTCCTCCAAGAACTTATCCAATCCTTTTTTAAACACAGCTATACTAACTGCACTAACCACATCCTCTTGAAACAAATTCCAGAGTTTAATTGTGCGTTGAGTAAAAAAGAATTTTCTCCGATTAGTTTTAAATGTGCCCCATGCTAACTTCATGGAGTGCCCTCTAGTCTTTCTACAATCAGAAAGGGTTAATAACTGATTCACATCTACCTGTTCTAGACCTCTCATGATTTTAAACACCTCCAAAGTTGGTCCAGTAGTACCATCAGTCTGGTTTTCACAATATCTACAATGAAAATGCATGAGGTAGAATTGCTTGCAAATCCATTTCATGCATATTCATTATGGATATCTAGAAAACCAGACTGACTAGGGGTGTTCCAGGACTGGCTGTCATTAAGACCTTTTTCCACATATTAGCCACAGCCTAGTAAGCAAATATCAATAGAAACTCAAAACCACTTAAAAGGATGCCAACACCTTATAATGATTCAGAATTCTCTGGTAGATATTACCATGAATGGTTATTGATTTCCCATTCTAATACTGTGTATAGTGCCTCAACTGAAGCCATTTAAATCTTTGAGAATTTGCTAAGTTAAAAAATGAACACTGCCAAGATGAGATGCATACCTGAGAATGTTAATCAAATGGGCTTTATCTTGCTAGGAGTCATGTGATATTATGCACCATTCCAGTCACATCTGAATAATGAACCTATATGGTTTCAAAAACTCAAGTACTATAATTTCTTTTGATCATCCTCTAAAAGGTATCACATTCCACCAAGGTGCTAGCACTTTCCATGACCATGTTGGCTAATAGAACACTCCACTACAATACATTATACTCATATCAATTAGCATGACCCTCATTATCACTTTCAGGGTATATATATTAGAGATGTGAATTGTGTGATGGATCATCTTAATGATCAATTTCGGCTGGGGGGGGTAGGGAATCGGATCGTCGCAGTTTTGTTTTTTTAAATATCGTGTAAATCGGGGGAGGGCGGGAAAACCGGCACACTAAAACAACCCTAAAACCCACCCCGACCCTTTAAAATAAATCCCCCACCCTCCCGAACCCCCCCCCCCCACAAATGTCTTCAATTACATGGGGTCCAGTGGGGGGGTCCCGGTGTGATCTTCCACTCTTCCACCCAGGGACTTCCACTCTTCCACCCAGGGACTTTTGGCCAGCTTGGGGGGGCTTCCTGACCCCCACAAGACTTGCAAAAAGTCCAGCGGGGGTTTGGGAACGACCTCCTGCACTCGAGTCGTGTTGCTGTAATGCAAAATGGCCATACAGCCGGCGTCATTTTGCAATACTCGTTGCAAAATGGTGCCGGAGTGCAGGAGGTCGTTCCCGGACCCCTGCTGGACTTTTGGCAAGTCTTGTGGGGGTCAGGAGGCCCCCCCAAGCTGGCCAAAAGTCCCTGGGGGTCCAGCGGGGGTCCAGGAGCGATCTCCTACGCTTGTGACGTCGGGGGACAGGAACCAAAATGGCGCCAGTGCTACCTTTGCCCTGTCATAGGTAGCGCCGGCGCCATTTCTATCAATGCACCCGTGGCCCGAGAGTGGAACATCACACCGGGACCCCCCCACTGGACCCCAGGTAATTTAAGACATTTTGGGGGTGTTTGGCAGGGTGGGGGATTTATTTTAAAGGGTTGGGGTGGGTTTTAGGGATGTTTTAGTGTGCCGGTTTTCCCGCCCTCCCCCTTCCCCTCCACCTCCCCCTTCCCCCGATTTACGATTTTTGACGATAAATCGGGGGAATTCCTATTATATATCGCCTCTAACGATTTTTGACGATTTAAAATATATCGGACGATATTTTAAATCGTCAAAAAACGATTCACATCCCTAATATATATATCTTCAAATGACATCATGAATGTCTAGAAAAGGAATTAAGGAATCACAAGCATCATGTCAAGATTATGATTTCATCCTCAGCACATCTGCTGCACTGAAACAGTTTTTGTCTGTTCTATTATCTATAAATATGTCCTTGTAGTGAACCCTGTATGCTAAAATACAGCAGCAACATGGTTTCTGTATCTATTTCCTTAGTTTAGACTTAGAGATGTGGTTCTCAAAAAGTCCCTAGAGGAACACCAAGGTAATCTAATTATCAGAATATTTACAATGACCACGTACAAGTTATAATTATTGTACATACAGGTGCCTGAAAATATGCTTTATGCATATTCATCATGGATATCCTGAACATTAGTCTAGCTGGCTGGTATCCTGAGGATTGGGTTAAAATCCACTGGTTTAAAAGATGTTGTATCCAAACATGTTACTGCGCTGTGAATTTTTAGGGGGGTTGCTGTCATGATTCCAGCTACATACAGCAATACTCAGCTTTCCAATGAAGACCCATTCTTGCTATTGGTAAAACTAAGCTATCTAGACAATAATTGCTTTAATTTAATTTAATTTAATGACTGAGTATTTCTTCCAAGAAAATGGGTCCCTTGAAGGCTCAGGCTGTTGTTTGGCTGAAAGATTGCCTGGAATTGTAATGGTAATTAAACAGGACAGTCTAAAAACCTAAACTGAAATAGCCACATTTAAAAATGTATAAAAGAAGATGGGTATCGTGGTATGTTACTTCCTATATTGTTGTGAATTTTGATTCACTCCCCAGGTTGGCAAATTACCTAGGTTCTTCTATAATGTGCTTCTCCCTTAGGCCCCAGCCTCTATTCCCTCTAGTCAATCACATTCTCCTGCAACCTTCTTTCCCTATTGATATCTGAATTTTCTATTTGTCTTTAAGGTGCTTAGAGCCAGTTTTTCAACTCTTCTTAATGATCCAAGCATGAGGTATATACATAAAAGATTGTCATTTACTTTAATTATTTTTTTCTACATTTTGAAGTTATTGAATTCTAAGAGGTATATTTTAAGGATGGCAGCAAATGGCAAGATATTTGGGTAAACTTATCTGGGAAACTTTAACTGAAATATATTCAGCAGGTGTATTTCCTGCTGAATATATTTAGTTAAATCAGTATAAGTTCACCTGGATAACTTGACACAGCTCTTTACCATGACCAGACGTATCCGGCTAAGTTTAAGCCCCATCTTGAAAATCACCTGCCCATCTTTTTTTTTTTTTTTTTTTAATCTGGGTAAGTTTCAAATGGGTAATGATTTACTTGCAAAGATGTAGCCATTCAGTGGGATGGGAAATTCAAAATTCAGGGTTTGTCTCACTAATTCCAAATTTAGATAAGCCCTCATAGTGGCACAGGGCAGAGAGGATGCCACAGAGATGCCATTGCTTATGGTATAATGCTACTGTGATACTAACTGTGGCATGAAGCAGCCCCATGATGCAGAACATATTTCAAAAAAGAAGCAAGGTTGGGGATCAAAACCAAGTGGATAAGTATCAATAGTGTGGCGTGTTAAATTTTTAATGCAAAAGGAAAAAGACTTTAAAAAATACAACAATCGATAATTCTTCATCTTGTTACACTGGTCTATCATATGGCCTGCTGATTATATGTAAGGCTTAACTACATATGCTGGTTAAATAATTCCTAAGTATGCCTAATATGGTAGCCCTTTTCAACAGTTGATATTGTGATGTATTGAATGATTAAGAGAAAAACTATTGTGTGATAGATATGAATTTGCCTTTTCCTTTGAACTCTTTTTTTGATGGTAAGTCCAGACATAGCCAGACAAACTCATTTGAATATGATCCTTTACATGTTTGAGAGAGATATGTAAATAGACAATAGGGTTGGAAGCTCAACAATTGATGCTACAGTTCACAAGTTTCAAACCTGTGCTAATTCAGGTCCCTGGTGTATTTGGTGCCATGTGTCCAATATATGCATACACTTTTCTGTACATATACCATGTTTTCCTGGTTCAGTGGTCCTATAAGCTTTCCTTCTTAACTAAGGAGAAGAGAAGGAAAAAAGTATGTTGTTACATGCTAGTTGCTGGAGCTTTAATGTGGATATACCTTACCCAATGAAGTCATTTGATAGGTGCTATTCTGCAACTCTGTGAGTACTTTTGCTAGAGTAAGGGTCACATGCTTAAGTGGCTGTGTATATATGTTAAAAGTGCAAGACACTGTCGGGCGGATTTTCAAAGCCCTGCTCGCGTAAATCCGCTCGGATTTATGCAAGCAGGGCCTTGCGCGCCGGCGCACCTATTTTCCATAGGCCGCCGGCGCGCACAGAACCCCGGGACACGCGTAGGTCCCGGGGTTTTTGGACGGGGGCGTGTCGGGGGCGGGGCCGAATGACATGGCGTTTTGGGGGCGGGACGCGGAGTTTCGGGGGTGGGCCCGGTGGCGTGGTTTCGGCCGGGGCGTTCTGGGGTCATGGCCGCGCTCTCCGGAACCGCCCCCGGGTCGGGTCTCGGCGCACCAGCAGCCCGCTGACGCGCGTGGATTTACGTCTCCCTCCGAGAGGCGTAAATCCATGGATAAAGGTAGGGGGGGTTTAGATAGGGCCGGGGGGGTGAGTTAGGTAGAGGAAGGGAGGGGAAGGTGAGGGGAGGGTGAAAGAGAGTTCCCTCCGAGGCCGCTCCGATTTCGGAGCGGCCTCGGAGGGAATGGAGGCAGGCTGCGCGGCTCGGCGCGCGCCAGCTGCCCAAAATCGGCAGCCTTGCGCGCACCGATCCAGGATTTTACAGGATACGCATGGCTATGCACATATCTTATAAAATCCAGCGTACTTTTGTTTGCGCCTGCTGCGCAAACAAAAGTACGCGATCGCGCAGTTTTTAAAAATCTACCCCTGTGATTGTTATATAGCACCAATATTATACATTGGTTTATGCATAGACTTCCAATTTCAATGTTAGCACAACTGGCTATCATTTTCCTGTCTGTGCTTATGAATTTGAATTGCATTATCTTCTGAATTTTGCATTGTTTGCTATATAAGTTGTAAAAGCCGTTAAAAGACCTACAAAATACAGGAAGTTGTCATACACAACTGGTTTCTGAAAATCATTACTTAAGTTAAAATGTAAGTTGAAACTAGTTGCCCCATAAAAAAATGTTATAAAGGCAGGATTTGTCTGAGCACCAGGGTCCAATACCCTTTTTTCACCAAAATAACATGAAATTTAGAAATATATAGTACTGCACAAATTATAGACACATCTGAAACCATTACTTTTTTTTTGTGCCTAGGCATGCTTACAGGCCATTGGACTGATATTGTTTTAAGGAGAGGAAGTCCTTGGTACTCTTCCTAGTAATGTTCCTCCATTTGGTTCATTAGTTTCAAAACAGCACCATATAATTGTAACCATAACCAGCAATATTAACAGAAAATATGGGTGCAAAGACAATGAATATATTATATAGGGCTCTTATGTTACTCGCCAAGTCATTGTCATGAAAGCATGTGTTCCAGCAGTGTAAGTCTTTTCATCACTCTGCCAACCTACTTCCACAGAGAGTTCATTTTTTTAAGGAGCAAATGTGGGCTAATGAGCAGGAGGATGGAAAACTGAAGAAAACACAACAAACTCCCTTCAGCTGTTAATTGCTTAAAGCTAAAGGAATTCTGATATTTTTTCTTAGATCACCCATTTTTCTGTTCATTAGCCCATGCCTGTTCTTTATGTAACATCATGCTCCATGGGTATGAAAAGTCACAGATACCTATGCAGACTGTCTGCTGGACAACACTGCTAAATCTGATGCTGTCCTCATGCTATCTATCCAGCCTTGCGTGTAACAAAGGTATCTGTTCCTGTCTCTATTTGCTGACACCAAAGCCACCTGTGCTGACATCATCAACAGAGGTCCATAATGATGAGAATGACATTGGGTCACTGATCATGATGTTGGTTCATAGCATCAACAGGCCAGAGAGAATGGAATACTTGCATGAGGTAGGTGAGCCACATAAAATATGGTGACAGGCCAGGTCATAGTTTCCCATCTCTACTCTAAATCATTCTCTTGGTCATCTGTCTCATCCCCTCATCTTATTAATTATCTTCCTCTTCTTCATATCATTCATCATCTTTTTCTGCAATAGGAACAACATTCATTGTACTTTTTCCTCATGGAAAAAAGCACCCTAATGCTGCTGTTTTGAGTATATCATCCTTATATAGCTCCTGTAGCAGATAAACTTGCTATTTATTTCTCTGGATACTATAAGGCTACATTTACAATTTGGATTATTATCCATGAAACACTCCTGAATGTAGTTCATAGTCACCCAGACCTTTCTCTCTGATCTTCAAATCACAGATATTTAGCTTTTTATAGTCTTTACATAACCCTTGAATTTTCAGAATGGTACACAAGCAGCAGGGCCGGTGCAAGGGTATTAGGCACCCTAGGCGAAACGTCAGCTATGCCGCCCCCCCCCCCCCCCCACACACACACACACAATTAACTTACATTGTGCATTAATGAAAATAACGAAGTCTGTATTTATAACAGAACACTTATTTGACATTTTTATGCCATGTAAACCATTGAGATGATTTGTCTTATCGACGGTATAGAAACTCTTTTATAAATAAATAAATAAAAATAAATAAAATAAACATAAACCAAAGCTATACTTGTTGCTCAAACAAAAAAAGCAGACACATCACATAATATTAAATAATTAAAATGGCAGTCAATCAAGAAAAATAAACTTAAAAAGCCATCTTTACTTACCCCCTCCAGCAGCTCTCTTACTCCTCTTCCATGCAGGCTGTAGCACACACCAGAAGCAGCAGTAGTGGCTAAGCTCTATACTCATGGTCCTCTTCCTTAATGCCCATGTCTCTCACACACACACACCATATCAGTCATGCCCCCATGACCAGTTTCTGTCTCTCACACACCAATCATCTCCCAAACAGTCTTTGGCACACACACACCAGTCACCTTCCTGAACAGTTTCTCTCATGCCATACACACACAGGCTTCCCACTCCCGTGTTCCACTTACATATATGGGCTTCTCACTCTCATAATCACTTTCTTTCTCACACACATACCCAGAGTTCTCACTTCCATGCTTTTTCTCTCTTTCACACACACACACACACACACACACACACACACTCACCAGTCTCTCACTCCCATGCTTTCTTTCACATACACCCCCACACCAGGCTTCTTACTCCCATGCTTTCTCACATACCCAGAGTTCTCACTTCCATGCTTTTTCTCTCTTTCACACACACACACACACACACACACACATCCCTGACTGTCTCACACATCAGTCATCTCCTTGAGCAGTCACTTTCATTGTCTCTCACATATACACATACATCAGCTCTCTGACCAGTTTCTCTCAATCACACACACATGCTCTCCATCAAATACATTCTCTCACTTACACACAGACTCTCAATCACACGCAGGCAGGCAGGCAGGCAGGCTGGCTGCTTCTCTCTCTTTCTCTCACTCACTTCCTCCCCCCCCCCCAGCACAAACGGTAGCTGCTCCTCCTCCTCCAGCCCCTGCAGGCCAAGAAGGAAGAATCCCATCGGCCGCAGGAGGCTCGTGCTGCTCTCTCCTTTCCCGATTACCGGCTGCTTCAGTTGCTCTGGGGCCGATGCTGCTGTCGCCGCTATTTTTTCACGCAGCATTTCTCTTTCTTCCCGCGCATCACTTCCTGTTCCGGTTCAAAGGGGGGGGGGGGGCGGGAAGAAGACCAGCCGCGGATGCAACAGCTTTTTTTTTTTTTTTTTTGCACCGCTGCCGTTCCTGCTGGGCTTGAACGTGCCGATAGCCCGGCGGCAACGGCAGCAGGGAAGAAAGAGCAGCGGGAGGGACCGGGAGCCACGCGAACCGCTGGGGGAGGTCAGATGGGTCTTTTGGGGCGGGCTGCCGGCAGCGGCTGTTTTATTTTTATCGGGGGGGGGGGGGGGGCGGCGGCTCTCTTAATTTTACCGGGGCAGTGCCGCCCCCGGGAAGCTGGCGCCCTAGGCGACCGCCTAGTTCGCCTAGTGCTTCCGCCGGCCCTGACAAGCAGGAACTTCATTTAGAAATCACCATTTGCATTGCCTCCCTGGAGACATGTTAAGCTATATTTGGCAGCTTTAAAACTTGATACTCAATTTTCTCATTTGGTATTAAAGGTTCCATCAGGCATTCACTTCCAGAAAAGGACAGTGTCATCAACATTGAAAACTTGCTCTGATTTGTGCCCCTCTTCTCCAATGATTTTTCTCAGCAGTCAGATTAATCACATACAAAGTCTATATTAGCACTTGCTTTTTCATCACTCATATTGATGTTATGCAATTTGTAAAAGTCTTTTAGATTTCACAAAGCAATCAAACTGCCAATACTGATTTATCTTTCAGAGTTCTTTCTGTGCTGATACTGTAAGTCTTCAAACAGACTATGTACTTTCTTGTCAGGACTAGCAACTGGTGGGTTTCAACCATGGAGGACTACTCAGAAAAGAAGAATGTTACTGTACTCTAGCCACTACACTAGTTTTAGTTTAAGGAAAACAGAGGTAATTAAGGGAATGATCCGAATGCTAGGGCCAATAACTAAACCCTTCAGAATCCTGATTGGGCCTTCAGCCTTGGAAAGGAGTAACTGGGATCTAGGAAGCTGCCCCTGGAAACTTAATGGCTTCCTGGTCCATCACTTGCAACCCAGACTCTGCCTCTGTGCAGAAGTGGCTTATTCTAAAACTGGAATGACACATCATTTTACAGATACTTTGATTTGGACTGCACCTTAAAGTGGAAGAGGATAAAACATCCCCGGAAGAGGAGGAACCAGAACTCATAAAGCCCAAAGCTGCAGGATCAGTAATCAACACACCTAGGATGTAAAGGTAGTGATGGTGGTGTTTCACTTCTGAGGGATAAGGAATCATCCATCATCTGAACAGACATGTTGTTCCTGGAGGTGTGTGTTGTTCATGAGATGCCAAAATCTGAGACATTATGGAGAGATTCATAAGACTCATTAAATCTACTACCTATTATCTAATGTTGTACATCCATGATGGCACAAATGATAATACTAAATACCACATAGAATGTTTGAAAATTGACTTCTTAGCTATGAGAGAGAGAGAGAGAGAGAAGCAGACAGATGCACAGGTGGTATTCTTCTCAATCCTCCCAGTCAAGAATAAAATCCAAGGCAAAGAAAGCCACATTCTAAGAGATGAATAAATGGCTGTTTACATGATGTCAACATTATGTAAACAAATCCTAACAAATCCTCGGTCCACAACTCCATTCATAAGCGAACACTTTCGACTGTGGGTCCGCTCCATTGGAATTCGCTTCCCCCAGATATACGCCAGGAACAATGCCATCTCTCCTTCAGAAAGAAACTGAAAACCTGGCTGTTCACACAAGCTTACCGTTGAAGGAACCTTTATCAACCTACATTGACTCTCACCCTCTGACCTCTTCCCTAACTCCTCCCCCCCTCCCTGTCTTAGTCCCTGCCCTGCCACCACACCTCCCTGCTTACCTCCCCATGTTTCCTCCGTCCACAAGATATGTTAATAATCTCCTAAGATAAATCTACAACCGAGATCAATCTAGCTGTTTATGTCTCGCTACTCTATTGTTTTTCATTGTTTTTCATTGACTATTTTATCACTCTCCAGTTGTTATCGTTTAAAAAATCTTTCCTGTCCTCCAGGTCCCATGTTTCGCTCCCTGTTTAATGTAACTTTACCTTCTATAAAGTTGTTAATTGGTTTCCCCCTGTTCTATTGTAAACTGGTATGATAAGACCTTGTCTTGAGTATCGGTATAGTAAAATAATTTAAATAAATAAATAAATAAAACAAGAGAGTTTCAGTTTCCTGGAAAATGGAATGATATTCCAAGGACTGTTAAACATAAATGGGATCCATCTATCAAATAAGGCATGCAATATCTTTAGAAACAGACTGGCAAACCTACAGTGAAGGGATTTAAAGTAGGTTTTCTGGGGACACATGAACAAAACCCTAAAAATATAGAAGTTCTCAGGTAAATAAAATATAAGACACATAAAGAAATGGAGTAAACTGCAACACCTGGAAAACTATGAACACTAATGCTCATACCATGGGAAATAAAGTCCCAGAGATAGAAGCTGTCATAGAAGAGACTGAAATGGGTATAGTGGTGGTTGGTCATAGAGACATGATAGAGAAATATGATTGGGATATAGTAGTTATTCAAAGCTATAATCTTTTGGGAAGTACAGGGTGGGATTAAAGGGAGAAAGAGTGGCATTCTTTATATAAAAAATATTAAAGCAACAGAAATGCAGGGCTTATGAGGTTAACATGAGGCACTGTGGATTGATCTAGAAGAAGGGCATGAAACATCCAATTTTATTATACACCTCTTTTGCAGACAGAAGAAATAGATATTTAATTGAAGAAATTCATAAAATTATTATGAAAGCTGAGGTGATTTCAATCTGACAGATATTGTCCTGGATTTATCAAAATGCACTAAATATTGCATGTGATAGGAAAAGGGGTGTGTTTTATGCTAATACCTATGTGAAGCATTATCTTAGTGCAAATTCAACCACTGGGGGGACCATGTTTAGTAGATTTAAGCTCCTGGAGAGCCAGCCACTGGAAAAGAGAGAGAGAGAGAGAGAGAGAGAGAGAGAGAGAGAGAGAGAACCTAGCCATGATTCACTCACACTAGATTGGTATTTATATCTCTATGGGAAGCCCACCTAGTCAATCAAGGTGAGGTTTAGGTATTAGTGTAGGGGTTAGGGGCCACTTTGACATTCAAACTGAGATGTACGAACAGAAAAGTTCTCTCTTGTGAAGATTTCATGACCTTCGGAGTGATGAAACTCACCCAAAGATGAGATTTGTGCAATGTTCTCTCAACCTAGCTTGATGTTACCCAGGTAGAGAGTCCATCAAGCTAGGTTGAGAGAACATTGCACAAATTTCATTTTGGGTGAGTTTCCTCTCTCCGAAGTTCATCAGATCTTCACAAGAGAGCACTGTTCTGTTCGTACATCTCACTTTGAATGTCAAAGTGGCCCCTAACCCCTACACTAATACATCAAAATGCTAGGTGGGCCTCCCATAGAGATAAAAATACCTATCAAGGGTGAGGGCATTAGGGCTAGGTTCTCTCTCTCTCAACTTAAAACAACATGTGCAAAAAACATCACAACTGTGATAAAGCCCTATCACACAGCTTTACACAAATAAAAAGGCATAGTTAAAGCCATGCAATACTAGGGATGCAAATCGTTTTTCAACAATTAAAATTATCATCAGATAATTTTAATATCGTCTTAAATCGTTATAGAACACAATACAACAGAAATTCTAACGATTTATCGTTAAAAATTGTTAAATCGTGTTAGTGCGCACTAACTCCCGTTAGTGCGCACTAACAGAAAATGATACAAATTGACACTTTCCAGGTCAGTAAAGGTCAGTTAGGAATGAATATGTATTCCTATTGGAAGGCTGCCCTCTTATCTATTGATGTTACCAAGGTTCCCACTGAGGTGATGGTTGGGGGGATGGGAAATGGAAATGGAAACTCAGGAACACTAACAGAAAATGATACAAATTATTAGGGATGTGAATCGTGTCCTCGATCGTCTTAACGATCAATTTCGGCTGGGAGGGGGAGGGAATCGTATTGTTGCCGTTTGGGGGGGTAAAATATCGTGAAAAATCGTGAAAAATCGTGAAAAATCTAAAAATCTAAAAATCGCAAAACCGGCACATTAAAACCCCCTAAAACCCACCCCCGACCCTTTAAATTAAATCCCCCACCCTCCCGAACCCCCCCCCAAATGAGTTAAATAACCTGCGGGTCCAGCGGCGGTCCGGAACAGCAGCGGTCCGGAATGGGCTCCTGCTCCTGAATCTTGTTGTCTTCAGCCGGCGCCATTTTCCAAAATGGCGCCGAAAAATGGCGGCGGCCATAGACGAACACGATTGGACGGCAGGAGGTCCTTCCGGACCCCCGCTGGACTTTTGGCAAGTCTCGTGGGGGTCAGGAGGCCCCCCACAAGCTGGCCAAAAGTTCCTGGAGGTCCAGCGGGGGTCAGGGAGCGATTTCCCGCCGCAAATCGTTTTCGTACGGAAAATGGCGCCGGCAGGAGATCGACTGCAGGAGGTCGTTCAGCGAGGGTTCCGGCACTAACTCCCGGTTAGTGCGCACTAATCCGAAAAAACAATTTTTTAACTAAAAAATTGTGCCAAACACGATTTTCTTCTCCTGCCAGACGATTTCAATCGTTAAGACGATAGGGCACACGATTCACATCCCTATGCAATACAACTTCACAAAACTGTGAGCCCAGCCCACATGGCCAACCTCATTTGCATCACACCAAACATTATGGTGCTTTCACATGCATTAAAGGCATTTTTTGCATGCAAAACATCATATAGCACTTTGATAAATGACCCCCATTGTTTGAGACATCACAGCTGCAATGTCATTTAGAAGCAGGGAGATCCTAGATTGTCTGCAGGAAGAACTGTACAGTCAACTAGTAATAGAATGACCACATAAAGATGCAATACTGGACCTGATACACTAAAAAATGATATAGCTGAACTAGAAAAGATATAGAGGATGACCAACATGATATTGGGAGTGGAATGGCTCACCTTTGAGGAAAGGCTAAATAGGTTATTGCTTTTCAATTACTGAACGGAGATATGATAGAGGTCTATAAAATTTTGCGTGGAGTAGAATGGGTAAAAAGGGAATGGTAATTTAGCCTTTCAAATATTTATTTATTTATTGGTTAAATTTATAATTATCTTAGTTGTAATATACACTCTAAACAAAGTACAGTAAAGTTTATATAAATCAACAATATTCATTTAAAAAACATCATTTAAACACAGTATAAAATAGCAAATAAATAAAATAAAATAACCATAATCAATTAAAATTAAATTAATTAATAAACTAATCCAAATAAAAAGGTCTACAATTTCTTACAAAATCCAAGATATTCACATACCTCTCTAATATCTTGTATCAATTTATTCAATAGATATGGATCAATACAACAAAAAGTTTGGTCACAGGAATATTTTAAGTGAGCTTCCAGTAATGATGAAGCAGACAAAAGACCCACTTGAGATGAATAAAGTGTTCTCACTGAGATGTAAAATTGAAGATGAGCACTCAGATAATCAGCTCCTTCTTTATGCAGCAATTTAAAAACCAAGCATAAACTTTTAAAATGTACCTAAACTGTACTGCCTGATTCACTAAGGCTTTTCTCCCAGTCTGTGCCTATGGAAAAATATCTTCATGAATCAGGACCTTATTAGATTGTAAGCCCTCTAGGAATAGGAAAATATCTACAGGACCTGAATCTAATCCAGTTTGAAGTACCTGAAGGATAGAATATAAATCAAGCTAAAAATAAATAAAACTTTATAGAGAACCATTGTAGCTGTTTTAAAACAGGGAACATATGTTCCCTGTGCTAACAATAATATGTGCAGCAGTGTGTTGTACCAACTGTAAATTCTGAGGTCCATATTCCAAAGCATTTAGCAGGATAACTTGGGCACTTATTTGGCTAAATTCTAACTGAATAATACGTTAGCTGGCTAGAATTTAGCCAGATAAATTAGTGACATGCTGGTGGCATAAGACAGATGGATATATGCTGCAGCTCTACCATACCACTGAATATATGGGATAAATTGGCTAGATAAGTTTACCTGTTTAAATAGCCAAGTCACACAGTGACTGAATATGGATCTCAGTATATATATTTATTTGCAATTCAAATCAGCAGAGATAAATCTAAAGTCTGGACCACCGTAACCATCTGGTCCCTTAGTCAGGAGAGATTTGGCTTGCTTAATTAAAAGTAAATACATAAAATATGTTTTACAAACATGTTTAATCTGGGGATCCATAGCAAACTGACTATCCAAAATTACTTCAAGGTATTATGACTACTTGACACTCTATGAGGTTAATAGGTAGCATAATTAAAACAAATCAGAGAAAATCTTTTTGTTTCATTCATCATACCGTTAAACTGAGGAATTATTTGACAAGGATGTGTTAAAAGCAGTTAGTATAATTGGGTTTAATATGATTTTAAACAAGTTCCAGGAGAAAGAGATCATAAATCATTATTAGACATTTAGAATTGGGAAAGCCGCTGGGTTATCACTGGTTCTGAGAAAGAAGGATCCCTACTGGGATCCTGCTTGGTATTTGTAGCTTGGCTTGGCCACTTGGAGACAGAATACTAGACTTTATAGACTTTTGGTGTTACCCAGTATGACATTTCTTATGATTCTTATATTCAAATGGGGAAACTATTTTTGATTTCATAATACCGTGTTTCCCCGATAGTAAGACACCCCTGATAGTAAGACGTAGTGGGAATTTTAGGGGGGTCGGCTAATGTAACACATCCCCCGAAAGTAAGACGTACCTGTCATTTCAAAAAAAAATTATTTTTAAATACCTGTCGGAGGGCCGCGTGGGTCCAGGCGGCTGGCGGCGGGAGCCGGGTGGTCGAGTGTTAAATCTAGGCCGCGGGCGGGTGGGCGCTTGTTCCAGGCGGTGGCGGGCGGGGGGGGGGGGCGGGGGGACGCGCGTTAGTTCGAGACGGCCGGCGGGCGGCGGGTGGTCGCGTGTTAAATCTAGACCGGGTCGCACAGGCGCGCATTCATTCACTGCCGGTGGGGGCTGCCTCGGCAGCCCCCACCGGCAGTGAATGAATGCGCGCCTGTGCGACCCCTGCAATTCGGCGCTGGGGGCTGCCGGTGGGGGCTGCCGGTGGGGGCTGCGGCAGTGAATGAATTCATTCATCCAGGCGGAGGAGCCGGCTGCTTTCGCCGCTGCCGGCTGCTTTCGGCTGCCGCTGCCGGCTGCTTTCGGCGCTCAAGGCAGTCACATGCTGTGACGTCACGGCATGTGACTGCCTTGAGCGCCGAAAGCAGCCGGCAGCGGCAGCCGAAAGCAGCCGGCAGCGGCGAAAGCAGCCGGCTCCTCCGCCTGGATGAATGAATTCATTCAGTGCCGCAGCCCCCACCGGCAGCCCCCACCGGCAGCCCCCAGCGCCGAATCGCAGGGGTCGCACAGGCGCTGTGGGCCTGTGCGCGCATTCATTCACTGCCGGTGGGGGCTGCCGAGGCAGCCCCCACCGGCAGTGAATGAATGCGCGCCTGTGCGACCCGGCCTAGATTTAACATGCGACCACCCGCCGCCCGCCGGCCGTCTCGAACTAACGCGCATCCACCCGCCGCCGCCGCCGCCGCCTGGAACAAGCGCCCACCCGCCCGCGGCCTAGATTTAACACGCGACCACCCGGCTCCCGCCGCCAGCCGCCTGGACCCACGCGGCCCTACGACAGGTATTTAAAAATATTTTTTTTTTGAACACTCAGGTTTTTTTTCCAATATAAGACATACCCTGAAAGTAAGACATAGTGGGACTTTTGGGGGTAAAAAGAAAGTAAGATGCTGTCTTATATTCGGGGAAACACGGTAGGAAAAGTAAAAAGTCATGGGATAGGTGGCGATGTCCTTTCATGGATTGCAAACTGGCTAAAAGACAGGAAACAGAGAGTAGGATTAAATGGACAATTTTCTCAGTAAAAGGGAGTGGACAGTGGAGTGCCTCAGGGATCTGTATTGGGACCCTTACTTTTCAATATATTTATAAATGATCTGGAAAGAAATACGACGAGTGAGATAATCAAATTTGCAGATGACACAAAATTGTTCAGAGTAGTTAAATCACAAGCAGATTGTGATAAATTGTAGGAAGACCTTGTGAGACTGGAAAATTGGGCATCCAAATAGCAGATGATATTTAATGTGGATAAGTGCAAGGTGATACATATAGGGAAAAATAACCCATGCTATAATTACACGATGTTGGGTTCCATATTAGGTGCTACAACCCAAGAAAGAGATCTAGGTGTCATAGTGAATAATACATTGAAATTGTCAGTTCGGTGTGCTGTGGCAGTCAAAAAAGCAAACAGAATGTTAGGAATTATTAGGAAGGGAATGGTGAATAAAACGGAAAATGTCATAATGCCTTTGTATCGCTCCATGGTGAGACCGCACCTTGAATACTGTGTACAATTCTGGTCGCCGCATCTCAAAAAAGATATAATTGCGATGGAGAAGGTACAGAGAAGGGTTACCAAAATGATAAGGGGAATGGAACAGCTCCCCTATGAGGAAAGACTAAAGAGGTTAGGACTTTTCAGCATGGAGAAGAGACGACTGAGGGGGATATGATAGAGATGTTTAAAATCATGAGAGGTCTAGAACGAGTGGATGTGAATCGGTTATTTACTCTTTCGGATAGTAGAAAGACTAGGGGGCACTCCATGAAGTTAGCATGGGGCACATTTAAAACTAATCGGAGAAAGTTCTTTTTTACTCAACGCACAATTAAACTCTGGAATTTGTTGCCAGAGGATGTGGTTAGTGCAGTTAGTATAGCTGTGTTTAAAAAAGGATTGGATAAGTTATTGGAGGAGAAGTCCATTACCTGCTATTAAGTTCACTTAGAGAATAGCCACTGCCATTAGCAATGGTAACATGGAATAGACTTAGTTTTTGGGTACTTCCTAGGTTCTTATGGCCTGGATTGGCCACTGTTGGAAACAAGATGCTGGGCTTGATGGACCCTTGGTCTGACCCAGTATGGCATTTTGTTATGTTCTTATGTTCCTAAGAGTGACCAAAATGATAAAGGGGATGGAACAACTGACCTATGAGGAAATGCTAAAAAGAATAGGGCTTTTCAGCATGGAAAAGATATGACAGAGATCTATAAAATAATAAGTGGAATGAAGCAGGTAAACACAAATTGGTGAACACAAATTGGATGTTTACTCTTTCAAAAAGTACAAAGACTAGGGGACATGCAATAAAGTTAATAAGTAGTTCATTTAAAACAAATAAGAGAAATATTTTTCTACTCAATGTATAATTAAGCTCTGAAAAGTTTTCACAGATGATGTGCTGAAAGTTGTTATTGTAGCTGGGTTTAAAAAAGATTTGGACAAGTTTGTGAAGAAAAAGTTCATAAAATGGACTTAAGGGAAATTGACTGCTTAGCCCTGGGATTAGCAGTGTGGAATATATCTACCCCTTAGGATCCTGCCAGGTACTTGTGACCCATATTGGACACTTTTGGAACAGTATATTGGTCTTGATGAACCTTTGGTCTTGCCCAGTATCAAAAGTATTATGTTCTCAATGCATTTAAATATCTCCAATGAATAAATGCACAGGAGGCATGTATCTTTCCACAGAAAACATACTCTAGTAACATCAGTCATGTGATGAAGGTGAAAGGGGACAGCAGTCATGTGATGAAGGTGAACCCATTTGTGGGTTCCACGAAATGCATGGTGAACCCCCACGAATGCAACATATGAATAGATTCATTCCTTTGGTCCACAGTGTTTTAGTAGCCGTTTGAAATAGAAGGCCATGTGAGAGTATCCACCAGGGGCGGATTAGCCTACTGGGGGATCGGGCTTCCCCCGGTGGGTTGGACTAGCTGATCATGTGGCCTCCTCTGCTCTTGCTCACATTTGAGGGTGCCGGGCTGAAGAAATGAAGACAGGTGCAGCCTGCTGCCGCTGGCCTCCGGCGGGTCCAAAGGAAAAAAAGATTGGCGCAGCCAGCCACCGCCGGAGAAATGAAGATTGGCACAGCCAGCTGCCATCAGAGAGCAGGCCAGCGGGGCCAAAGAAAAGAAGATCGGTGGGGCCAAAGAAAAGAAGATTGGCACAGCCATCCGCCGCCAGAGAGCAGGCCGGCAGGGCTGAAGAAAAGAAGATTGGCGCAGCCAGCCACCGCCCAAGACCAGGCCGGTGGGGCTGAAGAAAAGAAAAGAAGCTGCCGCTGGAGAAATGAAGACAGGCGCAGCCAGCCGCCGCCGGAGAGCAGGCCGGTGGGGCCGAAGAGAAGAAGATCGGCGATGCTAGCTGCTGCAGGAGACGAACTGTTCAGCTGGGGGCTTTTGTGTGTATATATATAAATTTGAGATCGGAAGGGTGCTTCTGTGTATGTGTATGTGAAAAAGGAATGGTACTTCTGTGTGTCTGTGTATATGTGGTGTGTATGTGAGAATGCAATGGTGCTTCTGTGTGTGAGACGGAAGGTGCTTCATGTATGTGAGATAGGGATGGTGCTTCTGTATGTGTGTGGTGTATATTTGAGTCAGGGAGGGTGCTTGTGTGTGTCAATGTGTGTGTGCGAGAGAGAGATGGAGCATGTTTTTGGCTGGGCTGTGGCTGTAAGAGAGGGCATGTGTGTGATTGAGCCTGTATGTAAGTGAGATAGAACATGTGTCTGATTGAGAGCTTGTGTGTAAGTGAAATAGAGAGAGCATGTGTATGATTGAAAGCCTGTGTGTAAGTAAGAGAGAGCGAGAGCATTGTGTGATTGAGAAAGACTGATCAGGGAGATGACTGGTGTGTGTCTGTGTGTGAGAGAGAGAGACAGACTGGTTGGGGAAATGATTGGTGTGCGAGAGACAGAAACTGGTCCTGAGGGTATGACCGGTGTGTGTGTGTGAGAGACATCTCAAAAAATATATAATTGTGATGGAGAAGGTACAGAGAAGGGCGACCAAAATGAAAAAGGGAATGGAACAGCTTCCCTATGAGGAAAGACTAAAGAGGTTAAGACTTTTCAGCTTGGAGAAGAGACGGCTGAGGGGGGATATGATAGATGTGTTTAAAATCATAAGAGGTCTAGAACGGGTAGATGTGAATCAGTTTTTTACTCTTTCGGATAATAGAAAGACTAGGGGGCACCCCATGAAGTTAGCATGTGGCACATTTAAAACTAATCGGAGAAAGTTCTTTTTTACTCAACGCACAATTAAACTCTGGAATTTGTTGCCAGATGATGTGGTTAGTGCAGTTAGTATAGCTGTGTTTAGAAAAGGATTGGATAAGTTCTTGGAGGAAAAGTCCATTACCTGCTATTAATTAAGTTGACTTAGATAATAACCACCGCTATTACTAGCAACAGTAACATGGAATAGACTTAGTTTTGGGGTACTTCCCAGGTTCTTATGGCCTGGATTGGCCACTGTTGGAAACAGGATGCTGGGCTTGATGGACCCTTGGTCTGACCCAGTATGGCATGTTCTTATGTTCTTATGGTTGTGGTCCTTAAGGAAGAGGACTGTGAGGACAGCTTCAGCAGCTACTGCTGCTCCTGGTTGGCCTGCAAGAGAAAGTAGGAGAACTGCTAGAGAGGGTAAGTAAAGGTGGCTTTTTAAGTTCATTTTTCTTGATTGTCTACCATTTTAATTATTAGGTAGTATGTGATGTGTCTGCTGTTTGAAATATTTTATTGGTGTTTGGTAAAGCTTTCAAAATTTGCATGAGTCTTTATTGGATATTCTATTCATCAGCTGTTTTGAAATTATTGTATTAGTATGATTTTACTATTATGATTAATTATTTATATATCTTGATTGTATTGATTGTTTCATGAGGAGAGGTGAAATTTTTGTTTTTCCATTGTTGCACTGGATAGAGTCTGGCATGATGCGTTTTACAGTTCAGTTTTTGTCTGTACATTTCTATTTATACTTTATGTGGCTTTATTCTGTATTTGGTGAGGGTTTGTGTTCTGCATGCAAAGACTGAGATGAAACATTCTTTTAATATGTGGTTTCTCTGTAGGGATCGGTAGTAGCTTGGCCTGTTCTGTTTTCCTGATAGGAGCTGTATTGATATTTTAGATTCTGGTGTAATATTTGTGGTATTCTTTTTCATAGGTAGGGTTGTTATTCTTTGAGTGTTGGCAGATAGTACTGTTTTGATAAGGGAAGACCATGCCAAAATATATCAGAATAGGTATGATGCCAAGGAGTCTAGCACGCGTGCTAGGACCTGAAAAATGATGAACTATATCTGGGTGGGGTGGATCGTTGCTGCTGTGCACAGGGCTAGTGAAAGAGTATTAGGCACCCTAGGCAAACCTTACAGCCTCGTGCCCTACACCCACCTCCCCATACACAATTTTAAATTATGCATTTAACACATATTTTACATGAAAAGTGACATTCTGAGGTAAAATTAATATATACGTTATTGTGATAATTTCATGCACTGTTGTGATGCCAACAAGAAAACTTTGTATCTTGGAATTCATATGGCATCATACCTATTGTGTAGAAAAAGCTGCATACTTCCACCAAAGAGTGAGGGTGGGGGACCTTATCTGTGAAAAGCAGGAGGAATTAGAAATGCCTCACAAGCATTTCGTTATAGATGAAGGTACAAGCTGGATTTCTATCTACACAATGAAGCAGAGGGTAGTGGAGCAGCAGGTACCCCTGCATGAGCTGTCTCAGGAAATGGAGATAGGTGTCCAGGCTCCTCTAGGGCAGCATGATTGGTCAGTCATCATGAGACAGCTTGTGAAAATCCTGAAGCCCTTTATGGATACCACAGAGGAGCTGAGTGCCACAAGTGTCAACTTGTGAGATGTTATCCCTATAGTAAATATCTTGTTAGAAAAGATGGAGGGCTTTGAATAGGAAGAAGGAATGAGAAGTGAGGTACTGTGTTGTTTGATGTCCTGGTAAAAGCAGGTGTCAGATAGGCTAAGACCTCTGACCCCAAACTCCACATATATGCTCACTACATTATGTGATCCACTTGTGAAAGGGAGACTCACATTGAAGGCCAGGAATCTGACACATATGAAGAGCATGCTGACAGAGGAGGTCTGTCAATTAAAATGCCCGAGGTTGAGGCAGAGGAGGCATATAGCACAGCAGTAAACACATTCATTGCTCAGGTCAGACAGGAGTGCAAGTCAGAGCAGCATCCTGTTATTGCCGCCTAAAACACCCTCGAGCAATGTAAAACAGAAACAATCTTAATTTCTGTCCCAGGTGATCACAAAAGCAGCTGGGAAGAAAGACAAACATCCGAAACCAGCAAAGGAGACAGAAACTAAAATCTTATTGACATGCTATCTCACAGAGACCAATGAGGACTTCTTGACAGATGTGCTGGCATATTGGTCCTACAAGTGCAACATTTGGCCAGATCTAGTGAGAGTGGCTCAGTGTAATCTCTCTTGTCTTCCAATGAGTATCCTCAGTGAAAGAGTATTTTCCATTACAGGAGACATTATAAGCCCTCATTGCTCCAGTCTGTCATCACATTTGCTTGGCTTTCCAGATTTGCCATGTGAGTGGTATGATGAATGAAAGGAAATTTAAGGTCCTGTAACTGTCTGCTCTGCCTTGTGCTTGACATGCCTCATTAATAGCAATGGAGCCTACATCCAGCATCCAGTTATTGTGACTGACTGCATCTACCTATTGTGTCTCCAACACCATCAGTTGGGCCATACTTCAACAACCATACTGCTATTGTCTCCCCACCCGAAAAGCCAATCCAAGGGTCCAAACACACCAATGCAGTGTCTGCTGTGTCCCCATCACCACCAGTTGGGCCATACTTCAACAACTTTGCTGCTGCTGCCTCTCCAACCTGAAAAACAATCCAAGGGCCACAACACACCAGTGCTGAGTCCTGCTCTGTTCCCAACCCTTCCTTGCTCTTACCAACATCACAGCAGCCAATATGCACTGACTCAGTCTGCCTGCTTTTCCCTTACCAACATTACAGTGACCAATGTTCATTGACTCAATCCACCTGCCTTTAACTTACCAACATCACAGGGGCCAGCATGCACTGACTCAATCCCCCTGGTTTCCCTTATCAACATCACAGGGACCAATATGCATTGATAAAATCCACCTGCCATGCCATTACCAAAACTGCATGGGCAAACATGCACTGACTCACTTCACATGATTTACTCTTACCAACATCTCAGGGTCCAACCTGCACTGACACAAACCGCCTTCCTTGCCCTTATAGTTTTTGCCATCACTAGAGTCTGACCAATCCTGCTACCTCCCATCTTACCCTCTCTTACAGCTATGGCATGTCATATTCCAACCCTAACCACTGTGGCCTTACCCTTAGAGCTGCAGCAATGCATATTATTTATTTATTTATAATATGCATTGCTGCAGCTCTAAGGGTAAGGCCACAGTGGTTAGGGTTGGAATATGACATGCCATAGCTGTAAGAGAGGGTAAGATGGGAGGTAGCAGGATTGGTCAGACTCTAGTGATGATTACAACCATTACCACTGTGGCTTGATGTTTTCAACTGCGGCATGCCATACTGCAACCATTACCACTGTGGTCTGCCACTTCTAGATGCTGCTGCATGTCCTACTCCACCATATCCACTCAGGCCTGACGTATCCTACATAAACCTATCTTGCTCCAGCCATGAACACAGTAGCCTGACACTTCCAGCTTCAGCATCCCATGCACCACATATCTATTTACTCCTGTTGTATCCTGCTTAGCCTATTTTGCTGCAACCACAACCCTTGGGACTTGATGCTTCAGCATATCATCCTCCAACAATATCAATATCAAAACAGTCTTAGCAAGGCTCAGGATCCTTAATAATTTCCTATAAACTTTGCAGTCCCTAAGAGTGATATATTTTCAACCTGCAAAATTATTTCTCATATACTACATGGACCTGAATCTGACAACACCACAGCTTTGGGGATGTTACAGCCATACTCTTCTGCTCCTACCATTCCAATTTTTTTAAATTAACAGATACAATTTCTGCAGCTGCTCCAAGCCATTCTTGCCACATTATGGTGCTCACTCACTCCACTGCTCTGTGCATGTGAAGAACTGGTAATCGCCTTGCAGGATATTATACCCTTTTTGCTGCATTACTCTGCTCCTACCATTGAAGTTCTTATGATACACTAGCATCACTGCTGCTGCTGCCTTTCCAAGCCAGTCTTAGTACCTGAGGGTGCTTCCTGCTAATCCAGCTGTGTTCAAGATTCTTGCCAAATACCCTTCCCCTACACTTCCTGCCCACTTCTCATCTTGCCCTAGCTATACATTGCTTTGCAAACTTACTGAAGCACTCCTCAGGGTTTTAATACCATTCTTCATCTATGGTACTCACCTTCTTGCCATCTCTTGCTCTTGCCATGGCTATCCATTCTTTTGCATACTAGTGGTACCACTCCATTATCCATAGCTGATTTCATAACCTACTCACAGGTTTCACTTCAGTATCTACCTTCCTATTACATGTGTGGTGTGCTCCGTGATACAAACTTATCCTACTGGAATGGTGGGTACTTCAACAAGCAGTGGCAACCCCCTGTAAATTTATCTGTATGCTCCAATTGTTACCCGGGGAGTGCTAGGAGAGCAGTCCCCATTAGAGAAAGTGTGCCCTTGGACCCCTGACACGATCCGACACCAAGGGTAGGTGTAGCATGGGCCCGACCCCCAGTTGGACCTGCATGTCTCTGGAACCAACATGTGGAGTGTTGGTGATGAACAGTCCTCCGACCATTCCCGGCCCTTTCGGACCTGCCGCTAGGATGGCAAGAGGCAGCAGGCCAGACTCAGGGTGTGGGCAGACAAAGGATCAGGAACAGACTCGGAAACCATAGACTGTAGACGTAGACTCTAAAGCAAGGTACTGTAGACGTAGACTCTGGAACAAGCAGGGAGGTTCAGACGTTGGTACTGTCCCTCAGGGTGCCCTACACAGCCAGTACGACTGGTCTGGTCACGGACCACCCTGTCCCACAACCGCGGGAGTGGAAGCAGTGCAGGAAGGTAAAATGCTGCACAAAGCAGTCCAGGGAAATGTACTGCACACCGGCAGTCTAAAGCGATACTGCACACCGGCAGTCTAAAGCAGGTCACTGCACACCGGCAGTCAGAAGCAAGTTAAAAACATCAGGGTCAGGAACAAACACCAAGGGACATCATGAAACATTGGGGCATGCAAGACACAGACACCAAGCTGAAGCAAATGCAGAGGCCTGACGGAGTGCTGGAAGTAGAGACATCCAGGGAGGTATAACTCCAAGGCAAGGCATGAGTGCTGGAGCAAGGCTTTTATAGCCCAGAAGCAGGCAACTCCCTGGGAGGAGACCAGATGGTCTGCCCCTAGCTGGCTCCATAAGAGTGGAGAGGAGTCGTGGGTCCGTCCCTTAGGAGAAGGGCGTGGTTCACACCAGGGCATCCAGGCTGCAGTGGAATAGGCCTCGAGCAGGCCCCAAACACCGAAGGCCTCCCAGGCCATGGAGCCAGATCCGGACAACCACTCAGGCAAGGCCCTGGCTTCAGAGCGGCCTCCAGAAGAAGGCGAGATGCCTCCTGTGGCGCAGCTACAGGAGGAATTGTAACACCAATGGAATGACTGACATCTCTCATGCCACTCTGCCTTAATTCTATACCCCTCATTCTACACCGTCAGAATGCTTGACCACTTCTTTCTGCCACTGTACCTTCCTGGCATACTCCATCTCTTACACTTTGAACTCTTCTTGCTAATGTAGGGTGCTCTGTGCACCTCTCCTATGCTTTTGAAATCTTGATACCACTCTTTCTGATTCTTTGTTCCTTTATCTGTACCTTGGGATTTTTTCTGCCACATTTTCTGTTTCATTCCCCCTTCATGGTGCCTTAGGATACTGATGCCACTTTTTGTGCCACATTGTCTCTCGTGATGCCATCAAGTGTTCATGACACTATTGCTGGACTGGCATCCTCTTTTTAAAACCTGAGGTGTTCTTTCTCCCATTTCTGTTTCTTTGCTTTACTTACATTGTGTTAGAGAACTCCTGCTAATCCTGTAACCCTTTCCAGAGTCTTAAGCTATTAGTTATGCCACTTTGCCACACTCTCTATATATATTTCCCCTTCTTAAGATTTCTTCTCACAAGCTTCTTTAGAATTGATAAAAAAAAATCATTATTCTGGAACCCATAGTAGACTGTAATACTATCCCCATAGGTTTTAATGGAAAGTGAATGCAACTAATGAAACAAATAAATGAAAACAAATATATATATTGAAACTAATGGAACAAATATGGATCCCAGCAAACCAAATGAATGAACTGAAACATTTTTTTTCCTTCTGTACATCCCTAGCAATCATTTATTTAATTTAGGAACTTTACCTCTCTAGCAAGTCCTGATGTGACATTTACCCAGTCAATACTGGGGTAATTGAAATCACCCATTATTATTGTGCTGCTAATTTTGTTAGCTTCCCTAATTTCTTTCAGAATTTCATTGTCTGTTTGTTCATTCTGGCCAGGTGGATGTTAATATAGCCCCACTGCTATTTTATTCCCCTTTTAACCTGGAATGTCCAGCCATAAACATTCAACATTACATATTGTTTCCTACAGAACTTTTATCCAGTTTATCTCAGGATATCCTCATTAATATGTATTGCTACCCCCTCCACCAATTTCATCCATCCTATCATTTTGATATAAATTTGAATTCTGGTATTACTATGTCCTATTTGTTATTCTCCCTCCACTAGGTCTCTCAATTATATCAACCTCTTCATCAAGTGCTATACACTCTAACTCTTCCAACTTGTTTTTTAGATTTCTAACATTTGTATACAAACATATCAAAGTATGATTTTGTTTGTATTAACAATTTGTTTATTAATTTAAAAACATAATTTGGAATTTTTCTGCTCTTTATTTAAAGGCACATGGCCCACTTTAGCGTTTATTGTAATGTCTCTACTGTGATGCTCTAAATTCCCTGTTCTCTTAGTATCCTTCCTAGACATATTTTTGAACCATGCGTATTTGAGCAAATTTTGACTTTCCTCTAGTTGGCACTGCAAGCAGCCAGGTTCCACTTTAGTTAAGGTCAAGCCCATGGACAAAGCCCCCCCCTCCCCAAAATAATGTCCAGTAGGGGAGTGCATTCGTTTTGAACTTAAATGTAAAACGCAACTTATTTTTTTTTTTAACTTAAAAAAGTGATGAGGCGAAAACGATCGGATTTCCAACTTATTCAACATAGCTATGTTGAATACGTTGGAAATCGCGATTGTTGGCCTCCTGACCCCCCCCCCCCAAGTTTGGGGGGGTCAGGAGGCCCCCCCAAGCTGGCCAAAAGTTCCTTTTGGGCCCAACGAGGGTCCCGGAGCGAACCCGCGGGGAATCACGTGACGCCGCGTCACTCCGACATGGCGCCGACGTCACGTGCTCCTCGCAAAGGAGTTCAGAAATGGCGTCCTGACTCCCCGCTGGATCACCAGGGAGTTGTGGTAAGTCTTGGGGGGGGGGATTAAGGAGGGTGAGGGGTTTAAATTTTTATTTGCACGTATGGACATAGACTCAACTTATGGAATTCTCCATATGTCCATATTGACCGCAAATGGGACACCCTTTCGACTTATGGACTTATGAACATAAACTTTTGCTCTGCACATCCCTAATGTCCAGTTCCTGACAAACCTAAAACACTGTTACCTGCATCATCGTCTCATGCACACATTGGGACTCTGGAGCTCTGCCTGCCTCTGGGGTCCTACACTTGGAATGAGGGACATTTCTAAGAATGCTATCCTGGAGGTTCTGGATTTCAACTTTCTATTAAAATCCTAAATTTGGCTTCAGTAACCTCCCTCTTGTTCTTTCCTATGTCATTGCCACCCACATGTACCAAGACAGCCGGCTTCTCTCCAACATTATATAATATCCTAACTATGTGATGCATGAGGTCCTTTGCCACAGGCAGGTAAGTTACCCAGTGATCCTCTCATCTACCAGTCATCCAGAAACCAACATTCCTAATAATCAAATCAACTAAATGGCCTTTCTTCCAGGGCATATGGCTTGGAGACAAATCCTTTGTGCAAGAGGGTACTAATCAACTTGATCCCAGGTCCTAGCTACAGGATTGCTTCCTGCCTCACCAAGGTGATGCTTTCCTTCCAGGTGATCTTTCTCATCCAATATGGCACAAGGACTGTCATTTTGGAGGTGGGATTTCTCTATTATGTCCCTGAATGTCTCACCTGTATTAGGGATGTGCAGACAAAAAGTTTTTGTTGCGTTTGTGATACGTTGTCGTTGAGGGTCGATTCCGTTGAATATGAAAGTATGGAGAAATCCATAAGTTGTGGATTTGTCCATACGTTTCCTGGTTCCCTAAATAAAAATTTAAACCCTCCACCCTCCTTAATCCCCCCCCCAAGACTTACCAAAACTCCCTGGTGGTCCAGTGGGGAGTCAGGAAGCCATCCCTGCACTCGTTTGCGATTTCCTCACGGCGCCGATAGCCTGTGTCACAGGGGCTGCCAATGCCATTGGTCAGCCCCTGTCACATGGTCACCGGCGCCATCTTGTGCTCCTACCACGTGACAGGTAGGTCATGTGGCAGGAGGTCACTCCGGGACCCCCGTTGGACCCAACCGGAACTTTTGGCCAGCTTGGGGGGGTCAGGAGGCCCCCTCAAGCTGGCCAAAAGTTCCGGTTGGGTCCAGCAGGGGTCCCGGAGCGGAGGGGCACGTGATGCCGACGTCATGCCGACGTGATGTCGGCGTCACGTGCTCTTCCGCTCCGGCGTCACGTGCTCTTCCGCTCCGGGACCCCCATTGTTATTGAGTTAAAATTTCTACAGAAGTAAGAATGTAAAGCTGTTTTAAATAACTTTTAGTCTATTGATTTATATTGGTCAATCAATGACTCTCAAAACATTCTGGAAGCTGGGGCATGCTAGAGCCTGAAGTCTAGCTCACTCACAGTGATCTTTAGCATCCTGTCCAGAGATTGCTGAGTAATGTATGCAGATGAGCCTTCCTATCCTCTTCTGCTGCAAAGGGTGTAAGGCCTCTGATAGCTGGGGCTGTGGTGCCTGAAGTCTAGATCGCTTGTGGTGAGTTCTGAAGTCCTCACCTGGGGGGCTGCTAAGTACTGTATACAGATAAGCCTTCTGGTCTTCTGCTGCAAGGGATGTGGGGACTCTAGAAGCTGGAGCTGTGGAACTTGAAGTCTAGATTGCCCACAGTGATCTCTAGAGTCCTCCACCAGGGACTGCTGGGTAATGTATGCAGCCAGATACACCTTCTGCTCCTCTTCTGCTGCAAGGGATGTGGGGACTCTAGAAGCTGGGGCTGTGGAGTCTAGGTTAGGATGGTCAAAAACTTTTAAACAAACACATAATAACATTGGATTTCTCATCCATTGCCAAATATAGGCTCTCTTAACTGCAAAGTTTTACTATGTCATCCCCTCTGGCATTCCTTTCCCCCCATTTCCTTTATTGAATTGTAATGACATATGCATATGCCTAAGAATTAGATGACTCATTTGATTTTAAAAAGTGTAACTGTCCTGTTTCTTAACTGACCTCATGAAGAGAGGACAACTCAAATGCTTGTTTCAGATGTTTGAAGTTAGTCCAATGAAAACGTATTATCTACAAATTTTTTTATTGATCCTTAATTCCACATATCATTAGCAAAGAATAAGAAGCAAAAAATAAATCAGGCCTATTCTCTGAAGACAGAAAAACATAGGAAATTCACATTTTTAGATCCCTAAAAGGCTAGAGGATGGGAATAAATAAAAAAAGCTTAAACAGCACGGAGCGGCAGTTACTACCCTTAAGAGAAACATGGGGGTAACCTGCACGGAGCGGCAGTTACTACCTTGGAAAGCTTGCTGGGCATTTTGGTCTTTTTCTGCCATCATTACTATGTTACTAAGTAGAGAAACAAATTGTTCCTTAGTCAGTGGCATGTAGCCAGATAACTTGTGAGTTATCCAGCTATATGTAGGCTTCTGAATATTTCCTCCTCTTATCCCGCTAAAATTTAGCCAGATTATGTAGATGTATTCAAGGGACATTAGCCAGATGATAACCAGATTTTAGTTAGCCAGATATTATCTGGGTATCTCTGATATTCAGAGTTAGCAGGATAACTTATTTGACTAAGTCTGGATCTGCTGTAGTGTAGCCCTTTAGTTAACCAGATAAACCTATCCAGCTAACTTAAAAATAAGGACATTAAAACAGGCACCTTGTCGGCCATCCTGCCATAGCCTGCTAAGTCTATTCAGCTAAATTTGCAAGCTGGCTAGTGACTGAATATTACTAGCTTCTTCAAAAATGCTATTATTTTGTTTGTCATCAAGGCTCAGAATGAGTTGAGGTTCCTATTTATTCCCTGTTAATTACTTCTTTTACATACATTTTTTTATTTACTCCAAGAAATTTATTTATTTATTTATTTATTTATTTATTTATTAGGTTTTATATACCGGGGTTCCTGTATGGGATACAGATCACCTCAGTTTACAGTAACCATTAACTTCGCTCATGGGCTGTACATAGAACAGTAGAAAACAAGAACAGTAGAAAAACTTCGCTCGTAGGCGGTACCAATACAGAAAATAACAGGAATTGGCACAAACTGGTACAACGGGTACATTAACTTTGCTCATGGGCTATACATGGAGCAATAGAAAACACAACAGTAGAAAACTTCGTTCGTAGGCGGAGCAGATAACAGAAAAAACAAGAATTGACAAAAGCTGGTACAACGGGTACAATTGGTGCCAACTGTTAGGGAGGAATACAAGAATTGGTCCAGTTAGTATCTAGAAATGATTTAGTTTGCTTAACTTTGCTTGTTAAAGTGGGTTATCTGGTAAATGTAGCAAATATACATACATATATGTTATATGTAGCAGGATGTATTTCCTTTTTCTATCCATGGTCCAGGAACCTCAAATTAAATGATATTAGCTGAGTCAGATAGCACAACTCAACACAAATCAGAAATCACTGGACTCAATATTTATGGATCTTGGATCACACAGGTAACATATTTGCAACAGTTGATCTCTAATTTTCACATAAATTCCTAGCAGTGGAGAAATAAAACAGCATATGATAATGCAATAGGCCTTATTAAAAATAACATTTGTGCCATTGTGCACTTATGAAAAATATATTTATCGAATAAGATTCAAAGTCTTCTTCAGGACAATTTGTTGTGTTAATGAGAAATAATAGCTGTAATCTATCAAAGTTTAGTACTGCAGTTTTGTTTTAAGATATATTTCCAGAAGGACTAACCTATAACAAAATAATGAAGTTGCTGCTTTATCATCCTAGTCCCCAGTTGCTGAACAGTTGCTGTAAAGAAATCGTTTTCAATGCAACTGATTCATCATTGCATGCTATTTTTAAAAAAGGGTCAGTTCAGTTTTGAGGCTATATTTTGTTTAGATTTGATTTTCTATGAGTATCTCATCTATGTAGGCACTACAGCTTTATTTCTTTAATAAGAAGTTGCATAAATGTGCACATCCCAGTTATATGAGGACTTAAAATAAGGGGTCAGGAAGAATGTAGAGCTAATCTAGATATTACTATCATGATATTTATTAAACTTGGGTGTAAAATTTTTCTCCTTGTCATTTTGTTTAGTTTTGTTCTCTCTATTTTTCAGTTTTGTTTCATTTTGTCACTTGAATGCATAAAATACATGTATAGTCAAACTTATGCACATAAAATCTTTTCTGGGAGCCTAAATTTCAAACCTATATGTGTGGCCCCACTTTTTTGCATTTGGAGCTCTGCATATATTTGCCATTTTAAAACCTGTGTAGTACTATCCATACAGATTTAAAAATATGTGGATCTCCACCCCACCCCCCCACCCCCAAAGTGCACGTGTTCTTTATATGTACCAAAAAGTATGTATGTATTCAGGAATATCAAGAACACACATAATATTTTGCTTGCAAAATTTGGTTCTGCAGGGGCAGATTAATTTCAAAATGGAGGCTCCTGCTTACAGGCCCAATTTCAGCATCCAGCAAATGGCCGAGCAAGTAAACTCCTTGTCCAAAATGAGGACTTTCTGATCCTCATCTATGGGGTGTGCTGCAATGCCCAGCAGAAAATCTAGGTATGGCATGGCCTGCTCCTTAAATTTAACTGCAGAGCCCAATGTCCCAGAGAGCTAAGTGAAGAAGAAGATGGGCCAGGAACTCAGTAGGAAAATACAACATTGCTGCTGGTACTACCGTACATGGCCTACTTATAGGCAGGGCCTGTTCTAGGGCAAATGACACCCTGGGTGAAAATCATTGATGGCCCCTCCCACCACCTCAGAGTCAAAGGATAAGAAAGTCAGAAGGGGGGAGAGGAGAAGGGTAAAGAGCAAATTCCCCACCCCTCTTCAAACTGACCTGATTTAGAGGCAATAGACACATGTTATCTCTCCCTTTGACTTCAGCATATTCCCCATTCCCATCCCCCCTACCACCACTCCACTGCTGACCTTAGAAATATAAAAAATCACATTCTCTAGATATAGAAATTCTGGATCTACAGAATAAGAATACATATTTTTTTCATTTTCTATCAATTATGTATCCCTGGATCATACAACACCAACAGAATTTATCCAAAAAAATCACAAATTCAAATGTAAATTGTTGTTTAAATAACCAAGTAGTAGAGCACATCCCTAGACTATGCATACCTTGACCTAACATTAATTGTATCTGGCAATGTGTCTATAATACATTACAAGAAAATATCTAAAAGCCCTATATGCAATCAAGAAAGCCCTGACCAGTTCTAGTCATCCAACAAAACTATTTGTAAAAACTTTTTACAACATTGCATCAACAATTTTAGAAAACTGATACAAGTTCTTATTCAGATGCTATTTAGTAAATAGTAGATAACCCAAAATATATCCACAAGTGTCAGAGACAAATACAGAATAAAGAGACCATAATGCATAAATAGAAATGTGCAAACAAATACACACCCAGGCATTTCAATAAGCCAGACATTGTATTTAATGCAACATTACTATTACTCATAACACATCAAACAATAAAATGGAGAAATATAATTATGAATCATAAAAGTAAAACTATACTAATAAATTGTTGTGTTTAAGTAAGGATGTGAACCCTTGGGCTGAGATGAGCAATGTCTCCGCCTACAGGGAGGAGCCCTGTGAGCCTAACCGTCAGCAGGCACAGTCTCAGTGATGTGGAACACAGTAGGGATGTGCAGACCAAACATTTATGTTCATAAGTCCATAAGTCGAAAGGGGGGGGTCAATTTCGGTCAATATGGACATATGGAGAATTCCATAAGTTGAGTCTATGTCCATACGTGCACCGATTCCCTAAATAAAAATTTAAACCCATCACCCTCCTTAATCCCCCCCCAAGACTTACCAAAACTCCCTGGTGGTCTAGCGGGGAGTCAGGACGCCATTTCTGTACTCCTTTGCGAGGAGCACGTGATGTCGGCGTCACGTCGGAGTGACGCGGACGTCACGTGATTCCCCGCGCGTTCGCACCAGGACCCTCGTTGGACCCAAAAGGAACTTTTGGCCTCCTGACCCCCCCAAGCTGGCCAAAAGTTCCTTTTGGGTCCAACGAGGGTCCTGGTGCGAACGCGTGGGGAATCACGTGACGTCCGCGTCACTCCGACGTGATGCCGACGTCACGTGCTCCTCGCAAAGGAGTACAGAAATGGCGTCCTGACTCCCCGCTAGACCACCAGGGAGTTTTGGTAAGTCTTGGGGGGGGGGGGGGATTAAGGAGGGTGAGGGGTTAAACTTTTTATTTAGGATCAACAATCACGATTTCCAACGTATTCAACATAGCTATGTTGAATAAGTTGGAAATCCGATCGTTTTCGCCTCATCACTTTTTTAAGTAAAAAAAAAAAAAAAGTTGTGTTTTACCTATAAGTTCAAAACGAATGCACACCCCTAGAACACAGCTAGCAATGAAGACTTTATTAATAGGAAGGAAAAATTAGTCTCCACAGAAATGGAAATATGTTCATACAGTCCTGGGCAATAGGAATTACCCAGAGTGAGACACAGTTGAGAAGATCCGGTAGTGGCCCGTGGAGCGGGATACACCGGGGATTCCCTCTGGTGAGCATAGGCAACTTCAGAATACAGATCCGGTAGTGGCCCGTGGAGCGGGGTATGCTGAGGATGTCTGTACAGTAGATGTTGAAGAACTGGTAGCGATGCCTTAACCCAGAAATGGCTCCTGTAGATGAGATGTCGGTATTTTGTAAAGCCAGAGGGTGGAAGACTCCCACAGGAGGAAGGTGGTATTGCATCCGTCGGGGTCAGACGGCTTCGCCCCTTATGCCTCACCTTTTTCTTGGCTCCTCCCGCTCACCTTGGAAGATGGTTACCTCCGTGTCAGCAAGCCACCCTCTCCGGCTTCCCCGGAACGGCTATGGCATTGCCTCCAATGTTCCTCCCAAGGTTCTACTAAGGTGCGCGCACGTGCGCTACCCACATATTTATTGCAGCTAAGGCGTGAACCTAGGGGGCGTCCCCCTCGAGTGACGTCAACACATCCGGGTATTTAGCCTATGCTTGTTTGCTAGCTCGTTGAGTTAGCAAAGACTGGAACACGGATTGGTCTTGGCCGGTCTAAGCTACTCTGCCGCTTCCTTGCTGCCACTGGAAACCCTCTCTCTGCCCTTCGGGTTAATCTCTAACCTGGGTACCTGCTCCTCGGGGGCCCTCTGCTTTCCTTTCAGGTGCCTTACTGGGACCAGGTACTCACTCCTTGAGAGCCTTCTCTCCCTGCCTTGGTGCCTGTTACCATCTACTTCTGCCTGGTGGAATCGCCAAACCTACAGCTACCATCTAGTGAGTAATATAATTCTCAGTCTGTCTCATCTACAGCTTTGCCATGCTGGGAAACCTATACCTGGATCTCCCTATACCAAATGGTAAGATAGGTCTCCTCTGCCGAGGGTCCCTGGACTGCTACCTCTGGATCAACTCACTACTGCCACCTCTGGTGGCACTCCTCTTCTGTACAATAAAATAACTAATTCTGTGATTGTACATCCTGAGTCTAGCCCAGTACTGTGGCTCCCCATGGGGCTCCTCCCCGTGGGCATGGTCATCTGCCACAGTACCCAAGAATCCACCCAAACACCGCTAAACCATAACAGGTAGTAGTGGCCTGAGGATCAGGGTATGCCATGTGGAATCCTCAATGCAGTCTGTATAGTCGAAGTCAGTAGCAGTACTCACAGTCGGTGGTTCCTGGGGCGAGGTAGAGACCAGAGGAGGCAGGTCCAATAGTAGTCAGGCAGGAAGGCCCTTCGAGGAGCGGTTAGCCTGGAATGCAGGGATGCCCCTGAGGAGCGGGTACTCAGAGCATCTGCATGCCAAGACCGAGTCAGGAGCAGAAAGTTCTTGAAGTGGAGAATACAGCAAGACGGAAGTCCTTGCTAACTCAAGGAAGGCAAGGGCAGGTCAGATTAAATACACTGGTGGGCTGATGTCATTGGGCGTGGAATCCCCCGAGGTTCCCGCCATGATGTGTTCAAATAAGGTCCTTGCGCATGCGCGTCTAGATAACTCTGGGTCCAAGATGGCGGTCAACAGCACCCACGCTGTCCCAGGAACGCCGGAGAGGTCAATATGGACTGTAGAGACTGCCATTCTTTCCAGACTTGATAGAGCGGGGAAAAAAGAGATGAGTATGAGAGGTCGCAGCCGCCTCGACCAATAGGCGTAACATAAATAGAATAAATATTTCAAATCATCTGATGAATAGAACAATCAATGATAACAAAGTGTTATAAATTTCCCAAAACACCAACAAAATATTTCTAAAGAGCAGAAGCATCAAATAATAACTAATAATTAAAAATAATAAGGATTAAAACATCTCTTGCTCTCCATATCTGGGATTTTTATAGCTGCATTAGAAAAGGTACAGAGAAGGGTGACCAAAATCATAAAGTGGATGGAATGGCTCCCCTATGAGGGACGACGAAAGAGGTTATGATAGAGGTCTATAAAATCATGAAAGGACTAGAATGGGTAAATGTGAATTTGGTTATTTACTATTTCAGATAATGCAAGGACTAGGGGGCACTCCATGAAGTTAGCAAGCAGTACTTTTATTTTATTTATTTGTTTGTTTATTTTGGAATTTTATACATCATCTTTCCAAAAGAAGATCACAATGGTTTACAATATCTGCATTCATATTCATGGTCAATGATCACATACTATGTGTCAACATTTACCTTCTAGTTCAATACCACAGAGTATACATATTCTAGTTCATGATCATAAATATTCTAGGATATCACACTATGTAATCTAGTTCATATTCATACATTTTCTTGGTTGACTTGACAATAAAAAGAAGTTCCATTTCTACTAACAGTACACGGCCCGGCCACACACATACCTCCTGATACGCATGGAATTGCCAGGCTTCTTAAAAAGAGCGGGTCGAGGGGTCAGGGTCTGGGTGGAGTGGGCGCTGACCAACACAGCAGCCATTAAGCCCTGTCTTGGTGAAGCACACGCTGGTAGTTGGCCAGCACGTGAAACTTATCCCTGCTCGGAGGAATGGGTAAGTTCTAAAACAAAAAAAAAAAAAAAATGATAGAGTAGGCTTAGCGTTTGGGGAGAAGAGCATAAAAGGGAGGAAGGCTAGGAAGGGGAATAGGAAAGATCCGTCCCAGTCCACTTCTTAATTGGAGCAGACAGGTAGGCTCTATTGCGTTGAAACATATTATTTTTTAAAATCGCCTCTTTGCACGCACATGACACCACTCACCTACAATGTGCACGCCAATATTAAAATCAGGCATGCATGCGCATGTGGGAAAAGTATTTTATAACATGCAGTGACGTGAGTACGTTATAAAATCACCACATCCATGTGCACGTGCTGGGAACTGCGTGCACATGGACACAAGCACAGAGCTTTGGAAATCTACCCCTTAGAGAATAGCCATTGCTTATTACTGGCAATAGTAGCATGGGGGTTATTTAATGTTTGAACTTGCCAAGTACATGTATCCTGGATTGGCCACTGGGATTGATGGATTCTCGATCTGATCTTATGTTCTTATGATTTCTAGTCACCCTGAGATACTGTTGATTGAGAGAGGGTGCCTCACAATCTTTATCCTTTCACACACACACATACTTACACATATTTATAGATACACTCCCTCTGTCATAGACATGCCCAACCTCTCACACACATTCCACTCTCTCTCACATACACAGGCTTTCTCCCTCATACACTCACACAAATACATACACACATAAGCACAGGGGTTCTCACAGACATATACACAAAGGTAAATTATAAAACTAGCGAGTAGGTGCACATGCATGCATGATTTCCAGCTCACAAATGAAGATTACATGATATATAATAGGCTATATGTGCATACATGGGCGTGCAATTTTGTATGATGCGTGCATGTGTAAGTGGGGGTATATTAGTAGATACGCACACTGACATAATTACCAGTTTTCCCAGTACGTTCCTGGTTTGCCCAGGTAAAGGATAGGACTTCCTCACCCCACTAGTTAATCTGCCTCCCTTTTACCCTATTTGCCCCAACTCTTGAAATCCCACTAATTAGCGTATTATTTTTTGTTACATGACTTACACACCATCCATAGCAGAAGTATAGTTATGCAGCAGGGGACCCCAGTGAGTCCTTGTGCACATAAATTCTTATGCACTGGATTCATGCTAAAGACCTGGCCCGCCCATGCCCCTCCCCTGTTGGTGAGAAAAATGTTTATGCACGTACTGGGAGATATGCATGTTACGAATGGGCTCCGGTCAGGAGTCATGAACACCACCCAGAAGGGTGGCTCCAGGTGGAGAGAGACAGGAATGGCTAGAAACAGTGTCTGGGTCCAGGCTGGGTCAGGGCAGGCGGCAGATAGCAGTGTCTGGGTCCAGGCTGGGTCAGGGCAGGCGGCAAGTATCAGTGTCTGGGTCCAGGCTGGGTCAGGGCAGGCGGCAGTGTCTGGGTTCAGGCTGGGTCAGGGCAGGCGGCAGAGCAAGGCAGATCAGAAGGCCCGTAGGCCACACACACACAGAAGGCCCGTAGGCCACACACAGTAATCAGGGCAAGGCAGGTCAGAAGGCCCATAGGCCACACACACACAGAAGGCCCGTAGGCCACACACAGTAATCAGGGCAAGGCAGGTCAGAAGGCCCGTAGGCCACACACACACAGAAGGCCCGTAGGCCACACACAGTAAGCAGGGCAAGGCAGGTCAGAAGGCCCGTAGGCCACACACACACAGAAGGCCCGTAGGCCACACACAGTAAGCAGGGCAAGGCAGGTCAGAAGGCCCGTAGGCCACACACACACAGAAGGCCCGTAGGCCACACACCGTAAGCAGAGCAAGGCAGGTCAGAAGGCCCGTAGGCCACACACACACAGAAGGCCCGTAGGCCACACACCGTAAGCAAGGCAAGGCAAGGTAGAAGGCCCGGGCAAGGTAGAAGGCCCGAAGGCCGCGCAAGGCAAGGCAAGGCAAGGCAAGAAATGAATAAGGCCCGAAGGCCACGCAAGGCAAGGCAAGGCAAGGAATAAGGCCCGAAGGCCGCGCAAGGCAAGGAATAAGGCCCGAAGGCCGCGCAAGGCAAGGTCCAGGGACCAAACGCACAGCAAGCAAGGAAGGAAGGCTAGAGCAGGGAGCCCAGGCGAGCTCAATGCCGAAGCACCGAGGGAACTGTCAGGCAGGGTTATATGGGAAAGCCCAGAACATAGAGTGGACAGGGGAGATGGACTGGGCCTGTCAGGAGAGCCAGCACTAGAGGGACCCCTGGTGGTGAGGCGGTTGCACAGCAGCCATAGCCGTAACAATGCGGTAACCCACACTGGTTTTAATATCCATGCAGCACATGCCAGGCTGAGTCACATGCATATCTCCCAACTTTGATGCATGTAGGGCTTTAAAAATTCACTTGTTATAGTAAAAAAAATATATGTTCATGCATGTTAATGTGTAGAAGTATGTGAATACACTGATCAATGGAGGTAATTTTCAAAAGGATTTACATATAAGTGAGCTTTTGAAAATTGCTACATTACATTCGATTGAATTTTCAATAGGTTTTATATGGGTAACTGCATTTTATTTATTTATTATTTATTTATTTAAAACTTTTCTATACCGTCATTTAGTAGTGCACCATCACAACGGTTTACAGTTAGGCACAAATAAGTGGTTTCTCAATTATCCATAGGGTGCCATTATTATACGGTTACATAGTTCAATAATATACTCTAAATGGGGAATGGGTGTGGTACCATTTACGATTAACTGTCTTTCTAATTTAGAACTTAATTGTGAGAAAATAATAAAAAAATAAGCAATTCTGCTTTTTCTTGGTGACTTCCTGCTTTGTGTATGTGTTGTTATTCCTCTACTTCACTGTGAAATGCTTTTTTGAAAAGCCATGTTTTTAAGCCTTTTTTGAAGAGTTTTAATTCCTTCATTAGTCTTAATTCCAGTGGTAATGTGTTCCATAATAATGGTCCTGCCAAAGATACTGCTCTCTCTCTAACTTGGGTCAACTTTGCTGTTTCGACTGAGGGTAAGGTTAGCAGAGCTTTATTGGCCGATCTGAGATTTCTTTGAGGGACATGTAATCGTAATGCGGTGTTTAGTAGGGATGTGAATCATTTTTTGACGATTTAAAAAAATCGTCAGATATTTTTTAAATCGTCAAAAATTGTTAGAGTCGCGATGCAATACAAATTCCCCCGATTTATCGTCAAAAATCGTTAAATCGGGCACGGGAATTATTTGGGGGGAGGGTGGGAAAACCGGCACACCAAAACAACCCCTAAACCCACCCTGACCCAGTAAAACCAATCCCTTACCCTCTCCCACCTCCCGAACCCCCCAAAATATTAAAATACCTGGTGGTCCAGTGGGGGGGGGGGGGGGGGGGCCCCGGCGCGATCTCCCACTCTCGGGCCATCGGCGCCATTTTGGCTGCCACTAATATAAATGGCGCCGATGGCCTGATAAAAAAAAAACCACCCGACCCTTTAAACTGACCCCCTTAGCCTCTCCCACCCTCCCAACCCCCCCCCAAAAAAACCTTTTTAAATTACCTGGTGGTCCAGGGGGGGTGCGGGGAGCAATCTCCCGCTCTCAGGCCATCGGCTGCCACTCATAAAGATGGCACCGATGGCCCTTTGCCCTTACCATGTGACAGGGTATCCGTGCATTTGACCGGCCCCTGTCACATGGTAGGAGCACTGGATGGCCATATTGCCAATATTCAAAATGGCGCCGGCGCTACCTTTGCCCTCACTATGTCATAGGGGCTGACGGTCGGCCGATGGTCTGCCCCTGTGACATAGTGAGGGCAAAGGTAGCGCCGGCGCCATTTTGACTACTTGCAATACGGCCCAAGTGCAGGAGGTCACTCCCGGACCCCCGCTGGACTTTTGGCAAGTCTTGTGGGGGTCAGGAGGCCCCCCCAAGCTGGCCAAAAGTCCCTGGGGGTCCAGCGGGGGTCTGGCAGCGATCTCCTGCACTCAGGCCGTATTGCCAATATTCAAAATGGCGCCGGCGCTACATATGCCCTGTCACATGGTAAGGGCAAAGGGCCTTGGCACCATTTTTATTAATGCAGCTGATGGCCCGGGAACGGGAGATCATTCCCTGCGGCCCCCCTGGACCACCAGGTATGTATAAAAAGTTTAGGGGGGGGTCGGGAGAGTAATGGGGTAATTTTAAAAGGTCGGGTGGGGTTTTTTTTATCGGCGCGGGCCTCACTAAAAAAAATTAGTGATGTGAATTGGAATCGGAACCGATTCCAATTCACATCTCTAACAATCAGATCTCCCCCCCCCCCCCCCCCCCCCCCCCCGATAAAACGATCGGGCATACGATTCACATCCCTAGTGTTTAGCCAGTCAGAATTTTCATCATTAATTAGCTTATGAACTATGCATATTGTTTTAAATTGAATTCTCTGTTCTATTGGGAGCCAGTGTAGATCTGCAAGTGTTTGGGTGATATGATCTCTTCTGCCTTTACCAGTAAGTATTCTGGCAGCCGAGTTCTGTAGTATTTGCAGTGGTCTGATAGTGGTGTCTGGTAATCCTAGGAAAAGTGTGTTACAGTAGTCCGTGCTGGCAAATATTAATGCTTGTAGTACTGTACGAAAGTGTTCCTGATTTAATAAGGGTTTTAGTCTTCTAAGGACCATTAGTTTGGCGTAGCCTTCTCTTACTTTTATTGATATGTGTTGCTTAAGGCTCAGTTCAGTGTCTATAATTACTCCTAGGTTTCTAGCTTTATCAGTTAACTCTACTGATTTGTCATTTTTAAGTCGAATGGGATTTTGAATTCTTTCGATGTTTTTTCGTTCAAGATGTATAAATTCTGTTTTTTCAATGTTGATTACTAGTTCCATTTGGTTTAATAGTTGTTTAATTATGTCTAGGTATAACATTGCAAAGTTTAATGTTTTTTCAATTGATTTTTCAACTGGTAGAATTAATTGAATGTCGCCAGCATATATGTAGTGTATGATCCCTAGCCCAGCCAGTAGGTGGCAGAGGGGGAGCATGTAAATGTTAAATAGAGTAGCTGAGAGTGCTGAACCCTGGGGGACTCCTGTCTTTAGTGTGATTTTGTCTGATATTGAGTTTTTTATCTGTACCTGATAAGATCTATTGTTAAGGTAGGATGTGAACCATTTAATTGTTTTGTTTTGTAATCCAATTTCTTCTAGTCTTTTCAATAGTATGTCATGGTTTACTGTGTCAAATGCTGTGGACAGATCTAGCAGTATCATGATGTAGTGTTTTCTGCTGTCAAATCCGCGAAGTACGGTATCTGTTAGAGAGATTAGTAACGTTTCTGTGCTATAGTGTTTTCTGAAGCCGTGTTGTGATGGGAAGAATATGTTATTGTTGTCTAGATGTTCTGCTAGCTGCTTTTGTACAGCTTTTTCTATTAATTTTGCGATCATGGGCAAGTTTGAAACAGGTCTATAGTTACTTAATACGGTTAGGTCACTGTTTTTCTTTTTCAGAATCGGTTTTATTATTGCATTTTTGAGTGAGTCTGGCATAACTCCTTCACTGAGTGATAGGTTAATTATTTTGGTTAGTGTGTATGAGGTTATATCAGCTAGCTTTTTTATATCTGTGGTAGGAATGGTGTCAATTTTATGTGGTGCGGGATTCAGTTTTTTTTATCATGCATTCAACTTCGGTCTGGGATACCTCGTCGAATGTGGAGAATTGTGTTACATCTCCTTTTTGCATCTTGATTTCCTGTTTTGTTAGGAACAGAATTTTGGCTTTAAGGTTTGTGATTTTGTCTGAGAAATAGTGTGCTAGGTCATTGCATTTGTTCTCTTGTGGGGCTTGGGGCATATCTGCATTATCATTAGTCAGATTTTTAACTATGTTGAATAGTGTTCATGGGTTGTTTGAAAATTTTTCAATTTTTGAATTAAAGAATTGTTTTTTTGCTTCAAGAATTATTTTTTTATAAAAGGCTAGTTGTTTCCTAAATTTGGTTAAATTTTCCGCTGATTTGTCTTTTTTCCATCTTTTTTCTTTTTTTCTCAGATTTTGTTTAATTTCCTTTAATTTTTCATTAAACCAAGGGTTTTTCTGTTTTGGTTCATGGATTTTTGAAAATTCATGGATTTTTGAAAATTTTTGAAAATTTTGAAAATTGCTACAATAATTTGTTTCAGTTACACATGTAACTCCTTTGAAAATTACTTGCTTAATGCATATTGTTATATGCATACTATATGCATAGTATAATGCATACTGCTTACAAAGGATCCTTAGCTACTCCCACTTCCAATCTACCACAACTCAGTTCGACAAAAAAACGTGCTATATCTTTAGCCAGTCGAACCATATGGAATTCCATGCCTCCTGATCTTTGACAGGAGCACTGTACGGTCACTTTAAAAAAAAAACTAAAGACCTGGCTATTTGAACAAGCCTATACCTAAAGTACCGACTCCCTGCCATCCCGCATCTCCAATCTATCTCAACCTTAGTACCCCTACAATCTCCTCCACCCTGATGCCCTCTATCCGCAACACTGGTACAAATCCCTGTCTCTGGAGTACAATATTTGTATTATATTTATTATAACATAATATATTCTTTTATATTTATTTTATATTAACTGTTACTCTTGGTTGCTTCTCTAGGCCACCATTTGTTTGAAAAAATCTCGTTCTATGTTTCTGTAACTCTTTTACTATCTTCCCTACAGCCCAAGTTCACATATGCCCTGTTTATTGTAACTTTATGCTTCTTGGTTCATTTGATTTTTACCCCTGTTGACTGTAAACCGATGTGATATTGCTATGAACGTCGGTATATAAAAGTGTTTAAATAAATAAAATAAATATTGTATAAGTGCTTTTTAAAATAGCAACTTGAGTGTGTAAATGTTGACTCTGCCCCAGAACACCCCTAGACTGCCTCTTTTTTATGCATGTATATGCACATGTGAAAGTGAAAAATGTGTTGCTTGTATATGAATTTTTGTTTTATTTGCCTAACATTTTTAAAATTCACTCCTGTGTGTGTGTGTGTGTGTGTGCATATGAGAGCCTATGTGTAACACAGGAAATTACTTGCACACACACAAACACGCATGCATACAGGCTCTCTCACAAACACATGCATACAAGTGCTCTCTCTCTCACACACACACACACACACACACACAAGCCCTTGGCACATACCCAGTCTCACACACTCATGCAAACAAAACACATTGGGGTAGCTTTTCAAAGGGTTACACGTGTATAAAACAGCACTTATGTGCGTAAGTGGCAGGAGCGAGAATAACTCGAATTTTGCATAGGAGTATTTATGTGCGCAAGTGACCCTGCGTGCGCAAATTTACACGAATAAGAAAGGGGCGTGTCAGGGGCATATCCCTGACTTATGTGCGTAAGACATATTTTATAAGTGACGCGCACAAATCCACCGGCGCGTGCAACCATTGTCACGCACATATATTTACTACTTCTTTCCTGTGTGCGCAGGCAACAACTGAAGTGTCCGTGCCTGCTGCCTCTCATCACTCAGGGACCCTACATTCTGGAGAAAGGCAGAAAATGGAAGGAAGAGGTTGTGGGGGGCTAACTGGTGATAACTGGGAAACTGCAAACGATTTCCCTAGGCACTGTTGATGTGTGTATAATGGTAGCAGACTGCCTCAGGAGCTCATAAACTCACAGCTATTCTTTGGTTATTCCTGTTTCTACACATGCTTATAATAGTGATATGTGTCCTGCGCTCTATACAGCTCAGAAAAGAAAGAGAGAGGAGGAGGAGGAGAAGAATGCTGAGACAGAGCCGGTACCCTTTACATAGAGGGGCAGATTTTCAAAGGGTTACGTGTGTAAGATACGCATGTAACCCCCAAAAAGCTGCCCCTTCTAACCCCTGCACATGCTGAGCCTATCTTGCATAGGCTTGGCAGCGCGCGCAAGCCCCGGGACACACGTAAGTCCCGCGGGCCGCGGAATGCCCCTGGTCTGTGGGCATGGTTCCAGCCCAGGGGCATTCCAGGGGCATGGCCGCAGCCTCCGGACCAGCCCCTGGACTGGAAGATGGCGCGCCGGCAGCTGGCCAGCCGTGCAAGTTACGCCTGCCTCTGGCAGGCCGAACTTGTAAAATAAAGGTAGGGGGGAATTAGTTAGGGCTGGGGGTAGGTTAGATAGGGGAAGGGAGGGGAAGGTGGGGGGGGGGGCCGGAAGGAAAGTTCCCTCCGAGGCCGTTCCGATTTTGGAGCGGCCACGGAGGGAACAGAGGATGGCTGCATGGCTCGGCGTGCGCAGGCTGCCAATTTTGCGCAGCCTTGCACGCACTGATCCTGTATTTTAGAACATGCGCGCAGCAGAGCACGCATGTTCTAAAATCGGGAGTAGATTTGTTCGCACCGGGTTGTGCGAACAAATCTACTCTCGCTCGCACCTTTTAAAATCTACCTTAGAGTTTACAAGACTCGCACACAATTTCTGGATCTGTCTGATGAGGAAGTAATGCACTGTTTCAGACTTAATAAGGAGACCAAATGATAGAGGCTGACCTGCAACCTATCACCCAAAGGGGCCATGCCTTGCTTATACACATCAAGGTGGCTACCGTCCTGGCATTTTTGGCTACTGGCAGCTTCCAAACACCGCTTGGCATGACTTCCGGAATCACTCAGTCTGCAACATCAAGGTGTCTGGAGCAGTTCCTGGCTGCCTTGCTCCAAAAAAACACAACACTTTATCTCCTTACCCTTCAGAAGAGAGGAACAGCAAGAAATAATGAGAGACTTTTACCAAATTGCACGCTTCCCCTCAGTCTTGGGAGCTATTGATTGCACTCATGTGGCTCTAAGGGCACCAGGAGGAAATGAGGCCACCTACCGCAACCTCAACCGCAAGGGTTTCCATTTTCTAAACATGCAAGTGTTGTGCAATGCCAAGGGCATCATCACCAATGTGGTGCCCTGCTTTCCAGGATCCAGTCACGACGCCTACATTCTATCACAATCCAGAATTCATGACCACTTCCAGCAAGGACACATCACTGGGGGATGGCTCCAAGGTAGTAAGCTTACAAACTTCTAACATTATACCTTCCAGCTATATGTCTGGTAGGCTTGTATTTAGGGTGGCACAGCACGAACTGTGTGTGCTTGCCCCCTGAGCTGTGCCACAATGAAGCACAGAAGGAATGTAACCTTGATTTGCTGTTTTCTACCACAGGTGACAGAGGCTATCCACTTAAAACCTGGCTCATGATCCCCATTGCCTCCTCCGCAACTGCCGCTGAGACTCGCTACAACTGGGCACACCGTAAGACCAGAGCTGTCATAGAGAGAACCTTTGGCATCCTGAAATCCCACTTCCACTGTCTCGAAAGATCTGGAGGATGCCTTCTGTACAGACCCCCTAAAGTGTATGAGATCTTTCTAGCCTGCTGTATGCTATATAACCTGCACTTAACAGACACATCCCTTTGCAGGAGGAGGCCCCTGAAGAGAATGAGGAGGCAGAGCATCTGGCTCAGGAGGAATTGGCAGAAATCCATCACTTGAGTCAAAGGCAGGCTATACAACAAAGGAACACTCTCATAGAAAGCCATTTCATAAGGTGATAGTACATTTATTTACAAGTGTGTATTTAAAGTGGGTTTATGCACAAAAATTACACAGAAATAAAAAAGTAAAAGAAAATCAAATAGATAAATAGAGTAAAAGTTCACTTCCTTGGCCGTCCTCTCTTTCGGCACAGAGGAAGCTTCGGCTGCCTCAACCTGGAGCTCCTGTGCAGTGGACTCCTCCCACTGCTGACGCTACCCCTCAGAGGGCACAGGAGGTTGGGGAAGTTCATGGCTGCAGGAAGGTACAGCCAGTGGCAGCTGTGGCTCTGGTGGTGGTGGTGGAAGCATGACAGGTGGCACAGGAGGGGGTGAGGGTGCCATCCACGGATAGCCTAGAACAGGCTGAGATGCAGGTGGCTGTCCCAAAGCATGGGCAGGTGCTAGCTATGGGAAAAGTGGCCCATAAGGTGGAGGGTAATGCATCTAGGGTCCCACGAAAGCCCATGGTGCCTCTGGTGGCTGCAGCTGCACAGGAGGCAACTGCTGCAGCATCTCCCTCCACACCTCAGTTTGTTGATCAGTAGCCCGGCAAAGGTCCCGGATCGCCTGCTGAAGCCCCTGTCCTTCCTCCCTGATGGTATCATGGAGGGCTTGTGATTCCTCCCTGATGGTATCACGGACAGACTCTGCTTCCTGCTGCACCACATCAGGCAGGCTGGAGATAGCATCCAAGATCCCGGTGCTCTGCTGTAATAGCCGTCTCTCAGCCTGACTGGCAATATATATATATATACTCGTGTGTATATATATATATATATATATTTTTTTTAATTTATTTATTTTAATTTATTTGCAGTTTTTATATACCGACATTTGTTTAGTAACCTCACATCGGTTCACAATTAACAGAAACATTGCAGCTGTGCCAAATAGAACGAACATGTGCAACAGTGCTTTACAATAAACAATAAACATTTACAATAAACAATAAACTTTACAATAAACTTGTTAACGAACATATGCAATAGTGCTTTACAATAAACGTGTTAACTGGGGGGGAGGGGAGAGAACAGTGGAATAATGAAAGGGAAAATAATATAGTGGTACAAAGCAAATTGTTATCTCACTGAATTTATAAGTCTATAAATAAATAGAATGAATTTTATAAAACACAATTGGAAAAGAGAAAAGCTGGGTATGAGAGAAAAAAATGGGATAGAAGTCTTATATACAATTGATATACAATCGATACGAATAATTGCCAACAAAAAGTTAGGTGTGGAGATAAAGAAATAGGGGATGTACGTTTAAGTACATTAGTGGGCAAGGCTGTAGGAGTAAGGAAGAGAGGAGAGCGTAAGGGTTAAGTATAAGCCTGTAGGAAAAGCCAACATTGTTCAATCCCTGACAATAGTATCACCATAACAACTCTCCTCTACAGAAAACAATGTATATTCAATCTTGTAATACAGAACATTTGTCAAAAAATATTGTTAAACACCAAGTTACTTAAATTAGAAATCACATGCTGCAAATATCAATGATTTTCATCTAAACTTCAGTTTTTGACAAATAAGCATGTAATCATACTGAAAAATACTTGGTCTTCTAATTTATCCCCATTTGTCAAGAAATATTGTTGAACACCAATTTCCTTAATGTAAAAATCCCACACTACAAATATCAATAGTTTTCATCAAAACTTCAATTTTTGATAATTAAACATGTAGTCATACTGTTAGATACTCGGTCTTTTTGTTTATCCCAACTGGGCCCATGTTTCACCTTGTGGCTTCATCAGGGGGATTTATAACCAGTGAATTAGTAAACTTCCTGTTCAACATACTGTATGTTCGATGGTCTGCCGTTGTGGAGACACTGTATGTGTGATGTATTGCCTAAGTTAAAAGTCTACCACTGTTTTTCCTTGTATCTCCCAATGGTATTGATTGATGATCAATTCTTTCATCTGCATTCGTACTTACAACCCTCTGACTTCAATCTTCTCATTAAACGTCACCAAAATATAACCCATTTTTCCTCAATGCCTCTGCAATGCTGCCACCTAAACGGTAACCATGAGACTTTAAAATTTCCTTGACTGCTGACAACCTCCTTTACCGGCTTTGATATTTCATGCTTCATTACATCTGACCCTCAGAAGTTAAATCTTAAGCCACCAATGCGTGAGACCTCCTTCCACTTCTTTTGCAGCTTTACAAACTCGGTCAAAAGTTTAATTGTATTTTAGTTTTTAAGTTTTTTTTTAACATCTAATTTATAGTACAGTGGTCAGCCTCATCTCGTCTTAGCTGTGAGGTAAGCTCCACCTCTTACATATTTGTATTTAAATTATATTTTCTTGGCATTTTATGTTATGTGTTGTTATTATTTTTCCCTTTATTTGTTTCTATTATGTTTTTACTATTTTATATTAATTTTTATTATTTTCAAATTTGTATTACTTTCAATTTTGTAGTACTATTATATTTTTATGTTTTTTTTCATATGTTCATAGTATTCTTTGTAATAATTTTACTGGTTTGATCATAGACATTTATGGATTCTTGATAATACCTAAGACAGTAACTTTGAAAAAGCTGTGTGTGCGCACATATATATATGCGTATGCCAGCTCGTGCCAAAGTATATGGCCATATTATAACATACTCGCGGATATGCAAGCATGGTATAAAATAGGCTGTATGTGTATACATGTGTGCACAAATTTATATGGACACTTGTATCTGAATGCAAATGCCACCTCTACCATGTAAGTGGGGGGATTTTATAGAAATATGCACCAGCACAATTACCAGTTTCCCCAGTTTCCTCCTAGTTCACCCTGGTAAAGGATAGGTCTTCCTAACCCCCTATTTTATTAGCCTCCCTTTCACCCTGTTAACCCCTACCCTTAAAACTCCACTGAGTAGCTTAATTTTTTTTAATTTTAAGACTTACATGCCATCCATAGTGGAAGTAAAGTTATGTATTAGGGATGTGAATCATGTGCCCGATTGTGTTAATGATCGGGTTCGGCTAGAGGGAGAAAAAATCTGATCGGTGGTAATGTGAATCGGTATTGGTTCTGATTCACATCGTTATTTTTTTTTTTTAGTGAGGCCCGACCCTTTAAAATTGACCCCTTACCTTCCCCCACCCTCCCGAACCCCCCAAAAACTTTTTACGATTACCTAGTGGTCCAGTGGGGGTGCAGGGACCGATCTCCCGCTCTCGGTCCATCGGCGCCATTTTGGCTGCCACTCAAAAATGGCGCCGATAGCCCGATAAAAAAAAAACCTACCCGACCCTTTAAAAATGACCCCTTAGCTTCCCCCACCCTCCCGAGCCCCCCAAAACATTTTAAAATTACCTGGTGGTCTAGTGGTGGTCCCGGGAGTGATCTCCCGTTCTCGGGTCATCGGCTACCACTCATAAAGATGGCGCCGATGGCCCTTTGCCCTTACCATGTGACAGGGTATCCGTGCCATTGGCTGGCTCCTGTCACATGGTAGGAGCACTGGATGGCCGGTGCCATCTTTAAAGATGGTGGCGGCCATCTTTATGACGGCAGCAGTCATCTTTAAAGATGGCGACGGCCAGCCAGTGCTCCTACCATGTGACAGGGGCCAGCCAATGGCACGGATACCCTGTCATATGGAAAGGGCAAAGGGCCATCGGCGCCATCTTTATGAGTGGCAGCCGACGGCCCGAGAACGGGAGATCACTCCCGGGACCAACACTAGACCACCAGGTAATTTTAAAATGTTTTGGGGGGATCGGGAGGGTGAGGAAAGTTAAGGGGTCATTTTTAAAGGGTCGGGTAGGTTTTTTTTTTATCGGGCCATCGGCGCCATTTTTGAGTGGCAGCCAAAATGGCGCCAATGGACCGAGAGCGGGAGATCGGTCCCCGCACCCCCACTGGACCACCAGGTACTCGTAAAATGTTTTGGGGGGTTCGGGAGGGTGGGGGAAGGTAAGGGATTAGTTTTATAGGGTCGGGGTGGGTTTAGGGGTTGTTTTGGTGTGCCGGTTTTCCCCGCCCTCCCCCCTCCCCCGATTTACGATTTTTCATGATAAATTGTGGGAATTTCTATTGTATCACGACTCAATGATTTTTGACGATTTAAAAAATATCTGATGATTTTTTTAAATCGTCAAAAAACGATTCACATCCCTATTATGTTTAGGGGACTCAGCATGTGCTTGTGCATGTAAGTATCACACAATGATTTCATTCATAAATCCTGGAATGTTCATCCCTCATCCAATCCACGCTTACACCTCACCCATTTTCCATAATATAATTTTGTGCACGTACCGGGAGATACATGCATATGCAGGCACCTTTTATAACCCGCATAGCGCGTGCCAGCCTAGCTTCTGTGTATATCTACCAGCTTTGGCACACGCTGAGCTTTTAAAATTCATCCCTAAGTGTCATAATCATAGTTGCTCAGCAGCCTCCTCACCAGCAGAGGTCCTCACAGAGCAACCCCCTTTCCTGTGCTAGCCATCTTCTTGATGCTCCCATGATGCAGCAGTTCATGCCCTATTTATCCCTGCTTCTCCCAGAATTCATGGCCTCTTCATCAAGTCACCTTGGATCTTTTAATTGGCCCACATTGCCTTGCTTTCCATCTTGCTATATATTGCCTTGCAGCCCCTCTGGACTTCCTGACTTACCTTGTGGCCTGCTTGGCCATACAGCCTTGTCGTGTAGCCTGCTCAGCCTTCCTGCTTTGCCTTGTGGCCTCTTTGTTTTCCTGTCTTGTCCTGTGACCCTGCAAGGCTTCCCTGCCTTGACTTGTGGCCTGATCAGCCTTCCTGCCTTGCCTTGTTTTCTGATCAGCCTTCTAGCCCTTTCCTCAGGGCTTTGATCTTTCTAGTATTTCCTTGCCTTTCCTTAATCTTTGGGCCTTCTGTACTTCCTTGTCTTGTCTAGTCCTGTCCTGTCCTACCCTTGCCCAGTCCTATCCAGTTATTGTCTTGTCTTGTCTAATTCTTCCTGTAGTCCCAGTTGGGTATACCATGTGTTCTTTATATATTGAAGCTGGAAAATAAGGATAAACAGACTTTTGACTATAAACTGAAATGAAACAATCTAATTGCATCTATTTTCAGTACATACATGAAATTTCTTATAAAATTCTTCTTGTGCAGATTCATGTTTAATTGCATAATTTCTACTGTTCACCTGACTTCTAATTAAAAAGGGTATCATTTAATTAGAAGTTCCAATGGTCAATGCAGTTATATATTTGTAGTGGACAACAAAACAGAAAAGCAGCATAATAAAGTATTCTCTATCAGTTTGGAAAGCTTCCAGCTAATTTTTTATTTATTTATTTTTTTACACAGTCATGGGTTTTACTATTATATTGCTTGTTATAGCAAAAGCTAATCCTCAGATGAAATAGATGTAAAAGAGCATGCATTATTTTGGAGGAAGACTGGGGGGGGGGGGTGGAGGGACTGGAAAAAAAATTGCAGTCATTCAGCATTTTCTTCATCAGGAAGATTCTAATGCTGCTCACTTGACTTCTGTATCAAAGCAAATGGAATTGAAAGAGTTTTTTTTTTTCCTTCTTCAAGAAAACAGTTTCAACGATCTTGGCTGTGGAATGAGCTGCATGTCTGGATTACTGAGTTGTTGCTTTTTGAATTAAGTACAAATTCCCAGATCATTTGTCTTCATGTTGTACAAAGGAGGTAGCATTTATTGTATTTTAAAGTAGGTGGCTTGTGAAAAAAAAAGTTATCATAGGTTCTTTTAAATGGAAGAAAGTGAGTTTGGTACAACAAAAAAAGTGAAATAGCTAATATCTAAGGTACTTATCAAAGAAGATAGGTGATAAGAAACACGATAACTATTGATAGAAAAATGTCAATTGTTTTATGAAATTCTTATAAATATAGGGAAAGTTTTCCCTTTTCTTTGGTGATGGTACAGCTAGTGTTAGCCTTCGGTATAGGGCATGTTTTCAAATTATCCCCTAGATTCATCAAAATGTTATAATATCACATGTATAATGCCCGTGGTAAGAAAAAAGGAGTGTGTTTATGGTAATTTTAGAATTATTACACGATATGCTTTGTATGCATGCCCTGTGATACTTCTATTTCACTGCTTGCAAAGGAGAGAGAGAGAGAGAGAAAAACGTATTTTATAAAGTCTTCTTAGCAGTCAACTATTTATATCAATGTAGAAGGGTCACCTAATAGCTCGAGGTGAGGTGGTGGTGGTGGTTTATGGTTTCGGGGACAGTTTTAAACACAGAGTGAGATATACGAAGAGCACAGTATATCTTGGTGAAGATTTGACGTCATTTGGAGTGAGGAAAGTCTCAGAAAGATGAGATTTTGACAATGTTCTCTCACCCTAGCTTGATGGATGCTATATAATAGGGATGTGAATCGTTTTAGGACGATTAAAATTATCGTCCGATAATTTTAATATCGTCTTAAACCGTTATGGAACACAATACAATACAGATTCTAACGATTTATCGTTATAAATCGTTAGAATCGTGAGCCGGCACACTAAAACCCCCTAAAACCCACCCCCGACCCTTTAAATTAAATCCCCCACCCTCCCGAACCCCCCCCCCCCCAATAACTTAAATAACCTGCGGGTCCAGCGGCGGTCCGGAACGGCAGCGGTCCGGAACGGGCTCCTTCTCCTGAATCTTGTCGTCTTCAGCCGGCGCCATTTTCCAAAATGGCGCCGAAAAATGGCGGCGGCCATAGACGAAAAAGATTGGACGGCAGGAGGTCCTTCCGGACCCCCGCTGGACTTTTGGCAAGTCTCGTGGGGGTCAGGAGGCCCCCCACAAGCTGGCCAAAAGTTCCTGGAGGTCCAGCGGGGGTCAGGGAGCGATTTCCCGCCGCGAATCGTTTTCGTACGGAAAATGGCGCCGGCAGGAGATCGACTGCAGGAGGTCGTTCAGCGAGGGTTCCGGCGCCTCGCTGAACGACCTCCTGCAGTCGATCTCCTGCCGGTGCCATTTTCCGTACGAAAACGATTCGCGGCGGGAAATCGCTCCCTGACCCCCGCTGGACCTCCAGGAACTTTTGGCCAGCTTGTGGGGGGCCTCCTGACCCCCACGAGACTTGCCAAAAGTCCAGCGGGGGTCCGGAAGGACCTCCTGCCGTCCAATCTTTTTCGTCTATGGCCGCCGCCATTTTTCGGCGCCATTTTGGAAAATGGCGCCGGCTGAAGACGACAAGATTCAGGAGCAGGAGCCCATTCCGGACCGCTGCCGTTCCGGACCGCCGCTGGACCCGCAGGTTATTTAAGTTATTTGGGGGGGGTTCGGGAGGGTGGGGGATTTAATTTAAAGGGTCGGGGGTGGGTTTTAGGGGGTTTTAATGTGCCGGTTTTTCGATTTTTCGATTTTTCGATTTTTAACGATTTTTAACGATTTTTCACGATATTTTACCCCCCCAAACGGCAACAATACGATTCCCTCCCCCTCCCAGCCGAAATCGATCGTTAAGACGATCGAGGACACGATTCACATCCCTACTATATAAATAACAATTCCAGATTTGTCTGACAAGATTAACCTCTGGTAAAACCATGCTGCCTCAAATTTTGCAATCCATTAGATTCAAAAAATTGTACTTTCCTCTGTTTTTGAAGCTATTTCATTAGAAGTAAACCTTAAGACCTGTGTGTGTGTGTGCACATGTGCGGGCGTTTTCCCGCGTGCTGTTATTGACGTGCCAATTTTAAAACATTTGCACGTATATGCACATATACCCATGGATGTTATAAAATTGGTTATCTGCTCATATATATCAGCATGATTTTATATTGATGTGCGCATGTGCATGCAAATGTCATTTCGAGTGTATAAGTAGGGGAAATTTTAGTAAGTATGTGCAGCAATGCAATAGGCTTTTTTCCCAGTTCACTCCCAGTTTGCCCCAGTAAAGGAGAAGACTTCTTAAACCCTCCAGTTAGCATGCTTCCCTTTCACTCTATTACCCCCAACCCTTCAAACTCTGCTAGCCAGCACATTTTTTGTTATTGCATGATTTACATGCTGTCCATAGCAGAAGCAAAGTTACGTGGTAGGAGATCCTGGCACATGCTTACCCATGTAAATACTTATGCACTGGATTTATGCTACAAACCAGACCCGTACTTGTCCCACCCATGCCGCCAAGACCACGTCCATACCACGCCCCGTTTTCAGAAAACAGTTCTTATGCATCTACCGAGAGATAAGCGCATAGCCACAGGCCTTTTAAAATCCTCACAGCATGCACGAGTCCGAGTCACGCGCTTATCTCCTGGCTTTTTCAGAGCACAAGCCTTTGAAAATTGACCATTTAGTTTGCCCATCAAATAGGTCAGATTAACTTGTCTGTCGTTCCCAGCCTTGTCCTTACATCCACTTTTATGAATGGAAACACACCACTCTTTTCCAGTTCTCTGGGGCTACTCCAGGCTCTAAAGAAGCATTGAAAAGGTTAATCAGAAGAACTGCCGGAACATTTCTAAGTTCCCTTAGTACACTTGGATGTATACTATCTGGCCCCATCAACTTATGTACTTTAAGTTTAGTTAGCTCTTTACAAACACACTGTTCTGAAAATCAGTTGAGTTTTACTTCATTTCCAATCTTATTTGTATTTGTTTTATGTTGTCCTGCTCTAGGCCCTTCCACCATGAAAACCAAACAGAAATGTTTGTTAAGCAATTTTGTTTTTCCTTCATCAACCTCTATATATTTCTCCTCTTCACTTCTGAGACTCTCAATGCCATTGTTGCACTTCCTTCTATCACTAACATATCTAAAAGAAGGTATAACCCTCACTGTTTTATAGAGATGTGCATTCGTTTATAACAAATTAGGCAATTTCAACGATAATAAGCTTCAATCATGGCTGAATTAATCCTAGACAAGGCCTCCCCGAGTCCCTCTCGCATCCATTACCCCCTGCCCCCCAGAAATAAGTCAGTCAAGGGGACTTCCACAGTTGTTCCTGCTCTACCATCATCTCTTTAAAAATGGTACCAGTCAGCCCTGAGGCCGGTGCAAAGTTGACATTGACAAAGTGGCACCGGTCTCAGGGCTAGTTGGTACCATTTACCATTTTGTTATACAGTTCTGTGTTTTCATGCCTGCATAAGAAAATGGCTCTGAGACCGGCAACATTTTGTTCACATCAAATTGCACCGATCTCAGGGCTGACTGTCAACATCTTTTTAAATTATTAATTTATAAATTGTCAATCAAATACAATCAAAATAAGCAACGGTGAAAGGAAATATATACAGAGGGTCAATAATTACAAGCAAACTAATAATTCTAATCTAATATATAATAAAATAGGAACACTAACAATTATAATGATTATAATTCGGAGAAAACTGATTCATCAAGAAAAAAGAAACATATAAACCAGCCCTTCGAAAATTAAGGTTCACAAGAGAAGTGTGGATTCACCCATAGCAGAAGTAAAGTTATGCGGTAAGGGACCCTGGTGTACCTCGTGCACATAAATACTTATGAGCACATTTCATGTTACATACCTGGACCATCTATGTCCCACCCAGACCCTGCCCATACGCTACCCCTTTTTGCCTTTCCCATTTGTGCGTGTACCAGGAGATTCATACATACTCTGGCACTTCTTAAAATCTGCGCCTGAGATACTCATACATCTCCTGACTTTAGCACGCAAATGGCTTTTAAAATTTGCCCAGAATGCATCAAAATTGAGACATATGAATGCATGTAGGACATACACGTGCCCAACAGATTTTATAAGCCATCTACATAGGTGTGAACCCCTTAATGCGCAAATATCTCACTCCAGTTCAAAAAGGGACATGGTATGGGTGACGCATGGTGTGGGTGATGTAAAGGTGTTTCAGGGTGGAGCTAAAAGATGTGCATGCAAATACTTATGCCAGGTTATGAGACTCAAATTTGTTTGCAGTTCTTTCAGTGAATTCACATAATTGTCAAATGTAGTCAATTTCAGAAGCCTATCCTAGCAACTAAAGATCACACCTGACTCAGTGAAATATTCAGCGGTTGGATAGGTAGCCTAGACATAGAGAACTTGACTGGGAGCGGTATTACAGATTAACTCATCTCTGTAACCACAAAGAGCTCATCCTGGTCTTCTCTTGGCACCCCTGGATGAATTCCATTTTTCATCAACATGGCTTCCACTGAAGGTTTCCACTACTTTTTGCCCCTCAGACACTATAGAGGATTCCAAATGATCTTCAGTAGGCTTAGTAGCAAACACATCTCTCAGCATAGCAGTCACATCATCATTCAAGGCCTTAAGGACATCAGTGCTAATTGCTGACACATGCTGCAATTGCAGGGGAAGCAGGGGGGGCTTGCAAACTTGAAGAGGTCTCTGATCACTAAAATTATTCCGTCAACAATCCTAATATCATCAAAGAAGAGTCAGAATCACTCTGATATGCTGTAAATGTTTGTTCCATGGGCTGACCTCAGATGAAGGTAAGATGGGGTGAGATGGCATTTGTCCTTTCCTTTTCTTATCCATTCTCAAATTTCAGCAGCAGAACTCATCAGAATGGAATCACAAATCAGCCATCTTGTATTAGCTCATCTCCACTCACATCATTTGTAAAGGGACATGTGTGGGGAAGGAGTGAATGGGGTTTATTTCTGTCCATTTCTTTTTGCAAGATGCTCATGGAAGCAGTAAGAGGGGGCTGGAGAGGTTCTTGGCCCTGGATTATTTCTGACATGTAGAATGTGAGTCAGAAGGGCCCAGAGGCCCTGATTGAGCTTAGCTCATTCCAACTGGTAGGCATAAGCTCCAGTTTATTTTCAGGGTGGGGGAGGGGAGTTGGTCTGAGGAGGCCCCAGAAGAAAACCTGGGACCTGAGGAAGCAATGTCAGGGGCCTAAGGGGACATATTTTTTTTAAAAAACATTTTGTGGTTTTTCAAAAGTAACTGAAATACCCCAAAATTTTCAGATATTTTTAGTCAAGTCTTATTTCTGTTTTCTTCAGAATAAACCAAAACTAGACTTTATTCATTCTATAACAACAAACATTCATTTTAAAATGAATGAATATCCCTAAAATTAATGAAAATCATCTCTTTAAAACACACTCTTAGAAGGGTTTCTATTTATGGAACTCACATGCCCTATACATTCAGTTAATGACAGACTAGAAAACAAATTTAAACATTCCTATTTTGCTCTTCTTTCTAATATATGACGGGTGATTATTATTTGATTATGTAATTGAAAGAGGAAAAAGGGTTGAGGTGTATACAACATTTTACTGGAGCCACATCTGTCAAGATATTAAAAAGGGGCTAATTTTAAGGGATGAAGTTTTATGGTGGGTTCATGTAAGTCATGTGGTTAATGGTAGGAGTTTTAGTCATTAATTGACCACAGGATTCATTTTGTAACCCTGCCCAAATCCCACCCTAACCCTCCCAATTCCATTATTTAAATGTTAAAGTCACGATGTGGTAGTTATCACATGTGTTATGGCATTATTGCATGCAATAACACCCTAATGCATGTGAGAATGTCCCATCGCGTTCTGATGAATAAACCTGTTAGGCAATATTTTATGTGGATGATTGTTTTAAGATTGATGTTTATGTTTTATTTATTATGATATTAATGTATTCATTTTTTTGTAATTGTACTCTACTTGTTGAGCATCTATAGATTTTATTTATTTATTTATTTAAAACTTTTCTATACCGTCGTAAAGTAGAGCACCATCACAACGGTTTACAGTTAGGCAAAAATATGTGGTTTCTAAGTTATCCAAAAGTAGCCATTATTATACAGTTACATAGTTCAATAATATACTCTAAATGGGAATGGGTGTGGTTACAATTTACTATTAACCGTCTTTATAGTTTAATACTTAATTGTGAGAGAATAACAAAAATAAGCAATACTGCTTTATCTTGGTGACTTCCTGCTTTGTGTAATTTGATGTAATTAGTATCATAATAAATAAATAAATGAATAAATACTGATGTAAATCTCAGAAAAACAAGTATAAAACAGCCATGATAAGAAAAGCTAGCACTAAATTTAAAAATTACACTGTTCACTTTACTTACTTCTCAACTGCCATGAATTTGGCAGTTTCTGTTCATCCTCGTTGAAGATTCTGTAATGTAATAATCAGAATACCGGTACAAGGGGAGTGCTATATCTCAGCTGAGATAGGAGAAACTGCAGGAATATAATCTTGGAAATATGTAATGGTTTCTTCTGCAGGTACAGTTTTTCTGTTCTATTGTTCAATACCAATTCTGGTTTTATAATAGACTACCTGGATTGTACTGTGTGGTTTGTGGATTGAGCAGATGGGCACTACCCATATTTTGCAGAAATTCTGAGGGGGTCATTCTCTAACGCTATCCCTTTTTTTCATGCGATAGCTAGCTCGGGCGAAGTCGGCCCCGGAAGAGGAGGAGTCGGGGCGGCACCGGGGGCTGATGCTGCAGACACAACGCTGGCAGCAAAAGGTAAGATTCCTTATCACTGCCAATTTCACGTGAAAGCCAGCAGCGATCGCACCATGGAGATGAGATCGCTGCCGGCTTTCGCAAGACCGCCCCCCGCTTCGCCCCCCACCTCCCCCGTTCCCGCTGGATTCTCTAAGGTCGCAGACCTTAGAGAATCCAGACCTAAGCCTTCACTGGCAGAAGTATAATTTTAAAAGGTAAACAGACATATACTGACTGCAATGCAGGAGCTAGAAAAACACATAGATAATTAGATTCACTTAATTGAGAACAAGTTAAAAAGCAATTCTAATTTGGATAAAAAGTTAGAGGAAGAAATTAGTAATTTAAGACATGATGTGGTCATGGTTATTGGTTAATAAGTAGAATGGAATGACAAAGGCTGTAACCACTACTTTGATTACAATACTATAGAGAACCCTAGGCTACTACATCATAACAAGATCTTGATATATAAGTTATACTCCAAGGATATTCCCATTATTGGTTTGATTGAGAAATGCAAAAATAATTTTGACGCTAACAGCCGCAACAGTACCCTCAAGTCACTGGCGTCCCTTCCACCCGTACCCCCTTTTACATTATTGAGCATATTTATGTATACATTAGGGATGTGAATCGTTTTTCAACGATTAAAATTATCGTCCGATAATGTTTATATCGTCTTAAATCGTTATAGAACACGATACAATAGAAATTCTAACGATTTATCGTTAAAAATCGTTAAATCGTGTTAGCACTAACTCGATTTAGTGCGCACTAACTGAAAATGATACAAATAAACACTTTCCAGGTCACTGAAGGTCAGTTAGGAATGAATATGTGTTCCTATTGGCTGGCTGCCCTCTTATCTATTGATGTTACCAAGGTTACCACTGAGGTGATGGTTGGGGGGATGGGAAATAGAACTGGAAACTAACGAACACCAACAGAAAATGAAACAAAGTGTTCACACTTCCCAGGTCAGTAAAGGTCACTTAGGAATGAATATGTATGTATGTATTCCTATTGGCTGGCTGTGCTCTTATCTATTGATGTTACCAAGGCTAATACTGAGGTAATGGTTGGGGGGATGTGAAATGGAAACAGTTGGAAGCTTGACAAAAAAAGTAATGTAATGATCAGCACTCACGTGACTAGAACTTGTTTGTTTATTATTTTTGTTAGCAGGCACCTGAAATGCTAGTGCATGTTGAATTTGCCAATCACTGTGCATTTTAGAAAGGTGGTCCTGGCTGGAACTGTACACAGTTCAAATATATGTAATTGATTGTTGGTAAGTGTATTTTTTAAGTAGCCACACTGGCACAAGTATGTTTACTTTTCCTCCTACTTAACTCACTAGCTCAGCTTTGTAAGAAGGGCTTCTCTGCTTGTGTGTTGTTTTTGTTTGGTGTGAGGAGAGCAGAAACATCAGATCTTTATTCAATCTACTACAGTCATCTCTTACAGTGCCCTATCCCTATTAATACCAGGAGTGTTGTGATCTTCCTGCACACAGTGCCCTAACCCTGATACCAGTCTGAGACAGCTCCCTCCCTGCATTACTAGTGAGAGGCTGGCTTCACAGACAGGGGGGAGCTGCCTGACCCTCACTCCTGACTTCCCCCATGTCCCAGCTAGTGAATGGTGTGTGGGTGAGGGGGGGGGGGGAGGATGGTGAAGTCTGAGACAGCTCCTCCCTGCATTACTAGTGAGAGGCTGGCTTCACAGACAGGGGGGAGCTGCCTGACACTCACTCCTGACTTCCCCCATGTCCCAGCTAGTGAATGGTGTGTGGGTGAGGGGGGGGGGGGGAGGATGGTGAAGTCTGAGACAGCTCCCTCCCTGCATTACTAGTGAGAGGCTGGCTTCACAGACAGGGGGGAGCTGCCTGACCCTCACTCCTGACTTCCCCCATGTCCCAGCTAGTGAATGGTGTGTGGGTGAGGGGGGGGGGGGGGGGGGGGAGGATGGTGAAGTCTGAGACAGCTCCCTCCCTGCATTACTAGTGAGAGGCTGGCTTCACAGACAGGGGGGAGCTGCCTGACCCTCACTCCTGACTTCCCCCATGTCCCAGCTAGTGAATGGTGTGTGGGTGAGGGGGGGGGGAGGATGGTGAAGTCTGAGACAGCTCCCTCCCTGCATTACTAGTGAGAGGCTGGCTTCACAGACAGGGGGGAGCTGCCTGACCCTCACTCCTGACTTCCCCCATGTCCCAGCTAGTGAATGGGGTGGGGGGGGGGGGGGGGGGGAGGATGGTGAAGTCTGAGACAGCTCCCTCCCTGCATTACTAGTGAGAGGCTGGCTTCACAGACAGGGGGGAGCTGCCTGACCCTCACTCCTCCGGGGTATTGTGATCTTCCTGCACACAGTGCCCTATCCCTGATACCAGGGGTGTTGTGATCTTCCTGCATGCAGTGCCCTATCCCTATTAATACCAGGAGTGTTGTGATCTTCCTGCATGCAGTGCCCTATCCCTATTAATACCAGGAGTGTTGTGATCTTCCTGCATGCAGTGCCCTATCCCTGATACCGGGATGTGTGCAAGAAGATCACAACACCCCCGGTATCAGGAATAGGGCACTGTGTGCAGGAAGATCACAACACCCCCAGTATCAGGAATAGGGCACTGTGTGCAGGAAGATCACAACACCCCTGGTATTAGGGATAGGGCACTGTGTGCAGGAAGATCACAACACTCCTGGTATTAATAGGGATAGGGCACTGTGTGCAGGAAGATCACAATACCCCTGGTATCAGGGTTAGGGCACAAGTTCTAGTCACATTGACTGATCACATTACTTGTTTTGTCAAGCTACCAACTGTTTCCATTTCCCATCCCCCATATACTGTCAGTAGGAACTTGGTAACATGAATAAATAAGAGGGCAGCCAATAGGAATACATATTCATTCCTAAACTGACCTTAACTGACCTGAAAAGTGTCAAATTGTATCATTTTCAGTTAGTGCGCACTAACTCCAGTTAGTGCGCACTAATCGGAAAAAACGATTTTTAACGATTTTTTAACTAAAAAATCGTGCCTAAGACGATTTTCTTGCCCTGCCACACGATTTCTATCGTTAAGACGATATGGAAAACGATTCACATCCCTAGTATACATCATCCATCATGCAGCTTTATTTAACACTTGATTAAAACCTAACAATTGGCACCCTAGCCAGTATGTGTCTTCACTGCTGCCTGCTGTGAAGACCAAGCAGGGAAGCCTTGTTCTATGGGCCCCCTGCCTTGACCCCAAGCAAGGGGGCCCTGAATATCAGTGAATGTCATGCCCCCTCTTTGCACCGCCCAAGGTACTGATTGGGTGTTACGCCATCCTGTGATGCCACCAGCACCACTTGCAAGATGCCCCACTGGCCCGGGTAACTGCCCCCTCCCTCCAAGCTGTAACATGAACCCTGATCATACATTTGTCGAATTATACTCACTAACATGTGTTTACTGTCTGTCAAATAGCTTAAATTATGGTGACATGCTTTTACAGATACATTGTGATTTGGTCGCTTATGAGTAACCCCGTAGTATAACTATACCGCTCTTTTGAGCTCCAACCATTAAATGGACAATAACACCCTTAGCCAGATAACTTAATAGATGGGTGGGTGGGTTGCTGGCTAGGCGAAAAGAAGGGCTGCATGGTCTCCATTGTGGCCCTTTAAAGGGCCACTAATGTCATCAACCCACATTGTTGTTCAATCAACCATCCCAGCTCTTCCCGCGATGACACATACCAAGTCGGGGGAAAGGAGGGGAGGCATTGGACCATGCCGCAGCCCCTGTACTGCCGTGCTGTACCCTTTTTCCCTCCCCCGCCGGGACACCGTCTCTATTTTGTGTCCAGTGCTTTGGTTATGGGTGGACTCTGGCCATGAAGGCACAGGCCCACCTATTAATGCTAGCAGCTGCAACCGTAACCTCAAGTTGCCGGCATCCCTTCAACCCATATCCCCTTTTACCTTATTGAGCATATTTATGCATACATCATCCATTAACAAAGAAACACCAGAACCGTTATTGGAATAATAAGGCTGCAGCTTTACTTAACACATGATTAAAAACTAACAATTGGTACCTTAGCCAGTGTGTGTCTCTGGTACTGCCTGCCATGAGGACCAAGCAGGACAGCCTTGCTTCATGGGCCCCCCACCTTGTCCCCAAGCAAAGGGGCCATGACCATCGGCACATGTTATGCCCCCTCTTTGCGCTAAGGAAGGCACTGATTGGCTGCCACGCCATCCTGTGATGCCACCAGCAGCACATGCAAGATGCACCACCAGCCTGGGTAACTGCCAAGAACATGAGGTAGGGGGCAGACTCTTGCCTCGTGTCCCCCACTAACCAAACAGCTGTGGCCCATGGCTATTTTCATAACTCCATATCTCTATGGCATCCTGGAGAGCATTGTTAAAAAAAACTAAAAACCTGGTTGTTCATACAGGCCTACCCACATGCTCCCCCCTCCCAATGAAGAAGACCCTGCAACAGGATTTCGATAGGATAACTCATGCACCTGACTCCCACCCCTTTTAGTGATCTCTGCCATTCCCTTAACCCCCTTGGCCACCCCTTGTAGCTCTTGACCCACCTCTCTCCTACTCCTTTGTTTGCCCTCCTTTTCTATTTCCATCACCCTCCTCTTTTCTCCCACACCCTTTTATATCGCCGTTATGCTGTTTTTCTCCCCGACCCACCCATTTGAATCCCTGATTTACTCAGCTCCCCTCCTCTGTTTTTACACTTTCTCATAGCAACATTGTATAGCTCATTGTTCTTGTTACTAGTATCATAACCCCTGTATCATAATTGCTCTCTTTAAGATATAATTATTAATATAGTTATCTAAGAAACCCATTTTATACTCCCTGTTCTTATATTCATATATATCCCTTGTATTTATTGCATATATCTATTAATTACCCATATATCTCTTGTATATTTGTTTTCCACATCTTTCTACTGTTCATTGTAAGGGCCATGCCCATAAGTTATTAGTTGTATGTAAACCAATACGATGTGCAAACGGCTATCGGTATATAAGAAATCCCAAATAAATAAATACAATATCGTAACCAATGTCAGACAGGTGTACTCTCTCCGGTCTGAACAGACCCTGACAAAGATCGTCTGCCCACTGGTGCCTTATCTGTTGACCGCCAAGTTTCTGTATCCAGACACTGATTTGCCGGTTAACTTTCTTCCGACCCCTACTCCACAGTCTGGAGTCTTTCCACTTAGGCCGTGGGATAATGTCCGACCAGAAGAGGGCGGCATTCAATTACCAGTTGGATAGGTTGGCAAAGCCTTTTTTATCAGCTGCTTGACTGACAATGAGCACAATTGTCCCCTAGATGTATTATTATGACATCTGGAACTGCCTTTGAGTCTCTCAGGCACCGTAGAAGGGGTAATACCTGGTCCCAGTGCATGCCAGGCTTTCCCATCCATGTGACAACCCACCCATGAGGTGCCAATCCTAAATGTTGTCCATAGGCTCCGTAGGATCATTTCTGTGCTCTCCTAGCCACCCAATGTATATAAGAGTTATCAATGATCCAAGCTACATGTTGAACCTAAGGCAGATCTAGAAGACAGAAGAATTAAGACTTTTGGTTTTAGGTGCTCACTCTGTCCAATCGGATGTACATATTTACTGCATCAGATCACCATCATCCAATTCTCTGTATCACGGTTGCTTGTAGACTTGCTTGTGCTGCTTTTAGAGCTGCACTGATTCTGAAGGAGTGTGTTGTAAATTTTTTTGTATCCAGACCCATTTTTGCCACTGCAGTTTTGAGTACTGTGGCAAATTGATATCTGGTTAGCGGAGTCCTGTCAGTGTGTACCATTTGGCTGCACTGCCAGGTATATCTTTGTATTGTGTATCAGGCAGTGACACATGCCTCGACACAATTTAGTGACAAAGTAGCCCCTTTTCGGGACTGGTCTGTTTTGGACTTTTATATCATGATGGTTAATATACTGGGAGTCCATGACACATTCCTTAGAAGTATTCCACTGTTGCATATGTCATTTTTGTTGGCGGCAACCAACTCACTTCCTCAAAAGGTTCCAAAGAATATGAGTCAAAATGCAAGCCAAAATAAATCTGTTTCGAAACTGGATGAGCATATTGATGCTAATAGTGCCCAAAGAGTCCTCAGCAGGTTGTGTGAGATGGGGTGTCATCTGTCGATGGTTGGCCCCACCTTTTTAAACCATCTTGTCAACATCTTCTTTAGAATGAATGACTTGGTAGGGTCTCCCCCATATGTATACCTTTAGAAAGAATGACAGGCCTGCCAAGTGTTTGGCCATGGAACTTCGGGATGCTCCCTTCTCCTTTGACGTGGAGACAAATTTGATGATTAGGTCATCAGCGACCGTGCCTTGACTCCACCCGTTTCTCCTCAGGAATTCCATCACATGGTCATAGCTTCAGCAGTATGACGTCCATGTAGAAGGTGGCTGCAGACCAATCTTCCATAAGTATGCTGGCATGTGTGTCCCCACTTCGTCAGCTGTAGGTACCTGCTTACGAAACAAATCCCATTTAGCATGAGATAGGACATCAGCACACCGTTACATATCTGTTGTGTTTGAGGCATTGTGGACCCTTGGTTGCAATGGAGATGACTCCGCCCATGGGGATGACCCCCTGGGAGACCACTGTGATAGGTTGACACAGATAACAGACACAGAATGGATAGAGTCTTTCTTGTACTGCTGCAATAGATGGTGAAGCAGGAAGGTAAAGCACTGATCCACGAAGTGCCAATACGCTCAACAGGCTCAGAAGTATAGTCTCACCCAGATGTTCACGATAGGCAGGAGCCCGCAGTGCGGGTAATGCCACGGTTGGTGGGTGAAGTTGGAGCGCTGGATCGTAGAGGTACTCACAGAGTGAAGGCATCTTCCTAATGGTAGAATGGTGGGACCGAAGGTCTGTGGTGCAGGATATGAAGTAGATAGGCCCTTGAGGAGCGAGTACCCAGTGGTCCAATATCCTGGAAATGAATAGAGAGAAAAGACCCCTGAGGAGCAGTTGTCTTGGTTAGTGAGGACCCTGAAGGGAAGTTGTAAGTGAGAGACCCCCGAGGTGCGGGTGCCTAGAGCTTCTGCTGGAGCGAGGCCCTTAGCATGAAAGTGGCGTCTAAGCGTACAGCTTAGAGCAGGCAGAGTAGCGAAGTGAAGTCTTTGCTAACTCAGATTGGTAGCTGAAGCAGAGGCTAGATATACGCGGAGGTACTGACGTCATGCGGTGGGGCCGCCCCCGAGGTTCAAGCCATGATGTGTATTTGAGCATCTGCGATGTGCGCGTTCACACTCTAGGAGGCCATGGGAGTGAGCATGGCAGATGGGGATGTCCATGCTGGTCTGGAAGCACTGAGACCCTCGGCACTTGGCACTGGAAACAGCCATCTTGCCCAAAGAGAGAGAAAGGGGAGAAAAAGAGGTAAAGCAGAGCGGTCGCAGCCGTCTGCGACCGACGGATACAACAATACTCCTGGAACACGCCTAGCTTGCAAATCCCTTATCCCCATCCTGACCTATCCTCTGACACAACTCCTAGGCCTCACCACCCTCTCCATAATACTCTTTAATGCCAAATCCCTATCCAAAAAGACACCCATCCTTAATGACCTTCTTATCGATTGCAAGCCCGATATCTGTGCAGTTACCGAGACTTGGTTCAAAGATTCAGATACGGTCCTCATTAACCAACTCCCCACTTCCTCCTATGAAATCTTCACTATCCACAGACCCAAAAAAAGAGGAGGAGGCCTCTTACTGGCATCCAAGAAATGCCTAAACCTCAAACCCATCCACATAGCTACTCCTCCCAAGCTAGAAATAGGCCTCTTCAGGTCAGCTACCCTGCAAATCTGTCTAGTATATGCTCCCCCCACCTACCTGGAGTCTAACCCCTTATCCCTAATCAAATTCATCGTTGACTGGATAAAACCCAACATCCCCTCCATCATCCTCGGAGACTTTAATCTCCACGTAGACTCACTACCCCGTTCCGCATCATGCGAAACTCTCCTACAATCCCTCCACACCATAGGTTTCCGGAAAATCATAGCATCTCACACACACAAAGCTGGACATACATTAGACCTGATGTTTATCAACTCTGACGTCCTCTCCACCCACCACCCCACTTGCTCCCCAGTTCCATGGTCTGACCATCACCTAATAGAAGGCTTTCTTTCCATCAACATCCCCCCCACTTGCAACAATACCCACTGCACCACCATAACATCTAGTAAATCTTGCCCCAGTGACGAGCTAGCAAACGCACTATCCACCTCCTTATCCAGCCTAATCTGCTCTGATCCCAACACAGTTCAGGCATCCTGGAATAGCCTTACAGGAGACATCGTCGATAGACTTTGCCCTGTCTCCAAGCAAGTCATAAGAGCCACCTCAAAACCTACAAAGCCATGGTACACACCAGAACTTAAAACCTTAAAAAATACTCTCAGGCAAAAGGAGAGACAATGGCGTAAGGACCAGACCCCTCAAAACTCCTCCATCTACAAAACAGCTCTACACAGCTACAGACTCTCCACCCAAAAACACAAGCGTGACTTCTACGTCAAAAAAATCCACGACTATAGTTACAACCCCAAAGTGCTCTTCTCCTACGTCTCAAGTCTTACCACTCCTATCCCCCCCACCATTCCATACTCTGACGCATCTTCCAAATGTGAAGAACTGGCCAACTACTTCCACAGCAAAATCACAACTCTCCTTCAGAGATTCCCCCTTCTACTAACAGCCCCCCCCCCCCCCCCCACACCCCGCCTGCCTTCCCCACACCTTCCCAACCCACAATGACCGCTTTCGACTCTACCTCCACCAAAGAAGTTGAAAACATCCTTAAAAAACTCAAACCTTCCTCTCATCCCAATGGAACTATTCCCTCCAAAGCCTTACTAGCCATCCCCAATGCCATAGTCAGAGCTATAGCAGATATCATCAACTGCTCACTCGCCCATGGGACTGTCCCAAACACACTCAAACACGCCGTAGTCAAACCCCTCTTCAAGAAACCCTCCCTTGACCCGAAAGACCCCTCCAACTTCTGCCCAATCTCCAACCTCCCTTTCATTGCCAAGCTAATGGAAAGAGTTGTTAACTCACAACTCATGGACTATCTTGAAAATCATGCGATCCTCCATGCATCTCAATTTGGTTTCTGGAAACACTTCAATACTGAATCGTTACTCCTCTCCCTATCCGACCACATCCTCAGAGGTATGGGCCAAGGCCACAGCTACCTCCTCGCCCTCCTCGATATTTTGGCAGCATTTGACACTATTATCTACCAGCACCTACTGACACGATTAGAAAGCATCGGCATCTCAGGCCTTGCCATGGCCTGGTTCAAATCCTACCTCTCAAACAGAAAATTCTCCATTCAAATTGGTAATTCCACATCCGCCCCACAGCCCCACAACAAGGAGTCCTCCAAGGTCCATCACTTTCCTCCACCCTCTTCAATGTCTACCTCACCCCCCTCTACCAACTCCTCTCTGATCTCAAACTTAAGTTCTAACTCTACGCTGATGATGTCCAGATCATCATCCCTATACACAACTCCATTTCTGACGACCTAGAGCACTGGGAAAACTGTCTCACAGCCATCATCTCCCTGCTCACCAACCTCCATTTTGCCCTCAATATGAACAAAACGGAACTCCTACTTATCTCCCCCCACTCTTCCGCCTCACCCCTACTGTCTAACATCCACAAGCCTAACCCCCTCTTAGCACAACTATTTGTGAAGGATCTTGGAGTTCTCCTCCATCACCAATTAAGCATGAATAATTATGTTAATTCTATACTGAAAACTGGCTTCTTCAAACTCAACGTACTTAAAAAACTTAGACTTCTCTTACACACCCAAGACTTCCGTACAGTAATCCAAGCCACAATCTCTTCCAAACATGATTACTGTAATGCTCTTCTCCTAGGGCTCCCATACTCCACGATAAAACCACTGCAAATGTTACAAAACGCCACAGCAAGACTCATCACAAATTCCCGCAAACACGATCACATCACTCCAATCCTCAGAGACCTACTCTGGCTCCCCATCCCCTCCCACATTCACTACAAATCCTTGACCATAGTACATAAAGCCATTCACGCCCACAACTCCAAATGGTTAGACCTTCCTTTCTCTGCTCCCCAGTCCACCCATCCTACCAGAGCTGCCAACAAAGGTACCCTTCTTGTGCCCTCACTGAAAATAGCCCACCTCTCATTTGCACGTGACCGTGCCCTCTCGATTGCTGGTACCGCTCTATGGAACACCTTGCCACCCAACCTGCGCCTCGAACCTTGTGTGAGCAAATTCAAAAAGAAATTAAAAACTTTACTATTCAAACAAGCCTATCCAGAATAGACTTTCCCACAAATCCCCATCCTTGGTATCACTACATGTTGTTTTTATGCATTCCTCATATTGAGGTACCAGTTATTTTATTAATCTTCATAACTGCTCCTTGTTACCCCTCCCAGTTCATTTTTCCCTGTTATCATGTAATTTCTAAGCCTAATTTGTTTAATGTAAACCGATATAATGTCCATACTAATACCGATATATAAAAATCTCTAAATAAATAACTAAATAAATAAATACTCCTGGAACACGCCTAGCTTGCAACGTTGTATTGCTGTGCATGTCAGAAAACATTTTATTATTTTGTGCTTTATTGATAATTATCTGTATTTATTGATAATTATCCATCCTCAAAGACCTACACTGGCTGCCAATTCACTACAGAATCATACATAAGTCCATTACCACTATCTACAAAACCATCCATCACCATGCTCCACTCAACCTACAAATCCCATTCAGAAAACATACCTCCTCCAGACCCATCAGAGAAGTTTACAGAGAATCACTAAATGTACCACACACCAAAACCTGAAAGCAGGCGTAACTTTGCGCGCGTCGGCCAGCTGTCCCGCTCAGTGGTCCGGTCCCGGGGGATGTTCCAGAGGCCACAGCAATGCCCCCGGAACGCCCCCGGGCCGAAACCACTCCCACGTCGCCGCCCCTGAAACGCCGCGCCCTGCCCCCTAAATGCCGCATCATCCCGCCACGCCCCCGACAGGAAGCCCCGGGACTTACGCACGTCCCGGGGCTCTGCGCGCGCCGGTGGCCTATGCAAAATAGGCGCGCCGGTGCGCGAGGGCCCTGCGTGCGGAAATCCGGAAGGATTTATGCGCGCAGGGGTTTTAAAATCCGCCCCTATGGCTTTAGTCAAAGACCTGCTGGACACATTTCAGCTCCCCCTTTACAGACCTTGAGAAGGGCTATTTACAGCTAATCCCTTATCTGTAGTAGGAAAGGAATGTTTAAAGGTATGCATTTTATTTATTTATTTATTTATTTAACGTATTTATATACCGGAGGTTCCTGTATAATATACATATCACCCCGGTTTACAAGTAACAGTAACTATCGCATCAATTTAGCGGTTTACATTGAACAGATTAAAAAAGTAACAAATTAGAGTATATTACAAAACAGTTAATAAGCTTATGAGTTAATTTTATGGCCTTGGGCAGCTTCAACCATTTGATTCACAGGAAGAGCTTTGAAAAAAGTTAAATCTTATCTGTCTAGTTGAAAGTGGCCCCCTTTCACTTTAATTAAAATACATATGAAGCTTCCTAGGATAAAGGGGGTTGTGGTCTCTTGTCTCTGAACTATTAGAAGAAAGAAAAAAAAAGACTGAAAGAGTGTTTTTTGCCTGGCACACCTTGGCATTAAATAAAAGAGTAGAAAATGGGCAATGCTTTAATCGGTAGGAAAAACTCCCATATTTTTATTTTCCATATCCTGATATTAATTATATTGTTTGAACCTTTATCAAGGTTTTTCAAACTAATTTCTTCAAAGACTAAAGATAGACATATTGACAGAATTAATACAGTTAATTTAGATGAGAGGATTTTTAGGGTATAAAACGGGAAGCAGACAAAGAAAGAAAAACTGGGACTTTGGGATTTTCCTTACACGTGGAGAGAGAGAGAGACAAAGAGCGGGCTGCTTCAGATATCTGGTAAAGATCATATATTTTATTCAAGCATATGAGAACCGTTAATTGCTATTGTTTCTAGATTGGCATATGCATTAGAAATGCATTAATTAATTAAAAGATAATCATTAGTTGACATTTATCTAATTTTAATCTTTTCGGTGACCCTATTAATGGTTTTCACATTGATTGCAGGGTATAGTCTGATAAAGTTAAGGTTGGAACATATAAATGTTTCTTAGAATCGTTTAGATATTTTAATATTGATATCTTTCTTTGAAATAAAGAAAATATTTTTTACTACAAATTGTTTGGTTTTATTGCATGCTGTGTTGCATGAATTATTGGTCAATAAAGTTCTGGAGTAAAAACGAAAACACATCTCTTTAAATAATACATTTTTTGTCTATAAGGCAATAAGGATAGAAGGGAGGATTTAAGTATAGGGTTTTCATCCAAGCAGGATTCCCTGGTAATAACTTTTAATTCTGCTAGTGGTGAACCCCTATACTTCTATCAAACCTTTTCACATGCAAAGCCAGTAATACTACTTCCCTAAGGAAATCTACAACCTTCGGGTACTTGGCCAATTGCGAGTTCAATATCTGAATATCTGCTTGGTTGCCACACCAAAATATTATGTGCTTGTTTTTGAGTCTGTCACTCATATAGGGAAGAGTTCCAGAAACATGATGTTCTTCGTGAGTCTGATGTCAACCCATTCTACTGTCCATGGCTCTGTATACCATGCAATGTGGCAGAATGCCCCAAAACCCCAATCTCCTGACGCATCCATGTGAATTGCCAGATCTTTGCTAGAAAGCCGGGGTCCCTGTATGATGAATACACCATTGAAATTTTTGAGGAATGAGCTCCACACATTAAAATCAGCGAGTATGTCTTTGACACTCTTAAGAAGTGATGGGGTTGCTGTATCCTAACTGTGACCGTAGCAGTCTACTCATAAAAGCTCTTCCCATGGGAATTATGTGACAATCAAAGCTCAATATTCCTAAGATGGACTATGCAACTCGTAGTGTTATCTTCTTTGCGACACTGCCTGTTGTATTATTATGCACAGTTTTTCAACTTTTTCCCTCAGGAGCCTAGCAAACATCTTGTTTTAATCCAGCTCAATGCCGAGGAAGGAAATCACCTTTGTTGGACCTTCTGTTTTGCTGTCTGCCAAATGCACACCGAAATCCTGAGTGACAGACGGGAAATCATGGAGCAAGCGAGAGCAGGTGTCTGAATTTCTTGCACCCAAAACCAAAAAGTCATCTAAATAGTGAATGTTGTTACTTGATGTTGTCTTCTGTGCTTCCACCCAATGCAGGAATGAGCTAAATAGCTTGAAATAAGCGCATGAGACTGAACATCCCATAGGCATACATGTATCGAAGTAATATTGATTCCTGAACATAAACCTCAATAATGGGAAACTTCTTGGGTGGACCGGAAGTAGTCTGAAGGCTGATTCTATGTCCAATTTTGCCATTAGTGTACCCATGGCACATGTTCTGAGTAGCACCACTGCCAAATCAAAGAATGCGTACTGAACAGAGCACTCTTCTGGGGGCAGCTGGTCATTGATGGATGCTCCTGGAGGGTATGACAGATTCTGAATGAGACGGAATTTGCCTTTCTCTTTCTTGGGGATCACCACCAATGGTGGAAGGAACATGTTTTGGTATGGTTGCCTTGGAAAAGGACCTGCCATCCTTCTGAGTGCTAATTCGATATCAAGCTTTTTTTTTGCACTATGTCGCGTGCTGCTTTGCTGATGTTGTGTTGCTAGTTATCCAGCCTTGGATTGGAATGATGAATCCTTCCCAAAATCCTTGCCAAATCCTCTGTACATTTTTGCAGCAGGGATAGCGTTTCAACCATGGTATCATTGCTTCTAACTTGATGGGTGATGGTGCTTTCAACTTGCAGAGTTTCAACATGCTTTAATATTACTCCCAGTCACAGGTTTTTTGGGGCACTTCGTTACTGAAGGCACATATTTGTTATCCAAGAAAAGAGAAATAAAAATATGGAACAAGTTTGAAGATAAGTGCCATGTTGCTATTTACAATGTCGGGATATGCGGTACACCATTGAACATATTAAGTTCTTTTTTGGTACCATTATTTGCACATGAGGTTTGCTCCGTGCTAAGGTTTCTAACCACAGGGCTTTACCATCAAGCACAAGTTGCTATTAAGTTTAATTTAGGTTTTCAAGTTTATTTTAAATTATATCACAACATAAGCAGACAGAAGTTGCTAAGAATTTCATTGCAACGCAAGCAGCAAGAGAATATTTGCAACTTAAAAGAACATGAAAATCTATTTATAGAAAGTTTTAAAAGAAAAAAGCAAAAAAGAGAGGTATATAGACTGGTGACTGAATTTACTGGCTATAGAGATTCTATTGGAGTTAGATTTCTTGCCAGTCCTGAGGTCTTTCCTTTCATTATAAAAATTATTTAAAAAATAAAAAAACATAAAATTCATAACATTTTTAGCGTTGAGATTAATGAAAAAAAATTAAGATTCAAGATTCAGCATTAAGAATTAGCAGCTTTTGTTTGATCCTTACAACTAGTTATTGATTTTTATTCAAGGTAAACTAGTTTTTTTTCCCACCTACATTTTTGATTGTCAAATATATTTAAAACAGTTTTTATTATGACTTTTTGCCACTACGGCCAACTTCATTTCAAATTCTCTCTTCGCCTGTCTTATCAATGTTTTACACTTAACTTGACATTGCTTATGCTTTATCCTATTTACTTCAGATGGATCCTTCTTCCAATTTTTGAAGGATTTTTTTTTTTTGGCTAAAATAGCCTCTTTCACCTCACCTTTAAATCATGCTGGTAATCATTTTGCCTTCCTTCCACTTTTCTTAATGTGTGGAATTCATCTGGACTGCACATCTAGGTTTGTATTTTTAAACAATGTCCTTGCCTGTTGAACACTTTTAACCTTTGCATCTGCAAAAGGCTAGATGCACTGACCCTCCTTCCTTTGGAGTGAAGGTTCCTTGTGCGGGTGCAGGCCACTGCCACCAAGGCGAATGATAAGGGTTTTGGCTGCTCATCCTGTCATATGCTGCATAATCCCATGGACTCCCTGCTTGGCCACATCCTGGGAATGGGCCGGGTGCGTTAGGACCCTATGGAGATCTCTGATGCCAGTTTGCACAGTCGAAGTTCTGATATGTCAAATGAGGAGCATGGTATCGCTGGCTGCTAAAGATGTGAATCGTGTGCCAGATAGACTTAACGATCAGATTCGGCTGGGGGGGGGGGGGGGGGAATCTGATCGTTAAGATATGTGAATTGGAATCGTTTCCGATTCCAATTCACATCGCTAATTCTTTTTTTAGGGAGGCCCGCGCCGCTAAAAAAAACAAAAAACACCCGACCCTTTAAATCGACCCCCCCAAAACCTTTAAAATTACCTGGTGGTCCAGGGGGGCCTCGGGGGGCCATGGGGAGAGATCCAGGGGGGCCTCGGGGAGAGGAGAGATCCAGGGGGGCCTCGGGGAGAGATTTCCCGTTCCCAGGCATCAGCTGTTCTAAAAAAAAAATGGCGCCGATGCCCCTTTGCCCTTACCATGTGACAGGGTATCTGTGCCATTGGCCGGCCCCTGTCACATGGTAGGAGCACTGGATGGCCAGTGCCATCTTTAAAGAAGGCGCCGGTAGGGGCTGATGAGTAAAGATGGCCGGCGCCATCTTTAAAGATGGCGCCGGCCATCCAGTGCTCCTACCATGTGACAGGGGCCGGCCAATGGCACGGATACCCTGTCACATGGTAAGGGCAAAGGGGCATTGGCGCCATTTTTTTTTTAGAACATTTTAATTAGTGGCAGCCAAAATGGCGCCGATGGCCCAAGAATGGGAGATCGCGCCGGGACCCCCCCCACACTTAACATTTTGGGGGGGTTTGGGAGGGTGGGGGAGGGTAAGGAATTGTTTTTAAAGGGTCGGGGTGGGTTTAGGGGTTGTTTTGGTGTGCCGGTTTTCCCGCCCTCCCCCAAATAATTCCCGTGCCCTATTTAACGATACAATACAAATGCCCCTGACGATAAATCGGGGGCATTTGTATTGTATCGTGCACTCTAACGATTTAGAACGATTTTAAAATTATCTGACGATAATTTTAATCGTTCAAAAATGTTTCACATCCCTACTGGCTGCCTTGTCCAGGTTATCCTTACATCCATCCTAGGAAAGAGGGGTGGGGTGGCTCGACGTTCAGTGGAAATGGGTACTCCTCTGTGCTTAGATATGCCATACTGTATCAGACAAAGAGTCCATCAAGCCCAGTATCCTGTTTCCAACAGTGCCAATCCAAGTCACAAGAACCTGACAAGTACCCAAACATTAAACAGATCTCAACCTACTATTGCTTATTAATTACCATCATAGCAGTTTATGGATTTATCCTCTAGGAACTTATCCAAACCTTTTTTAAACCCAGTTACACTAACTGCTGTAACCACATCCTCTGGCAATGAATTCCAAAGCTTAACATATGCTGAGTGAAAAATAATTTTGTTTGATTTGTTTTAAATGAGCTACTTGCTAACTTCATTGAGTATGTCTTTGTTACTCATTCTGGCTGACTTGTGGCTGTGGACCTCTGTGGGGGCTGTGGTGTGATGTGTGAGAAGCCATCACCCTCTCAGAGGTGTGCTCCTATGGCTCTAACTCCATGGCCCCTTCTGCCCTTGTCTCCATAGAGTGGCTGAAGGCTGATGTCATGTCACTCATTTGTGGTTCGACTGAGGTGCTTGCCTGCTGGTCTGTTAGATCTTGACTCATTCCTCTTCACCGTGACTTCTTCTTCAACTTCAGGCTGTTCTTTTGCGCTTTCCTCACCGAAAT